>NC_138371.1:164519621-164645207 GCF_054177405.1 Leptonychotes weddellii | reverse complement strand
GTCAGTAGCATCTCTGGCCCATACTTGTTGGATGCCTTTAGAAGACAACCCACACCATCTGCACACATTGTCAGATGCTCCCCAGGAGCAGAGCCCTGGTCGGCACCCACTACAGAATCATCGATTTCAGGGTTGGGAAGACCTGGGAGATCATCTAGGCCAAGGCCCATCGTTCAGGAGGAGTTTAACAGAGTCCTTTAAAGAGTAACTCTCCAAGGTTACTGAACCCACTACTTATTGGCAACACACAAACCAAAAGCAGTGGTACCTGAGCAGGCCAATATCTTTGGAGAAGTCTTTTTTCAAAGAATATTAAGAGCATCATACATATTTCAAAACCATTACTTGGTAAATAAAACAGTATTAGTAATGCTGTTTGGTCCTACTTTTTTTTTTTTTTTTTTTTCCGGTAAGTACAGAGGGAACAGGGGAGAGGTGCCCCATCTGAACAAGTGGGAAAGTGGCTTTCCCCGCTACTGAGGTTGGCAGATCTGATAAAGCCAACAGGCAGGAAAGCAAAAATAGTCTACATTTACAGAATATATTTTGTATATATTTATAAAATTTCTATTTTATTGACTATAACATTTCCTCTGGAAATCAGCCCATTCAAAAAAGAATGTAATGCACACAAATCCTGGGTGCTCTACAAGGAGGGATCCCAAGCATCTGCCCATCTCCCTTCAAACAGCCATTCACAGAGGGACCTATAAAAATAAAATGTGGGGGGCGCCTGGATGGCTCAGTCGGTTAAGCATCTGCCTTCGGCTCAGGTCATGATCCCAGGGTCCTGGGATCGAGCCCTACATCGGGCTCCCTGCTCTGAGGGAAGCCCGCTTTTCCCTCTCCCTCTGCCCGTCTCCCCTACTTATGCGTGCGTGCACTCGCTCTCTCTCTCTCTCTCAAATAGATAAAATCTTAAAAAAAAAATCGTAAGATGTGGTTCAGATGATTACTATCAAATCTGGAGAGATACAGGGTCCACGTGCCTAACAGTGGGCCAGGACCCTAAGGAAATGTTGCCAGTGATTGCCAAGTGACTTACAAGAAAACCTGAGCAGTAAGGTAGCAGGGGCCACGCTCTCCTTCCTCAGGCGCTTGCTACCTGAAAACCTGGTCTTGATTAAATATCTTAATGTGGATACAGCACTCTCAGGGCAAGGGTGTGGTCAAAATCTGAGTCTGGTGGGGTTTTGGTATACCGTGGGGACCTAGAAGGAATTTAGTCATAAATTCTTCAAAGATCATTCGGGGGTAAGGGTAACATTAGACACCATTCAAAGGTGACATCAGAACAAAAGAGCAGTTTTCAGCGTCCCTGGAGCATTTTAGTCCCAACTGATTAGCAGGGTAGACGAAACAGCGGATAACCTGGGAAGCAGGAAACAAGCAAAAATGCATCAACGAAGAACGGTTTACAGGTAGTAAAGAACTAGAATCAAACGCACGCATTATTAAAACAGCGATGATCAGCACACCTTTGCCTTTCTGTGCTTCACAGCGACACCATTCCAAACAACTCTGTGTTACTAGTTTCTTAAATTCTCAAACAGAATGATATTTCTTGCTAAGGCTATTCACAGAAAAGAAAAAAAACAAAGGAAGGAGCTTCAAAACCTAGGATCTTTGTAGAGTTCTTAGAATTTGTGAATTCAGGTTTCCAAGTGGATTATTACAGTAAGGAGTTAAAACCTTACTGGAGTTTGGGAGGGCCCAAACCTTATCTCCATGAATATTTTTCCTTCTTGAGCAGTTATGTGGTTTTCCAGGAGAAGAGCCACAAAGCTCAAAGCTTGGGAGGCTCTTGTAGAATAGGCAAAGGAAGATCATTTGAATGTATGATGTCCACAGGCAGCCCTATTTTCATGCACTTCACCTGCTGGGATCCACCTTTCAAATGGAGCCGTCCAGAGCATGCTTTTATGTCTCTTGGCTGGTAGGTAACTAATTCTACGCACAAGATAGGGCCGGTGTCAAGAGAAAAGGCTGCTTTACAAAGGCAAAGGTCAATATTAATAGGATATTGCAGGCACAGAAAAACATTTTATAACAATGGTCAACTATGCATGGTAGAATTTCCTTTTTTTTTTTTTTTACTTTCTCTGGGTTCAATTAAAAACAAACAAACAAACAGGAATAGGTATTACTTCCTTACTCAGAATTAAAATCAGCATTTTCTGAAGCTGTGAATTGTGGTGGCTGAAATGCCCAGGCCTGCTCACGGCACCCCCAACCAAACCCACGCTTTTCCATTCCATCCCTTCAGCCAGATGGCATCCGAGCAGGACGCCTCTGCGTTTGGCAACCCACCCTACTTACAATGTGCTAGTCTCATTGAGCACGAAGTCTGAAAACTCTGATAGAAGCACACAGCTTAGTGTATGAGCCAAATCAGTTCCTAACGCCTGCTCACTATGTAGTTCCTTCAGATTTCAGTATCATAGCAAGAAACAGCATAGTCATTCACCAGCAGGTGGGACACCCCTCATCTGCGGCCCCACATTATCACCCACTCTACGGTGCTGTAACAGCAGAAAGCCCCCTTATTATGCTCCAAGCTCCTAGAAGGCAGGAGGATTAAAAAGTGACGAAGAAAAGACTCCACGTCAAAGGTCAACAGCGTTGACACAGATAAAAACAAGCAGTTTGCCATATTCCTGGGAATGGCTGGCAGAATTAACTCAAATAATTGAAAACCATGGGTAAGCCAGAAGGAATTAAGCTGATTGCTGCGTTCTAACAAGATCTTTCGTACAAGCCGACACACAAAGAAATACAAAGCATAGTTCCGTGAGAGGCTCTATTTACTGCTTTAAGGAATTGTTTTTCTATGCTAGTCAGTTAAATTTGACAAACATCTCCCAAGCCTCTCTGTGCAGGTATGGGCCACCCCAGTGCAGTCCCCATATTGCAAGATGTCTCAACATGAGTGACAGTGTAAAATGGGCAAAATGTGGCCTCTTTCGAAATGCCAGTATGATGGCTAAAGATGAAAGTTCATACAAAATGCCTAGTATATGACAGGTATATAGGGTAGACCCAAGGCCACTGAGTAACACAGCTCTGGGGGTGGGGGTGCATTTCCATCACAGTCCTGGATGGCCTGACACACACAAATCCTGGACTACCCTTTTTCCTAGCATCCTGTTTTTGTGGTTCATTTCATTTTCCACCTTTCTGCCTGTTCTCATCAGAAATGTCAAGGTCAAAATGCAAATGCAAAGGACGATGGCAAACAAGATACAGGAGAGTGGATAATTTAGAAATGAACTGGCTAATCATCTACTTCTGAGCCATTGAAAAAGACAAGGAATTCATTCAAGATCTGTCTTTAACTCCTAGATACTACTGTCAACCTCAAAGAAACAAAGAACAACATTTAATACTCTCAATTCCTCTAGGGGGAGGGGTTCCACAGGACCCTTTTGAGAATCTGATGAAAGAAAAGAGGCTTTCTTCTCCCAAATACTCATACATTCTGAAATTCTGCTTACACTTCCGACCATTCAGTAACACACATTCCCACCCCAAGCCCCTCCCCAGCAGCAGTAATAAAAGAGAATCAGGCAGACCTTCCTATGATTAAAACATGGAACACACTGACTTTTAAAAATTACTGTCCACACAGCTGGCTGGAGTCCCAACAATTCTCTCGCTCTAGGTTGTGTTAAAATTCCAAAGAACAAAATAGCATGAAGCAAGCCTGGGAAGTTTGTGAAGCCAGTCTGGTCCAAAATGTCTGTGGCTTCACCAAATAATTAAGCCATTACTTCATCCTCTACTGCATACCTGCAATATAACTGCTTCACAAAACCACGCTCACAGATGGCTTTGAGAGAGGTAAGTCCACGTAATAAAAGTTCACAGGCAGCTTGGTTATTTGGACCAGGTTTTGGAATTACAGAGATGCTGCCCAAGGCAAACACATCATCTCATTAGTCCAGTTGATTAGCTGAGCTGCACTTTGCAGGGGAAACCCCACATCCCGTCCTTCTTGGGGGAGGGCTGTGCCATGCGCCCCCAGGGCAACCAGACTGTATTCTCAATAATAAATAAAGCACAGGGTCCCAAATGCTGACTTGAAGAAGAGTATAGTCTACAGGAACATGACAAATGGTCATTTGCTGTCGTTTAAAGATCCCCATCAACAATAATCACAAACCACTTTCTATTTGTAAAATGCTTTACAGTTTTGAAGCACTTGAACAGGGCTCAGAACCTCAGAAGGCAGGTTGTTTCTGCTGCCAATGCACTCGTTGATTAGCAAATGCTTTCTGGAGCATAGATTGGGCTGGGTGTGGAGGAGTGAAGAGGTCCCTGTCTTCCAGCAGCGGCGAAAATGAAGAATGCCAAGTCAGCCTCAGGGAGGAAGAGGGTGTTCTCAAGGAAAGGAGCACTGAACCAGAGTTTCAGAGGGAGAGTAATTTTGTGCAGAGAACTGGGATGGGAAGAGGCAAAAGAGCAGTGAAGTCAGAAGGACGAGCGTGTGCAAATACAAAGGCAGAGGGGAAAAAATGGGCAGGACCTCATGGCTGGGTGTGTCTGGCGTCTGGGGAGTGATGGGGGCTGAGGCTGGTGAGGGAGATGGGCCAGATCAAGGGAGGTCTGACCTGCAGTGGATGATGGGTGTTTACAGAGAAGGAAGTGGAAGACAAAACAGATCTGCTGGAGCAGCTGCTCTCAAACAATGCAGAGCTTTAAAAAAATGTATCAACCCAGCAAGTGCACTCCTAGGTATCCACCCAAAGGGTACAAAAATACAGATTCGAGGGGGCACATGCACCCCAGTGTTCACAGCAGCACTATCAACAACAGCCAAACTATGGAAAGAGCCCAAATGTCCATCGACTGATGAATGGATAAAGATGTGAGAGAGATACATATGTGTGTGTCTGTGTGTGTGGTATTATTAGTAATGCTATTAATATTAGTAATATTAATATTTACATAACCAATGAAATATTATTAATATGATTAATAATTAGTAACATATAATAATATAGTGTTAGTAATATTCCATTATATATAGCTATATATAGAAAGAATGTAATCTTGACATCTGCAATGACGTGGATGGAGCTTGAGTGTACTGTGCTAAGTGGAATAAGTCAGAGAAAGAGAAAACCATATGATTTCACTCATATGTGGAATTTTAGAAGGGGTAAAAGAAAAAAGGGAGAAAGGGAAGAGGGAAAACAAACCTTAAGAGACCCTTAACTCCAGGGAACAAACTGAGGGTCGCTGGAGGGGAGGTGGGAGGGGGGACGGGGTAACTGGGTGATGGGCATTAAGGAGGGCACATGATGTAATGAGCACTGGGCATTGTATATAAGTGATGAATCACTAAATTCTACTTCTGAAAACAATACTACACTATATGTTGACTCGAATTTAAATAAAAGTTTGGGAAAAAAAGATAAAGAATTACTATTTTTTAAAAAAGCGTATCAATGCTTGGGTCCCACCCACAAAGATTCTGATTCAACTAGCCTGGTGTGGGAACTGGGCATCAGTATTCTTTTTTAGAAAGCTCCCCAGGTGAGATTATTATGCAGTTAGCGTGGACAATCTCTGGGCTAGAGGTCCAGCAGCCACCAGCTCATCCACATTCAGGGCTCTTTCCTGGGCTTTGAATAATAGCAATTATTTCCCCTTAATTTTGTGTATCAGTTTTGAAAATGATAAAGAAAAAAAAAGAAAGAATGGGGAGAAAAGGCTCTCAGATCAACACATACACACATACTCCTATCTTTCAGATACAGCTCTTCACTAGAACATAGAGAATTCTAGCAATGGTTATTTGCTATGATATGCAAATTGATATGCAAAGTATCCTAATTAATGCAGATTCTAACAAATCCAAAGTGACCTTCACTTCTGGATAGACTGGGTAGGGAAAAAATTATGAAAGTCTCTTTATTACATATTCTTTGAGACCATGATGCTTTGCTGGACAAGATCAACAACTCAAAGAAGCTTCACGTACTGAATCACCCAGCCAGCCCACTGCGGGGGGAGAGGGGGCGTCCTGCATGATTATGTTTATCTGAAGAGCTTCAATGCTTTTGCAGGTCACTTTACGCACAGATATGGAGTTGATAAGCAGAACAGGTGATTCTGAGGTAGTGACCCAGCAAACTTTCAGAAATCTAAATGGCTGGCACTCCCCGGGTCACAAGGTCAGCAGACCTGGGTCACATCTACTGCCCCTTTGTCCTTCCCACGTCCCACAAGGATACCACTGACCGAGCTGTCTTCTCTCTTTCAACGCAGTGCTCCATCAGCCACCATGAATCAACCAGGCTCAGCAACAGAATCAAAATCAATTTAGGACTCCTGCCCCATAATCTAACACCACTTTAAAAAGAACCACTCACTAGGACTACTTGGAAAGAGTACCAATTTATACCAAGCAAGAAGCCCAAAACACTGATTCCATTCATTTAAACCAACAATATAGCCTTTTAGGTAAGTAGAAGTTGATTTACAAAAAACGTCTGGGGACATAAATTTTAGGGAAAGAATGAAATGCTTTTCACTCCTGCCAAAAGAGAAAGAAAAAATGAGGGAGGGGGAAAAAAAAAAACAAACCCTCATCTTAAAAGAGCCCTTGGTACTAACCTTTGAACATAATACCACGAATTCACCTTCACGCCAAGGGCCGGGTTTGTGTCTGTTCCATTAGGACTTCCCCTATGACTCACACAGAAGAGTTGTGAGGGGGCTGCCTTCACCCCTCTGGTTTTGTTTTGTTTTAACATTTTATTTATTTATTTGGGGGAAGGGCAGAGAGAATCTCCTGCAGACTTCCCGCTAAGCATGGAGCCTGACATGGGGTTCGATCCCCATGACCCTGAGATCATGACCTGAGCCAAAAACAAGAGTCAGACGCTTAATCGACTGCGCCACCCAGGTGCCCCGGCTTCTGTTTTTCAATTAAGTAATAGGACATCTAGGAAAACTCAACTGCCCGGCATGATACAAATAAAGTGTATAAAAAATACTCCTAAACGTATTTGCCAGTATTTGATCCTAATCACCAATACCGGGTGCACGACGGAGGAGTCTCTGAGGTCGTCAATAATCTGCCCTCTTTCAGGCAGGTGCTCTGAAAGCTCGCTGCTTCCCTGGTGCTCGAGACGAGCATCACGTAAGTCACGTAAGCGTCCCGGCGCTGTCTTCCCACCCACAGCCCTCCCTGAGGGAGAGGCCGACGGTCAGAGGAGAGTTGAGGGAGCCAACCCTGCGGCCAAATGATGCCCTCATCGAACACGGGCATTTATCCTGTCCTTTCAGGAAACGAGAGATGCTCAGCTTGCTGAGAATGATCAAACCAGCTCAAGGCTACAGAAATTTCCTAAGCTGGATTTAGCTCTACTTACACTCTTTACAAAGTAAATCTAGTTATAAAGGGCAGCCTGTCTTGAGGGATCACCACATTTACCTCCCAGCCCACAAAACATCTGGAAACCCGGCCATGAACAAAAGATCTGCGGACCCCACGGTGAAGCTGAGCGAAAAGATCTGGGTACCCAAAATGGCCGTCCTGGTGAAGCGACGCGTTAGGGCCCCTCAGCCACAGGGACAGAAGGCTGCACAGACTCCCTTCTCCACCGGCCCGGGCTACCCTGACTAAACCCTCGCTCTGCCTTCCTCCAGGCCCTTCCTGGGGCTGTTGGTCCTTACAACAGCCCCCGGGCTTCACTTCAGCACACACTCTTGATAAGCTGTGAACTCAGAGATTTCAATTCCTTATCCTGACGACATCTCCCGTCGTGTGGAATTCATCCCTGCTTCCAAACCTCTCCGTGGCTGAACTGCATTACACCTAGAAGATGTGCCATGGGCTCCGGGGCCACCCGAGGCTTGGCACCTCAGAGAAGGGTCACATCTCCTTAGTGGTCTCGATGTGGAGGTCACCATACCTTTCACCAGGTAGCCTGTAGTCACCTCGTCCAAAGTCTAAGCTCAGGCCTCCTGGGCTACCTGGCAGCAGGGAGGGGAGGCAGCTCTGCTATGAGGGGAATGTCACCTACTCCCGAGCACCCCCAACCCAGACCTGCTCTCACAGGCCTCGTCAGCTTAGTCAATATTTATCCAGCATGCCTGGCCTCAGCAAACGCACGGTAACCGCCCTCTGCCTGCTCTTCATACGAGAAAACAAAACTGACTCCATTTATTTATTTTAAAGATTTTATTTATTTATTTGACAGAGAGAGACACAGCGAGAGAGGGAACACAAGCAGGGGGAGTGGGAGAGGGAGAAGCAGGCCTCCCGCCGAGCAGGGAGCCCGATGCGGGGCTCGATCCCAGGACCCTGGGATCACGACCTGAGCCGAAGGCAGTCGCCCAACCAACCGAGCCACCCAGGCGCCCCAAAACTGACTCCGTTTAAACATAAGTGATAAATAAGACAATAACGTGGCAGCAATCCACAATCAAGTTAAGGAAAGATCCTTCCATCTGGTTAGCTCTTAATTTTTTTTCCCCCAAGATTTACTTATTTGAGAGAGAGACACACACACACACACACACACACATACACCGACCATGTATGACCAGGGGTAGGGACAGAGGGAAAGAATCTCAAGCAGACTCCCCGCTCCCAAAACCGTGAGATCATGACCTGAGCTGAAACCGAGTCAGAGGCTTAACCGACTGCACCACCCAGGCGCCCCCATCTGGTTAGCTTTTATTTAGAGTCGGAGTAACACGATACAGGTAGGACTTTAAAAATTTCCCCGACCTGTGCTTCTACTTTCATTCCTGTATCTTATGACCTCAGGGATTTAAACCACTCCATTACTTTCTTACTAAAACAGGTTACATTTCTATTTAAGTGTCTTGGAAAGAAGGGAGCATGTTACCCATGTGAGTAACTCATCACTGTCCTCAAGCAGAGTTACAAGCACGAGGAAGGCCCAAAAACACAGGATGCAAAAGTGAGTCCCACGGGCACCACCACCAAGACCACACCATTTTAACGCCGTTTTAGAAGAACAGAGATTTTCTTTGAGCCTCTTGGCACTTTTCCACGCTCAGGCCTTGGGCTGCTGGCAATGAGTGAAATGCAGGATAATTTATCATAGATGGTTATTTTCTATTCTAGACCAGTACTATCCGACATGATGTTCTACAATGAAGGGAATGTTCCGTATCTGAGCTGTTACAGTAGCCATGAGCCACATGGCTGCTGAGCCCTTGGAAGCGGCCAGTGCAACTGTGTGTTTAATTAGATTTAATTTCAATTAAGCAGACACATGTGGCTAGTGACTGCGGTACTGGATGGTACTCTTCCAGGCCACGACATACATGTAGGATCACTTTATTTCAGCCACCAAGTTTCAGCAAATACCTTCCCCCCACCCCCGGCATCTTTCCCCCACCCCACTTCATTGACGCCAAGGACTTACTAGCATCTTCCATCACTCAGAGTCCCCATGCCCCTAATTGAAGAAAACGTTAAGAGTCAATTCAATGGAAAAATGGAAGACCGATTAAAACTCCAGATTTCTAGTTAAAATACCGACACTAGACACTGAGTTCAGGGAGTCTTCTTTCCCCCACGTGAGTGACAAACAAGTACTTTTTAAATTATGCACAGCAGGGGCACCTGGGTGGCTCAGTCGACGGAGCACCCGACTGTTGATTTCGGCTCAGGTCATGATCCCAGGGTCCCGAGATCGAGCCCCACATTGGGCTCCGTGCCCAGTGCAGAGACTGCCTGAGATTTTCTCTCTCCCTCTGCACCTCCCCTCCCTCACGCGTGCGCTCTCTCAAATAAAATCTTAAAAATAAAAATAAATTCCCCACAGCGTGTAAGGCACACCGAAGTGGCTGTGGGGACATTTGGACAATCACACGTCAGGGCACACGCTACACTTTGTTAAGGAGCAGGAAAGGTCAACAGAGAAGGCGTGACGGGGGGAGAATTACATTTTGCTTCCTACTCTAGGAAAAGCCTTTTCAAGGTCCACCCACCCAAGTTTGTTTGCTCTCTCCAGAGGTTCTCGTAAAGAACACAGAAGCTATTGTTCACCCCACAACGGCTCTCCTCAAACAAGGCTTTGTCTCCAGGCCCTCAGAGACGATCACTCGCCAAGGAGAAAATGCTGCCGCGTACTCGGGCCACACTGTGTCTAGGTGGTGGCATTTACACAGATCCAGAGAGACGTGGAAGGGTCACCGAGCACTGGGGAGTTGAGACCTCCATGGAGGCAGGCTGGGCCGCCCCGATGGAGGGAGAAGGTGGATGGTGGTAAGAGGGGACTCGCCTTGAGGTGGGGGTGTGGGTCACAGCCCGTCAGAGGTCCGAGAGCGCTGCTCAGCATGGGGACACGGCATGTGTCCCACGCGCTCCGGCTGGAACGGAAAGGGCCACTGACGGCAACTCGCCCGTCATGACGGTTACTCTGCAAGCCTGGGATCCACCTGCAACACACAGTAGGACCACCCGCAACACACAGTAGGGCCGCAGAACCCTGCCCGCGATGGAAAGCTAAGGCCAACTTCACAGACCCAGATCATCTCAAAAATTAGCCAACTGTAAGATTCACTTCTGCTTTCAGAGATGTACATCCTTCCAAATTCCAAGTTCCTCTGCTACAGAGCAAAGAGATCAGAGAAGAATCAGGGGCTAACATTCTTCTCACACACTCTGTGTGGTCTTCCCCTTCTCATAACCGTCAACTCCACTT
This sequence comes from Leptonychotes weddellii, assembly GCF_054177405.1. Lineage (NCBI taxonomy): Eukaryota > Metazoa > Chordata > Mammalia > Carnivora > Phocidae > Leptonychotes > Leptonychotes weddellii. The sequence continues at coordinate 164,634,510 of NC_138371.1, read as the reverse complement.
TGCCCCCTGCTCAGGCCACCCCCCACCCCCCCAGAGTCATCCTTGACTCCTCTCTCACCCCCCAAATCCAATTCCTTAGCAAATCCACTCTGCACTACCTTTCAAAACCTATCTGGGACCCAACCACGAAGAGCTACCACCGGTCTCTGGGGAGGTACCACAGCAGCTTTCTAATTGGCCTCCTCACCCAGCCACTGCAGTCCGCTCAACTCCGCAGCAGGCATGGTCCTTGTATGGGGCCGAGTCAAATTACGCCACTCAGAATAATATCTACCTGGTCTACCAGACCCCTCGTTATTTCTCTGGGCACCTCACCCATTTCCTCTCTCACTCATTCTATTCCAGCTACTGTGGCTACCTTGCTGTTCTCAAATACATCAAACGCACTCCTACCTCAGGGCCTTCGCACATCCTCCTCCCGCTCTCTGAAATGACTCACCCCAAAATGTAGGACTTACTCCCTCACTTCCCCTGGGCCTCTAAATGTCATGTTATCAGAGGCTTCCATAATACACTTATATAAAATATGGACATAAAAACATACACCACTGTACACACACTCCTGTTTTTCCTTTTTGCGTTTACTATCAAGTTGGCATATACTTGGTTCTATTTTTTTCTACTGGAATATAAGTTCCATGGGGGCACGAGTATTACGTCTGTTTGGTTCATTGTTATATCCCCAGGGCCCACCTACCACATAGTAGGTGATCAATACATTTACCTGTGGAGTTTCTTTTTCAATATTTGGGTTGGTCCTTTACAAAGCAGAATTCTCTCAAAATGAAATTCATGGGATGTAAACATCAAGAGGAAGACTCAAGTAAGTTATAGGCCATAAAACAACCATTTAATATATACAAAGCAAATTAATTTAGGACAATACAGTTCTGCGTATTCAGCTCCGGACTGAAAATTAGGTTCACTAATTCCTCAACTAGTTCCTTCTCTGAAGCACTCCCTTGTGTTGCATTAAGGAGAGGGTGCATCTGCCCCACTGGGCTGCAGAGGTGGGATTTTGGCTCGCCCCTCAGGGGTATACAATGAGGGGATCCCCCAAAGGTTTGGGGTTCCTTGTTTTCTCCCCCTTAAAAAAATAGAAATGTTCACAGTATACGTCTACATCACAGGGCTTTACAGTAAGGTGTGAAAATGAATGTGTGTGGGTATATGTGTGTGACAAACACTTCACTTCTGGGTCAAGAAGTTTATTCAACATGGGGCACCTGGCTGGCTCAGACAGTAGAGCATTTGACTCTTGATCTTGGGGTCCTGAGTTCAAGCCCCACATTGGGTATAGAGCTTACTTTAAAAAAAAAAAAAAGAAGAAGAAGAAGTAGTTTATTCAGCAAACACCGAATTCTCTTCTTCTCTGTCACAAAAAAGCGGGCCGTGTGTTCCTCCAGGCCACCTCCCCAGCTTCATCACTCCATCATCACCCCAGGAGGTTTTACGCTCCACAGAGACAGCAAACTCGTCCCTTGGGTTCACCTGTCACATACCCAGGACGCTGCGCACAGAGCTTCAAACACTCAAAACATCAATGTCTGCTGAGCCACGAAGATACCAGAGCCGACCTGGAGCTTCGCATGGCTGGTGACCTGGCCCCAGTAACCCTCAGGTGGCCATGGCACGGTGGAGAGCACGCAGGACACTGCTGCTCTTTTTAGAGAAAGTTGACCGGATAGCAGAGTGTTTCCCATTTATTTCCAGGACAAAAGCATGCATCTCGCTGATGGTTCCCGTGTTCTTTCTGCACGGGCTAATTTTAATTCCATCTCATCGCGTCCCTTCGGTAATAGCTGTTGACAGTCCCAGATGCCAGGCCCTGGCGAGAGCATCTGCTTATCCCCTCAGGATTAAACTAAACGACTTAACCCTCCAGGACAGTGGGTCCTCCTCTAGAGTTCTGCAGAACAAAAAGCATACAGCACGGTCTGGGCCAACAGCCCCATGAAAATCCCTGTGCTCCGAGCATCTATTTATCTGGACAGTCGCCTCCTTGGCTCATTCCTGGTTGTCCCAGGTGCCTCACGCAAGACACACGTGCAGTCAAAGCTCAATAAAAGCTTGCAAAAAGTCACTATGTGAAGCACATGACCCTAGAGAACACAGAAGGCGGCCAGATTTGTGCTCAGTAGGAAGGAGATTTCCATTTTATGGGTAACCTCAGAATTTCCTCTGTTGTGCTTCATTTAATTTCAATACTTTGCATGAGCCAAAGTAACACTCAAGCCCCTTCTTTCTTTGGAGAAAAAAGACGGGACTAGATTTCCTTGCCCACGGCGTACAGACAGCAGGCGAAGCACAAGGTTCCCGTCTGCCGCTGGATCCAGCTCGGTCCCTTGATTCTTGGCATAGGGCTAAAGCGGCACGGAAAGTGCATTCTAATGGTCCGCGGGATCAATCCCAGTGGTAGCTGACAGCTGATACTGAATATCTGAGTACACAGGATGGCAACCATTAATGAGTTATAAAATAAAATACCCCACTGAGTCAAACTGCGCAGCTTCTCCAACACCCAGAAATAGAATTCATAACCTAGGACAGGCCCAATTAAGACATTTGGGAGCTTGGTAAAAGTAAATAATTGTGTGACAATTTAGAATCAGAAAATCCAAATGCCACGGAGGCCAAGAGCCCAGCGAAGACAGAAATCTCACTCATCGGATCTCGGACACACATCCACCTCAAAGCAATGTTTCCATCTGTAGGCAGCGCTCACCATTAGATTTACCGAGCACCTGCTATATACATGTTCTATGTCATGCTAAGTTCTAAGGATAAAAATGGTAGAAGACATAACTGGATGTTATACACAAACAATGAATCGTGGAACACTACATCAAAAACTAATGATGTAATGTACGGGGATTAACATAACAATAAAAAATGGTAGAAGACATCATTTCTGTCCCCAAGGGTCTCAGAACCTACTGGAGAGGAAAATTTTAAAAATCGTGCAGGTGAAATGTCAGTGATGGGGCACAGAGAGGCTATAGGGGCGCAAAAGAGAAACAGCCTACGTAAGAAATCAGGAAAGGCTCATAAGAAGGGGCCGTGCTTGAGCTCCATACTGAAGTCTGCCCAAGAAACAAGGGACCAAGACACTCCAAAGAAGCCCAGACCCGAAGGCTAGGAAGCACAAGGAGCACGGGGATCCGTAAGCATATCAGCAGGTCCCAGTCAGTTCATGAAGGCTAAGGAGTTCAGATTTTGTCCCCGAAATGAAACTACTGAGGAACGACGTACTCAGATATGTATAAACGTACCTACGATATTGCTCATCACTCTCAACTGTGCTTCTCATGAGCTGAAAGTCAGTCCTCCCCTACAAACCTTAAGCTCCACGAGGGCAGGGTTTGAGTCTGTTTTGTTCACCGTGTTCCTGTTTTCTAGTAAAGTGCATGGGACAGCGCAGGTATTGAATAGACAATGAGTGAATGAATGAACCCACCCATCAGTGGACCCTGGCAAGTGGACTGAAAGGGGGATACTAAGGAAGGGGGAGAGACCAGCCTGTGAGAGGATTCCTCTAAGCCTACTTATGGGATAAATCACAGGTGCCCCTCAGGTGTGGTCTGGGAGGCTAAGAAGGGACAGTGAGGACAGTGATTTTAAGAAATCTAAGGACGAGGTGATAGGGACAAGTAAGGGAAAGTCAATTCAGCTTTAGAGATCCCAAGTTTGGGGCATCTGGTATCTAAGGAGCAGCAAAGGGGAGCTGTCAAATCATATAGGAGTCTGCTTACCCACAGAGGGTAAGATGTGGCCAGAAATAAATACAGGTGGCCACGGGAAGGCCACTGATAGAGCCATGAGGCCACGGGTGAGGGGCTTCGACCCAGATGTTGTGAAAACTGGATTGATTTTGTACCACGTAACGACTCCCTTTGAGTTGACTACTAATACCACCACCAACGGTCACAAAGCAACAACTGATTTTACCGACCTATTTGCTATAAGCATTTCATTTTCAGCTTTTAAGACTGCTGATAGCTGAAACATGAACTAGATTATCTCCATAAAGGAAGACTGCTGGTTGAATGCCGGCTCTTGGTTTAAAAAGCAGTTGAGAACAAATATGCCTAACAAAATTATCCCAACGTCAGATGTAAAAAGGACTGATGATCACTCTTTTCATTACAACCAGGAGCCACTTAGGTCTTGAGTTTCTGCGAGAACAAGGCAGTAGATTATAGGAAAGAATAATGAGCGTGTTTTAATGTCTAGCACGCACCTGGCTTGCTGAGACTGTGAGTGACATCACTAAGCAGCGCTGCATCTTCCCAGAGCCTCTTTGAGATGAAGAAAAAGCACTCAGAAAATTCTCAATGAAATCAAATGAATAGCCGATCCAGTAGAAAGAGAAATGTAGCTATCAAAAGAGGCTAGGATTCATGACCAAGGAAATCTAAATTGATCTGCTGTGTTCCAATTTTGTTAACTCCCCACAAGTAAGAGACTCTTCAGATTTCTGGGGAGAGAGGAGAATCTCTTCCGTATTAGAACAAATTTAGGAAAAATTTTAAAATGCCTACATGTTGCATTTTCTTCCCTTCGAAACTAACGGCTTTGTTAAGTCGGCTAAGGGGAAATGTACGCTGTTAGAATCTGGATTCCCTACTTTATTGAATGGAGCAAGGTCAATGAGAACATGAGCACTAACTTTTTAGGTACTAAAATGCAAAAGCATTATTTTTGAAGAGTAGCGACATCGAAGCAGCTTTCCAAATCCTTCATTCTGAAATCAGATCATAAGACAGGACACAATGTTAGAGCCCCGTGTGGTTTTCAGGTCCAGGGGAGCTCATCTCCACTCTAGGAATGAAATGTTTCCATCTATCCAACGGGGAATGAGTACTTCTCAGCATTAAGAGTATGTGGGGCCTTAGCTCAAGGGGAGTCAGCTGTCAGCAGCTAGCAATGAAAGACAGATCCCTGTGCCTGGTTTGAATCTCATGCTTACTCAAATTACCCTAAGGCATAGGAGAGCCTCTGAATATTAAAAATTAACTTTCTCAACTCATTATGAGCCCAAACTTTACTTGCAAATAGAACCAGGAAGAGACATGGAAGGAGGGAGGGAGTCAGCAATCCAGTAGAAGAACTGGAATTCATAATTTTGAAAAGCCCAGGAATCCCTCAGACTTAGGAGAATAAAGGCAATCTGTTCAGTCAACCAATCACTGAAGTTGTCAAGAGTTATTACTATTTTTTACCAAGTATCCTTGGTACTGGATGTACCTGCTGATGCCAGCTAAATCCCCTGATTTTGGTGGGGGGGGTGCTCAATTTCTAGCTCTAGAGGTTGGTGTGAACATTTTTTCATGGAGTTAGCTTCATTGTCTAGGTGCTGGAAGGTGATGGCAGGGAGGGGACAGGGCATAGGTAGGAAAAATTATCATGTAGGTATCATCTACTGATTTTTTAAGACATTTGTACACAGCGGGGAGGTGGTGGCAATCGTTATCCAAGAGCTAACAGTTTTCTTCAATGATAGGAATGTTCTAGATTCATCTACACTGTCCAATATGGCAGCTACTAGCCATATGTGGCAACTGAGGAATAATTCAACTGCATTTAAGTAGCCACATGGGGCTGGCAGCTACCACACTGCACAAGGTATACTTAGAAGACACAACCTGAGGGCGCCTGGGTGGCTCAGTTGGTTAAGCGTTTGCCTTAGGCTCAAGTCCTGATCTCAGGGTCTTAGGATCGAGTCCCCCATCGGGTTCCCTGCTCAGTGGGGAGCCTGCTTCTCCCTCTCCTTCTGCCCCTCCCCACTGCTTGTGCTCTCTCTCACGTATGACCTTGCTCTCTCAAATAAAAAAAAACTTAAAAAAAAAGACACAATCTAACTTTTGTCAGCTGATGATCCAAATATAAAATGCTAACCTTGAAATTTTTAGTATTTATTTTTAGGATTAAGGAAAGTGTACATCCTTAGGTGTAGTCGGCAAAAATGCACCTGAGGTCGTTTGTCGCCAAGTCGTCCATCTTCATCTTCAGAAATGTACAGGCTAAGCACACTGGGCAAGTTTTCAGGTAAAGGTTTATCAGTTATATTAAAACACAAATCTTTAGTTATTTTTCCAAAGAAAAAGCGATTACCTAGAAAAATAGAGAACTGGCTGATGAAACCAGAATGTTTTTCAAAAAACTTTTTTTTTAAGAAACAAAAAAAAAACTTAAGAGTCCCATGATTTGGCTACCATCATGCCAAATGACTTGGACTCTATCCAGTTTGGTGGCCTAGTTCCCTATGATCTTGCCTCTCCACAGGGTCTTTTGAGTGATTATACTAACACCACAGGAAACTCTGTTGGTTCCTTAGGCACCACTGGGTGTGACATTTTCCAGAAGGAAAGCTTACTGTATCCTACTGCTCTGAAGAACTTGAGGGTAAGTCAAAACCCCACCTAATTTTAGACTTTCTTGACAGTCATTTTTTATAGATGGGTTCCTCTCAAACTTCCCTCTGGTTTTCTCCTCAGTATGGATCAAGATGTCCTCATTTTCCTTATGAAAATTTCAAACTAAGTCAAATTACAGGAAAGTCACTTTTTTTACCCCACCAAAGCACATACACAGATTACAGCATTTATGTACAACTATCCTGTTTAATCAAGCCAAAAATGATCCTTTTTCAAGTACAGAAAGAGAAATACTCTCAAGTGCACATAAAGTTCTTCATTGCAGAGAAATATGCATACTTATCACCATAATTATTTTAGTAAAATGCATATCCTAAGATAGTAGTAAATGACATCTTATATTTACAACAATGTCACAAAATAAAGTGCTCAACAATTTTCCAGAACCTCCCTTTTAAGATCCAATCTCTTTTAATTCTCTTTGATAGAAATCATTTTTAAGTATATTTATAATTCCTTGGGTTCTTAAACAGAGGAGGACTGAATGTTAAATTTTTTATTGAACATCCCTCCAAGCCAGAACATCAACTATCAATTCTCACAGCTTGCTTTGCCCAATCTCCTGGTTTATAGCTTCCAATTTTCTATGTACTAGGAGCAATAATTAAGCCTGTGTAGGTTAACTGAGTTAATCATGCTCTGAATGAGGAACCAAAGAGCAAAGTACACGGCTGCTAGGGGAGGATTTCTGCCAAGTGAAGCATTCAGAGAATCACATCCCACCCCAACCTCCCCAGCATCCCCATCCACGTTAAAATTTTTCACAGGCCAAAGAAGCTGACGAGGCCAGAAGCATAACCCGCAAACAACAACTCAAGTCCAAATTTCAGTTAATATAAAATTAACCGGTTAATTTACCATTTGCAGGGATTAAGCTTACTAGATAATTCTAGCAATAATCATAGATGCATAGCTCATCAATAACTTAGTGATGTCTTGGCTATAAATTTTCCAACACCAAAGGCTTGTCATCTTTAATGGTGACTGTAGATTTGCAGGGAGCACCATCTAATTTTTCCTGCTGAGATTAGCTAGTGCTTAAAGCATTTAGGGGATGCTTTTAATGACTTATGCTTATTTATAGGAAGGTGGAGACGGGGAGGGAGTGTGGATTGTGTGTAGGGCAACAAGGAAATGCAAGTCAGGGGGCAGACAAGTGCCTGATACTGAAGAGAACAATAATGACTAGACCATGAAAGCTACTCAACAGTTACTGCTCTGAAACCTGTCTTTCTAAAACAAATGATTTTTTTATTAGCTGTTATCAATAAATATAAATGTTCTCTTGCTGTTTTTATTAATTATAATTATCAAAAAAATTTAAGACAGTATTACATGAAGTCCTTTAAAAACCCACTCATTATCTCTATTTTTACTTTTCTTTGTGGAAACCCAGCAATCTATGGGCCATGAATAAAATACAACGGGCCTAAACAAGTGGGTCAACAGCACCCTAAAATAGGGTGTTCTCCTAAAAAGAAAAAATACGGAGTCCATGAGATTGAGCAACGAATGAACAAATTTGAGGAATAAAATCCAGCAGATTTTCTGTAAAAACTCCTTAATTTATCAAACCTGGGATTTAAGGAAGCATTTGCACACAGAAACACCCAAGGTCTGGGCTTAATGATTAACTTGTTCGTGCTGCTCATTCACCAAACACAGTCACTGAGTGCAGAATGTCCCACCAGGCACCGTTCGGCTTTGCAAGTGCAACACAGACACAGGGGTCCGAAAGGGACTGGGGCCACGCAGGAGGGACACCTGACCCCCCTCCGAAGGGCCGGAGGGCTTCCTGCAAGAGGAGGCATCTCAGCCAACACAAGGAGCGAGCCTTGGATGAGGCCTGGCAGACCGCCTTCAAGAAGGCCTAACGCCACGTGTGTGCCGAGGCCCAGGAGCTGGTGGGTCCATCAGTTTAGGGAACCCACTGGGGTTGGGGTGGGGGAGGCAGCAGAGGAGAAGCTGGGGAGACAACAGATCCTGAAAGCCCATGAAGCACAGTAAGGAGCTTGTTTTCTCGGTGAAGCCATAGGCAGTGGTCTGAGATAAAGTAACAGAAGTGGGGGTAGGGCAGGAGAGAGAAGAGGAAGTGCAGGTAAGACATCTGAGGGGAAAAAGGGCGTGGGCGGCATCAAAGGGGCAGAAAGTCTGGGCACGGGGACACTGATGTGACATTGGTTATATCCTGCAGGAAAGGAGCCAGGGCAAAGGGAGAGGCCCAGAATACCTGAGAAAGACACTCCAGGAATTAGAGCAGGCCTCTGAGGATGGGAGGGCAGAGGCCAACGCAAGATGGAGAATGTTCTAGGAGAACCCCAGCTCTGTCCCCAGAGTCATAGCCTTGGACTGTGTCCTTTCTCAAGATCATCCGTTCTTACCCAAGCCCCTATGAGTGCCATTACCAAAGCAGGGGATGGCAGGAGCCATGCCGCCCATGGGAAGAGAGGCCCCCAACACAGAAGACCTGTTACCTGCTTCTCAGCTCAGCAGGATCTCTTCTCAAGCTCTGCTGAGCAAGCCTCAAGGACCTGCTCTGCCCACTCGGTAGCCCCTACCCACATTTGCCTGCCCCAATTCAATTAAAATGAAATAAAATTAGAAACTCTGTTTCTCAGACCCAAGAACCACTTTTTAAGTGGCTACCCAAAGTCGTGGACATAGAACATTTCCTGCATCACAGAAGTTCAGCCAGAACTGGGTGGAATTTGTTTCAAGTAGCATCTGCAAGATGTGAAGAAATTTAATTTGATTAATGAAAAGGTAGAAATTTCACTTCATCACAGATTACTTCAAGGTTCTCAGGGAAGGGGGGGCACACCTGGCTGGCTTAGTCATGTGACTCTTGATCTCAGGGTCTTGAGTTTAAGCCTAGAGCTTATTTTAAAAAACAAAAGTGGGCGCCTGGGTGGCTCAGTTGGTTAAGCGACTGCCTTCGGCTCAGGTCATGATCCTGGAGTCCCGGGATCGAGTCCCGCATCGGGCTCCCTGCTTGGCGGGGAGTCTGCTTCTCTCTCTAACCCTCCTCCCTCTCATGCTCTCTGTCTCTCATTCTCTCTCTCTCTCAAATAAATAAATTAAAAAAATAAATTAAAAATAAATAAATAAATAGATAAAAAACAAAAGCAAAACAATTTAAAAAAAGGTAAAATGCTCACTAAAGAGGATCAATGTGGAAAACAGAAACACTACTTCGACATTCTCTTGAATACATAAAATATTCGAAAAACTGTAACTGAAACGATAAATTTCAAATGTTGGCACAGTTGGCTAGGATATTTTTCTATTGTATATATATATAAACTTAGTATTTATTTATTATGCTGTCAGTGTGGATAAATAATATGAAAATAGTAAGAAAAACATTGCATCCTTGTCAGAGTAGGCGTCAGCCTTCAAAAATTTTCACAATTCATGTTTTTAAATTTATGACATATTCCATGAAACCAGGAGGTAGAAAACCAGAATCAACAAATTGCTGAAAGTGGCATTTAGGAACTGTTCAATCCGGCAAGTTCTGAGGGCCTTCTACACAGGTTTATTGATGAATACCAGTAATTATGCCAACAAATCAATGTTCAATAATCAAATACCACCCGAGGGAGGACAGGGACAGTGCTGGAATAAAGCTCTGGCTCGACCGGGAGGTGCTCGCTTGCTCTCTCTCACTCACACACACACACCACTGCTGGGTCCCAGGCCATGCCCATCAGAACACAGTGGGGGTGGGCGGTAGGGGCAACGGATTCTTTTTTTTATTTTCCCAGGGCCCTTATGGAGTCACTAATCTGCAGACGGAGTTGGAAACAACCATTATGAATTAAACCAACCTTTTTTGTTTTTTAAAATTTATTTTAGAGAGAGAGCAAGAGAGTGAGCATAAGCAGGGGGGGAAGGGCAGAAGAAAAGAGAGAGAGAAAATCCGAAGCCAACTCCTTGCTGAGCGCAGTGCAGGGCTCCATCCCAGGACCCAGAGACCATGACCTGAGCCGAAATCAAGAGTTGGATGCTTTACCAACTGAGCCACCCAGGCGCCCCTAAACCAACCTTTTTCATGGTCTCTGTGCTCACAACTAAGATGTCATTAGGGACCCATGGAACAAAACGCAGTCCTTTTTAATATTCACAATATTTTCCTTAAGCTCAATTTAAAGCATCTTATCCACCAAGTCACTGGATTTAACCCTGCCTCCATGATGGAATCACTTGGAAGGCTCCTAAAAAAAGAAAAATACTAAGGCCCAGGCCCCCTCCAACCTACTGAATCTCAATTTCTGCTGGTAGAACTGGGGAGGGGGATGTTTTACAAGATTCATAGGTGATTCTAGAAGGCAGCCACAACTGAGAATCTTTGCACTAAATGAAACAAGTGCCTTGTTTCTTGGGAAATTGAAATAGCAGTCATGTGCACAAAATATAAGCCCCAGGAAATCAGACTCACTCCACTGTATCTGTCTCAAGTTATATCCCCAAGGCTGCACCCAGAAGGTGCTCACAGCAGGCCTTCCCTTAATTCCCAGTAACACCATCCCCACCTGGCCTACCACCCCCACAGTACAAGCCCAAGAATCAGCACTCAACATTTGCCTGAACAAATGGGACCAATTTATGTGGTTATGGATAATCTTTTCATAGATGAGTAATTTTTTTAAATATTTAAAAATTTTTTTTTAGATTTATTTTAGAGAGAGAGAGCATGGGGGGGAGGGACAGAGGGAGAGAGAATCTGAAGCTGACTCCATGCTGAGCACAAGCCCTACTTGGGGCTCAATCCCATGACCCTGAGATCATGACCTGAGCTAAAACCAAGGGTTGGACGCTCAACCAACTGCGCCATCCAGGCACCCCTGATGAGTAAATTTAAATGCTTCTTTCTAGAGAAAATCCAAGAGCTCGGATATGGTTTGAGGCCATATCCTGATTTGATGTGACAAATCAGTTTGAACACATAAATACCTGTATTCATAATGTTGAGGCTCTTATATTAAGGAGCTTTTGCCATCAAAACAAATTATCAGAAAATTAAGAACCCAAGAGCAAATAACCCTGCCTATGAACAGCAAATAGAATCTGCCCCTCTTCTGGTGCCCCTTTCTCCCAACCATGCCCACCAGGCTGGAAATGCACCCAGTGCCGGGGGTCTGGGCAGTGGCAGGAACCCCCTCCCCTCACAGAGGGCTTGAGGGGTGTCCTCACTCAGGTCTTGGGAAAGGCATGGGGATTTGCTCAATCTGTCCAGTTACACTATGGAGCCTAACCACTCCTCAAACCACCGCACTCTGATAGGAAAATTCCATCTTTGGGATTCTGAGTCCCGGAACGGATTTATTTTAGTTCTTCCGTAAACCAAAATCCAACTCTAAAAATAACATAACATTAAAGGCAATTTTAAACAAGAAGAAACGTTAGCCATGTTCCCTGGGCCCTAACACAATTATTTATAAATGTGTTTAGGTGTTCTATTTTGTTTACTGGTTCAGTATCTTCACATAGCTTTCGTACTTAGGGCTCACATCTCATCCCATACTCTGCTTCTCCTCAGTTACTATTATGCTCTAATAGATGAATCAACAGCTCTGTAAAATAGGCAGAGGGGAACAGTGTCCAAGGAGGAATTCTTGTTCTACAGCACTGGTTATAAATCCTGGACACCCCAGGCAAAATCTGCAGGCTCTGATGCTTCCAAATGTCTTTTTTCAGAGACTCTGAAACATTCGATAATCTAGAAACTGATCTTGTCCTTGGCATTTTGAGTCTTCATTCCATCAACTACATTCATAAAGGGAAGGCTGAACACAGAGGTCTAGCCCCCAATTATGCTTAACGACAGCGGTGACAGGCACTGAGCCATCCGCGCTGGCCAGACCCGCCATCCTCTGTGCCGCTCAGAATGTTACCGGCAGCAGCTGTCAGCAGCAAAGCTCAACTCCCATCTGCCTCGGTGGGCATCTTGGAAGAAGGAAGATGACTCTGAGCATTAGATCCACCCTGTCCCCCTACCTCTGTTAGTTTCACCTGCAGATGGTAACTTTTGGAGCTTCTCAGTGAAAACACTTTCTAAATGCATTAATAAAATGCAGGCCTGAAAGAGTGTTTTAGGTTTCTTGCTCCACTATGTTTAAACATCAACAAATCACACTGCCTCCAACCCAGAAAGTGACCAGGGGCGTTAGACGTCAGCCGCTCATCAGTCGAAAGCTTTATTCTCTTCTCAGGCCAAAGTGATCAGCCACCAGTGCCAACCACTCGCTGGGAAAGTGGGACGTTTTCTATGAACTGACTGTCACGACAGTACAGCTCAGACGCCATTTATTCCATGAATGAATAGCTCAGTGTGTTAAGTCTACTTTAGAATGACAAGAACCTGAGTTCACTTATTAGTGTTTATAAAATTCTGTGGCATTAGAGACGAAGTTAAGGCATTAACTTCCCATAGAATCACATGTAGGAAATTAAAATGAACCACCCCCTCTCTGACCACTCACAGCCTTAGAGTTCATTTGGAAAGATTTTGCCAGATGAATGCAGCTATGTCTCACGAGTGAATTCAGCAACCCACCCCAGGACAGCAAGATGAATACAGTTTCATGTGGCTGAAGTTCACCCTTTTTAATAAAATCATATTACTTGGGAACTAACCAATCAGCCACATATCTACTATTTGACCTGAGTTAAAACCTCAAAAAAAAAAAAAGATTGCTCATATTTACTTAACGTGCAGATAAAATCCTAACTTTTTTTTTTTTAATAAACTCTATGCCCAACATGGGGCTGGAACTCATGAGTCTGAGATCAGGAGTCACATGCTCTATCTACTGAGCCAGCCAGGCGCCCCCAAAGCCTAACATTTTCAAGGAGGTTTTTAGTTATGTGAATGGTACTGGTACCTCTCTTTTGACATGTAAGATTCTGGATGGTCAAGACCAACATGGGAGCGGATTAGTCATAATTTTGCTAGTATTTAACGTCTAACTGAAATCCTCTCCACTGGATTATGAGGTTAAGAAATGGCACGGGGAGAAGGGAGGGAGAGAGAGAGAAGGAACCAATCTTAAAAAGACTTGCTTCTTTGAAAATCGAACCTAAAACAAAGCAGAAATTTTCAGACAAGCTCCTCTCCTACAGGTAGTGAATGAACAATGACCAGCCCCTGGTCCCCTCAGTCTCTACTGATCAGGAAAGGGAAACGTGAGGTCAGTTAGGAGCCCGTGAAACTCTCCGTTTCAGACAAAGAGAACCTGACCGGCCAGCACTGCATTTTCCAAACCAAGCACGCCCGTGTGCACACCAAAAGCTCCAGGGAATTTGCCTGAATATCTTGGGGATATCTTGTGTTCTTATCATTTTTCAGTCCTTTAAATTTTTTTCCCTACAGAGGTCACCCTGGCAAAATGACCAAGCTTAAAAGAGGATGCCATCTGAAAAAAGTGTGTGTGGGGGGGGGAACCCAGACAAAGCGACAAAACCATGCATGCATTAGTGGGGATGGTGTTCACGCTGAGGACATGCCTCCTTGGAAGAGGCCAAGGTTAGCAGCCGCACCTAGCAAACCCCCCCCCTTTTTTTTAATCCCTGGCCATGCAAAACGTTAGGTTTTGCCACTTTAGAGACAAAGGCTGATTCTTTCACTAGCTACAGCATTCCTACATTTCCGTTTGTAGTAGAGAGAAAAGAAGATGGGCTTTGCCAGGAGGCAAGCGAGGTTCAAATCCCTGCTCCACTGGTCCCTCCAGTTTAACCTTGAACTCCTCCCCTGAAGTCAGAACCATCAGTCTTCACAAAGCTTCGTCTGTGTGGTCTCTGAATTTCTACTTCCCACACACAAAACAGCATTAGCTACCTCACAGCAGCTACGTAAGCAACAAACTGTACGATTCTATTTAGCAGCAACAGACAATGCTTCTTGAACGCCTGCGGAGTCAGACACTGCTGTGGGCAGCCAGCTGGAGTCCCGACCCTCACACAGCCTACGCTCCACTGCGGCCGCGGCTCCTCCGGCTCGGCGCAAAACTGAAAATACTCGCTTCCGGAACCGTCTCACAGTCCAGCCACCGGCTTCTTCCTGCCCCCACGGCTCCAGTCTGTGCTCGGTAATATCACTGATTATCTCTGAAATGTGAGCTGATAAGGGCTCAAATGCAAGAGTAGCAATTGTGGCTCCTCCCCGCCCCACAGACAGACGTCACTAGTCCAGCCCAGCGCCAGGGACCCTGAACTCCCACTCCAACCCCACAGACAGACATCACTAATCCAGCGACCCTGAACGCCAACGCCAACTCCACAGACATCACTAATCCAGCCCAGCGCCTGTGACCCTCAACTCCCAACTCCAACCCCACAGACAGACATCACTAATCCAGCCCAGCACCTGTGACCCTAAACTCCAACTCCACAGACATCACTAATCCAGCCCAGTGCCTGTGACCCTTAACTCCAACCCCATAGACAGGCATCACTCATCCAGCCCAGCGCCTGTGATCCTTAACCCCAACTCCAACCCCGCAGACAGACATGACTAGTCCAGCGACCCTGAACTCAAACTCCAACCCTACAGACATCACTAATCTAGCCCAGCAACTGTGACCCTGAACTCCCAACTCCAACTAAACAGACATCACTAATCCAGCCCAGTGCCTGTGACCCGAAACTCCAAGCAGCCCCTACCAGTTACATAGCTGGCAAAATGCAACCTATTCCCACGTATTCGCACTTTAATATGGGGCCCCTGAGGACTTAAAGATCCCTTAGGCTCCCAAACACAAAGGAAGGTCAAGACAGAAGTGAGAGGAAACACTGAGGGGAATGCATTTCGTGACTTGGTCCCCAAGTGAAATTTTCCTATGTTTTAGTTTAAACTATTCTCTACAACTGTTGGGCTTTTTACTAGAGTGCAAAGAGTGCTATCTGTGGTACTTTTAAAATAATATAGAGTCACTGGCGTCAGACAATCTAGACTCATCCAGGTGCGGTGAGTCCGGGAGACCGGCTTGCCAACATTAAGCCCGGCAGGCGCAGCAAGTTGGGAAGGAAGCCTTCAGCAAATGGCACCAAACGCTCCCCTCACTGCTCTCATCTATATGTGCAAAACCTGTGTTAACTGTGTGTAGAAGTCTTCATTCTTCCAAATTCTGGGCTCCATGAACACAGATTTCAGGTCTGTTTTGTCAAGTGTTGTGTCCCCAAAACCCATACAGCGCCTAAACCACAGCCAACTCTCAAATACTGATGAATGAAAGAAGTTCCTTCACTTCCTTGAGTAATTGTAGGAAGGCTGGTTTCAACTTTTCTGCCATGCTAACTTGTGACACTGTGAACCAGCACAAGTCTACACTAATATTCACAAAGAGAGAGCTCGAACCACCACCATCTGTCTTTTCCTACTTCGCAATTTCTGATTCAGAGGACAGCACTGTGAAACCATGGGGGAAATTATGGGTCATAATTATATGAAGAGTAGCTTTCTAGATTCGTACATTGGCCTTCCGATCTCAGGCCACCGCTTCACCGGGTCCCCACAGTATCACCACACAACTGCCTCAAAGGAGTGATTTGCTAATTTAAAAAAAAAAAAAAGGAAGGAAAGAAGAAAAAGAAAAATTAACACATACACTCAGTTTCAGTTTCTCAGCCATCTCAATTCTCAGGCTAAGAAAACTGCTCTCGTCAAATAAGAAAGTTGGCTACATAACAGATACCATGACAGTATTCACATTTCTTCCTCATTCTTGTGGAAAAGAAACCCATAGGCCCAAGGTGGAGTCACTTGCCCCCAGGACAGCAAACCCAGACTTAATTGCAGTTTGAAAATATAAGTAGAATTTCAAGCCAGTCAATTTGGAATTTTCTGGTCAGCACCAATGAGGTAATCTGTCACACAGGCCCTCTCTGTCCCCCAAAGGAAGAGGAGTTAACCCATGTAATTAGACTCCCCCTGTCCTTCCCACTAAGGCAAGGTGATCATGCCTAGAACAATCCTTTTCTTTTGCTAATAACTTCCTTGACCCAGCTTCCTTCCTGTAAAAACCTTCTATTTTGTATGACTCCTTGGAGCATCCCCTCTACGTGCTAGATGGGATGCTGCCCGATTCAGGAATCGATTAAATAAAACCAATTACATCTTCAAATTTACTCGGTTGAATTTTAAGTTTCCCCAGAAGGCTTAGTCAGGCCATCATGAAGCTGGTATCTGTGAACTCATTCACATCTCTACATCTGTTAATCACAAAGGAACTCTCAAGATCCCACGGACTTCCCAACATCTAGGAGAGGAGTGAACATTTAACAAAATGGATTTTTCCGAGAAAAATATACTGAGGCTTTATAAATCACTAATAGTTTAAAAACCAAGACCCAACAAAGCCATGTACACACATATTTAAAACCAGATGTACAACCTGGTACTGCCCACATGAAGAATTTAGGACAGCCCACAAGAGCTTTTGAAAATAAGAACAAAACACATTTTGCCAGATTTACTAGTCATGTGTTATTGAAGATACATTAACAGCTCAGTTTCCACAGAGAACTGTGATAGACACTGACCAAATGGGAAAGGGTTATGATGATTTATTACACATCTTCCTAGTGGTCAAATGTGAAATCTGCTATTGAAAATTGACTCTTAAGTTTACCTACAAACCTACCTGTTCCCAAAGCTTTTCTACTAGATGTAATATGTCCGGCTTGGTGGTTAAGTCTTAAAAAACCACTAATTTTTACTCTTACCTAAAACCTGATTCTTTTTTTTTTTTTTTTAAGATTTTATTTATTTGACAGAGACCCACAGCCAGAAAGGGAACAACAAGCAGGGGGAGTGGGAGAGGGAGAAGCAGGCTTCCTGCTGAGCAGGGAGCCCGATGCGGAGCTCGATCCCAGGACCCTGGGGACCATGACCTGAGCCGAAAGCAGACGCCTAACGAATGAGCCACCCAGGCGCCCCTAAAACCCAATTCTTAATAAACCTTCAACTCAGTCAATATGTTCCAAGTAACCAAGTTAAAAACATTTGTTAACTAAGTTTTCTCCTTCCTGACCACTCCCTTAACAAACAGCACCAAGGCAAAGAATCAGTCACTGGAAGCATCATGTTGGCCCATGAGAAGGACAAAATTCCTGCCCCTGATCACCTCACTGTCCCAAGAATTTAACATTCAAATTGGATTTCGTGGTACGGTGGTTACATGAATATCCTTACTTTTTGGAGATGCATTCTAGAGTATTTGAGAGTGAAAGCTTTGTGAAAATTCATCAAGCTGTACACTTGTCCTTTGTATAGTTTTTTGTATATATGTTATATACCTCAATTAAAAGTTTATTTTTAAAAAGAGTAAAAGATTCTGGTGTCATTTGTTTTTAAAAGGTTCAAGAGGGGTGCCTGGGCAACTCAGTCAGTTGAGCATCTGACTCTTGGTTTTGGCTCAGGTCATGATCTCAGGGTTGTAGGATCAAGCCCCTCATCAGGCTCTGCGCTCAGTGCGGAGTCTGCTTGAGATTCTTTCTCTCCCTCCGCCCCGCCCCTCGCCCTCTCCATCTCGATCTAAAATGATTAAGTAAAATCTTTTAAAAAATAGATAAAAGATTCAACAATAAATAAGATGGATAAATGGATAGATGAAGCAGCTAAGGCAAATGTTCATTGCTGAATGCAAGGAGTGGATATATAGGGGTCTACTTTTCTGCATGTTTTAAATTATTATAAGAAAATCTAATTGGATTTCCTATGTATTCACAAATAGTTTCAGCAAATACAAGAAGAGCCCTCACGTGCAGACAGCAGGGTCTCTAACAAGAAGAAGGGTAAGCACATCGCGATAGAAGGAGCCACAAATGCCCCTAAAGGACCATGAATTTACTAAGCTCAGAAAGGGCTTCAAACAACCTCCACCTCTCCAAGCACAAGGACAGACCTGGGATTTATTTGAATCACACAAAAGTTGGAAACAAAGAGGAGAAAAATAGGTAAGAGGAAGAAAGAAGAGTAACTTAAGTAGCCGTAACAACCAAGAGGCGCAGACACATACTGTCCGAATCAAGACAACAGTAACAGAGTCTCCAGGGAAGGAAAGAGCGGGATCCTCACGGATTTGTGAATGAAACACGCACGTCTCCGTTCATCTTAGTTTTACAAGAGTAGAATTCTCTCTGGAGGGGGATACCTGTTATCTGAGCCTTTGGACTCTTGATTTGAGTCTTAGTCCTGACTCTCCTGTATTTCCTATATTTCCGAAACAAATCCCTATCAAACCTCAACCACCAACAGCCGAGAGCAGCATCTGCTCCACACTGGAGGGAATCTGTGAAGATCACTCAGGCAGCACTCGGCTTGACAAACAGGAATGACTAGAATCTTCTTGAGGGGGTGCCCAGCGCAACATCTGAACTGAGTGCTGGGGGCTTTTCAATTCAAGCTTATTTTCCTCTTATGCTGAAAGAATCTACTAGGATTTTATTGTTTACATTTGGATGACCCAACTACTTCTGTCCCTTTTCACCAGATAATTAAGAGAGTAAAAAAGTAGCTCATAACATTCACCTGCAAAGATCATCATTAAGAATTACAAGGGAAGGAACGTTGGGGGCGGGGGGGCTCAGTCAGTTGAGCATCTGACTCTTGATTTCAGCTCAGGTCATGATCTCAGGGTTCTGGGATTGAGCCCCACATCTCCATGCTCAGCGGGGAGTCGGCTTGAGATTCTCTCCCCCCCTCCCTCTGCCCCTTCCCCACAACCCCCTCAAATAAACAAAATTTTTTTAAAAAAAAGAATTGAAAGTGAAGAAGATTCATTTCTATGGGGATGATTCAAAGTAAGGGCAACATGTGTTACCATTTTAATATTAAGTCGAATATATCAGCAAAATTTATTAGATACTACAGATCCACAGTAATGCTACATACAGGGACCCTTAAATCAGTTCTAAGGAGGGATAAACAGAACATGTAGTCAGCTAGACTTGCTTTGTGGTTAGCAAACATGTCCTACAAAGAGCCAGATAGGGCCTATTTTATGGTCCACAGTCCATATGGTCTCATTGTAACCACTCGGCTCTGCCGTTGCAGCATGATAGCTGCCATGGACAACCCATAAACGAATGGGCTGGGCTGTGTTCCAATAAAACTTTATTGATGGACACTGAAATGTGAATTTCATGTCATTGTCACGTGTCATGAAATATTCCCCTTTTTACTTTTTTTTTCTTTTTTTTTTAAAGATTTTATTTATTTATTTGACAGAGAGAATGAGAGAGAGAGAGCATGAGAGGGGGGAGGGTCAGAGGGAGAAGCAGACTCCCTGCCAAGCAGGGAGCCCGATGCGGGACTCGATCCCGGGACTCCAGGATCATGACCTGAGCCGAAGGCAGTTGCTTAACCAACTGAGCCACCCAGGCGCCCCCCCCCTTTTTACTTTTTCAACCGTTTAAAAAGGCAAATGAAATATGGTTTCAGCTTTAGAAGATGAAAAAGTTCTGGCAATTGGTGGCCCACAATGTGAATTTAACCAACACTGCTGAGCTATATACTTAAAAAAGGTTAACATGGTACATTTAAGGTATATGTATTTTGCCATAATTAAAAACTGTTTTAAGTTAAAAAAAAAAAAAAAAGTAAGACCATTCCTGGCTGGTGGGCCGAAGCTGGGGTGTGTGACCTATCATTTGCAGTCCCTGACAGAATCACTCGGTTTCATTCGGAAATAGGATGTGAGATGTATTGCTTGTTAACCCAACATGAGTAGAAACCTGCCATCAGAAATCACTAGATGGCAGTTTCCATCGAGGCCACAGTTACGCAGGCAGTCGCCGTCCCGTGTGAGGGCACAGACATTGCTTGGATTCCTGTCATATTTCTGTGGCCCTCAGACGAAAGGAGAGGCACATCCCTTTGGGCTGTGAGTCTACTGAACCGGAATCCTCCCCTGCAGAGGAAAACTGGATTTGAAGACGGGACCCCCACCTGCCCTCAGCAGCCATCCGCGAAGCCCTTTAGGAGAATGCATATTGAAACGTCCTGGCCTGGGAAGGGGCTGGACGAAGCAGAGGGCTCAGGAAAAAGCCAAGTACAGATCTGACCCAAAAAGTCTGGGGGCCACGAGGCTGGGCTCTGAAAGCATTTTCGTCACCATCAAAGGAAACATGGGCTCCATTTCCAAACCCACACTTCCTATGTCCACACCAATAACCAGATGGAGGTAGAGAGGCCAAGTTTTCTCAAAGACTGTGACCCAGGAAGACAAGTCCCAAGGACAACTGGATTCAGCCTGGCCTTTGGCCACAAAAAACCAAAGGATCAGGTCAGAGCGCGAGGGATTCTTTAAGAAAACATAGCGGCCCCTTGTTGCAGAATCGGCCTGTGGCTAAAATTCACCATTTACACAAAAACATTTTTTTCTTCCTATGATATTACTGTGTTGAATGCCTACATAAAATAAGCTCCTTCTCTGTGCCTCTAACTCCATCCTTTTATAGTTTTCAACGGTGGGTTTTATTAATAAAGAGCATCCTGGGGTGGGGTGGCTTTATTCATTAATCTACATGGAACATCTGGAAATTCTGGAAACTGGTTTGAAATCTGGGACTTCAGAAAATTTTCCAAAAGGTGGCCGTTCCAAAGAGTGACTCATGACTAACCTAAAATCCTCACTTCGCCACCAACCAAGCAAATGAGTAAGCTCTGTGTTAATGACCAAGCTTCACTGATAGGAGCTGTGATTAATTTCATGTGGACAGTGTGCTGGGCCTGGTGCCTTATCTACATTTCCTTCAAAGGACAAAGTTGGGATTGTTATCCCCATTTTACAGAGAAGGACAACGAGGCTCACGGAGCAAACCTGCCCAAGACCACACAGCTAGTAAGTGGCTGAACCGGGATTTAAGCCCAGATCTTTGACACTAAGATGAATGCTTCCCCTCTCTTCTCTCTCTCTGCCTTTCAGATAGATTTAACAGAAAAATCAAATAATGTGAAAAACCACTGCTAACGTGAGCGGGAGAACCATTTTAAGTAGTAACCTCTTGGTAACTTGTTCTCACTAGGTCTCTCTCCTTATCTATAAAGGAATGAGTTGGCGCAAATGGCATCTATTAATTTCATGCCCTTGACACCAATTTTCCCCTCATTAGTCAGCCATGCTAGGGAAAAAAAATGGAAAAAAGCACTTAAAAGTCATTTGGTCGTTTTTAGCTTATTTTTCCTGTCACACAGAATGATCGCCATCACTCTCGGGAACCAAGGGGTTATTCTGGTAGGACACAGAGCTTTATAAGCTGTCGCAGAAAGTATCATCAACTAGTCGAAGTGCACCATCTGATGTCTGGCCTCACAGAGGGCATTACTGACATCATCTACCTCCACCATCAGACCAACCCCACCCCCACAGGATCCAGAGCCTCAAGCAGAACAGAAGCCCAGTATACATAGGTTGTTGAAAATATGGTAGAAATAATCAGCTTTACAATGCAACATTATGAGCTGCACGATTAAAACCCCCTAACATTACATACCTAAACAGCTGAATAGGGATACATCTTCACCAGGAGGAACGTGTGCGCCAGGTTGCATCCAGCATCACTAACACGGAAGGATTGCGTTCTGTTGTCCAACACCTGGACACACCCAGGGATTCAAAACATTACATTCAGACACATTCAATGATACCACCTTTCATAGGCTGAGCCCGGTAAACTCTTCAAAGTGCCTTCAATTCAGTTCATTTCCACAAACACTCTGAGCGTTTGGTAAGCACCAGGGCCTGTGTTTGGCACATAGGATTATAATGTTAACAAAGGCCAGCATCTTGGCTTTAATGAGCTACGCCCGGCGGGGATGGGGCTATGTAAGCAAGTGCAGCTGACCTATGAACAACACGGGGAGTAAGGGCACCAACCGCCACACAGCTGAAAATCTGTATGTGACTTTTGACTCCCCCCAAACAACTACTAATAGCCTGCTGTTGACTGGAGGCCTTACCGATAACATCAATAGCTAACACCTTTTTTATGCTATATGTATTATGTACTGTATTCTTACAGTAAAGTAAGCTAGAGAAAAAATGGTAAGACAATAAGGAAAATACATTAATATGTACTGTATTAAAAAAAAAAAAAAGCCTCCACATATAAGTTAATCCACAGTTTCTCCTACGTTGGTCAAGAGTCACCTGTCCTAACAATATTCTTTGCGAGGCTCAATAACAATCACATCTTAGATCTAGAGATGGCATGGACTTCCCAAATGAAATGATGTCTCAACAAGGTTTCGAGGGGGAATAGCTTTCAAGATGGGGGTAGGGAAGAGGGGAGAGCGTGCGGAAGGCATTCCAGAAGGAGAAAACAGCATACACAAAGGTCCTGCCCTAGCACACTGGGTAATGTATTTGGGGGACCAGAGACAGACCGCTTTCACTGGAGGGAAAACTTAAGGGAAAGATGGATGCTCCTTGAGTCACATGTGGGCAATGAGGCAGGTATTCTTAGTTTCATTTCATAGATTAGGAAACCATACCAGAGGCAGGCAGGCCGAGGGCTCTGCGGGAGTTGGGCTAAAGCCTGCCTCATGCTCTACTGGCCCTCCCCTTCCAGGGCCCAGGGCTCCATGAATGGTACCTCACTGGAGGATGAAGGGAGGGGTTTTCTCCAAGGTCACCAGTGAATCCGTGACTAAGTCAAAGTTAGAATCAAGGATGTGCCAACGCTTACAACAGAAGTCACTTTATTTCCAAACCAGGTAGAGATAACTAATAAAAAAGTTAGGGGAAAGGCCTAAAACAGAAATGTGAAAATGACAACCCCTGGAAGAATGTCACAGTATGAAAGGTTCAGAGTCATAAACAGGAGATCAATTCTACGAAGATAAATATCACATAATGCTAAGGATATTTTGAATGATGGATGTGTCATGATTTACTCAATCCCATACGGCCGGACACCAGGGAGGCTAGATTTTTGCACATAGACTGAGCCATTCCTTAGAAGAAATCCCTTCAAAGAGCAACCGCTAGTCAACAACGCATAAGGTTATATACTTTTATAGGAGATCGTTAGATTTTTCTCGTATACTGTTCAATATTTTATGACTTTTGAACCACCATAGATATTTTGAAAACTTTCTGAGAACAGCTTTTAAAACAGAGTCAGATAAAAGAGTAACCATATATCCACCAGCCAGAAATGACAATGTTTGTCACATTTGGTTCAGGTTTTTTGTTTTTTTAATAAGTAGAAATAAAACCTCAAATAAAATTATTCCCATTCTATCTTCCTATTTGTGTGTCTTTCCAATATATTTTTCTATACACACATGCACACCCCCCTACGAAAATACAGAGAGCTCTTTGTAGGTATGACTTTTAAGTATAAATTAAACCCTACTCATATCATTCAAAATTATGTTCTTGAGTTCTGTTTTGATTTATAGAACCACAGCTCACTCCTTTAACTCTGGCACAGTACTGGTTTAAATACACCATCTTCTATTTATCCAACCTGTTTATGGATATTTAAGTTGTCTGCAATTCTACTCCTGACGATCAATTCAGTTAATAACTATCCTTGTATTTATCCTCCTGAGCGATAGAGATTCTCTCTAGATATAAACACTGCAAACAAAAAAATGTTGAAGATGAAACTGTGTTAGTGGTTACAGTGTCTGGGACACTTGGCTAACACCTCTCATTAGGAATGTCACAATCTACACTACCCCATGGTAAAACGTGGCTTCTCCAAAAATACCCACTACCTCCTCTTCAGCCAAGTGAACGGTAACTGTAGGATTATGGTAAATTCACTTGGGTCTCACAGATTATTGGCTGTATTTTCCTTTGTCCCAATAAAGATTCCACCTAAAATTCACGTGCAACGTGAATAGCTATCAGAATGCCATTTTAACACATTAACTCAATGCTGCTAATGCTACCAGGCTACCCCCAGTCAATGCAAAATGCACAAATTCCATGAACCTATGCTTGGAATGACCAGTTCCCATTACATCTCTAATTCCATCTCTTCATTTTAACTGGAGATCTTTGCTAGTCCCCTCAACGAGCTCCGATTTCCATGATCTTAAATGGAAAAAACACTTGATCACCTCATCCCACTCAGAGGGAAATCACAATCATAAGCTGCCCTCCAGCTGCCTCAGTGTCTCTAAAATCAGCACGTTTGGAACCTGGAGGAAGAGGAATAGTTGGCAAGAAGAATAACAGGGTATCAACCTATAGGAAGCAGAATCAGCACAGAGGAGGGCTGCTGAAACCATCCACCCATGTGTCGCTTCTTTTTCCTTCTTTTCCCCACCTCCCACACAAGCATGCTATGTATCAAAAAGACCGCATCCATATTACAAACTCTCATATATATATATAGGTATTTTTAACAAACATCAAAATATGCTCTTCCTATGACACCATAAACTCCTTCCCACACACAATTTTCCACCGTCCTCATCCCATTCAAAACAAAAAAGCTCCCCAGCACAGAAGCACAGAGTCCTGCAGATTTATGGAAGTGGATTTCACTCTGGGAGGGAGCAATGTTGCCCGGTCTGAGAAGGGACATGGTGAGTAAGAGGGTGTGGAAGGAAAGGCTGCATCCATGGGAGATGAAAGCAGGCAGACACAGCAGGATTTCTCGGGGGCATAGCTCAGGGGTAGAGCAATTTGACTGCAGACAGCAGGGTTTCTTTCTGGAAGGCAGCAATCCCACCCCACCCCCATCCCAGGATGGGCCAGCTCACTGTAACTCCCCAGCACTGCAAACACCCCAGTGAGGGCCAGCACTTTCCCCATGGGACCCTGGGTGCAGCGTCCTCTCTCCCCTGGGGCCTCCCCTATAAAACAAAGGTAGGCGACCACACACGCTCCCCCCTCAGGTGGGAATCTCAGAATCTCATCCTGTCCTCCTGGAAAACCACCGTACCCATCTGTCCTTGTGTCCCAGATGCCCTCCTAAAATGCCCCCACAACAGTGCAGGAATTACATGGAGACCTAAGCCTCCAATCGATGGATCCTCCAGAGCCTTCCTCTGCGGCCTGCGTAGAACTGATTAATATTGCGGGCCTTGACGCTCTCCGGCCAGCAGGGCTCTGGGATGGTGCCTGGCCCTTTGCATCCTGTCTGTGGCCTCATTTAACACTGTGCTTGGCCGGGTAAACCTGGCAAGCAGCAGGAGAAGAAATCAATTTCAAACACTGGTCAGCTTCTTGGCAGGTCAGGGGGACTGAAATCAGAACACGGTTTCCGTGTTAGAACTCCCTGCCTTGGGAGAACAAGAGAAAGCAACTCGAGCTAAAGCAGTGGCATTCGAGAATAAGGGCCTAAAAAGGCAGGTGGAGAAGGAAGGAGTCCAGGCAGTGTTAAGAAAACAAGCACTTGTAGGTGAGGTTGAGGTCTACTGGCATTGTTTTGCTTTCCCCGGCCCAGAATTGAGCTGGGCTGAGTCCCAGACCTTGGGATACCATAACCTTGACCTTTCCAATGTCTGCAGAGTTTATCCGGGATGCAGTGAATACTTGGAGTGGCTGAACCCAGAAAGGATACAGGTGGCTACACGGCTTGAGCCTGGTATTTTTTAATGAAATAAGCTGAAGGAGGGCAAAGAAACATTTAAACAGAGCAGCGTTTCACCGATCAACCAGCAAAAGGTGACTTCCAACATAATTAAAAAGGAGTAGCTTTAAAAAAGAAGACCAGCTTTGCGTCTGGCTGGCTCATTCGGTTAAGTGTCTGCCTTCGGCTCGGGTCATGATCCCAGAGTCCTCGGGCTCCCTGCTCTGTGGGGAACCTGCTTTTCCCTCTCCCTCTGCCTCTCCCCCTTGCTTATGCTTGCTTGGCTCTCTGTCAAATAAATAAATAAAATCTTAAAAAAAAAAAAAGACCAGCTTTATACATTTTAGATGAGTAATGAGTGACCAAACATACACAAAGCAAGAATATATTATGTCTTTTCCCTCGTGTCCAGAACCCCTGGGGTCAGCTAGCGTCCAAAGTCACAAATAATTTATTCAGTCGACTAACATTAGAAGCACAAAAATCCTCAGGGGCAGAAGAGACCTGGAGCCTGGAGGAAGTTTTATTAATAACAGTTTTAATAAAAGTAAAGTGCCCCCTCCCTTGAGCAGACAATAAGGCACTCAGAAGGTAAGAGGATCATCAAGTAAAAATTGCATTATGAAGCTTGCTGAGTGTTGTTTTTTTAACCGCATTTCCCCCATGTAAAGACTAGTTCTTCTAAACTTTTCCTTGGAACAGACTGCCCATCAGCACATGCAGGAGTTTACTAACACAGTCTAGAGGGTTAAAAGCCAGAAAGAGCCTGAAGGATTATTCCAATTCCCCCGTTTTATGAACATTCGAAATGAAGTTCAAAGGTATCTGGCCCAAAGTCACACAGCTCCTCCCAACACACACACACCCTTTCCAGGTATTTTTTAAACGTCCCATTTCTTTGGCCCTTGGATTATTTCCCAGACCCCTCCCCCCTCCATCCAACCAAAATCTTTGGTCTGAAGCTTAAGCCAAGACTTACACCAAGAATTTCTTCCTCTTTTCTTTTAAGTGTATAAGAGATCAAGTTTTCAAGAAACCATCTTGGAATATGAATTTTAAATGCTGCCATATTTATAATCAAACACTGTGAAACTTGGTGACAAGGTCTGTCTGAGCTTCCAGAAGCCAGTAAACCTTGGGGACACAAACCTCCAATTCCTCCTAAACTAGGGGGGCTCAACACTGGGGGGGCAGGTGGGCACCAAAACAGGCTGCAGGGATGCTCCTCACAGAACACATTCTAAGACTAATTATAGACTAGCAGAGGTGTACTATTACCAAAAGCAAACAAACAAAAACCCGGAAATGAACATTTTAATTCCTGAATTAATTCCCAAATAAAATCACATAAATACACATGAATAATCCTACTAGGTGGCAATACTCCTGGGCTGCTTATCTAGAAATTGCCACTTCATCATGAGGGCAAGATAGGAGATGCCGGCGGAGTGAGAGGCTTGGCAGACAGCTTGGTGATGGTCTTTGGCTTTCTTCTTTGCCAACACTCAGGTTTTTCCCCTTAAACCTGCACTCTTGGAAGCTTTACCTTCTCACATTGAATGATACCGGATTCAGGCCACAAATTAGTAAGCATGATGCTCAGGGGTCTAATGCATTATCAAGATGTATTGACCCATCCCGATGCAAAACCATACCGGTTGATGATCTTCTAAACTATTACCAGAGTTTTTAAAAGGCAAAAGCGTATAAAGACCAGAGGGTTTCACAGCCTGAGCTCATCAAGTCCTAATAATTAGGTGAATACTGAATAAAACATCAGATTCTGATAGAGTGAACGTTTTAGCTTGGATATCTTCCAAGCCACATACCAATTGCAGTTTGGGGTTTTTTTTTTTTAATTCTGCGGGGAGAGGAGCAGAAGGAGAGAGAGAATTTTAAACAGACTCCATGCTGGGCGTGGAGCCCAATGTGGGGCCTGATGTCACAACCCTGAGATCATGAGCTGGGCCAAAATCAAGAGTCAGATGCTCACCCAAGGCATCCCTGGAGTTCTTCTTAAAGAAGGATTTAAACAGATACATAAAGAACAAGAAGGCAGGAGAGGAGGAGAAGGTAATGAAAATCCAAGATTAGAAGGAAAATATGTATTTCTTTTAAAGATTTTATTTATTTATTTGACAGAGAGAGAGATAGCGAGAGCAGGAACACAAGCAGGGGGAGCGGGAGAGGGAGAAGCAGGCTTCCCGCCAAGCAGGGAGTCAGATGCGGGGCTCGATCCCAGGACCCTGGGATCATGACCTGAGCCGAAGGCAGACGCCTAACGACTGAGCCACCCAGGCACTCCGGAAAATATGTATTTTTAATTTGACACTGATTAGACTGTGCCAAGAAGAAAAATTAACAAACCCCATCACACTCTCCCCCTCGCCCTTCGGAAAATCCTACCACATCCAAAAGCTTCCAGAACACATTTCTTTTTTTTTTTTTTTAAAGATTTTATTTATTTATTTGAGAGAGAGAGAATGAGAGAGAGAGAACACCTGAGAGGGGATAGGGTCAGAGGACGAAGCAGACTCCCTGCCGAGCAGGAAGCCCTATGCGGGACTTGATCCAGGGACTCCAGGATCATGACCTGAGCCGAAGGCAGTCATCAGAACACATTTCTATCATATCAGATTACTGGCACAGTCAAGGTTGGGGGCGATCTAAATACGCAGATGATTCCATCTCCAAAAAAGCTTGAGGAAGTTAAGAACAAATATTGTCTTTTCTAATCAAAAGGCTTTCCTTTGCATTCAATGATGTTAAGAAATTTTTGATACAAAGGGCGCCTGGGTGGCTCAGTTGGTTAAGCGACTGCCTTCGGCTCAGGTCATGATCCTGGAGTCCCGGAATCGAGTCCCGCATCGGGCTCCCTGCTCGGCAGCGAGCTTGCTTCTTCCTCTGACACTCCCCCCTCTCATGTGCTCTCTCTCTCTCTCTCTCATTCTGTCTCAAATAAATAAATAAAATCTTAAAAAAAAAAAAAAAAGAAATTTTTGATACATATTTTCAGTTGATAATGGGAGAATGAGGGTGTTGAAAAAAATATGGAGCTTTCAAGTGATACACACTAAAAATGTTTACAACAGGGCACCTGGGTGGCTCAGTCTGTTAAGTGCTGGACTCAGCTCCGGTCATGATCTCATGGGTTGTGAGATTAAGCCCCACATCAGTCTCCATGCTCAGTGCAGAGTTTGCCTGAGATTCTCCCTCTCTGTCTCTGCCCTTCACCCACGCTCACACACACTCACTCTCTCATGCTCTAACAAATAAATTTATTAAAAAAATAAAATAAAAATGTTTACAATTGAAAACCAAAGTTTTGCTTTCTGAAGGAAACTTTTCAACCTGGTGAGTGATGCCCACCCATACGTTTTTTAAAATCATTCTTTTTATTATCACATTTCCTTTTCTGAAAAATGTGTGGTAGAATTACATACAATTTACCATTTTTAAGTGTATAGTTTGGGGGATTAAGCACATTCTCACTGTTATGCAACCATCATCACCATCTCCATAACTTTTTTTCATCCTGCAAAAGAGCACCAGTGCGCCCAATAAACAGCAACTCCCCATCCCCCCTCCCTCCAATTCCTGGCAACCACCACTCTCTGTTCTGTCTCTACCATGCACACAATTTGCAGAGCTCCCTTGGTTTCAAACTCAGAATTAATAACATAATACCAAAAAGCCTCCCTCAGATTCCAAATATTGATTCATTAAAATACAGTATAACATATGTATTTAATTTGCAATAAAAATACCAACATTTTAATAGTTACATAGAATTCTGTGTACAAATAAACGATCATTTAAGTGAACTTACGGTTTTATCATCACTTTCATGAAATCGTTCGATAGACTTTTATTTTTATTAGCTCTGTGAGAGTGCTTCCTAGAAATGAAATGGCTGGGTCAAAGCTAGCACATTTTTAAGATTTTTGACCAGTTGCCAAATTGCCCACCAGAAGGGCTGTTGTTTTAAGTTTTAGTGATGCTTCTTGTATTCAAGTAGACTGTTCTGGATTTGGGGGGTGGGACGGAGGCTAGATGATACTCAAACAATGACACAATTCCCACTAAATGCTTGTACTACCGACCCTTCCTTTTCTTGAAGTTGTAAGAGACCTTTTCCACGTGATCTCTGCCTGACATGGGCTACAAGAAATCTACAAAGGTCATGAATGGTCACAAGCGAGGAAACGGATTTTCTGAAG
This sequence comes from Leptonychotes weddellii, assembly GCF_054177405.1. Taxonomy (NCBI): domain Eukaryota; kingdom Metazoa; phylum Chordata; class Mammalia; order Carnivora; family Phocidae; genus Leptonychotes; species Leptonychotes weddellii. Next base: position 164,604,314 of record NC_138371.1, on the reverse strand, counting down.
GTTTTTTTTTTTTTCTCCCCCATTAAAAAAGCTGAAGATGTAACTCCAAAAGCAATCTGCTACGTAGAAGGACTATATAACACACAACAAACAAAATACAGATTTCTCTCTCATTACTAATATTTTTCAAAACCAACCCATGAAGGCAAATTCAATTAAAAAGAGTGGCTTCATAATATTTTACATTATCAGCAAATCAGTGCATTTTGTGATTACACAAGCAAACATTTTGCATTTACAAGAAAAACTGCAAAACCAACATCTTCCTACGTTTTATGTCTTGCCCATTAATTGAGCTTATTCAGGGTGGTCGAAAGGAGCCTAAAAAGAGCCCTCGCCACTCGTTTCCCCCATACACCCAAAATCTCATTTCTCAAATGAAGCTAAATTCACAGAGAGAGTCATCGCTTCAAAAATCTCTCCTAGAAATAAAAATTTCTTCCTTGGCTTTTCAATGCGAAATTTTTTATTTACATAAAAGGGGGGAGGGAAGGAGGGAGGGAGGGAGGAAGGGAAAGAGGGAGGGAGAGAGAGAGGGATAGGATGCCATAAAAGAAACTTTGTACTGATTCCAGCTTTTTCATAGCCCCAGCTGCAGCCAAGCCAGCACTCTTTTTTTTTTTTCTTAACATATATTGCATTATTTGTTTAGGAGGTACAGATCTGAGAAAGCCAGCACTCTTGCCCATGAAGTGGTTCCTGAAAATCGCGTGGTTACTTTTCCCATCTCCCCACTGCCATGGGTTCTATGAACATATGTTTTCATTTATAGCCTTATGGATATTCTCTAGACACTCAGTCTGTTGAAAAGAAATTAATCCCAGCAGTGAGCTAGGATCCTGAATTCTCAGCAATTTCTTGTGAATTCACGGTAAGGCTATTTATGCTGAGGCTGAAGCTGAGTGTGTAAACAGTTGACCGGGGCTAAACTATTAGGCATTAGGCTTCTCTGGCTTAAATCTCATTCTGCATTTAGAGCAACACAGGCAGAAAAACACCTTTCTCGTTAATAAATTCAATACAGATGCAACAGACAGAATTCCTACAATAGCTTCGTGTCCATCTCACAGAGACCGAATGCCTCCTGTTTACTGAGCACCTACTGTGTGCCCGGAATTGCCTAACTTCACAGGTAAGATCTAGGTCACTTTGTAGGCACTACTGCCAACTCAAATGACCTACTGTTGTAAACGGAGACTCCCTGTAGGTGAGCGGTTTGTTCAGAAGCAAGTTGCTAAGAGTGGAACGAGGTCGGAAGGCTCAGCTCTCCAAACGGAAAATGCTACAACAATACAAACACCAATGATGCACACACTAGTGTTTCATGACAAGACAGCTGTTTGGGGACGGGGAGGAGGGCCCAGGGCTTTTCCGGGATGCCCACACATTACCAACTGCCCCCTGAAATCAACACTTTGCCCAGACCCTGAGAAGCTTCCCAGAACAAGAGGTAGGCTGAGATGGTCTCAGAACGCAAACAACTGGATGATCATGTGGACAATAGAGGAAGTTATTTTCGAAGATGTTCATAACCATCTGATAAGCCCCATTTTGAGGTTATGAAGAATGAGACAAAACCACAGATCAGTTTGTTCCAAATCCCACTTCCAAAACGTGCGTGCATACTCTCACCCACACACAATGAGTTCTGAGCCCAACGCCAGAAAGTCTGCCTCCACCCAGTACTGGATCTGTTAGCCCAAACCAAGGCACCATGTGGCCCGGTTTACACAGAAACGTGCTTTGAACGGACTAGGACGGTCACGGGGGGAAAGGGTAAGAGCAACGCGCACACGGGTTGGGAAGCGAGTTCAACGTGTCCTTGTGGTGTGACCTTGGGCCCCAGCAGCAGCTGTACGCAGACTGAGCGCGTCGAAAGCCGCATGTCGTTACCACATGCACGAGCTCGTTCAAGCCTCACGGCCACGTGCAAGGCACTGTTAGCCTCACTTCACAAATGGCAGACCTCAGGTCACAGTTAAAAAGTGGCAGCAGCTGGATTTGAACCTGGTTCTTGCCTTGCATCATCATCTTGACGTCACCAATAAGCCGTTATCGTTGCTGAGCCAGATGGGAATATCTGAGTCAGAGGGTTGCTATGGTCATTTCCTGAGACCGATCCCAAAAGCGCCCGGCAGCAGCACCCAGGCAAGAGCTCCTCCGCACTCATCATCCTTCTTCTTCTTCTTCATCATCATCATCATCATCATCATCACCATCATCATCATCATCATCATCATCATCATCCATCATCACCAGCACAATGGCAAGGACAAAGGGCTCAACTCGGGGCTACTGCCGATAAACATTTCACAATATTCTTGAATGCTTCAAATTATTTTCATCTCCCTGAGCACCCTATCAAAGATTAGAAACTTCACATTTTTCCTTGCCGAACTTGGCTTGAAAGATCACTTTTGTTGCAGCCTAAATCAATATACAGCTATTAATTCATTACACTCCACACGGACAGCATCAGTGCCAACCTCTGGAGTTCTCCCTACTCACAACCAAGGAGCTGGTTTTATTTTGATAAAAGCTACTCCGAAATCTCGGGTCTGCGCTTGCCAAAATCAAGCTGGAAAATGTTGGTGTCAAACAATTTGGAGGCGTTCTAAGACTAATACTGAGAATCGGGGGCAGTTGTATTTTCCTCTGAAGTATAAATTATCATGAAGGCTCCCTGAGTCATGGACTTGGCTATTTGGGCGGGCTAAAAGAACTTTAAGGACCAACACCAGATGCTTCCTTTAAATAGCAACTTACACAAAGTTTCAGGCCCTTTGGAAGGCTTGGTAGGAAAGACAAAAGTTTTCAAATGTGTTGCAAAGTATTAAGTACAGAGATGGGCTTGTATTTTCGGAGGGCAGCCTGTGAACACAGAAGTTCAGAACATTCTGTCATAATCGAGGGGTAAGGCCTGACGTGACAGCTCTCTTGCCCATTTGCAGGGCACCGTTGGCTTGTCTTTGGGTTCATGTCAAAGTAATGGGACAAAATCATCACTCTGTGTGTGCGTGTGTGTGCGCACGCACACGCACGTGCCCATGTACTGAGGCAGGGGAGTGGGGGATGGAAGTAGGGAAAATCTTCAAATACCAAAACCCAGACCCCACTCTTTGGAAAATGCCATCATCTCTGGATAAATAAAATTCAGGTAATAAAACCTTGTATTGAGCCTACTAAAGAGCATCTGGATATCAACTGGGTAAAGACCACATTCCAAGTCTTCAGTTACGGAGTGATAACCACATGGACTAATTTTCTTTTAGCCTTGTGATTCTCACACCAAATGATCAAGAAGTTGGGACAGACCAAAATGACAAAATGATGTTCCAGAAATGATTTTTGAAAACATTCATCTGACAATAAAGTCACTCTGAACTCTATTATACATCCTATTAAATTATTTAAAAAATATATACAATTAACTATCTGGCTATCACAATCTAGTATCTTTTCTTGGTTGATGAGGGACCCTATCAGATCAAATCATCTAATGTGTGAATTTGAGGGCTCTCTGTAGTTGTCTGTCTCCCTACTCCCCAGGAGGGGCTTTCCATCAAACTGAAGAAAACCATCTCCATCTCTTGATTAAAACCACCTTCCGAGTGTCCTGTGGCCTTGCTGACAAAATCTTGGACAAGGAGGAAAGAGAGGTCCTGGCCCCACTTTGGCCACCATTAGCTAAATGACCCAGGGCAAAACATTTATCTGTTTGAGACTCACTTTTCTCATTTTGAAAAAGAGATAAAGTTTTAAAAGTCATCCAAGTTCACTTTCCAAAAATACATTTTGATTATTACCTACCTTTCTTTTATGATTATTCAAATACACATTTATGCACCTTAGTCATAAATTACAAACTGTTTTATAAGAACATTTTTATATTTATTCATTTAATCCATAAACATGGATTAAATGCCTGTTATGTGCCCAGGACTGTGCTGGAGGCTAGGAGCAGACCAAAGACCAGAATTCACACAAATTCTCTCCTCCCAGTTAAGTGGAAAGACAGGAACTGAATACTTTACTTAGAGCCCAAACACGCTATTGTTTAGAGTTACACACACGTATGCCAAACTATAAAGAGAAACAAGGGAATGATTAACACAAAATTCAGGCCGTGATTACTTCTGTGGGGAGGGAAGGTGAGCAATGAGGAAGGGGCCCATATAGGGTATGTTATGTTTTTGAACTTGCATGTTCGTGTTCTTATTCATTAAACTATACTTACTACATTTTATAGCCTCTTTTGCAAATATGCCATATTTTGCAATCTAAAGTTTTAACAGATTACGTAAGAAACAAATCATGTACAAACCCAAAAGACTGGCATTATAAAATATTTCTTTAGAATCTAAAGCATTCAAAACATATATGGTTTCAGATTTTAGCGTAGGAGTTTTGATGTGATTGGAGGGAACATTTTAAAGAACAATATTTTAGTTTTTGTTTTAAGCCTTCTTTTCAAAGTACCAAAGTTCTTCCAATTAAGTCAACTGACAGCCCCCATTTTGGGTGTTTGTGAATCATTGGTAAATCTCATAGATGAATTTACGCTAATGTATTATTTAATATATACAAGTCACATACTCTTTTCTCAAATGCATCTCCATACTGGAGGCTCAAGAGCTTGAAAACTTATAAACAAAAATTAGGTTTTCAAAAAGGTCAACAGCCTAAACCCTGCTTAATTTTGAAGACTTCCAAAAGACATCTGGGCAAGGAGCTGTCAAACATCACATACGTAAACTGAAAGGATAGAGGTGGGTAACCAGAGCGTTCATTTCCCACTGGAATTTCCTTTTTTTAAAAAACCACCACTGGAAACCATCACTAAGAAACAGTATTGCTTCAGGTTTTCCTTTGGTCTTTCTTCTTCTATAATGTTCAAAGACAGGTATAAACACAAGGCCCCTGTGATCTTTCCTTCACACTCATCTGGTTCCTTTTCTGCCCCCGCCCCCCCACAAGATGCGGCCCTATGTGGCATCAATCATTTCCATAGCCAAAGAATTCATGTGTCGTCAAAGGACCATAATTTGGATGGAAAATGTGTGTGTGGGGGGGGGGGGGAAACGTAAGATTTCTTCTACTAAAGTATCACTGTCACCATAAGGAAAAAGATGCACTCAACTGAAAGTTATTTTTAATGCTACACTCCTTGAGCAAAAATGAAGGGGTCAGAGACTGGCCCTTGTAAAAAGGGCTTTGTATTACAAATGTTTAAGTTCTTACCATGTCAAGTAAAAGAAGTACCACACCATCAAAGAGATCATTTTCCCCCAAAGACCTGAAAGATTAAAAAGGAACATACATGCTCACCTACTTCCAAAGGCGAAGCTGTCCCATAAATATCCATCCACACATCACCTGATCTGTATCATTTGTGTGAAACTTACCTGGAAATTCCTATTTCTCTGCTTTTTAGAGGTTTTATGAAACACGGCAACACAAAAAACATAATAGCTGAACCTGGATGTTCCTCCAACCAAATTACAGTTGATGCTCATTCTTTGCTACAGTCTGTTCTGTAAACTTATTTTTTTTTTTTAAAGATTTTATTTATTTATTTTAGAGACAGAGCACAAGAGGGGGGAGCGGGAGAGGGAGAAGCAGACTCCCTGCTGAGCAGGGAGCCCGATGCAGGACTCGATCCCGGGACTCCAGGATCATGACCTGAGCCGAAGGCAGTTGCTTAACCAACTGAGCCACCCAGGCGCCCCTGTAAACTTGCTTATTTAGCAAATACTTAACCACTGCTCCTAGGAGAAAAACAGGGTTAGGTTCCTACAAGCTTCTGGTCACGGCGTTTCATCAGCCTATCAACCCATCAATGTGTAACCTTGTTCAATGTGTTTCTGTTCAAAGACACCTTATTCCACATCTATTGTTGATTCATTAACACCGACCTCACGGCCAACAGCACTGTAATCATGCCTGAACGAAGCTCACGTGCACACCTATTTTCTAAGGCACCTCCCAGTGTTCTTGTGCCTGGGAACACCAGAGAATACTCCAAATCTACACCTGGGGGCCATCTGAAACCTTGAAATCACCAGTAAAAAGCACAGAAACGTGGAAAAGGTGACTCTACACAGACCATGAGGACAGCTGTTGACAATGACAGCTGAAACCAGAAGGCCGAGCACCTCATTCAGCCTCCTCTGGGAACACACACAGTGGGGGACTCAAAGTTCTCACCGCTGCTCTGTGCGGGTCTGTGAATGGCCTCGGAAGCAACGCAAGGACTGGTATGGGGATGGTAACAAATACATTTGAGGGAGTACGTGAATTTGCAAATACCAGAAGATCAGCTGCAGTTCAACAGGTCATAACGACTCAGCACATCGCTAACTTGAACAAATTAATACCTAAACCTAAAAATGTTTCTGAATATTTTGTGATAATTTAAAAAAATACGCCAGGTATTTCTTGACATCATTCCATCTCATAATGGAACAGCCTAATACTTCTATGGCCATAAGAAATTTTTCCTTGCCTGAGCCACCTGTCTTAAGAAAAGCCGCTCATGCCGTCAGCTACGCAGATATCGTGTCATCCATCCTTCTTGCATCCACTATGGAATCTCCTTCCACCCAAAGACAGTATGAAGAGCTCAAAACTCAAAGAAGGTTCCAAACACACAGAACTGGTTATAGTTCTAGGTATACCATCTATGCTTCACCCAAGCTAGAAATAGATGTGTACCCGACACGTTTCTCCCATTAAAACGGCTATGTCTAGGGTTGGGGTAGGGCATGCCCATCCTCCTTGGGAGAAAACAGTCCAACGAAGGTGGTGAGGACTTGGGTCATTAGGTAACTACCTTCAACCCTGTCAAGCGGGGGGAGCAGGTATAATAATCTTACCTTTGCTCCAACCTCCTAACCTCCCCCACTGAAGGTCTCTCTGCAGCTTTTGATGCCCACAGAACCCCACACCTCTCTCCTGTTGGATGCTCTTCTCTGCCGTCACCCCTCATTCGTTCAAACTGCTCTGGGTGGCCATCCGTCCTCCCAGTACGCTCTACACCGCAGGGCTGTGGGTAGGGACAGCCCACACCCGTCACCCTGAGCAGCGGGCTGCCCATGTAAGTGACCTGGCCATGCAGGGGTCCCCTGTGACTTTCTGAAAGAACAGTTAAAGAAATCACATGTGGGAACCGAAGTGGGCCAAACCTGGTGGGCCGGGTGTGTGGAAGGCTGCGCATCGGCACGCAGCCACACACCTGGAGTGGGACTCCACGAGCAGATGGTGGGCACCGTCTTCCAGGTGTGCAAAGGAAAGGCTGTCCCACTGAGAAGGCAGGTGCCCAGGACACAAGGAGCCCTGGGACTCAGTCCAATGCAGACACAGGCAGGACACACGGATCGGTGAACAGCTGAATTCCTGAACCTTATTAACAATTAATGTTCCCTTTCAGTGCTCTGGTCTAGAAAAATAATGACAAAGCCTCTATTCACTGAAGTGCGGTGTTCCTTAAGTGATGTCATTCTGTCTGTTTACAGTTAAGGTACCTGGTTAAAATTAAACTTCTCTAAATACCCCCTTACAGCATTGTTTCCGTATGTGTGACTAAGGACTTTGAGCTTTTAAAATTATCCCCGAAGAAGCGGGAGGGAATAGGGTAGATAAACACCCGCATGCACACACAAACCCCACCTGACTTTTGAGAATTCGCTAACAAAATTACAGTCACTTTTCCTAGGCAAAATCTAAAGAATCTTTTTTTTTTTTTTTAAGTTACAAGAAGGCTAACAAGCTTATTTTCCTGATCTGTCCATGAGAAGAAATGGTTTCAAAAATTACAAGAACAGAAAGCATCTCTATTTTCTGTGTTATCTGAAATTGCTACTGTCTTAACACTGTAATGACAAAACAAATTTTTCTTTTAAAGAACTGTTCTCTTAACACCGAAAGATTTCTCCAGAATTAATATTGGCATAAACATCTGCTATTCTGACTAGTTCGGGCCTAACCACCCACTTTACTCTGGGAAGGAAAGCTGCAGGAGACTTTTTAGAATAAAGCTTTGAGTTTACACAAGTAGAAAATGTCCCATATGTTACTCTAATCATCTGTTTCAATTACAGCATTTGCTTCATATTGAGGTATTAGGACTCTGTCATAAATAAAACACTGAATATAGGAGCTGAAATTTTTTTGCATCCAAATTATCTTATAGAAACATCCTACAAAATGCTTATCAGGAAACTGGAAAGAAACAGAAATTAAAGTAGATACTCAGGGGGCGTTGGGGGGGGGGGGTGTTCAGTCAGTTGAGTATCCAACTCTTGATTTCGGCTCAGGGTCATGATCTCAGAGTCCTGGGATGGAGCCCCTCATTAGGCTCAGTGCGGAGTCTCCTTGTCCCTCTCCCTCTGCCTCTGCCTCCCAACCCGCCCCCACCCACAGGCCCACACGCTCGCTCTCTCTCTCTAATAAGTGAAAATCTTTTAAAAAGGTAGATACTTGGTTTTATTAGTCTAAAAAGCTTTACAATTAATAATCCATTATTTGAATTAAAAAATGCGATGCAAATATTACCATAGAGTTCTCAGAACACAGTAGTATGGTAAATGAGGTGTTCCTTTTAAATTTAAAACCTTTCAGGAGCTGAACTGCAGTAATTCCAATTAACATTTTGAAACTAATGAATCTAATTAAGAGACCACATGGGAAAGAAATGGTTTTTAACTTCAGCACTAAACAATAAACCAAATTCCTCTCTTCGGTCTAATTTATGTCAGGAATAGAAGTGAATCTTCCCCTAGCATGGTACACCACACAGCAGAAGGGTCTTCTTGGCTCCCCTCCAAGAGGTCCCCAATCTGGGAGAGTCCAGCCCCGCCCCCACCCCACCCCACCCCGGGGAGCCATAGTTACAACTGGGTGGGCTTCACTAACCTGAGAACACATCTCCACCTAGGCTCACCCAGCAGAAAAACAACGGGGTCACATCACATCTTAATGTAACTCTAGCCACGGCCAGTCCTTTTCTTCAAATGAAATAATGAAACAGGACTTGGAGTCTTAACTCAGTAGAGCGTAAGCAGCTCTTCAGCGAATACTACTTCTGAGCTCCTACTTCAAATCCAATTTATGTAAGAAACTGGGCCTTTTGTCCAGGAGTGATAAGCGCAGTCCTCTCCAAACTCTTCAGTTAGGTGAAAATGGTGGTTAAGTGCTTGGGCCACAAAATGATCCACGAGAGTCAGGTGCTCGGAGGATGGCAAGAGACAGCACAACATCCGTGGAAGGGAACAGAGCAAATGTTACTTCTCTTGAAAGGGCATTTGCCGGGAAAGCCAAACTGCCAACTATCAGCAGAAAGTCGGGGTCGACTGTATTTCCATCACAAATTTTGTACCCAATTCTATTCCACTTTAAAATTGAGCAAAAATTGGGGCGCCTGGGTGGCTCAGTCGTTAAAGCGTCTGCCTTCGGCTCAGGGCATAATCCCAGGATCCTGGGATCGAGCCCTGCATCGGGCTCCCTGCTCAGTGGGAAGCCTGCTTCTCCCTCTCCCACTCCCCCTACTTGTATTCCCCCTCTCGCTGTGTCTCTCTCTGTCAAATAAATAAATAAAATCTTAAAAAAATAAAAAAATTGAGCAAAAATTCTCTGGTACGTATGTGAATATGTTTAATTAATGAAAGGTCTCTCTAAAATTTTAATCAACCTCAAATCGACCCAAAGGATCATCATTGATCTTCTAGAGCTTGTTTGGGGAGGGAAGACTCTAGAAATAAGGTGCTGGGTGGGGGGACTCATTTCTTTTGTAATCATTTCCTAAGAGGACTGTAAGTTTCACGTACTCTAAAGAGGTTGTTTAAAATGACACTGAAATCCAACATATGTGTACAGGGGTAAAAACATAAAACCCCTCTAAAGCAGCCAACAGTGAAATCCATTTTAGGTGTTTTTCATTACAAAAATAACGGATGGTCAACAGGGAGGCCTTTTATCAAGCTGGAGGGGGGGGAAAAGATTTATTTATTTTTTTTTTTTTTTTTAAAGATTTTTTAAAATTTATTTGACAGAGAGAGACACAGCGAGAGAGGGAATACAAGCAGGGGGAGTGGGAGAGGGAGAAGCAGGCTTCCCGCTGAGCAGGGAGCCCGATGCGGGGCTCAATCCCAGGACTTGGAATCATGACCTGAGCCGAAGGCAGACGCTTAACGACTGAGCCACCCAGGCACCCCAAGAATTACTTTAAAGCACAACAAAAGTTAAAAGATTCTTCTTTCTCAATGGAATACAAGAACAAAGTAGCTCTTCGTGGCGGATTCTTCACCCTACAGAACTTGTCAACACCACCCTCAAGATGATAGCGGTCTAAACCTCAGGTTCTGCCCACAGAAAATACCAGTTAATATGCAGAAGCTTTGGGACGCCTGGGTGGCTCAGTCAGCTAAGCGTCTGCCTTCGGCTCAGGTCATGATCCCGGGGTCCTGGGATCGAGTCCCGCATTGGGCTCCTTGCTCGTCGGGGAGCCTGCTTCTCTCTCTACCTGCCGCTCCCCCTGCTTGCTCTCTCTCTCTGACAAATAAATAAATAAAATCTTAAATAAAATAAAATGTAGAAGCTTTCATTTCATGAACTTCATAAAGATATATGTTTGAAAATTTGAATCTCTAAAATCTATGTAAAGATAACATTGGTCTTTCACAAGCTTTCATGCATCAATATAAAATATTCTTAAGTAGTGTTTTTATGCTTTTGTTTTTATATCTTTGGAACAAAGGATATATGCACATACATATCCAGTAGGAAGAAAGCCTACTTTCTAATATATAATATATATACATACATATATATAGGAGCATATACATCCACTGAACTTATATTCACTAAGTCCAGATTTTTAAGAATCTTAATATTCAAAATGACTCCCCCTGAAATAAGTTTCCTATTCAGCTAATGCATGTATACTATGATTCCAGACAATAGCATTTAGAAAGTCAGTTTCGATGTGGATAGTAGACGCTTATTTTCTCTGTTGCCTTAGGGGAGGGAAGAACACTCAAAATATTTATATATTAAAGAAATCTGTGTCTTTGATAGATCTTGCACATAACGTTCAGGGTGGTCCATGCAAAAACAGGTCCTGTGTAATCCAAAATGACTCTAAGCAGAGCCTGTCAATGCAAGACGCACGGCTACATTCTCACATAAAATAGAAAAATAAGCTGTATGGCAAAGAACAAACGAGAGGTTTGTATTTTAGGCCAGCTGTGTGGAATATGTACTCCCTCCCCAAAAAAGAGGTTCCCCTCCTATTTATGTGGAGTCCGAGCCATCAAACAGAACATGCTGGTGTGTAGGGTCTCACCCAATCAAAACTGCTCAATACCTCCTCACCAGGCATTTCTCCCAAGGATCCTTCGGGCCCAGGCCAGCACATGGCATGTATCTCTCTGGAAGCATGCTGGGGCCCCTGGAACTCTGCCCACTCTGCCCATGGCTTTTTGTAAGACTTTACTTGGGCTTATCTGTTGCAGAAACCCATTCTAATCCCCAAACTCCACCCAGCTCTTCACACTGCTGGATTCTGCATTCCCACGGTGCTCATGAATTTCCCTTATCCCATGATCTGGTCATTTATATTTGTCCACGTTTTTACACTATCACCGTTCATCCACCATGTGTACACACATGGGATTAGAATCCTCACTAGGAGCAGCAATGTCCACAATAGCCAAACTACGGAAAGAGCCCAGATGTCCATCAACAGATGAATGGATAAAGATATGGTGTATATACAATGGAATATTACACAGCCAGCAAAAACTGAAATCTTGCCATTTACAAAGATGTGGATGGAACTAGAAGGTATTATGCTAAGTGAAATAAATCAATCAGAGAAAGACAATATGATTCCACTCATATGTGGAATTTAAGAAACAAAACAGAGGATCATAGGGGGAGGGAGGAAAAAAATTAAACAAGATGAAATCAGAGGGAGACAAACCCTAAGACTTTTTTTTTTAAGATTTTATTTGAGAGAGAGAGAGCGTGTGCGCAAAAGTAGGCAGAGCGGCAGGCAGAGGGAGAGGGAGAAGCAGGCTCCCCGCTGAGCAGGGAGCCCAATGCGGGACTCGATCCCAGGACCCCGGGATCATGACCTGAGCCGAAGGCAGACGCTTAACCGACTGAGCCACCCAGGCGCCCCAAAGTAAACAAACTGAAGGTTGCTGGAGGGGAGGCGTGTGAGGGGCTGGGGGGTAACAGGTGATGGATATTAAGAAGGGCACGTGATGTAATGAGCACTGGGTATTAGTAAGACTGATGACTCACTGATCTCTACACCTCTGAAACTAATAATACACTATATGTTAATTGAATTTAAACAAAAAAATTTAAAAAAAGAATCCTCACTAGGGCAGAGCTAGCTTGTCTTCTACTTTCTTCCTACTGATTCATCCTCTAGAATCCTCCCATACTGTCTGTGACAGCAGATCATCTCCCGTGACTCACAATATGGTGAGGGAGAAAATGCAATGCCTGATTTTAAGAGACTATTGGGTTTCCCGATTATACACTATATTCTTTTCATTCCTCCCTTCCCCCAAGGCCTTTTCCTACCTCCTCACATCCTAAAATTTTCACCATGAACAAAGAAGTACTGGAAAACTTTACAAAAGCAACTCTCACACTCTGGGCTCATATCTGCCAGTATGACGATTTTGTGTTTAAGATCATCATTCTCTACTGAACAAGAGGTAATTTCATCACACAGGGAGAGTTTCATCGCTACAGGCTCACCTCCACTGGACAACTCAAATTTTCCTCCAATCCTTCTCGTCAAATGGCTTCTATCCTTTTTACCCAGCTCTGACATTTTTACTTTCCACCAAAAGACCCAGAGTATCCACTAACAAAAGATTTCCTACAATTACTCATAGTTTTGTTAACTTGTCGGTCATAGAAATACATGGTGGTTCCCTTTTTATTTGTTCAGTACCCAGTAGTCTCACACCTTCACCGTCCTCTCCAACAGCTCCAAGAGGAGACACATTTGTGTTTCAACAGAGAAACCCACCACTCTCTCGGGCTCGGCCCCAGACCACCACTCAAGCAATTGCCATGGAGACAGATTCACGAGAAAGCTAAGGCAGCTTGAGCTTCGCCGGCCACTGACCCTTCCAAGGTCCCGGACCTGATGTTTTATTCATAATTTCACATTCATGTTTTTAAAAGGAAGGTCCATCAAAATGTCCATCTGCCCCATTATTAAATTCCTGCTTTAACCACTGGACTGGCCAAAGCACCTCCTTGCCCTGAGCCAATGGCAATCCAGCCCCAGACGAAGAAGGAGAGGGAAGAAGCCACAGACGTGGGATGTGGGGACTCTTTCCCCACCGGAGGAAGCAGAGAAACTTCCTCTCCTACTAATTTGCCTGCCTCAGCCAACTTCCCTCCATGGAATGATCCCACCACAGAGGCACCCTCCTTACTCTCTCTCTGAGGAAGAAGAGTCTCCTTCCTCCCGAGAAGGTGTCCTGCCCAGTGAGACTTTGGGCTCACCCACTGGCAGGGAGCCAACAGCCTCTTGCTCACCCTTCTCTTCCCTTCCCTTCTGGAAAAGCTCCAGCCCAGCACAGACAAGCACAACCGTATGCCCAGGACTCCAGATGGACATCTGGCTTGGAGCTAGAATCCACCGCCCTCCCTTCCCTTGACATTTGGTCTTAACTCAAGACGACCTTGCTCTCCTCCTGCATCATCTCCCTGAGCTGCCCCTCTCTAGCCAGTGCCATCGGCCATCAAGTGGTCCAGCCAGGAATGAGAGTCCTGCTCTCCCCTGCACCCCCAGGCCCACCGTAGCCCCCGTGCTCAGTTCCTGCTGTACCCCTCACCGGCACGGACTCCCGCAGGAATTTCTGAACATCAGTACCTAACCTTGACCTCTGCCTTTTTCACCCTAGAGGATCAGCCCTTTAGCTCTGATGAGATCTCTTCTCCTAAACTACTTAAAGTTATTCCATGGCACGGAAGTCACTTAAAATAACTAAAAATGTTAGATCTAACAAACAACATCTTTGTCAACGCACTGCTGCCATCAAGTAAGGACACTCCGGTCCAGAGAGCTTGAATTGCAAGCAATAAATGGGCTACAGAGGCAACTCTTGCCCTGGGAACCTTGGCTAACCGTGGGGGACCAAGGCCTCTGGTTTTTATGATGCGGATAAGGGAGAACAACACACCCAGGGCCTGTCCAGAGCAGAAGCCAAACGGGAGACACCTACACCTAACTTGGCACTTATTTCCTTTGGGGCCATTTCGTAACATGCTAAATATTTTAAGTGTTCCAATGTACTGAATCCTGGGGTTAATTATTTTCCCATCGCTGCAGAAAGGCTTCAAAAATCTATCTTCAGACTGTTTTTGGCATATCAACCCATAAGGAAGTACAGTTCTCTATGAGGATTAAAAGGTAAGATCTAGTCCGTACCAGTAATCCAGCGTTCCCAGACAGGATGTTGGGTCCCCCCGCCCCCGAAAATAACAAAGGCAAAGCAGGCTTTCTCTGTTACCTGCTTCACAATCCAGGTATGATTTTAGAAATGCACGTAAGAAATGTTGGCAATGTTTACTGGAAATGTTTATGCATTTTCTCTTCCAGTTTTATTTGTCTTTGACCAGATAGAATAGGATTAGATTTATGGCCCTCTGTGGTTTTAATTAAACCTGGTTTGGAAGCGGATTTTTTCCTTAAGTCTTCAGACAGGTGGCACTTAGAAGTCCTGACTTCAGACAGGTGGCACTTAGAAGGAAGTCCTGACATCTTAGCGAAGTCAGTTTTTCCTGGCTACAAATTAAGATTTTTGAAGGGAAAAAAAAATGCCATTGGATTGAGGGTTATGGTTCAACCAACTTTTACCATGCTTTGTTCTTCAGTTAACGATTTTTTTTTTTTAAAGATTCTTTTTCTTTATTTATCCATGAGAGACAGAGACAGAGAGAGAGAGACAGAGAGAGAAGCAGAGGGAGAAGCAGGCTCCCAAGGAGCAGGGAGCCCGATGCGGGACTCGATCCCAGGACCCCGGGATCATGACCTGAGCCGAAGGCAGACGCTTAACCATCTGAGCCACCCAGGCGCCCCATTAACGATTTTTTTTAAAGGCTTCTATGAAGCCAGTTACAAAAGGCCCCATATTGTAGGATGCCATTTATATGAAATGTCCCGTAACAGACACACCTGTAGAGATGCAAGTAGGTTAGTGGCTGTCAGAGGCTGGGAGGAAGGGTATAGGGAGTGACTGCTCATGGGTATGGGGTTTCTTTTCGGGGGGGGGACGAGGAATATTCTCAGAAACTGACCGGCAACGGCCGCACAGCTCTGCAAATACGCTAAAACCCGTGGAATGTTACATACTTTGAACCGTACGGCTTGTGAGTTACATTAAGCAGTTTTAAACACGGGCCTGGCTGGTGGCCAGGGACGTGAGGGAGGGGAAAGGGGCACTATTCCAGGAATAGAGTTGCCAGGCACGGGATGAATCCACCCTGCAGCCGAGCTGCACAAAATGTGAATATACTTAACACTCAACTGTGCGCTTAAAAGTGATGAAGATGGAGGGCGCCTGGGTGGCTCAGGCGTTAAGCGTCTGCCTTCGGCTCAGGTCATGATCCCGGGGTCCTGGGATCGAGTCCCACTTCGGGCTCCCTCCTCGGCAGGGAGCCTGCTTCTCCCTCTCCCACTCCCCCTGCTCGTGCTTTCTCTCTCTGTCAAATAAATAAATAAAATCTTAAAAAAAAAATCTTTAAAAAAAAAAGTGATGAAGATGGTAAATCTATGTTGTGTGGGGTTTTGTTTTTTTTTTTCCCTTTCCTTTCGCTACAATTGGAAATTTCAGAAATTTTAAAGGGGAAGGGGTTGCCTGGAAAAACACCACTCGGGTCCATGAGACTCCACCCCTTTGCCAGCCGCCGCGGGCTTCAGCAAGCTCCCTAGCCTCTCGGCACCAGATTCGTTCATGCGAATGGGAATAGTAAAACAGCACCTCTCTGAGAGCTTAGAACACTACTTACCTCTGTAAGCCCAAGCTGCTATTAGTCTTGTTGTAATGATTAAGCAGTGTGGTTATTTTTAAAAATCTCATTCTGTTCATAGGTTGAATTAGTCTGCTCAGGCTGCCTAACAAACTATCACAGACTAGGGGGCTTCAACAACCCATCTGTATTTCTCCCAAGTCTGGAGGCTGAAGATCAAGATCCCAGGTCTGATCAAGGAGATTCAGCTCCTGGGGAGCGCGCTTTTCCTGGCTTGGGGATGTCCTCAGATGGGGGAGGGAGGCTGAACAAGAGCTCCGGGCTCTCCTCTTACGAGGAGACTAATCCAGTCCGATTATCCAGGGCTCCATCCATAGGATCTCACTGAGCCTTAATTACTTCCTTATACCAACACCTAGAGCTTTAATGCAGGAATCTGAGGGGAGAGCCAATCCAGTCCACAGCATATATCAAGAAAACTACCAACTATGGGTTTTGTGTCAGGCAGTAGTCACAAAAATAGTTCAGTCTATGGCCATACATAGGAGACAACTTTGACCACCTGATTAAGGGGACACACAGACACCCCCCACACACACCTACCACACACCCTAAAGAACAAGAATCCTCTAAGCCCTGCTTCCTTACTTATAAGGCCTAATTCAGAATTTATTTACACAGATTCCCAACAGCATTTGCTATCTTATGTCCCAAAGAATGGATTAGAAGTAGCAAATTAGAGGCTTAGAAACAAATGCTTTTAGGTCCAAGAACATGGAAGAGTGACAAGAAGGAATAACTAGCCATCTCTTAGGAATATTTTTTCAAAACCTGATCCATCCGCTTGAAAGTAAGAGCAATACAATTTCGTTCATGTCTTCTTTGTTCAGCATGAGCTGAGGGACCTGTTATGGTTGACTTGTGTCCCCCTAATATTCCGATGTTGAAGCCCTAACCCCCCAAGACCTCAGCATGTGGCCTTATTTGGAAAGAGGGTCATTGCAGATGTAAGTAGTTAGGATGAGGTCTTACAGGAGTAGGGTGGGCCCCTTATCCAATAAAACTCGGGTCCTTACAAAGATGGGAAATTTGAACACAGGTGCACACACAGGGTTCTGCTGTGTTTCTTGCTGCCATAAGCCAAGAACTACCAGAAGGTGGGAGACTGGACTGGAGGTATTCTCTTTCCCCAGCGCCTTCAGGGGAGTACGGCACTGTGGACACCCTGATCTCGGACTTCCAGCCTCCAGAATGCTTTGTAGGTACTTCAACTGCCCAAAAGATCGAAAGCCAGGAAAACCAGATGTGAAAGTATGAACAAATGAATTCTAATACTGTTTGGAAACAGGTACTTAGGTACCTCAAGCATAAAGAAAGCTTCCTTCTCCAAAGGCCCAATACTTAGCACACACACCTGTCAGAATAAAATAGGTGCATACCGTATGAGTCTACTCCGAGAACGTTTTATTATTTCCTTATTGCTGCTATTCCAAATAAATGTATTTCACTTTCTAGCATAGTTCAGACCAGCTTCCCGGAACAAACTCTACCACTGAAGACTGCTAACAATGCTAGACACAATGTTAAAGTGATCTTTTCAGCCGCCTTGCTAAACTGGCAAGAAAGCAGAGACCCAAAACAGAGAGAATGGAGGACCCAAAGGGCAGCCAAAGCTGCCAGCAGAACTGGGTCAGGAGCAGGACGGCCCTTGTCCGCACAGGGAGGGAGGTCGGGGGGGTGGGGGTGGGGGCAGGAGGCTGCACACAGGAGCACCAGAGGCCAAAGCCAGCCAGCCATTCCCCTCACATGTGAGGGGTCGGGCTCAGATACTGCTCCGAGTGTCCAGATCCCTGCTGTGTCCTCCCCCACCCTCATTTCAACATGGAAGATCCGATCTCTAAATTCTTGGTACTTACCACACTGGGGTAATTTTTTTTTTTAATAAAGATTTTATTTATTTGAGAGAGAATGAACTAGAGAGAGAGCATGAGAGAGGGGAGGGTCAGAGGGAGAAGCAGACTCCCTGCTGAGCGGGGAGCCCGATGCGGGACTCGATCCTGGGACTCCAGGATCATGACCTGAGCCGAAGGCAGTCGCTTAACTGGGGTAATTCTTACAAGCCAAAGAGCTTCATTAATTAATTAATGGCTTTAAAACACACCAAGACCCCAGGCTTCAAATTTTCTGGATCCTCCTAGGAGTAACTACAGAAGACCTCAGCTCAAGCTGTTCTAAATTCCACGCCTGACTCTGCCCAAAAGGGCTCCTCCTCTACCCCTCTCCTGATGCCACCTTCCCCCCCCCAGCAGTGGGCCTGTCTCCATCATCATCTAGAGACACAGCCCATCCAACCGGACACGATGCCTGGAGACTCAGCTCCCCCCAGCTTCAGCCTTGGAGAGTACATGGTGTCCGATCACTCTTGTTCCTTGGGTTGGGGGTTGTGCTCTGGCAGGAAGGGAGACAACGAGGTTGGCAGGGTCCTTCCACCTTCAGTAAAAGACAGCCTGGTCTTCCAAGGACTTCCTTTGTTCTAGAAAATGGGAAAGGTGCCCACATCCCAGAAAAGTGAAAAAGAAGAAAGGTTAAAGAATAACAGCTAATTTGGAGTCAACTGCAGCAAAAGACATTTCTCAGGCAGTTGACCAAGAAGATGCTCAGCTCATAACGGAGAACGGAGGCAACGAGGGAGGACCGGGTCCGCAGTTAAGTACAGACAACGTCTGCCAGGAACTGAAGTTAGCAGATACAGAAGAAACTGGTTTTGTGGGTCCCTTGGCCTCTGCAGTGGGGGTGGCTGCTCTCTTGAAAGGCGTGGGAGGAAGGGCCAGCCTTCCTCCCACCCCAGGTGGGCAGAGGGGGGCAGCCGTGGCTCTGCTGCTGAGATGGACTGAGAACACCTTCTCCTCTGCAGAAATGAGCTGAAGACCTTGAGAGCACAGAAAACCGGAGATCCAACCAGAATTAGGAGCCCCTCTTCGGTCTCTTTCTCAGAGAAGCAAGTACATGTTCTAACTTCTCTTTCCTTCCACCTCCCTCAAGTAACATTCTTTGGGATGCCTACACAGAGTCGGAGTTTCACTAATCATGCGTAACTCAAAATAAAACTGCTTGTTATTTTTAAGAAGCCGTGCCAGGTAATTAGTGCTTACATTTTTATATATGGCACCGAATGAGTACCTCTATGTGTATATACATGCACACTTTTCTAAGAGTGTTTTCGTTACTCTGCGGATTAATGGGCATACGTAAAAAATATTCTCAGATGCACTCTTCTGTTCCACCTATTACAGCTCCAACCCTTTATTTTTCTCCCCACCCCCACCACTCGTGGGGAGCCGGCACAATCCTAAGTGTCCAAAATTACACTTTAGTGCATGGGGCACCTGGGTGGTTCAGTCATTAAGCGTCTGCCTTCAGCTCAGGTCATGATCCCAGGGTCCTGGGATCGAGCCCCATGTCGGGCTCCCTGCTCAGTGGGGAGCCTGCTTCTTCCTCTCCCACTCCTCCTGCTCATGTTCCCTCTCTCGCTGTGTCTCTGTCAAATAAATAAATAAAATCTTTAAAAAAAAAAAGACACTTTAGTGCAAATACATGCACATCTGTTAATTCTCCCTCTCTCTTTTCGTTAGGACCCCAATCTAGAAGTAGATTACTGATGGAGAACACAAGCAAAACAGGCTGCAAGAACAGACAGAATTTAAAATAAGGTCTATTGTGTAAACAAAGGTTAAGGTAGATGGATTACGCTCTGACTACAAGAAGCTCTGGCCTAATGTATCTGGAAGGAAGGAAAAATGTGGCGAGGTGCCCAGGATATGGGGCGGGGGGGTGGAGAGTGGAGAGACAACATTAGGGTTTTTTTTTTTTTTCAAGATTTTATTTATTTATTTGTGAGAGAGAATGAGAGACAGAGAGCACGAGAGGGAGGAGGGTCAGAGGGAGATGCAGACTCCCCGCTGAGCAGGGAGCCCGATGCGGGACTCGATCCCGGGACTCCAGGATCATGACCTGAGCCGAAGGCAGACGCTTAACGACTGAGCCACCCAGGCGCCCCTTGATCAATAACTTTTTTTTTTTAAAGATTTTATTTATTTATTTGAGAGAGAGAGAATGAGAGAGAGCACATGAGAGGGGGGAGGGTCAGAGGGAGAAGCAGACCCCCCGCTGAGCAGGGAGCCCGATGCGGGACTCGATCCCGGGACTCCAGGATCATGACCTGAGCCGAAGGCAGTCGCTTAACTGACTGAGCCACCCAGGCGCCCAACAACATTAGGTCTTAAGTCAAAAAGGACTTTCTCATCCACCATCTACTTGACTGGCTCCAAAGTTTAGCCATAACTTTGCAATTACTAATGGAATTTCAGTAAATATAGGATTAATGTAGCAACTTCAATTCCTCCAAGTATCTACAACACCCTTGGTGAATTGTTTTACTGACATTAAAAGTGTTTATTAAAAATTTATAACATGAATTATTATAGGTATAAATGGATTGATTAGGTACCAGTTAATAACCAGCCTGGGATGTGGAGACAGTCAAATTAGGTTGAAGTTGGTGTGCATTTCTGGCAGCAAACTGAATGAATGAATGAATAGGTATGTATTACTCATCTTCTCCGTTACGGTCTCAGTTTCCTATATAACCAAAGGCTATCTAAATAGTTTACCAAATGTTTTCCTAATGTTTTATTTTTACATTTAGAGCTAGAGCTTTAATCCACCTCAAAGTTTTTCCTGTATCTGGTAGGAGATCAAAAAAATCTAAATTTTTCTTCCAAATGGATAGCTAAGCAGGCCAATGCCATTTATTAAGTAAAACATTCTTTTCTCCCCCAATTTAAATGTGCTTTTCCCATATATCATTTCCCATAAGTACTGAGACTCTTCATTTCTGTGCTAGTACCCGCTATTTTAATTACAGTGGCTCTGAAATTCTTACATCCTAAAGAGCGAGGCCCATTTAACGTATTTCAGAAGCATCTTGGTGAGTCTCACCCATTTCTCTCACAGGAACTTAAAAATCACTTTGCCTCAAGTGAGGGGATCCTCAAGAAACTGCAGCGCTCTGACGGGAAGAGGAGAAAAATAGGTCAATTCCCACGAGAGAACTGGTATTTGAGGATACGGTCTCCCCACCCAGGAGTACGGTCTACTCCTCCACCACTTAGATCTCATTTTTAAAAGTTCTTCCATAAAGTTTTACATTTTTCTTATGTTTCCTCCTAGTAAAATGTCTAAGTAGTTTTCACTCTTAGTCACAATTCTGAACTTTGTCCCACCCCCAAGTGGTTATTCCAAGGATGAAAAAAAGCCATTAGTTTCTATATATTTCTTTTATTTACTCATCCAAATTTACTTAATTCAAAACATACTTAAAAGATTATCTTGGGTTTTAAAGTGTAGGATGACAAGCTTCGAAAAATAATTCTCCCCTATCCACCCCACCCCAAACCCCCCACCCCTGCTTCTAACCTTCCCAGTTCCTTATTGTTCTTTAAGTTAAACTTCTTATATAAGTTACAACTTATTACAAGTTATACAAGTTGCAGCTTATTCTTAGAAGTTACAATTTTCAAAATACTATGAAATAGTGAGAAGACAACCGTGTATTTGGTTGATTTTAATGGGAACAGTTTTAGTATTTCACCATGTAATTGAATGTTGCTAGATTTTGGTAACCAGTCTTCATATTTAAGTCATTTCTATCTATTCCGATTTCATTCAGATGTTAAAAATCATGTCTAAAAACAACTATTAGACATTTTTAGTATCTAAAGGTTTGGTTCTTTTAGTATTTTGAAAGATTCCTTAATGTTGAACAATCCTTGGAGGAGGATGCAATAAACCTTAGTCGTGCTGACATTTGAAAAAATATCACACGTGGTATTAATTTGTAAATTTAATTCAATTGTATTTATAATTATTGCATTCATTAGTAAAACTGACCTATACTTTCCTTTTCCATATCATCTATGTTAGGTTTTGAGGCCATATCATATAGTAGTAATGTATTATATTTTTATATTTTAGAAAGTACCTATTCTTTCTATACTGGCTGTCAAACTATCTAAGCCTGGGGCTTTTTTTTTTTTAACAGATGAGTTTAGTAAATTGACAACCTGGTTGCAAATTCAAACTTTCCCCTGATTGGGGAAGAAATCCTCAGAGCCAAATGTGGACATACATATATACACCAAGGGACAGTAACTTTCTCAACTTTTCAATTTCAGACTTGAGAAAGAAACAGGAGTCCTCGATAGCCAGGGCTTCCCTGAGGTACCCAGGAAATGGAGAGGAAAATCCAAATACCTCCTGACATCTGTGCACGGGCAGAGATTCCAAATGAATTAATACCCTAACAAGTCTGAATCACATGTCATTCCTTGACCACAACTTGAATTTTGAAAGGAAGTAAGAATCTTCCTTAGCAATTTAAAACTTCCCCCAGTGAATTGAGTGGTGAGTCCGAAAGCTTTTTGGTTTCTTCCCCCTAAGAGGTCAACTTCTTTACAGACATAGAACCTTCCTACAAGACTTGAACATTTAAACAGCATTACCTTGTAGTGGTTCCTTATGCGGGGACACTGGCTGGCCTAGGTACCCTTCACTTGCCCCTTCCCTGGGGAATTTGTATCTATCGGATTGGTGACTTTGGGGGAAGGGGCTGGGCATGCCAGTGACTGAGTGGGGAGTCTAGTTCAGGGTACGGTGATCAGCATGGAGGTCTGGTGTTTACCAGTCACTGGACTAACACTGTGGCCATCCACAGATAACATGCCTCTCTCAGTTGGCTCTGAACTCAGGAAAAAAGAGGTCACTTATTAACACCACCCATTCTTAAAGCTAAACCATCCCTTTATTTCAACAAAGAACTCTACATAAATATAAAATGGGCTGAATGGGATACTTTGCCAATGTCCTCAACCATCAATAACTTGCTAAGAAAAGCCCACCCACTAGGCCAGAGAGTTAAATCCAAGGCAGCACTGCTCACTTAGAAGCACAAACCCTGCAGGCATGGGACCTAGGGGGACACGCAAGCCTCCAAACAGAAGCCCTTGAACATGTGGGCCTTCTCCGGGACAAGACACACCACAGAAGGCCTTCTTGGGGTCCTCACTTGATCTTCCATAGACAGGGAGGCTATTACGGGCTTTTTCTGGGAAAATCAGGCAATACTATCAAAAACATTCACGCCACAAAGTTTCAAAGCACTGCATTCCCAACAGACATGTAATCTGTAAGTATATGATCTTTACATGCCTTGTTAAATGAGGCACCTTAGTGCCAACTTATGAAATCTACTGTTGGAGCACGGAAATCTGCACACTACTTTTGATGAACATTTTTTCCCTACAAACCCTAGCAGTTCTCTTCCAAAAGAACAGTAAATAAAGTCTCAAGTCCCTGCACTCCAAACCATGGTTTGCAACAAAGAAGACTTAACTGGACAAAGGAGACCGAAGGAAAACAACAGGGCCCTAAAGATTCATGGAGACATTAGTGAAGCAAAAAGGCAAATATTAGAGAAGATATTTTATTTTCTACAACAGGAAGAAAATACTCCAGTCCCTTTACGAATCCAAAGACTGCAACAGAAATAGGTTACAAAATAGTACCTCAATGGGCAGATCTCTATGTTGCCCTATTAACTGCTTTATTGCTTCTGTTCTCCTCCCCTGACTGCAAGTTTGTCCAGGTTCTATTTGTCTGCTGTCACCTTTCTATACTCCCGTGGCCCAGATCTTAAGAATTCACTCCGTAAGGGGCACCTGGGTGGCTCAGTCGTTAAGCGTCTGCCTTCGGCTCAGGTCATGATCCCAGGGTCCTGGGATCGAGCCCCGCATCGGGCTCCCTGCTCTGCGGGAAGCCTGCTTCTCCCTCTCCCACTCCCCCTGCTTGTGTTCCCTCTCTCGCTGTGTCTCTCTCTGTCAAATAAATAAATAAAATCTTAAAAAAATATATCTTTAAAAAAAAAAAAAAAAGAATTCACTCCGTCTTCTGTCCAAGTATCAGCCTGGCCCAGGGAGTATTTCGTGGTGCTCCCTGCTCCCAAGCTCACCACAGTGAATCGCTAGACCTCTCCCCAGTAATCACATAGCTGCGGACAAGCTAGAGGTCATTTCTCTGGATGCATCCCCTACACCCTGAGCTTCCTCCTCTTTGCCAATCCCTCCAACCATCACTATGCTTCCCAAGGGGGAGAGATGGAGGAACACCCAATATATACAATATGTCTTGTTTTAGAAAAAGATATTCTAGAAGACGGATGGAGCAGTTACCTGGCTCACCATTATTCACATCCATGCCATTTGGCCATGCAGAGGTGCCACAGAGACCTTTCAACAACCCCCTTCTTTACTGACACTAGGCATGGTCATTTTCTGTGGCTTGCAAACCAGAGACAACTGTATGGAAATACCATACAATATCAATACCTTTGTCTAGTTGATTTTTTTTCCTTGACACTTTTATGCATTTTCCCAATTTTCTACAATGAACACAGATTACTGTAGACTTAAGTATTAAGGAGCTTCAAAAGGTTTTAGGGTTAATCTGTGTTTAAAGACCAAATGTTTGTCTGGTGCTCACTAAATCCCAGAACCTGTTCAAAGATGCCAAAACCTCTAATGCTCAAAATTATCATGTTAACAAGCAATTACTAAAATGAGCTATTATGGCAGCTTCGTGGATAATGACAGTCTTTTCAATGATGCCTAAATCTCTTGGCGGGGGTTGGGGGGTGGAGGATGGTACCCAGGTCTCTAAGGTAAATAAAAAGCAATGACTCATTTACCCCACAGCCCCTTGGCTCTTAGGCATGACCACTGACCATTATGTAACCTGCAAGAAAACATTAGACCATCACAACTTGGCTTTCAAAGAATGCTTTCTTTCTGAATAATTCTTAAAACGCTCATATACTAAAATTATATATTCAATCAACTTTTTCCATTTCTCTACCCTGTAACAGGCAACACAGTAGAGATAAAGGGGGCCTTGTAACTCAGGTGAGAAACTGCAAGTCCCATGTCTTTCCACCAGCGTGCTGACATCTCCCTTCTGGTTTTTGTTAATGTCCTGTGACCTTATCCTCTAAGAAAAACACTTCTTTGAGATTATGTTATGTCCTATCACTGCCCTAAGTTAAGAGTTTACACTGTCACTCAGAGGCCTCAAGCCATGAATAAAATATAAGTAAAAAGGATTTCATACCAGGAAAATTTACCCGAATGCTATACTTTGGGGACACAAATTTAAAAGTTCTTGTAAAAAAATTCTTGCCTACAGGTTTCCAAATGCTACAACACAAGCAGGATAGATGTATTTTTTTTTTTTTTACTTGTTTCATGTTCACTGTCAGATGAATCTCTGCAAAGGAGGAGAAAATGTGGGCAGAAGGGCAAAGAACAGAAAATTTATCATTTGCAGGGAATTAATTAGAACAAGGTCCAAATGGTATGTCTCGGCAGCTCTCCGCTTGGAATGTCATACGTTACTCAATAATATTTAACTGCAGATCTGCGTGCCAAGTGCAGCAAAGAGATACCACTTAGCTTGCTTACTTAAAGACAGGTTTTATGCAATATTAAAAGATTCTGTTTGTGAGAAACTTATTCAACTGGTCAATGCGCATAGAAATTGCTAGAAAATAAATGACATTGGCATCTTTGAACGTTAACACCTTCAGTAACTTCAGGATCATTTTTGAAATTGTTTTTGCAACGTGTTCTCAATCATGAGGTAACCCAAGACCCAGCCAACAAGGCACCTGGAGGTGAGGTGACACACAGGACAAAGTGATTTGAAGGTCCCCCAAGTAGATCAATGGACAAAAACGGTCTATTAGCTATTTACTCCTGGCATGTGCAAGAAACCCACAAGCACCATGGAGGTCACCCAGAACCCAGCCCCAGCCTTAAAGGAATGTTAACATTTCTGTGGGAGGCGAGAGCCATAAAATGATAACTAATGACATAATCAAGCGATCAACACCGACACCAAATGATGCTGTGAAGGTTAGCGAAACTTCATCGTCACCTTGGATGTTTTTGAAGTATCTCCATCAGTCATCTACAGAGCGGAGATCACATACTTAGGAGCTAGGATTTTAGCTTATTTTAACAAGTCTGTTCCCACCTCCAAACCCTTCCACCACGGCTGATCCTATTTCCATAGCCCCTGAGCCCCAGCAGGTACACTGTGACGAGTCACCTAAACACAGCAGAAATGAAGGGCCACACTGTTTTTTCTTACGAGCCAAAATCGGCTGTGGCTATTTTAACTAGTTTCCAAGTTTTTGTTTGTTTGTTTGTTTGTTTGTTTTAAAGATTTTATTTATTTATTTGACAGAGAGACACAGCGAGAGAGGAAACAAGCAGGGGGAGTGGGAGAGGGAGAAGCAGGCCTCCCGAGGAGCAGAGAGCCCGATGTGGGGCTCGATCCCAGGACCCTGGGACCATGACCTGAGCCGAAGGCAGACGCCCAACGACTGAGCCACCCAGGCGCCCCTAAGTTTTCCTAAGTTTTTTTTTTTTTAATTGTGGTTAAAAAACCTATGTAACAATACTTCTGAGCTTAACGCTCTTTAAGTGTATACGGTTCACTAGTGTTAAGTATATTCACATAGATCTCCAGAACTTTTTCATCTTGCAAAAATTGGAACTACATTCCCTAAAACAGCTCTCCACTTCCCCTTCCCGAGCCCCACTGCTCTACTTACTGTCTCTATGAATTGGACTACTCTTGGTATCTAAGTGGATTCATATAGTATTTGTCATTTTGTGACCTAGTTCACTTTATGTCCTCAAGGTTCATCCATGTTTCAGCATGTGACAGGATTTCCTCCCTTTTAAGACTAAATATTCCATAGGATGTACATACTACATGTCAGCCGCTCATCCATCAACACACATTTGGGTGGCTTCTACCTCCTGGCTACTGTGAATAATGCTGTAATGAACACAGCATACCAATCCCTCTTCAAGATTCTGTTTTCAGTTCTTTTGGATATCTACCCAGAAGTAGCACCATTAGATCATACAGTAATTCTAGGTTTTAATTTTTGAGGAACTGCCTTATTTTCCATCATGGCTGCCATACTGCATCCCCACCAATAGGGCACAAGGGTTTCAATTTCTCCACATCCTCACCTAACACTTGTTAGATTCTGGTCCTTTTGATAGCAGCCATCCTAATGGGTGGGAAGGAATAGGTCACTGTGATTTTGATTTGCATTTCTTTAATGGTTGGTGATGTTGTTTGGCATAACCATTTGAAGACTGAGAGAATACTGGGACAGCAATAAAGCCTTGTGTTTTCAATCTGGACCAAGACATCAAAGGGAAGGATACTCGCCAGAACCAGCGAATGATGTTAGAAACGCAACAGGATAATGTGGGGAGGTGCTCCTCAGTGACTCTCAAGCTAGCACTCTCCCATTACGGATTCACAGAAAAATGCTGGGGGAGGAAGGAAAATTACACAAAACCAACCTACTCCTGTGGTTCACTTGATTGAAACAGCCAAGATTCCTCATCTAGTAGAGCCGCTCATACTACAGATCTTATTTCAATCATGCATATGTGTGATTTAAGAAGAGTTTTGGGTGATAAAAGTCTCCTCCACATACTCGGAAAATGTCCTATCCTACAATGAGCTCCAAAGGAACCAGAGCAGAAAACCGGGTACATAAGTTGCAAAGCCAGGAGCCACGGTACCAAATGGCCCAACCATTTCTCAAATGAGGTTTCATAAAGAAGCTGAACAATGAAAAGTCACTGTACATATGGGCTGAATTAGGGCTCAACAAAATCCACACATTCAAGTCCTAATCCCCAGCACCTTATTTGGAAATAGGGTCTTTGCAGATGATCAAGTTAGGATAGGGTGAGCCCTAAACCAGTAGGAGGACTGTGGCCTCAGAAAAAGGGAGAAACTGGGAGACAGACAGACACACAGAGAATACCAAGCGAAGATGAAGGCATAGATTGGCAGAGAGCCATCTATAAGCCAAGGAACACGGAAGATCATCAGCAAACCACCAAGAAGCTAGGCGAGAGGCCTGGAAGAGATTCTCCCTCATGGCCGCAGAAGGAAACCAACACTGCAGACATCTTGATCTCTGACTTCCGGTTTCCAGAACTGTGAGAGGATACGTTTCTGTTGTTGAAGCTACCCCGTCTGTGGTCCCAGGTCACCACAGCCCAAGCAAACGAACACATTCTATTTCAACAAATGTCAGACTGAGTCGTTAAGTGACAAAGGAGCCCAGGAAGTGGACTACATCTCAAGTGTCCCCTCGAGGCCACAGCAGAAGGTGCGGCCAGCAAGCCTTACGAACACCACGGACAGCCCGGAGGGTTCGTGTGGGTGCAGGGCACAGAGAGAAAGAACTTTAGTCTAGTACCTTGTGTACCACCAAACAATGACCAAAAACAAAACCAACTCCCCAGGCCCCTCGTCAAGCATTTCTGGAGCCAGACAGAGGGCAAAAAATAATTTTGGAAGCTGAGCAATGCAGCTCAGTACCCACACAGAACCTCTCTTCAACAGGTTGGCAGGACGCCAAGTGGCTGCTGGCAGGGTCTTGCTGAACCAGTTTTCTGGAGAAAATTAGAGTTTTCTTTTCTAAGACTGCCGTGTCGCTCTTAGGAGCTTCAAGAGAGAAGGTGGCAGTGGGCACTAATGGAAAAGCCCACCTTCGAGAAATTGCCCTGGGAACGGAAGAGGGGGAGGTGGGGTGGGGAAGGAGACAGACTATCTTTGTTATTAGGGGTTCAGCAAGCTCACAGTGAGCAAACACTAGGACTTCGCTTGGAATGAGGGTTTCCTCTTGAGAGGGGAATAATGGGCAAGAGCTTAACAAACCAGGAGAGCCCTGGGTGGGAGCGGTGGTGGGAGCCCCGACGTTTCATCATGTGGTCAGCAAACAGGGACACTAGTCATCCCTGTGACACCCACCTGGACGCGGGGAGCTGGTAAATACAGCCAAACCCCAGCTAACGAAGGAGAAGAGTACTTCCCAGCACTGGGTTACAAAACCAGATGTCCCCCTTAACAGCTCCAACAGAACAGATCATCTCCGTACTTACAGAAAGCACTCAATCAGGCCGAGGGAGAATCAGATGGCTAACAGTGACAGAGAAATTTTGTTTCAACTCCTACTCTGTGTACACTAGAGAACCACACACGACTCTGGCTGGCTTTTTTATCTTCATCATTTGGATTCTACTGGTAAAATCACATGATGTCCGTGAATCATGGGCTTTCTAGGTGAACAGAGGTATCCGTGTTGGTGTCTGCCAGGTGAAGCAAGGTCTAGCAGGAGATGGGATGCGGGATGGAGGGGTCAGAGGGTGTAAAGAGGAACCCCTCACCCAGGGCTGGAAGTGAAGGCACAGGAAGAATGAGACAAGCAGAAGCTTGGAGGAAGGAGCCTGAGGAAGCCACACCTGGTGGTCTTCATTTTCTCTGGGAGGTGGCAGGCCTGGTCATCCCCTAAGAGATGGGGTGTCCTGGCTCTTCCTCTGCTCCTGCTGACTGGCCGGGACAGCCTGCTCCCACGGCTCCCTCGTTTGTGGGCTTCTGGGTGGGCTCAGCAACAGGGGACACTGATAGGAGCTGGGTGGTCAGGAACAGGGGTGGGCTCTTCATCACCCACCTCTCCTCTCCTTCCTTCCTTCCTGGCCCTGCTGGGGCCTGGCAATGGCCGTCACTCCTGCTGGCCACACCATGAGCGGCCTGAGAACCAGTCCCTCCAAACATAAGGGTGACGACTCCTGTGGGGGGCCGCAGGAGAGAGTGCGCGCTGGCTGGAAAGCACTAGGATGACCAGCCGGAGCCACCGCGGACACAGCAAATCGGCGACCAAGGACTTGCCATTAGAGGAGCCGGGAAGCTCCAGTGACCAGGTAGGATCGGAGGCTGGACACCTAGGGCAGCCACAGTCCCTGCTACGCTGTAATTTTTTCCAACAGCCCTTCCCTGGCTGGTGTTGCCGCCGAGAAGGAGCGGTGGCCACCGCCAGAAGCCCAGCAAGGCGAGGGACGCCCCACCCCACCCCCGCGTGCTAAGTCACCGGGTTCTGAACCGGGGGCAAGGCCTCAGTGAGGAAGAGGAGGTCGCCCCGAGGGCCAAGAGCAGGGGTCATGGGAGGGACGAGACCCAGAGGCAGATCAAGTAGGATTCAGAAAGCCAACTCCATGCCACCACTGACAGGGGAGCGGGGGGATCACAGAATGTTGAAAGCATGAGCTTTCATTAAAACGTTACCAAATATTTATTATTGGACATCCATCACATTCATGTGTCCCCAGGATCCTGAGAGCGGTCGCAGATGCCTTTTATTTCTCATTTCTGTTCCTAGTTAAGGGGCACATACTCAGACATCAGAAACGGAGGATTGCTTTAAATTAGAAGTCGGTCTTACAAAGAGTTTTAACTGCCCCCCCTTTTTTTCCCAAAAAAACTATCAAAAAGGAAATCTTTCTACTAACTGTTCAGTGAGAACAAAGCCTGAAGTGTTTTTTTGGTTTTTTTTTTTTTAAGATTTTATTTGAGAGAGAGCAAGCATGTGCAGGGGGAAGGGCAGAGGGAGAGGGAGAAGCAGACTGCCCGCCGAGCAGGGAGCCCGATGCGGGGCTCGATCCCAGGACCCTGGGATCATGACCTGAGCCGAAGGCAGACGCTTAACCAACTGAGCCACCCAGGCGCCCCTGAAGTGTTTTATTTTTAAGCCCTGAAGCAGGGCTTAAGTGTAGGGAATGTGCTAAGGAAAAGGCGTCTTGAAGCTCAGGGTGAAACAGATTTTTTTCCTCCGTTCTCTCAATGTTAATTATGCATTTGTTAGGGGTTGAACTGGGTTCCCCAAGATTCATGCGTTGGAAGGCCTAATCCCTCCACCCCCCACTACCTTAGCATGTGACTTCAATTTGGAAACAGGGCCTTTACAGAGCTAATCTAGTTCAAATCAGGTCATTAGGGCTGGGGCCCTCATCCTGTAGGGCTGGTGTCCTTATAAAAATAAAATCTGGAGACAGTCATCCAACACAGGGGGAAGGCCATGGAAACATGGAGGCAGAGATGGGGGCGTCCCATCTACCAGCCGAACAACATGAGAGCCCACCAACACACCACCACAGAAGCTAGGAGAAAGGCATGGAGTGCATTCTCTCTCATAAGGAACCAACCCTGTGGACACCTTGACCTTGGACTTCTGGCCTCCAGAACGGAGAGGGAATATATTTCTGTTGTCGAAGCCTCCAGTCTATAGTATTGTGGGCAGCAACCCTAGGAAACGAATACAGATTTTAACCATAAAAAAAGGTATTGTTTCAATACTCCAGTAACTCGACAAGTACTCTTTGGTCTTGCTTTTCAATGCTGTAAACATTCAGCCTTCTATTTAGACCAAAGGTAACTGAGCATTTGTGTTCAGTTTGCAGACAGAAACAGATACTGACAAGTGACCCCTGAAAGATGACCAAACAGCCAAAGGCACTCAATGCTACACTTCACAAGTAAACTGCACCAAAATTAAACAGCAAGCTCACGACTGCTATCACCCCCTTCCTATCTAATGATTTGGAGCAGGATGCTTTCAAGATCCTGGACTTAAAGGCTTTCCCTTCATTTCAGCGGGGCAAGCTGAACAGAGTCGCTCCTGGATGACAAGGAAATGGAAATGCAAAGAGTAAACAGAATTTTCCTAGTATAAATGGAAACCAAGCAATCAACCTCCATTTGATACTTCCAGTCTGCACAATTTACATAATCACTGTGAATCATAGAGGTTCATTTACAGAGCCACAGATTCTTCTTTGTGATGAAGAAGGAGGCAGTGCCTTTTATTAGCAACATTATTAAGGTTCCTTTCATGTCAACTACCGGAAGACAGGATTTCTAGTTCGACGGTTGTCATGCAAAGGTCTGTGCCAGGTGATTTCCCCCCCCCCCCCCCCGGTCTTCTGTGACAGCACGGAGCCACCCAAGTTGCAAACCCAAGGGCTGTACGGGTCTCCCACTCTCTGGGTGCTCCCATCCCATGAGCTGCCAAGTCCTATCAATTCTACCTCCCCGATTTCTCCTGGGTCTTCTCTTGCCTGGGCATTCCATCCAGAGTCTGTATTGGTAGACACCATGTGGACAAACACTGCAAGGCTTCTGGTAACTGGGCATTCCTCCTGCAGGCTTAGCCCCATTCAATCCATCCTCCCACCCACCTCCCCACCTAAGGGCGCCTATCACCAGCATGCACTGGGGGCCGGTACAACGGACCTGCTGGCTTTTCCGG
This sequence comes from Leptonychotes weddellii, assembly GCF_054177405.1. Lineage (NCBI taxonomy): Eukaryota > Metazoa > Chordata > Mammalia > Carnivora > Phocidae > Leptonychotes > Leptonychotes weddellii. The sequence goes on along the minus strand of NC_138371.1, from coordinate 164,572,012 downwards.
AGGGCTACTCATGGCCCTGGACAATCTCATGGTGTAGGGAAAGCAGGGCTTAAGTGTAGGGAATGCAGGGGCAGGACCCAGCTCCCTCCTCTCCCCAGCTCTGTTACCCAGACCAAGTCAAGTCCTTCCTGCTTCCCAAGCCTCATTCATGCCCAGCTCAGAGGTTCACTGCTCAGCCACAAAGGAGAGACCATAAGGACAGACTTACCAGCACAATGTCTAACACATGGATTTTTTTAAAGGCAGTCATTTTTAGTCACTTTCTTATCACCAGCAGCACCTTGCCTTGTGTGTTCATAAACACTGGTGCAACTCCTATCATGTTTTCCAGATCACATTCCATAAAACAACACCAGAGCCACAGAATTCCACTGTGGGTATCTAGTCTAGCTTCCTGTTTATATAAATGAGGACAGAGAAACCCAAAAAGCGCTCGCTTACAGTTCTGAAGTGTTAAAGACTTTCAGAACTGCTCACTTACAGAAGACCCCCAAATGGATTCAAATCATTCCATGCCCTTTCTCAGCAGTTAAAACGAAGGTCCAACTCAAATGCTCAACGAGACGGAAGACAACAAATGAGGGAATCCTAAAAACTGATAATTTAAATATCAGTGTGATTTATTTTCGTATTTCACACTAACATTCAAACACAGGAGTATCTCGCCAGCTAAGCACTTCCTTCAAAGGCCTCACAGAGCCCGCACCATGAAGGGCCTCCCTGGAAGTCTTGACAACAGCCCGCATCCAGCTCGAAATCCTTCAGCCAGCCTGTGCAGGAACACACATGAAAATTAAGCTAATAAGAACACCCCCCTCTATTTCAAAGCTGTACAAACTGAGGCTCGGAAAAAAATTTGGAAAAAGGCAGTAAATGTGCTTGTCGGAAACCAAGAATTCACCACACCTCTCCAAGTGGTACTTCATTCTTAAAGACCTTTGAAAGCCACCTGGGCTACATCTCTATTTTAGGACAAAGCAAGCAAGCTCAAATCAAATGTGAGACTCTGTAGAAAGCTAAGGGGGGGGGGGGGGGTGTTATTCCATCCACCATAAGCATGCTATTTTCATTTTATCTTAAAGTGCTTTCATACTCTCCCCCGTCCCCCCATTTCACCTAGCCAACGGCCTCTACAATGAAAGAACAATCTCAACTCTGCTAAAGAACAATCCAGACACTAAAGCTTAGCAGGCAAGGAAGACAAAAAAGACAAACTTTCTTAAGCTGATTCGAGTCCTGGGCTCTACAAGGGGTGTTTCCTCAGAGGCAGGCATCCTCCACCCTTAGGGAGGAGATAGGCGGAGAGAATGGTCATCTCCCCATCCAGAGCCACTGAGTGATGAAGAAGCCAGGATCCAGTGTCCTGGATTTTCCCCTCTCACCCTTCTGTTTCTTGGAATTAGAAAATTTATTATCTCCAATTAAAAGGGGGGGACGGAAGGCAGCTCTCAAACTCCCTGTGTTTACTCAGCATATTGGCCCATTTTAAAGTCAGATACAGACATTCTCAATTACAAGGTTTTGTTGTTTTTTTTTTTTAAATTTATGAGGTTCTACTGAGAGACTTTTCAGGGAGAAAAGAGTCAACAGCTGTATGGAATTCCTGCAATCAGAGCCACAGAGCAGACTTTGATCACGAGCATCTAAGCCCAAGTTGAAAGGGGAGCACACAAACATTTCGGGCCAACATCTAAATTCTACTCTTGGCTTCAAGGAGCCAGAAAGGAAGGCTAACAGTATTAGGCTGAAATGATTTATTAAAAAAAAAAAGTTTTAATCTATTAAAACAGCCTTTAAACGTAACCTCACGAGGCCAGACCCAGACAGCACCATTGATCGTTCCAGTTAAAACACAGAAAGGATGATGCAAAGCAGAGTGGACATAAAATACTCTTTCAGAAACTCTGCTAATAAAAAGAGCCAAAAGCAACACAGATAAGGAAAGAAACACAGACTTATTTTTAAAAAGCTGAGTGAACTGGGGCGATTTCTTCCCCTCATGTGGATTCAAACCGAAGCTGCTTTAAAGCTAGCTAACCCGGCTCATTGCTCCCTTCTTGGTTTTAAATGGCCAATTAAATTTTATTCAGGTCTCAAGACCACCGACTCCTTCCCCACCCTCCTCCTCCTCCTTCTCCCCCACCCCCTTCCAAGTATATTTCATGCAAAAAAAGAAAAGTGAAAAACCAAGTAGTCCTGGGACCCCTATCTGCCTCCTAGCATCACTCTAATCTGGATCCACTGGAGCAAACAGCTCACCCCACTGCCAGGGGCTTGTATATTCCAGGGGAGTGAGAAGCACAACACTTCTAAGAAAGATTTATTCTGCTCCCCCGCACCCAACCCACAAGACCTTCAGTTAAATATATATTCCATCTCTTTGGGGACAAAATAAATAAATAAAAGCAACTTTCAGCAGCTTTTCCAAAAGGGCATCTTCTCTAAGATGGCTGAAATAGAAACAAAGAAGGGGGGTAAAGGGGGGCAGGACACAAAATTCATTCAAAATAAAAAAGACCAAGAGAGAAAAGGAGCCTGCTTCCCTAAAGACACAGTTGCTCTGGGTGAGGTGTCAAGGAGAGGTCCACCGAGGAAATGCGGAGCTTTAAAGACAAACTTGTCTGTGTCCTTTTTCTGAGCTCAAGCTGATGAAGACAGCCTTAAAATTCTAGGACCATTTAAGACCTTTCACAGAACCCAAGCACTTGGAGAACAAGCTCTCAGAGGTCAAGCCCAGTTTCAGTGAAAGGTATTGAATGAGTTTCATTTCAAAAGAAAATGAAATCAATGTTTAATCATTTAGGAATGGACCATAAGAGGGGCGCCTGGGTGGCTCAGTCGGTTAAGCATCTGCCTTCAGCTCAGGTCATGATCTTGGGGCCCTGGGATGGAGCCCAGGGTCCAGCCCAGAGTCATTGGGCTCCCTTCTCAGCGGGGAGCCTGCTTCTCCCTCTCCCTGCCCCTCCCCCACTTGTGCTCACTCATACTTTCTCTCCCTCTCAAATAAATAAAACCTTTACTTAAAAAAAAAAAAAAAAGATGGACCATAAGAGACGCCTAAGTAGGTCTGAGCTAACAGAGATCATTTTGCCCCCAGTAAAAAAAAAAAAAACAAACCCAACCTCTGTTGACTCTTACTAGGTCATGCCAATGATTTCTTAAAAATTTTAGAGGTCTCTTGTTTTCAACAAACTGATTTCCTACTAATAATGTTGTCTAGAAAATCACTGATTTCTTTCAATCTTCTGTTTTCCACTGTCAACTCAATATAGTTTAGCCCAAGTTAGTTTAGTGAGATTTATGTAAGTAACCCCCCCAACACACACTCACAAATTAAATACTGACATTTTCTGATGTGCCACAAGTAACATATTATATATAAATCACAGCACACTTGTTCACCCTCCCCACTTTTTTTTTTCCTTCTTTTTTAGTACCTACTAGATAACAGTAACTTCTGTGTCCAATCACGTTTGGCTGTTTTTTTGGGGGGGTTTGTTTTTGTGTTTTGGGGTTTTTTTTTGTTTTTGTTTTATTTTTTACGAGATTTTATTTTTTGACAGAGAGGGAGACAGTGAGAGAGGGAACACAGGCAGGGCACGAGTGGGAGAGGGAGAAGCAGGCTTCCCGTTGAGCAGGGAGCCCAATGCGGGGCGATGCGGGGCTTGATCCCAGGACCCTGGGATCATGACCTGAGCCGAAGGCAGACACTTAATGACTGAGCCACCCAGGCGCCCTTGTTTGTTTTTAAAAAGAAGTTCCTTTTCTCAAAGAGTTTACCCATCTGCCCAGGCAATTAACAAATACTCGTCCTGAAAAGTTAAACAATCCATCAACAAGGATGTCAATGCAGAGTCCCAGCTTCCAAAAAAGGGAGGAAAAAAGCCTTTACTATCATCTAGACCAAACCATTTTGCAGATAAGTAAACTGAGTCTCAAGCAGGGTCATAAAGGAACTAATTAAGGAGAAAGGAAGATTAGAGCCCGTGGTTCAAAGTCTAATTAGAGGTTCAGACAACAAGCACTGTAAGGAGAGAGAGCAGGGCCCCCACCAAGAGCCACGGGGGCCCTTGGACAGTTGGCGGGTCAGAGGTAAATGTGTTGGAAGTGAAGCTGGGTGGTGTTTACAAAGGGGAAAGAACAGCTCAGAGGGGAGAATGTGGTGACCTTCCCCTTGGGAGCACAGGTGAGGTGGTGCTAAGTGCAGGGAAGGGGGGACAGTATTGGGTGTCGTGCATGCTGGGCTCCAAACCCAGACCTATCTTAATGCTGTGCAAAAATGGGGGAAGGGACTAAAAGCTCTTCCCATGGGCGCCCTCACTTTAAAGCAGCACCAACCACCTCTCCAGTTCGCGAGTCAGAGGACTGAATGTAGGTGTGGGTAGTCGGGCACACACATCAGATGTCTGCTGGGTCCAGGCACCCTCAAGTGTAGGACCCGATGATAAACAAACATATGAGGCCCTGCCCTCCAGAGCTCACATCCTACACACTAGAGCCCCAACCAAGCATGGCAATAAGAGCAGGTCTCCATGAGATGCTAACACAGAAGGGGAACCGCCAAGGACAGTGGTGGAGAATTAGGACACGGTAGCCCCAGCAGCTCGGCGGTCTAGCCCTTGGGGGAGGCTCACCATTTCCCCAGCCTCCCCATGCTCATGAATCCGCTTTATCCTCAGGCACCTGGGATCTATACAGGCTTCCAAGGGAAGCGAGGACAGGACAAATACAAATACACAGAAAGCACAATGATGGGACCCCGGGATGGCTATGCTTGACACCGAATTCCTTCTGCCACAACTCTGGGCACTGCTTCTAGAAGGCTCCCCCCACCGCCTGCCTGCCTGCACCCAGCCGCTCCTGCTGCCAACTCAACACCAACTCAACACCGACCAGGTGTCTTCGGGTCCCATGAGCGTCTTTCCCACGTGTTTTTGTTTTTTTTTTTAACCAGGGCTGCTCCAAACCAGCAAAGGAAATGGCTCCCTTTTATATCCCCTGATCTTCTCAACTCTTCCTAGCGCGACCTTGCTAATGAAAACACAAACTGAATAAACACACGGAGGAGAAACCATCTGTTTCATGCGACCAACGTCAGTAGGAACAGTGTTTATTTACCAGCGGGGTCAGGAGGCCAGGACACATAAAACCTTCTCAGAGATCTTGAGAGGGGGATGGGCCTGGCTGGGGTGAGGGGCAGGGAGACGTGTCATTAACCCTTTCGGATCCGCATGAGGCACTTCGTTTTAGAACCTCCGGTTGGAAGAAAAAGCTGCAGATCAGAAACCACCGGGTGAGGCTTATTTGCACAGCATTTTCCACATAAAGATGATACAATGCCATGTAAGAATTTACTATCAATATTGTGCTTGAACTTTCCACTCTGCAGAGGAAATACCTAAGCCGACCATCCAAGCTGAAGAGCAAAGGTGGCTGATGGAACTACAGAGCAGAAGAAATTGGTGCTCTCCATGGATGCTTTTCAAAAGGTTCAAGTAACTTTTTCAGAAAGGTTCTGAATAACAAGAGCAACAACTGTGCAGACTACCAGTTGGTTATCTGTGCTAGGAAGGGTGTAAGGAATTTGTAGTTTAAACGAGGACTCCGCCTGCCTTCTACACTAAAACAAAACTAACGAGAAAAAGCCCAGGAAATTCAATTCCCAAGGAAATACGGGGTTCAGAGAAGAATGTTCGCAAGGGGAAACTGCCAGAACTTCTGGCCACGTGCTCTGCTCATCTGTGTGGCAAATGGGAGCGTTCATTCTCTCGAGGCGCCCAATCCAAGGAGCGGTCACGTGCGGGCAAGGTAGACCCTTCCAGGGTCAGACACCCGGCCTTGTGAATTCACAGCAAAAATTGTGGAGCAAGGTTTCCCAGCAGCTACGGGCGGCTGGGGCTCTTGCAATCCTGCGTCACTGTGCTCCCATCCTGAGTGCTAAGACTGAGTCACCGTGGCCAGCCTGATGCCTTCCAGATGCGCGAAGGCCTCGCTGGTCCTCTTCTTAAAGAGCACAAGGTAGCAATTTAGAATCAGCTCTGTCAATAAAAATGCTGACATCTGCCTTTCTACAGGCAGTTACAGAAGACATCTGTTACCCACTGGTTGTGAAGGAACGTTCTGGCCAAACTAGAAAAAAAATCAAAATAAAATATGAATGGATGAGACGTGTGAAAAAAGGACATTAAATTCTACTTGTAAGATGAACTCATTCTTGCATGCAGTCAGCGAACATTTTAATGAGCACCTATTACATGCCAGGCACCGTGCTAGGTGCTGGGAATGAGACACTAAGGCAAGGTCCCTGCCCAGTGAAGTAACAAAGGCACCACTCATCACACTTGTATTAAGTGCTCAGTATGTGCCGAGTTGGTATAAATAGTGTTTGGAACTTTATTATCATAGGAGGTTGGGTTTACTATTAGCCTCATTTTACAATGGAGAAAGCAGAGATACAAAAGAGGTACCTTGTCCAAGGCGATCAAGGAGTCAGTAAAAAAGGCTGGAATCTGAATCCAAGCAGTCCAGATCCATCCTTATAGGTGTATGTGCAAAGTCGTCTGAGGGAGGGAAGAGCGAGCCCCAACCACTGTCTCAAAAGTTAGCGTCTGGGTAAAACGGATACGGTCCTTAAGGGTGCACAGGAGTTTATCCGGGAGGAAAGGAGAAAAGTTACTTCCAGACAGAGGAGTTGTAAATGCAAAGCACAGACACCAGCAATTATCAAGTAAAATAATTTTAAAAGATGAAAACTTACTTCCATTCCTACTCCTTAGGAAGATCCTATACAGTTCCTAGGGGTTAGGGACATTCTTTGGTTTAGGGAAACTGAAGAAATGCAGTTGAACACAGTACAACCCTCCCTGGGGTTCATGCACCCAACAGCAATATTTGATCACTCCTCAGTCCAAACCACACACCGGAGCACCATTTAATAGAATGTGTAGCTAGAGACTCGGGCTCAGAGGCCCTTAGCACAGTACCAACAGGAAACCCTGAAACTAAATACCTCACCAAACCAGTCTGGCAATGAAGGGAAGGCTCTGGAAAGGGGGAGGGGGCACCTGCTCCAGAAGGCCTAATTCTAACAGGCTGGCAGGTGCAACTCATTTATGTTACAGTCTCAGTAGGTTAGCAACGCCTTTGCTCACCAGAATACAGAGACGTCCCCAAGTCCTTGAAAGACACGCATTCCACAACAAGAAAATAAATGTACAATAATGCGGCAGTTTTAAGCATAGCTATTCTGAGGTTTATCTTTCCCTGAGATGCTTAATGGTAATTCACACTCTCAGAACAATATTAAGATGAATATGATTTACTAAATCATGCTGCATAAGTGATTAAATGACGGGTTACAGATGTTTATGTCAACTCTTAAATCCCACAGTCCCTCTAGCCAACAGGAATAATAGACGGATCGTCTCCACTTTAAAAACAGGTTATGGGGCGCCTGGGTGGCTCAGTTGGTTAAGCAACTGCCTTCGGCTCAGGTCATGATCCTGGAGTCCCGGGATCGAGTCCCGCATCGGGCTCCCTGCTCAGCGAGGAGCCTGCTTCTCCCTCTGACCCTCCCCCCTCTCATGTACTCTCTCTCATTCTCGCTCTCTCAAATAAATAAATAAATCTTTAAAAAAAAAATTTTTTTTAAATTTAAAAAAATAAAAATAAATAAATAAATAATAAAATAAATAAATAAATAAATAAAAACAGGTTATGTTCCCAAAGTTTTGTGTTTAGGTCGGCTGTTGAGTTCAGTTCTTTTCTTCCCTGCCAACAATGGCAGATGTGGTGTACAGTACCTGAGACAGACACAGAAAACTAAATCCAAAGCGTGCTACAAACAAGGTCTATGGACCCCAATCCATGTAAGGGACAAGGATTCCGGAGGAAAGTGCAGTCCCAGTTCTAGAGAGCCAGAAACACTCAGCTCACCCTCCCTGCCTTGGGCCCAAGAAATCCTCATCTGCTTCTAATTGGTGCTGGTTCCTTAACCTCCAGCAGGAAGAGGCCGGAGGCCGGAGGGGAGGAGGAGGAGGCTGGGGCTCGGAGGAAAAATAGCATAACCGTGGGGGTGCAGGGAGTGAGAGCCAGGGTACACGGCTCCCACGGATGAAAGAGGCCAAGGCTGCTGATTCCTCCCTCTCTGCCTAGCTCCCAGACACCCCCATCTCCTCGCCGGGTCCCTGGGATGGGGGATTCTAATTCTGGGGCTGCTACACCGTGGACCTAGTTCAGGGTTTTTCTACACCCCCTACTTCCCACCCTTGAACACAGTCGCCCATGTCTCTCCCGACATGAAAACACGCACGCGGGTCTCTGATGGTTTTCTCAGGATTTTTCTTGCCCGTACCCTAGAGAAGCAGCACACGCATGTGCACGCGCACACACCACCATGAGAGGAATACCTGTAGTGAGCAAATGAGATGCATCCACAAGACTGCAATTGCATCCAGTTCAAATATACACATATCATACGTGCACATGCATACACATATATATTCGAGTAGGAAAGTCTGTGTAACTCAAGTGATCAGCCCCCTGAGGCTACTGTCTTGGCAATGCACGCATGAATCAAAATACTGGACAGCTCAGAACCAGAATGGGTCAGAGGAGACTGCTGGGGGTGGAGAGGGAGGTGTGGACCCTCCTCCTACCATCTCCCATCACCGAAAATGGGATGAGAGGAACCTCCCCGTGCTGAAGGCTGCCCACACGTTTGAGTTCAGAGATCTACCCCAACTTACTGGAACTTCAAACGCCTCCTGCGTGTCATCCAACATCTGGATTTTGATGGACATGAGCTTCCCGGAAGGTGTTGGGGGCGGCTTCTGTCCATGTTCCAAGGTGCTGATCCCCGAATTCTCCGGGGCCCCCAGTCGCGATCCTGGACTTGGCCTCTGCTCTATTTCTCCCATGGTGAAAGCAGACTATATAGTATCTGCAGAAAGCAGTGAGAAAGAAAAATACATCAGAAGAGGCGACTCATTTCAAGCACCTAAGGGACATCTGTGCTCTCTGAGCCTTCCTTGAATCTGAGGATCCATAGCTCGGTGGGATCTCAGTCCCCTGCACAGGACTCACGTGTGGGGAGGCTTCGGAGCCTTCACGAAAAATCAGGTCACCCTCAACCAACGAACACATGCAAACAGTTGTGCATATTTTAACATTTTCTTTCCTAGTTTTACCGTCAGCTCTTATTCATACTATAAATTCAGTTGTGTTCAACCATTATTCAGTATTTACAGTGAGCTGGGCACAACTTTTTGAATTTGGACAGAAGAGGATAAACAATGCCTAAGCCATACCATTAGCATCCATTAATTAGCTTTTATGGACACACTAACATACCAAGTAATGTGGGTATTATAAAAAGATAAGCACATATCATGGCTCTCGAGTTCATAATTTGTTGAGGAAGGCAAACACGTACTCCCACAAACCCAGGCGACATAAGGTAGGGTCTTTCCTCCCTCATTTCTTCTGCTTGTTTCTATCACAATTACCTTCTAATGCATTCCTCTCCTGCCAACCAACCCCCCCCCATTGTTCCCCCTTTCCCAAGAAACCATTCTACATATAGTATCAACAACAGTGTTATTTCCCTGAAAACAAAATCTACAAATAGCCCACTCTTCTCCCTGCACACCACACCCCTCCCCCTACCCTCTGTCCTGATCCAGGTCTCTCTGTGCATGGCTCTCGCTGGCTGAACGCTTTGCACTCCTTCTCCACCTGGAAACTTCTACCCTGGCTTCTGAACTCCGTTCCAGGACCACATCCCCGACACCTGGGCAGGACTCAGGTGCCCCCTCTGTGCCCACAACCCTGATCCTGCGTCAGCATGGTGGTCCGGCCCATGTGCCTCTGCCTGGTCACATCCCCCAGGACCCCAGGACCTCATGATGACCTATAAAGCAGGAATCAAATCTTGGGTATCTTTGGATCTCAGCACCTAGCTAGACACAGTGCAGGGCACAGAGATTTCAATAATGTCTGCTTGATGGCAGGCCCTGTCTGGATATGAAGGGTCACAGAGCACTATGGGGGGGGGGTGGCGCACTTCCATCACGGAGAAGGTAGCAACGGTCCTCAATCCATTCTCTAATGTCAGGTAATATTTGCAAGGAAACAAACACACAAGAGAAGGCACTGAGGGGAAGGGGAAGGGCCCCCACAAAGCTATGGGACAGAAACAGGGTGGCACACAGAAAGAAGAGTAGGGATTAACGGGGAGAATGGGCTTGGAAAACAGGCTGGAACCAAACGATGGAGGACCTCAAGCCCCTGGCTGAGAAGTCTGGTCCTTCCCTGCAGGCAGCAGGGAGCTGCTGGGTGACAATGAGGACACACGAAAAGCAGAATCTTAGAAAAACCCATCCGAGGAGGACCTACCCTTCAGGCTAGAGAAAGATGGATGGCGCAGGCTGTGGAGGGTCCAGTGACAAAGCTATTGTGACAATCTGTGCCTGAGGGGACAACGTGAGGCCATAAAACCCACTGTCATGGAAAAATTAACCCAACACTGTTAACAGTAAGCTACCAAGGAGAAGGATATAAAAGTATAGCAATGACCAGTAAGTTTTATATCCAGGCAGAAGGGAGAGCATGGGAGGGAAGTTGTGAGTTTGACTGGTGACATCCAGGGGCCTGAGGGGAAGTTGGAGCTGGATTTAGGCTGAGCGTTCAGACACCATCCTGCTGTACAAGCAAAAGCCATAATGAAAGCAAATGGTTGGGGGACAGGGGGGAAGAAAGCAAAAAGAACCACTGTGCCCAGTCAAGAGGGTGGTCATAGGCTGAATATTGTTCCTCCACAAAAAAACTTGATTTATTTGAGAGTGAGCACAAGTTGCGGGGGGGGAGATGGAGACAGAGACTCCCCACTGAGCGGGGAGATGGAGACAGAGACTCCCCACTGAGCAGGGAGCCCTATGCGGGGCTCAATCCCAGGACCCCGAGATCATGACCTGAGCTGAAGGCAGAGGATTAACCAACTGAGCCACCCAGGTGCCCCTCCACCCCCCCCCAATTTTTATATTGAAGTCCTCACTCCCAGTATCTCAGAGTGTAACTGTATTTGGAGAAAGGGTCTTAAAAGAGGTAATTAAAATATGGCCATTAAGCTGAGCTGTAATCCAATCTGACTAGTGTCCTTAGGAGAAAGCTGGACCCACAGACAGCAGGGACTCTGGAGCTGAGGAGTGGCCTCGTGAGGGCACTAGGAGAGGGCTGCCGTCTGCCAGCCCAGGAGAGAGCCCTCAGGAGAAACCAGCCCCGCCAACACCGTGGTCTGGACTTCCAGCCTCCAGAACCGTGAGGAAACACACTTCCGTTGCTGCATCCCCGCCCCCAACCTGTGGTGTTTTGTTCACGGCCACCCTGGCAAAATCATGCCAGGGTCCTTGAGGAAGATGGGAAAGAGGCACAAAAAGAACCCGGGGCCCTGAATGACTGAGAAAGCCACAGAAAGGACACCAAGGAGTCACCTGTGGCATGAAGTACGGAGCTAAGTGCTGTGTCTTATACATTTGAAATCACATCACCCTTCAGCAACTTTGTTCAGGAAAAACCATCCAGTTCGTAAATCTCATTTGGTAGGTTCTTCTCACCCAACTCCTGGCTTGTCCTTCTCCTCAAGAGTTGGGCTCCCAGAAGTTTCTGTCAAAATTCCATATGGCGGCCCCTCCCCGGTGCCTCTCAGCACTCTCGCTGTGATGCCAAAGGCTGGCCCGCAAGCCAGCAGATCGGAAACTATGGAGTCACCTCAACAACCTGGTTGTTGACTCAAACCACCCTAGCCTGAAGAGATGCATCCTTTGACTGGACACATTAAGGGTCTGATGACCACCTCAGAAACACCACTTTCTACGTATTTCTCCACAAACTCCACCAAAGCCCTTTAGAGAGTATTATTCATTCCTATACAATCCTTCAGGGCTGGGGTCTGTGGCTAGGCAATGGACCAGCCTTTCTGAGAGCTGCTCCTCCTTTTTTGAATGCCCACCTAAGACTTCATAGTTCGGTGCTGGAAGGAGCTTTCTAATTTCCGCCCCCAATAAGCTTTAAGAACCCAATTCTGATCTGTTTGTTGTGTGATCTGTGCTCTGCTTAATTCACTGTTCGTCTTGAGAGTTGTGACTGGACCAAGGTCATCTATGATGCCAAGCACAGGGCCTTACGGCAAGTGGAAATGGGTCGTCTGTTTGCTCAGTGAATCAGATGTGGGTGTATGCATCTGATTAGTTACGAAATCAGTTGTGTTTAAAACAATCTTCACAAACTAGGCAAAACTATTTCCCTGTAGGTTTTCTGTTTGGTCTCATGGTTAAAAATAAACACAAGCTCCAGAGAACAAGGACATCAGCTCAGTTTGCTTAGTTTGCCATCCCCATCCCCAGCCAACTCTCTGCACTTTTTCCTACTTTAGTCTTGATCCCTCCCTGCCTCTCAAAGCATCCCCTGCCTTCCTCTTCCTCCCTGCCCTCCCTCCCTCAGTCATTCATGCTGCACAACAATCCCCCCGCCCCCACCGCCTCCTCCTGCTGAGTCAGGGAGATGCTGCTCAGATGCCCAGCCAGGGAGGTGTTGATAAGGGAGGAAAGGGCCTAGTCCCCCACGTCAACCCCACCTCAAGGGTGCTAGGGTCCCTCCCTACAAAAGCACTTTCTCCTTGTCCTGCCTGAGCAAAGGGCAAGGCCCCTCATCTCCTAAACTAAACCCTCTCTCCCCCTCGGGCCCAAGATCTCCAGATGAATATGTATTATCCTTTTTAGCCCCTTGGCACAGAAGAATTAAAGTGAGCTAGTTATTAAGAGATATTTAGTCCCTTAAATTCCTTTTTCTTCAGTCTCCAAATGACCTCATGCCTGTATTATTTCTACTTCTGGTTACTGACATTTCAGCAATGTAGTCCTGCTTTGTTTTCCTAGTTGCATGCAGACTATTGCTGTACATGGAAAGTACTGCTCAATTCAAATATAAATCCAGCCAAGAGGTTTGAGCTGAGCATCCGAGGAACACTAGCAAGTCATAAATGGGTGACCACGTTGATGCTTGCTATCAGAATCGGTGGGTCGAGTAACAAAACACAGCCTTCTAGGCAAACAGGTCTAACAGCTCCCAAAAAGCCTCCTGTTTATATAGATCCATCCAGGCTCTATTTGGACTTTACCTCCATAACCACCTCTGACTGCTGAATTCCTTAAGGAATGGTCAAAGCAAAGCAAATGAACACTTCTTTCCTTGTGATACATTATTACTAACATGATCATTCCAGACCGAAAAGCAAAAAGCTGTGCGTGAAATGACTCTACTCTTTGGCTGTATGAAACAGGAACTACAACAAGAAATAAAATTTTTAACTGGCAGAGAAAACATGAAAAAGCTAGAGTTGGCCTGTCGTTGTATCTTGGCTTCAAGACTTCCTCTTGGAATGTACCCAAATGCAATAAGGACACACACACACACAAATGCCAACTCCATCCCTGAACACATCTGCAACTCCAAACCACAAACTGGGGGAAAGAGTTGCCAAACTGCCGTCAAGGTCAGACAGAGGAGAAGGAAAATGCCTGGAGAGGCTGCCCATGCCTCCCCGAACACGCAGGATATCCCAAGCAACAGAGCCAGCAAGAACTTTCTGGAAACCAGGGGAACAGATGTACAGGTGAGCACAGAGAGCTTCCCTGGCCACAGTGTGGGGGGGAGAGCCCACTAAAGATGGAGTTGACAGAGAAACAGCACAGGTAAGATACATCAGCAGGACGCAGTCCATGGCCAAGGCCAGGTGAAAAAAAAAGACGGCACTGGGAATGCTACCAGCCCAGCAAGCAGAGAAAAACAGAGGATAAAAGGATTATACACACACCCCCTCAGGTCACAAGAGTTCCTATGAGCATGGGACAGTCTCCTGGCTCTCAGGAAGCTCCTACAAATAGCTAGTTCATAAAGCACTCGCCAAATAACAAAGGACCTTTACAAAGATGCCAGAAGAAAAAAAAAATGAGAAGGACAAAAGAAGAATCAGAATTTCTCCCAAACATACTGTCCCAACTTAAATGATGAAATAATGGACTCAATAAACAAAAACAGGAGAGGATTTACAAGAGGGGCACCTGGGTGGCTCAATCATTAAGCGTCTGCCTTTGGCTCAGGTCACAGTACCAGGATCCTGGGATAGAGCCCCATGTCACCTCGGGCTCCGTGCTCTGCGGGGAGTCTGCTTCTACCTCTCCCTCTGCCCTTCCCCCCCCTCCATTCTCTCTCTCAAATCTTAAAAAAAAAAAAGGATTACAAGAGTTCAGGGAAGCTATGGGAAAACAGAAGAAAATAAAGCATGAGGGCAGACCTCAGGGGAAAACCAGAAGGATGAATAAAAACATCACCGCTATAAAATATATGTTCGTATTGCCCCCCAAAATTCACGTGTTGAAACCAAATCCCCAAAGTGATGGTATGTTGGGGGGGTACTTTCGGAGGGGGTTATATGGTGAGGGTGGGGCTCTCATGAGTGGGACTGGTACCCTTATGAAGGGACCCCAGGGCCCTAGCTCAGCCCCTCTGCCATGTGAGGACCCAGCTTGGAAGCCAGCAGCTTAGGAAGCAGGTGCCTTCCTGATGGACTCCCAGCCTCCAAAACTGTGAGAAAGAACGTTCTGTCGTTCATAAGCCACCCATTCTATGGTACGGTTATAGCAGCCCAAACAGACTAAGACAATCACCAAAATGGAAGTGGCTAAAAGAAAATATGCTCAGGTGAAAATAGGAGGGTCTTGAGGGGAAAGATTGAGAAAAGGGAGCAAAAAGATTTAAAACAGAGTGAAAAGAAAAGTGATAGCTATGGAACGAAGCAGGAGCTCCAACTCACCCACAACCAGTGTCCCTAAAGAATAAAAAATAATGGAACAAGGGAAAAAAAAGTTTTAAGGTAGAATTCAGGAAAACATTCCAGAAATAAAATTCCCCATTGTGAATGAGCAGGAGCTCCAACTCACCCACAACCAGTGTCCCTAAAGAACAAAAAATAATAATGGAACAAGGAGGAAAAAAAAAAAAAAAGTTTTAAGGTAGAATTCAGGAAAACATTCCAGAAATAAAATTCCCCATTGTGAATGAACAACTAACACAAGATGATCAACACCAGACATTTCCTGCATCAACACCAACCTTCAAAAACAAAGCAGGAATCATTCGGGTACCTAGGCACGAAGTTCAAACAAAATACCAGGGGACGAAAATTCAGACTCACCCATGGCAACATTTAATGCTTAAACTGTCAAAACAGTCCTCAAAGAAATAAAAGAGGAATCAAAACGTTAAACCCAAATTTTCATTCAAATAGAAGAGCCAAACATTTTAAACAGTCAAGAACTCAGAATACTGTCGCCTAAGCTCATGCAGAAGAAAGTCCTAGAAGGAAGGATAAACCTCAGCAAAACAAGGGGTGAATGGGGTAAAACACTGGGAAAGGATTACTGGTAAACTCTAAATCCATTTATACCGTAAGAGGATGACAGTAATAGAATATTGTGAACTCCTGACAATGCAGAAATAACTAAAACTGGCAGAGGAAGAGCCCAGATGTTGAAAGGCACCACAATTTGCAAATTAACCATTAGCCCAGGTTTTAAAATGGATACAAGAAAATTTAAATCTCCAAAGACATACACATGGCTAATGATTAATAACCACATGGAAGGATGTCCAACATCACTGGTCATTAGGAAATGCAAATGACATCCACAATGAGACAGTTTTTCACACCCACTGTGACGGACGGTAACAAGTGTTATTTAGAGTGTGGAAACAGCTAGAATTTGCCTACATTGCTGGTGAGAACAGAAAAGGGTGCTTGACACTTGGGAGAACATTTTGGTAGTTTCTTTAAAATTTAATCATAAATTTAGCCTATGACCCAGCAATCCTAGGCGTCTCCCCCAAGGGACATGAAAATATACATCCACACAAAGGAGCCAACAGGTGGAAAGGGGACAAATGCCCATCAGGTGGTGGTATATCCAAGCAGGGGACTATTCACCAACAAAAATAAATGAAAGGCTGACACCTGCTATGATATGGATGAACCGCAGAAACCCTGTGCTAAGTCAAAGAAGCCAGATGCAAGAGACTACACAGCAAATGACCTGACTTGTAGCAATTATCCAGAAAAGGCAAATCTACAGAGACAGAAAGTGATTTCCTGGGGCTCAGGAGAGGGGCTGGGCTGACAGCAAAGTTCAGAGGGATGGAGATTTTTTGGGGGGTGCTGGAAATGTTCTGAAACTAAGTTGTGGTGACAGTCCCACAACTCTGTAAATGTACTAAAACCTCTGAATTGTACGCTTAAAACACATCAAAGTTATGCTATATAAATTATACCCCAATAAATAGGCTAAAAAATGTGTATGCACAACGTGTAGTGATGACCACCAGGTGATTTACAGAATTGAATCACTCCACTGCACACCTAAAACTAATATGACCTTGTATGTTAACTGGAATTAAATTTTCTGAGAGCGCACACACGCATCAGGGCTGGGGTGCCACAGGGCAGAGGGAGAGAGAGAATCCCAAGCAGGCTCCACACAGGCTCGATCTCATGGCCCCAAAACCGTGACCTGAGCCGAAACCAAAGTCAGGGACTTAACTGACTGCACCACCCAGGCGTCCCTAAAATAAAAACTTAAAAAAAATAAAAATAAAAAGGCGTGTGCACCCACACAACTATCCTTATGAACACACAGAACCTCTCTGGAAGGACAAAGAAGTGACTAGCAGGAGAGCTGTTAAGGACAGGACTGAGCGGGATATCACCCATTCAGAAATACACAATTTTAAAAATTCCCCCTACTAAGAGGACATAATCCTCACTACCCTGACTCCATCTAGAGCATGAAACCTAAGGAGAAGAAATCTCAGTAAAGAAGGGTGACAATTCTCAATCGAAACAGGAGGACCAAGAATGTGCAAAGGAGCTTTCCTCCCAGTTTTAAGGATAAGCCACTTAAATCAGTATCACACTATGTCAACTAACTAGAATTTAAATAAAAACTTTGAAAAAAAACACACATCACTTCTCTTTAAATACACACATTTAAAATAAACACATTCACACAGACAGACGTACATAAATAAATGCCACCGAAGAATTCCGAGTTAAGAAAAATGCACAGAAAATTGTTACCCACGGAAGCCCAAGACGTAGATTTCAGGAAGCTACAGAGCTGGGTTCTAGAGCCCCCAAAGTACTTCCGAGCGCCCCACGTTGAGGGAAGGAGCGCACATTTGCCATTTTGTGGGGACAAAAAGCAGCTCCACTCAGAAGGGCAAAGGGTGAAGGGTGTGTGTAACCCCAGCCCTGCCGGGTAACAAAGCCCCACCTTGTGCTCTGTCCCAGGGGCCACAGGCCCCGAGGGAGAGAGGGAGGGAGGGAGGGAGGAGCTACCCCCAACCGCCCCCCCCCGCGCCCCCAGAAAGGCTGGGGGCCAGTAGCTCCTCATGAGCACAACCGGCCAAGTTTGGCTTTTCACAGGGACTTAGATAAGGGGTTTTGAGAAAGTTCCAACACAGCTATCTATACGGATAGACTTGCTTCCTTCAAAAAAGTCTGGGAGCAAAAGAAACAACGGCAGATCAGCAGATCAGCTGTTTAACATCAACCAGAGACTTCAAACAGGCGACAGACTGTTTGGCCTGTTTGATCATTTGGGAGGGGACCGGGACGTTAACCGTCTGGGAGCAGGGGTGCCCCAATTCACCAACCCAAGGCAGGGAGAGGACGAGACCCCGTCAACTTCATAAAGACGATCTTCACCGTCTGTTCTCGCCAACCCTAGTAAAAAAGCAGTTAGGCTAGCTTATATACCCCTAACAAATCTCCGGAAAGGCCTTCCAGAAAAACCCTGAGCAGAAGTGTCCTCAAGTTCACAGACGTTATTTCAAAAGTCTGGTTTTAACCGTATCCCTTTTCTACTCAAAAACCTGAGTCTGACCAATATTCCAAGTTAAATGTGAAAATTCCAAGCCAGGCACTCAACGATCTACCCTGATGTCTCTACTCGTGAATCAACGGTTTTCTAACCCAGCTGGCCTCTGCTGTTCCACACGCCTGTGTTTTCTTCCTTCTCAAATATTGCCTTCTTTCCCTGGCTCCAAGGTCACCTCCTCCAGAAAGCCTTCCCTGATCTACTCTTTCAGGGGGAAAAAAATGCCTCATTTTATTGTCTCTGGGTTTTGCTTATGTGTGGCTTGTATTTCACTTGCTTTCCAGGCCTTTCTCCCCTTTTCCTGAATTTCCAACTAGATTAAAAGTCCAGAGGGGCTGCCTTATCTGGGAGCGTGACAGGCTCCTCCTATCTCAATGCAAGAGACTGGCTCTGACTCGGAGACTGAAAGAACTTTAGGCAGCGCACGTACCCCTTCTAGATGACACTTTCCCTACGTGGGAAATGCAGACAAAGCTAGCCAGCTAGTGCAGGAGGTTTTTAAACCGTGGCTGCAAATCGGCAGCAAAAGCATCACCTGGGAGCTTGTAAGAAATGCAAATCCTGTCCCAGGACTGGTCCGCTGAATCAGAAAGGCTCAGGGTGCCTTCCAGGAGATTCTGATGTGAGTTCTGGCCTGAGAACTACTTCTCAGGGTCCCCATGACGATCAGCTACAATAAGTAAATCCACCTGACTACAAATTAGGCAGTAACCACCAAGAAAACATCTGTCGACCACGTTTCACATGTGCACCTGATGTAACGAGCACCTGATTTTTTATAGCTCTCGACAAGAAAAGGTGGCGTTTCTTCTCCAATCCCATGTTCACATAGACTCCAACCTTGTTCTAAAAATGACTGGAGACAATGCAATACTTTCGTTTGCATTTTCACTGGTTTGGTAGAACGTATTTCCTGCACTGAATAGATAGGCAAAAGAAAAGCATGTAGAACAGAAGCAGAAGCAGAGGTGTTGGGAAGAGAAGGCTCTTTTTACCCCAGTGTGTGGGGGGGGGACCAAGAAGCTGGGGGGGGGGGAATCCAATTAGTCACATGTCAATGATGTCAATTTCTTGATGACTCTGAGGGTACAAAATTAAACGAGAGCTCCCCTCCATTCTGCCTCTAACACAAAGGCCGGGGTAGATAAAACGTCAGGAGAGACGTGGTCTTCTTGAAGACAAAAACCCCAGCCCGCAGCCTCCCTCAAGGCTCACAAACCACGTGGCTCTGTGTCAACACAGGCTATACCTCGTGGGCTGCCGCCAAGCTCGCTCTACTTAAAGCACATCAATCTCATCCACTTATTAAGAAAGTCCTCTTTCTTTGTCTCCAGTTGACCCTGGTCAGCCTCTCCAAGGAGTTGTGGAAAACACCTAATCCCTGCCTAGCCCACAATGAGGTGCAGTATGTTGCTTACTCAGCGTCTCTGAAGATAACAGACTGTTTAGACCACCATTCAGGTGTCACAATCATTGGGATCACCACCAATAACGGGCATTTGTAACCACCTACGATGTTTCAACAACTACTCTCAGCACGATATGGGACCCAAAGCCACAATATGGCACCATGTGGTTTGTCTTTATGGGATGTGTTATCTATCAGGCAACAGACAACAGGTACTCAGAGATAACGTCGAAGGCAACATGTTTACTTCTGACAATAGGTATTATGTAAATTTTTAAAGCCACAGAAAGGTGTGGATAAGACACATTCTAGGCGGAGTTCATTCTTGCATGCACTAGAAGTGTCTACCAGGGGTGCCCGGGTGGCTCAGTCGGTTAAGCGTCTGACTCTTATCTCAGCTCGGGTGTTGATCTCAGGGTTATGAGTTCAGGGCCCATGTTGGGCTCCACGTTGGATGTGGCATCTACTTAAAAAAAAAAGTGTCTGCCATATGCCAGGAGCTGGGGCGATAGTGGGTACAGACTAACAGAGGCAAGAAAGTAGTGAAAAGAAAATGAGATGAGTAGGTGAGAGGCAGATTTCAGTCGGCCTGAAATAGGCCAAGTGTAGGAGGTTCATCTGTGGATCAGAATGAGGCACTGTGGTTTGTAAGACAAGGGGAAAACCATCCAGTTTTAAGAAAATATTTCACAGTGAGGTGGTGGCTCGATCAGGACACCAGTCAGGTAGTGTCTGTAATGTCTCATGCAAGAAAGCATGGTAGTGACAAGGAGAAGAGAGTCAGGAGGCATATTTTGGGAATACGTGGACATGAAGAATCTTTACAAATTGATGACAAATTAGATGTGGGGGAAGAAGATGGAATTATGGGCAAATCTAGAACTTAGCTACAAGTACGAGACAGAGCAAGAAAAGGCCAAGAGGTCCCCTTTGTGGCTGACTGAGAGTGACTGCAGGGCCTGGAGGCAGGCTGTCCAGCAACGTTCCAAAGGTCACTGTTTCCATCTCCTCAACACTCACCCTTCCTCAGCCCCCTGCTATCTCCTCTCGAATGCTTTCTCCGAAGTTCCAAAGGGCCCAGAGGTTCAGGAAAGGGAGTCTGAGGTGACACTGTGACAATGGGTAGCATCTCAGAGAGGCTCGGACACAGCACAAGAAGAAATAACCAAGATGGTAGCCTGGAGTGCATGCCAACAGGCATGGACGGGAAGAGGAAGGAGACTTGGTGAAGGAATCCCACGTTCTCCGAGTTGGAAGGGCTTCTGAAGAGCATTTATGACAACCTTCTCCCTGACAGATGAATCCCATATTTCTAAAAAGCAGAGTCTGAAAATCCATTCTAAAATCGCAGCAGGAAGCCAAGGAGGCAAGAGCATCAAGAGCCAGAGGCTGAACCACAATGCTGGATGTTGTCGGGGCAACAAAGAAAATGAGGATTAAGAAAAGTTCATTCAGGGGCACCTGGCTGGCTCAGTCCGGAGAGCCTGCGTGGCTCTTTATCTCGGGGTCGTGACTCGAGCCCCATGTTGGATGCAGAGATTACATTTTAAAAAATTTTTTAAAAAGGAAAGTTCATTCATTAGATCTGGTATGAGTGGTTAGTCACTGGTATGAAGAGAAAAAGTGTCATTTGAGGAACGGAGGAAGAAGGCAGACTGATTCTTAGCAATTCAGACAGCAAATATATTAGTCTATACTAATCTTTTTTTAATAGACTTTATTTTTTAGAGTTTTATGTTTCCAAGAAAATACAGAGGGCTCCTAATTACCCTCGCTCTCCTCACACACAGTTTCCCGTTATTAACATCTGCGTTAGTGTGAAAAATCTGTTACAACTGATGGACCAATACTGACATGTTATTATTAACTCAAGTCCAACTCAAGTGTACCTTTTGTGGGGTGTGACAAATGCAAAATGTCATGCATCCACCTTATACTATCACACAGAATCATTTCTCTGCCCTAACAATCTCCTGTTCTCCATCTCTTCATCCCTGCTCCCCTTCTCCATCCTGTCCTCGGACAACCACTGATCTTTTTACTGTCTATCCTTCTGCCTCTTCCAGAAAGTCATGTGGTTGGAATCATAGTATGTAACCTTTCAGACTGGCTTCTTTCACTAAGCAATAGGCATGTGAGGTTACTCCATGTTTTTTCATGGCTTGACGGCTCGTATCTTTTTATCCCTAAATAATATTCCATTGTCTGCAGGTACCACACTTCTTTATCTGTTCATCTAGTGAAGCACATCGTGGTTGCTTCCAGTTTAAGGCTACTCTGAAATGCTGTTTAGCTACAGAAGTGGGAGGGTGTAGATGTTACCTCCAAAGGGGGCCGACTCAGCTTGAGGTGAGAAATGGAAGTCCTGCTGGGCTGCCAATTTCCGGCTCAGTGAAACCCACACCTTGGCAGGTAATGCAGCTTATCTCAGAGGTCCTCCGAGATAACTCTCTTTACTTCAAGAGAAAATGACAGGAACTTAACAAATAGCCAAAGGAAAAAAGATGTTTCTGGAATGTAAAAAAAAAAAAAAGAAAGGAAAGGAAAAGAGCACTAGGTATTTTCTTTAATAAACTACAAAGCATTAAGTTTGTTTTCAAATTAAGTCAGGATATTCCCAACAGCCTCATTACTAAATAAGAAAAGTTTTAATAAAAAATTTAATTGACACACTATCATTCTCTGCTCAAGTTTCAGATACTCTGGAAATGACGCTTAAGAAATAAATGCCAAGGGGAGCGCCTGGGTGGCTCAGTCAGTTAACTGTCTGCCTTCGGCTCAGGTGATGATCTCAGGGTCCTGGGATCCAGTCTCCCATTGGGCTCCTTGCTCAGCGGGGAATCAGCTTCTCCCTCTGCCCCTCCCCCGCACCCCCACCCCAACTCGTGCTCTCTCTCTCTCTCAAATAAATAAAATCTTAAAAAAAAAAAAAAAAGGAAAGAAATGCCAAAATTTAAATGCATCCTCCATCTTGCAGAACATTCTACTGACATCCATCCTAGAGTGAGTAATGGCATGTTTCATACAACTTTAAGAAAAAAGAAAGCATTTCCTAAAGCTTACCAAATCCAATGAATCATAAATGACAGGGCTTCCCTTCAGGGTGGGAAAAGGAAAGCAATTTCTATTAAAGCCATTAAAGAATAGACTGTTAGATTTCTACTCTCACAGTTTCAATATTATTCAAGAAATAAACGAGGCAGTATTACCGCAGACCAAATGACACAATAAAACTCAACAGAACTGCAAAGGAACACTTCCCCTAGAATTAATCATTAATTAAAACAGCGAAATGTCAAGGGAAAAGGTATGCAATAAAAAAAGTGAAACCCCTTGTGAAAAAACGAGAAGTTTAAATGTCAGCCTGGTTAATAAATAAGGTATTTAAACAATACTGTCCATTAAAAAAATAATAATAATTATGACTAATAGTTTTTGCCTTGGACTGCAAAGAGGGAAGAAAAATGATTTAGATCCTATCAGATTGTTCACCGGGTTCTAGTCCTAGTTTTTGACATTTTTGAGTGCTTTGTAAAATTAACTCAACCTTTCCTGGATTTTAGGCTTCTCATTCAGAGAATGTGGGGGAAAAAAATGTACAACTATTATTTTAATTTAGCCAACCCTTATATAGCACTTTCTAGAACAGAGCATTGTTCTATGAGCTTTATAAATATGAACTTACTTAATCTTCACAGCTGAGACCAAGGGATTAAGTCAACTTTCCCACGGTCACCCATCTAGTAAAGTGGCAGATGCGGGACCAGATGGCAGACAGGCTGGTCTTCACTACCAACCATCATTGGCCCTCCCAGACAAGATAATCTCTAAAATTGTCACCCTCTTGAATATTCAGTGACCTCAGGACTCAGTATTCTAGATACAATCAGTCTCCCCTGAACCTCTCACTTTTCCTAGCACAGAGGTGCCAATCAAGCTACCAAGTTAATTACCCACGCAGGCTACTAAGGATGCCAAAGGGGCAAACCCATCAAATAATCAAAATGCTTACTGAATTATTACCAGGCCTATAAAGAATATGGCGTACTGTCTTTTTATGGTCCTAAGTTATGAATTTTTTAAACGTCTTGATACCTCCCTCACTTCTCTGAGCAAGGATTTTTTGCAAATGTCTGTTCATGCAGTAGAGAGCGCATTCACACCACACCCGTGAATCCTTAGGTCTTACAACCAGAGGTACTCAAGAGCGCAGGTAAAGGCAAGTCCCTTGTAAGTGCTGTGTAGCTTCAAGGGATATGGAGACACTCGGCGTAGACACTGCCAGGCAAAGTCAAAGGAAGATAAGCCACCCTCTCCCAGGGCAAACACTCGGCTTCCATGGAATACACTGCTGGGTGAAAACAGACATGAAAGCAGACACAGAACTTTCCGCAGCCACATGTCATGAAAGGGAAGTGAGGTGGGGTGAAGGGGGGCTGAGGAACCCGGTCCATCTTACCCTCCGGGCTCCTAAAGGACCAGTCACCGTGTGAAATGAGACATTGGAACATAGTACTTCGGTCCCCGATGAGAAATACGTGGTTTCTTTCATTCTTGTCACTGAGCACTTTCACTTGACAACGTGTACCACTTATTACGAAGGACTTCTTGCACTACTACTTCATTCCCACACAACCACCATATGGGGCGGCTACCCGCAGAAGAAAGTTTTCTGGGGAGAATCTGTAAAAAACTAGTGTGCCAAGAAGGGGAAAGCGAGGCCCAGCAAGTTCACGGCTGAGTGGCAGGTGCTGGTCAGTCTGGCCCTCACTGGCTGGGTCTCCCTGATCCTCCTCATAACCCAAAAGGAGATGCCACCAGCTCTGTTTCCCAGGGGGGCTCCTGAGGCTCACTTAGGTAGAAGCCAACATTCTGAAGGCACCAACATTCCATAATCCAATGGAACCAGCCATTAAGGAAATACAAACCCACCCAGTACAATAAATAAGGGCAGAAAGAACAATACCTGGACAGCAAGAAATGGCAAATAAATAACACACATTTTCCTATATTAAAACTCCAGGTTTTCATATAATAACAACGATTTTGCTGAAACGCAAAATTCACCTATAACAGAGTTCTATGTACATGTTATATACTCCCAGATCATAAAGCATAAAATCAGAAACAGAGAACAAAGTGAATCTTAACCAGTCATTTGCAAGCTCGAATACCCTATGCCATAGTAAGGCAACGGTGAGGAGGGCATTTTTCCTTTTTCTTTCTTTTTTTTTTTAAGACTTTATTTATGTGACAGAGAGAGACAGCGAGAGAGGGAACACAAGCAGAACTTCTACAGCGGTTTGCAAAAAACAAGTTTCAAAGCTGAAGATCCTTACACTCCCATATTTATTATGACCATTATAAATAATTTTACCATTCTGACATGAACTATTTTATTTCTATTCAATTTTCAAATTGTAATTCATAATTATCTTAATCCTGGTAAGCAATTATGGCCAATTAGCAATTTTTAAAAAGATTTGTTTATTTATTTATTTTAGAGAGAGCACAGGGTGAGGGGCAGAGGGAGAGGGAGAGAGTCTTAAACAGACTCCCCACTGAGCATAGAGTCCGCCGTGGGGCTGGATCTCAGGACCTGAGGATCTGAGCCAAAACCAAGAATCGGACGCCTAACCGACTGAGCCATCCAGGCACCCCTGGCTAATTAGCAATTTAAAGAAGACAAAGATAAATGGAGAGAAAACCCCACTAGGGTTGAGAACGAACCAATATGATAGCTATGAGAGTCTTCTTTAAAGGAATATATAAATTTTCTACAATTCAAAAACCCACGGAGAATATTTATAGAGCATGACAGAGCAACAAAATCCATCTAGAAAATAAGCAGGCAGTGAAACTAAAAGAATATATTAATTTTATGTAGTTCCAGAGTTAAAAATGCACTGCTAAGAGTCAATTGTCAAAATGGATCGTTATTAAGACGAGGACTTGAGAAAGGAAGTTGGAAGCTAAGACGGCTTTATTAAGAACAAATCGGGCTGCAATCACCTCCTTTCTGTTTTTGTCAGATTTTTATGCTGGGTGATCAGGAGATCATTAGAACCATGGAACAGCTGGATTTCAGCAAGGTGTTCCAAAGAAATGTTCATAACATGGTTGTGCATTAGGTGGGAATAAGGGCTGGGTGACAGTAAAATTGGTTCCTACTGAACAAGGCACCCAAAAAATTTTCTAAATAAAGAACATCTCCCTAGGCTATGAGTCCCAGGAAAAGGCCCCATCCTTGTAACTCACCAGATATCTTTTATTATTGCTTCAGTGAAGGTTTTAATGGCATGCAAATCATATTTGTGGATAACGAAGCACTAACACGGAGACGTGCCAGGATATTTAATAGAAATGTACCAGCTAACACAACACTGTATGTTAATGATACTTCAATGCGCCAAATGGAATGCACCAAACACCCCAACGTTACATATCTTCATAGCAGGATACCACTGCTCTGACAGGTCTCTCTAAATAAAGAAGTCAGCTGGCTGCTTCTACATGAGCACACATTTCCTATGGGGGGAAATAAACAAATGTAAGAAGAGCCCGGTTTTCTGGTGACTCCACAACCCTAACTAGCAAAAGTCACAGCATGGCATCTTACTGTTCAAGACCGCTGAGCCCTGATCAATCAATCGGTCCATTCATCCATCCATCCACACATCCATCCATCTATCCATAACTTGTTGCTTAGGTAAGGGACCGGAGAAACACACACATCTCATAAAATCTATCTTGCCTGGTAGAACATCCATGGAAGAATAGAGGGACGGCGTTACTACCAACATGGGGAAAATTCTCTGGCTTCCTCATGTTTCTTGTCAATTTAAAACATCTGCCTATGATCAATGGTTTTTCTTAAAATGCCAAAGGAAGTTTTTTGGAGATTTTTTTTTTTTTTGAAAGTAGAATAGCAAGTAAAACTCAATGTTATATGCCTGGTGTTGATGGAAATGTGATACGACACTTCTAGAAACCAATATGCATCGATGGCATAAATACTGTGCACTCCCTAGAATTTGCCATTTTGCAGACTTTATCTTTGCGAAATCATCCCAAGGAAGAAAGAGGCTTCAGGCACAAAGGTGTTCTTTGGAGCCTTATTTACATGCATGTCAGCTCCAAATACCCAAAGAACAGTGAACCCAATCACTTCGCATCTGCTGCCTGGGATAGCGTACACTCAAAAATTACAAACATGAAGACTGTGCCACATAGGAGAATCAACTTGTTATAATGTTTAAGTTAAAGAAACACAAAATAGGGGCGCCTGGCTGGCTCAGTCCGTGGAACATGTGACTCTTGATCTCGGGATCGTGAGTTCAAGCCCCATGTTGGGCACAGAGCTTGCTTGCATGCATGCATGCACGAATGAATAAATAAATAAATGCAAAATTTGCACTTGCACAATGACTCTCGACACCATAGACAGGGTCTCCACGTCACAGGCAAAGAATCTGCTTTGTTGGGGCTTCAGGCCGAAGCTCTCGGGGGCAGGAAAACCAAGTCCACTCTGGGAACCCGGCCATGCAGTAGCATCAGAGGTGAAGAGCTGGGGCGGCGGGACTGGGAGTTCCTATAACACCCCAGCAGTGCTGCGCAGGAGCATAAGGTCCAGGCCACGCTGTGTATCAAGTTTTCAGTCTCAGGGAGGGGGGCACAGGAGGGCAACGGAATCAGAAGCTGGTCTAAGGGAGGTGGCAAGAGGCCACTGTCTGTACATTTAGAGCATTTGAATTGATACTCTGGAGTCAAGGACTACCTGTGTTAAAGTCTGTTTTTAATGGGGAGAAAAAACAGAAACTATATGCTATGAACTGAAGTGAGCACCCCCAGCCCCCCTCTCCCCCGCTAAAATGCGTATGTTAAAGCCCTAACCCCAAATGGGACTGAACTTGGAGGCAGGACTTTTAGGAAATAATTATGGTTAACTGAGGTCATCAAGGTGGGGTCCTAATCTGATAGGATTAGTGGCCTTTATAAGAACAGGAAGAGAGAAAGATCTCCCCTCTCCACACACACATCTACCGAGGAAAGAGCATGTGAGGACAGTTGAGGAGGAGGTCATCTTCAAGCCAGGAAGGGAGGTCTCACTAGGAATCATATTAGCCAGCACCTTGATCTTGGACTTGTCAGCTTCCCGAACTGCGAAAAATATATTTGTGTTGTTAAGCCACTCAAGTCTACTGTATGTTGTGTTCCAACAGCCTGAGCTAGGACACTGTAGTTTACAGAACTACTGGAAATGTCATCTGTCAATTACCTGGCTGGGAAGGAAGTGGACCCTGCAAATCTCCTATCAGTCAACCTTCATTTTGCTAGTAATAAGTTTGGGAGGGAGAAAAAGGTACAAAATAAACATATATGGAGGTAAAGACTTCAAGGTAGGATCTTTTTCAAGCACTGATTTATAATGAAAGTATCCCTAGAAAGAAGAGCCTAAGAGAAAGGACATTTTCCAAAGTTTCACCACTCCTTAAGATGATACAGAGGTACAACAAAGGAAGAGCATCCATTTTAAAAGTTTTGCACAGTAATTGTCCATATACCAATGCAAAAGATCCTCACAGGAAGGAGACCATTGTGAAATATTTTTAAAAGAAAATAATAAAAGGGGCGCCTGGGTGGCTCAGTTGGTTAAGCGGCTGCCTTCTGCTCGGGTCATGCATGATCCTGGGGTCCTGGGATCGAGCCCCATGTCCAGCTCCCTGCTCAGCAGAGAGCCTGCTTCTCCCTCTCCCTCTGCCTGCCACTCTGCCTACTTGTGCTCTCTCTCTATCAAATAAATAAATAAAATCTTTAAAAAAAAAAAAAAGAATAAAAGAGGGGTGCCTGGCTGGCTGAGTTGGTAGAGTGTGAGACTCTTGATCTCAGGGTTATGAGATCGAGCCCCAGAGTGGGCATGGAGCCTACTTAAAATAAAAAATAATAAATAATAAAATAAATTTTTAAAGAAAATAACAAAAGAGTGGAGATTGCTTCAGTTGCCCCACTGCACACACCTGGGCGTTGCTAAAGTAACAATTCTTCAACAGATCAGCTCAAAAAGAGAAAAGCTAATATAAAGGCTATTACAGTCAGGGTCAAGAAAACCAAAGAGACAGGGACAAAAGGGAATGACACAGTGGTAACAGGCAAAAGACAGAAGACGGGCAAATCTCAATCACTAAATACAAACACTTCTAGTAAAGAAAATATTGTATAATATGGAGACAAAGAACTTCAATGAGAAAGAAAAAATGAGCTTTTAAACAACCATCACTCAAAAGGTTTCTGTTAACAGAAATCACCAACCTTGGCTGTGAATAAAATTCAAACTGAAAATAAAAATTTGAAATATATTTATTATACCACAGGGCTCGATCTCACAACCCATGAGATCATGACCTGAGCCAAAACCAAAAGTCCGACACTTAACCAACTGAGCCACCCAAGCGCCCCCCCCAAACTAGTTTTTAAATTAAAAATTCAACTACGCCTTACTTGAGAAGTCTTTGTAATATGCATGGCAAAAATAAGTAAATATTGTCTGTACTGAATACATATTTTATTTTAATATTACATTTGGTTGCTTAGGAAATTTCTTTTCCTATGATTTCCATAATCTGGTGAATTTATCATTTATTCCAACCCTTTTCTATACTGCTCTCTATAATAACAGGTTTCTTAACTTAATGGGATCTCTTATTCTCACATGATCAAAAAAAAAAAATACTTATTTTCTGACACTCACAACCTTAAGAAGCCTGCCTTCCTACTTCAAGCCCTTCAGATGGCATGAGTTCATGCACCTGGTCACACTATGACCTAAATCTTACTCCCAGCTGAAGAGCACACCTCCATCAGCCAGCACTGGAAGGCCACCCAGCCTGGTCACTCCCTGGGAACATAATGCTAAGGGGCCATGTATCCCGCAACAGGCAGAAGTGCTCTCTCCCGCCCTGGGGAAGGAATGCCGGGAAGCCGGTGGTGGTCTACACTCGCAGTGCTTGCAAACATCCATGCGCCCTATCACTTTACAGCCAACCTGGAGTTTCGACCTCAGAAACCTCCTGGTGTGAGAGGCCAACACTTTTCCCCAAACACACCCTGAAACACCACAAACCACTCTGAAGGAGGACTACTCAGGAACTCATCTCTAGGAAAGAAGGGCCTTCAAAGGGCATTAGCTGTGGCCAGCTCAGCCCTCACCATCCTCATGGTACAGGGAGGCCCACATCAGGCCCTCAAGTAACCTTGTGCAGTCCAGGAAGTGGTCAAGGCACCAGGGCATTATTGTAAACCTTTAAGTACCTTCCTCTTGCCTTTCTATTTGAAAACTTCATTCATTCATTCAACTGTCATTTATGACACTTTGTTCTTACAGGAACTGCTCCGGACCCCTCCTGGGTGCTGCTAAACCATGAAAGGTCAGCCTCACCAGAAGAGTCCACACTCCAAAGGATGACCAACGGCCAAGTTCAAGTTGGTAACACTGCCAACTCGTGTTCAGTAGAAAAAAAAACACTGCATCCATTGGGAGGAACTTTAGAGCTTGGAGAGTATTTGTCTTCACAGCTTGAAATACCACATGGAACACTTTTCCCCCCTCAGGATTTTATTTGACTTTTCTCGGGTCACAATTCATTGTCTTAATGATTTGACGGACTCCCTAAAGAATGGTCAATATATATTATATGTCATATTCAATCGAATGATGTAAATAAAAGTAAAAAGGTGACAGACAAAATTGAACAGAACTCTGGTCATGGACATTACATCACCAAGAGGAAAATGGGAATAAGAGAACTAACTTTCTATTTCCCTGTAAGACCTCTCAGCTAGATTATTTCAACAGCCAAATGGCTTTTGCAAATACAATCTCCAGCTCCAAATGGTAATCCATCTGACTGCCCAGATTAAAATGTTTTCAACTCAACTACAATTCTGTTACTGAATTCCTACTGAAAAGCCTTTTGCAGCTCTCCAATTTAGCCTAACATCCCAGATCCCTTAAGGTGACCCAAACTTACCTCTCCATACATTTCTCTCTTTCTCTACTCAAGCCGCGTAGCCCGCTTTCCTTACCTCTGCCTGGATTATCCTTCTCCAAATCTCCACCTGGCAACATTTTATTCCTTTACCAAAAATTATCTAAAATGCCACATCCTCCACAAAATTTTTCCTGTTCCTCTCCATTTGAGCACTCAGAACATACTGTATTTGTCTTCTGGCACTCATCATATTATGCTTTATGTTATGATACTATCTTTACATTTAATTGGGCTATCACATCACACTTTAGACATTCAAATATATGATGTGCTAAAAGAACACCATTCACAAAAGATAAACTCATAGAAAGACATATTATCTGCACAGGAAGGAATACAATCAACAAGAATGCAATCATTGGGGAAAGTTATATTGATTTCCAGGTCAAAAAATGATGAGTGAGCAGTATAAAATAATATGGCGATACCTCAAAAAATTACACACAGAATTACCATATAATCCAGCAATTCCACTTCTGGGTATATATCCCAAAGAAAAGTGAAAGCAGAGCTTTGACCGGATAGTTGTACACCGAGGTACATAGCAGCATTATTCATGATAGCCAAAAGGTAGAGGCAGCCCAAGTGTCTACCAACAGATGAGGGGACAAACAAAATGTAGCATATACGTGCAATGCAGTATTATTCAGCCTTGGGGCACCTGAGTGGCTCAGTCAGTTGGGCGTCCGACTCATGGTTTTGGCTTAGGTCAGGATCACAGGGTCATGAGATCAAGCCCTGTGTCAGGCTCCATGCTGGGCATGGAACCTGCTTACGATTCTCTCTCTCCCTCCTCCCCCTCCCCACCTCCCACTCACACATGCTCCCTCTCTCCAAAATAGTAATTATATATATATATAATTTAGCCTTTAAAAAAGGAAAAAGGAAATTCTGACACATACAACATGGATGAACCTTGAAGATATGATGCTAAGTAAAATAAGCCAGACACAAACGGACAAACATTGTATGATTCCTCTTGTATGAAGTAGCTAGAAGAGGTAAATTCACAGAGGCAGCAAGCAGAACGGAAGTTGCCAGATGCTGGGCTAAGGGGGGAATTACTGCTGATGGATACATTATTTCATCTGAAGAGGATGAAAAAGTTCTGGAAATGCATGGCGGAGATGGTTGTACAACAATGAGAGTGTACTTAATGCCATCGAAAGGTAAACTCAAAAATGGTTAAAATGGTAAAGTTTATGTTATGTATGGTTTACCAACACAACAAAAAAAGATGAATGATTAAATGCTAGAGAATCAAAATCATCTGGGATGTATTAAGTCTCCTGAAGGATGATATGCCAAGAATGGTGTCCACCAAGAAAGGTACCATCCTATTCCAAATGCCAAGAAATTATATAATAAGGAGCACAGTACTCGATTATTTCCCATCGTCTACTGGTATTCTGATCATATGCAACCTTATGCAGAAACGCAAGCCACCCCAGAATAAAATTCTAGATCAAAACAGCACCTGAAGAACCAGATTAACGCCAATGCCTGAATGCTTTACTTTTTGGGTTTTTTTTTTAAGATTTTATTTTTAAGTAATCTCTACACCCAATGTGGGGCTCAAACTCACAACCCCCAGATCAAGAGTCGCATCCCTACTGACTGAGCCAGCCAAGTGCCCCTTTACTTACTTTACTCGTCCTGTCAAGAGTTCTTTCCAGTAGTAATCTGGAGCCAGTCTGAATCAGCTCCTGAAAGCCACTGTTAAATTTTGGGGAATTTTTACCAGCCACTTGTTAAAAAGGCATTATTAAAAAATAAAGTTACACTGGGATGCCTGGGTGGCTCAGTCGGTTAAGTGTCTGTCTTCAGCTCAGGTCATGATCCCAGGATCCTGGGATCAAGTCCCGCATTGGGCTCTCTGCTCAGCGGGGTGGGGGGTCTGCTTCTCCCTCTCCCGCTCCCCCTGCTTGTGTTCTCTCTCTGTCAAGTAAATAAATATAAAATATTAAAAAAAATAAAATAAAGTTACACTTAAATTATAATAAAAAGAAGGTGATAAATACTCAAACGTCATCACTTCCTAATTATGTTCTTACATTTTTACTGTTATCTCTACACAAGGTGATTTTTGCCCACTGTATCCGTATAGTGACGATATTGCAGAACAGCGTGCTACATCATACCCCCTTCTAATTCTGTGTTCAATGATGCCACGTGGGTAGCCTGAAATCGGCTATGGTGGGAATATTTACACCATGGGAATCAGTGAGCACTAGGAATCAGAGGGTTGTTTGGTTTTTGTTTTTCAAGAGAAGTGTTTATTAAACTGGTTCTTCCCCATTCAAAGTACTCATCACTAAAATTACGGACCTTAAAAAATAGTCATCGCCTTAAAGATGACCAACTATTAGCATCAGCCAAAAACATAAGAATGAATTTTACTTCAATAGGCAGAAACAGAGTAAGTAGGGTAACTGAAACCACCCTCTAGAAAAGAGTTTCTCACGAATTCTTGAGACTATTACTGAGCAACGCCAAACGATGCAGCTCCCACTGCCCGCAATCACCACAGGCAAGAGTAGAATGGATTTGAGAAATCTGGGAAACAACATGTTGGTATATTTCCCTTCAAATATATTTTAATGCACAGCTTTTAAAAAAAGCAAAAAATGGGATCACACTACACACACTGTTTTATAAACTGCTTTTAGATTCTAATAGTATAAACAATGTTCTAATTATCATACCTTCTGCACACCCCTATTACAGCATGCCACTTTAAAATGACACATTAAAATACTTGTTAAAACCAAAGGAAGATTACTCTCAGGGTAGAAGAAGTAACAGAAATGGTACAAAAAAAAAACAGTGGACGCAACAAATAAGAGCGGATGTTTTGCAATACTCCCCACCCCAGCCTTCCGACCTTCAACATATCCTACACGTTAGTGTTTTTAGCAAACAGCTCAGCCTCATTCAAATATGAGTAATCATGGAGTAAGAACCCAGGCAGAAGGCAGATAATAATATGCATTGTAAAAATAATCAACAGGAGGGGCTACGGTATGAAAATGCAGGGCCCCTTGTTCAAAAATTAAGAATTTCAAGACAGTCGCAGCAGAGCATTAGTCCAAGTGCGAGGCCCCTTCTGAATGCACAGGTTGAACACTCATGGTGTAGCCATGAAAATCAACAAAGGTAACAGATTCAGAGTTCAGGAAAACACAGCTCTCCATCATTTGAAAAATATTAACAATAAAATGGTCTCTCTAAAAAAGGGCACTCAGAGACTAGATAGGAAGTTTCCAAGAAATGACTACCATTAGGGGCGCCTGGGTGGCTCAGTTGGTTAAGCGACTGCCTTCGGCTCAGGTCATGATCCTGGAGTCCCGGGATCGAGTCCCGCATCAGGCTCCTTGCTCGGCAGGGAGTCTGCTTCTCCCTCTGACCCTCCTCCCTCTCATGCTCTCTGTCTCTCATTCTCTCTGTCTCAAATAAATAAAAAAAAAAATAAAAAAAAAAAGAAATGACTACCATTAATCTAATGGTTTTCAATGGACTGATAGAACAGAAGATGTGGATTAAGAAAAAAAAAAATTACAGGCTAGAACAGCAACAATAAAACAGAGCAAGCTTCAGAAAACACAAAGAGACACAGGGAACAAACTTGAGGAAATTACTCAAAATTAAATGGAAAGAAACAAAGATATATAAATGGTTATAAGAACAGATGCTAGATTTAGATGCTAGATTTGAACAGAACATAACAAATATAGTTCTTGAAAAGTGAAGACTATTCAACATATGTGCAGAAATATTAACAGATCTAACAGAAGAAAACTTTCTGATGCAAAAACAGACCTGAATCTACAGATACTGTGGTACAGAAAATCCCAGGAAAGAGACCTAAAACAACCAATGCCCAGACAGGCTAGTAAATAAATCTCTAAACTCTAGAAAGAATGAAAGAGCATACAGGCACATCTGTTGAGAAAAACCAGTCCTGTGTAAGAGCGAAGAAACATTAACCTGGCCTTAGCTTTCTCCTCCAGAAATACCCAATGCTGAAAATGGACAACAACGTCTGGAATTCTGAGAGCAAAAAAGTGTGACCCAAGAACTTGATACTCAGCCAAATTATCCTTCAAATATAAGGGCAAGAAACAGCCACTCTTGAAGCAGTGAAGAACTCAGGGAATGCAGTCCCCACAAGGACTGCTTTAAATAAAACAATCCGACAGTGAGATCCTGCCAACCAAGAATGAATCAAAATGAAAAGCCTCAGGAATGGCCACAGTAAGAAAAGTGGTGATAAGCACTGACTAAGAGTTATGAGAAATTGTGGTATTAGAGCAGAATAAATATGCTACAATCCTTTGCATTATAAAACTCATAATTGATAAAAATTTGCAGCTAAGGGGAAGAGAGGTGGCCTAACATCAATGCTAATTTCTTACAAATTACAGTGATTTCTTACAGGTTACAGGTTTGTTTGTTTTTTTTTTTTTGCATACATGTTTTCATTTCTGCAGTAAGCATGTATTACTTTTAAATCTTTAAGAAGTGTATGTGTTTTAGAATAAGCACTACCGCAGTGGAATGACTCCACTGGAAGCCTTATCGGAACGAGTTGGAAATGAGCATTAGGTGAGAGAGTTAAGCTCTCTCATTCGAAGATGGTTCTTTCAAGGAATTCATCTGAGAGGCCGGGAACACGTCAACAGGAGGAATGGTTTGGGAAGGAAATTTTTTTAGCTCACTTTTGTTTTTTAAGATAGGAAAGACTTAAATCTTGTTCTCAGACCAGGAGAAACCAGTTGAAGATTAAAGAGGTACTGGAGCTCCCCCACTTCTGGGTATATTTCCATCTCTCACTTAAAACAGCAACTTATTTTTCTCCCAAGACAGATACAAACATCCCCTCATAGAGTTCCTTCTAAAGAACTATGTCTTAGGGGCGCCTGGGTGGCTCAGTCAGTTAAGCATCCGACTCCTGATTGTGACTCAGGTCATGGTCTCGGCGTTGTGAGATCAAGCCCCGCATCAGGGCCCCCCCCGCCCCGCCCCGCTCAGCAGGGAGTCTGCTCGAGGTTCTCTCTACCCCCCCACTCATGCTCTCTCTCAAATAAAAAGATCTTTAAAAAACAAAACAACTATGTCTTATGTAAATTTTCATAGCAACATTATCTCACATCCCAACTCTGGCCCTGAATTCCTTAAAAACAGAACCACGTTACACCTTCTGGTTTTGAATGGTCGACAGGTGCCTCAATAAAGACTGGCTGGTCAGCAAAAAATTAATTAAATCAGGCTGCCCAACACCTGCTACAGAGAGCGCTTCAGCAAAACCCTCAACCTGAATTTAACCACGAACCACACCCACCCATCCCCACTAGCCCAGTCAGAGGCAGGGGTGTGGTTGAGGGCAAAACCTGGGTTCAAATCATGCCTCTACTGATTACAGCTGTGTGACTTTGGGCATGTTGCTTGACCTCTCTGTGCCTCAGTTTCCTCGAATGTAACAGTGTCCACCTCTCAGTGTTATGTTGAGAATGTGATATATGTAAAGTGCTCAGAACCATGCCTGACACCTAGCATGTGCTCTGAAAGTGTTGGTTACTACTATTCAAGGGCAGGGAATGGCAATCGAATAGGAGACAAGGCAGAGAGCTCACGTGCCCCAGAAAAGTGAGTCACTTCACAGAGCTTTCTCTAAGAACTGTCTTTGCCAAAGCTAACAACACAATGCTTCCGTACAATGACTCACTGGGCCCACCCCCCTTCCCGAACCTCTCAGTTTCTGTCAGTTTTGTCAAAGAGCTATTTTATTCACTTTCAAGCCTTCCAAAAACATCTGGAACCTGCACAAAAGAAGAAATATGAAACTTTCGGGCAGCGATAAGCAGAAAGCCTAAGCTTCTGCTCCAGGGTTTTCCTTGTAGCTCTCAGTAGAGTTTCGGCCACAGCACCTCCCATGTGTTTGAGAATCCTCAGGTGTGCCGGACTCACACCCCGTGAACCTCATCAGGTGCTCTGAGTCAGCAACCTTTGAGAACATTCCGATACACACCAAAAATACATATAGTCCCCTCCCACTTTCAAACAACAGGATAGATCTCATTACTGATCATCTGCCAAGTTAAAGCAGAAAGACAATCACTGCACCGTGTTGCAAAATTTGGTAATCTGGCCTATCAGCGGAGGGCCGGCAAACAAAAGTCCTTAACGTTTTGGTCAATTTCCTTCCGGTCTGTGTATTTCTAATACCTGACACAAACATTCTGTAGTCTGGAGCTGGAAAGCAAGCAAGCAGCCAGGACTCCAGTGGAATGCTCCCATACCCCAGCAGTGGAGACCCTTCTGTCTCGGAGACCACAGCTGCGGCGGGTCCCTGGTGTTTGCTAATAGAGCTGCAAACTGGGATGGGATGAGAGCACTCCCCCATCAGCACCAGTATAAAGGAACACCACCCCCCATACTGGGCACACTTGGGGGGAGTGAACAGAGCAGTGTGGGGACAGCTGGCCTTCAGCTCAGACCGTGGTCACTTCTCTCTGGATCAGGGTCCCTGTCCCTAGTCTCCCACCTTACCACTCCCCAAGCCCCATCCCTTGATGGAGAAAGAGAAAGAAAACGCATGCCCCAGGCCGCAACGACTTCCTTGTCGTGCATGAAAGGCACATGTAAGGAATGGTCAGGAAGTCCTTGTGATCAGCGGGTGACTGCGTGGCACCACGCCCCGGGGAGAAAGACGCGGCCAAGCCAAACAACACCAATGCTGCTGTTAATGTGCAAGGACTTAATGAGATGGCCCACCTCCCACTCCCACTCCGGGCCTCCATGACTGCAGGATTCTGCTGGTTGGCTTTCTGAAATCCTGAAAACACCTCACAGGCCTGCATTCCACAGACACAACCCCTTAGGATTCCAAAGACTCCAGGTCGAGAGGCAAAAAAACGAGAGTAAATGAAAATCAAAACCTGAAGAAACTGTACCCAGGCTGACTGAGATCCTGAAATCTACAAAATTCCTTCTTAAGGAATTTTCCCAAGTATCACCTGAAATTTAAGCAAATCGTGGAACCGCTGACTTTTTACGTATGCCAACTGCCCATAAAAATTCCTCTCCTTCTTTGCAAGGACAGAACTCTCAAGAACAAATGACCTAATTAAACGCGATTTCCTGGCTCACAGCAATGCACGGGCTAGAATGCATGAACCGATGCTGAATTTGGAGGGGGCTGTATGTATGCCAAGCTGGTTTAGCGACTTGGGTTTGCTTTTTTTGATGTGCATGCCCAACACCCAGAGATACAAACGTGAGTGACAGCCATCCTTAACTACATTTATTTATGAAGCAGCCAGAATGCATTATTTCCCCGCTTATCTACTGCACATTTTTCAAAATGTGATTATGTAGCACTATGAATGCATCTTTTTGGCACAATTTGTCGGCCTGCCTTGGCTACTAGGTTAGTGCCAGCACACTACAATAGAGTGGATCTGTTGTCTCTCACTCCGGCTTTCAGAAATGTGCCAAATTATCCCATACTTTCGCTGGGCTCTGAACCCTGCGCCCTATCTGATTTTGCACAGATGTTCAAGGAGAAAGAATTTTTTTTCTTTAAACGGATGTCAAAGGCCTGGCAAAATACTGTACAAAGAAATGCAAAAGTCAGCACTGTGTTGAAAAGCTAGTTATGAGCTCACTTCCTTCTCCCTCCGGCTTCTCCATTTCCACACACACAAACACACACACACACAAAGCATGGAAACTATCACACTTGCCCAAGGTCTAAAGACAACCCAGAACATGGGCAGGTTATGGGCTCACAGGTGATTTCTCTCTGCTCCTTCACACTGAACTTTGAGGAGCTGTTAGATTTGTGGGTGTGTATCGTAGGGGAACTTTGCTAGAGGCAGCCCTGTGCTTCTCGTTCTTTTGGCTACAACCCCTGGGAAGGTGAGGTCATGGGGAAATTCCTAGGGGGTCACATAACTGCTTGGTGGCCCTGGTAAAGTAGCCGTTCTGAGCCGAGTCCCATCCCCGGTGCCAACCCCCATAACACCCTATTTTCAGAATCTTGTTTATTCTGCCAGTGTCTCCCTCCTTCCCATCGCTTCATCCCCAAGGCCACCAAGACCTCCCTAAGAAGCCAAAATTAAATCAATAGCCCGGCATCTCCTGGATTCCTGCTCAGAAATGTCTCATTCGTGGCTCATCAGGAGTGAAATTCTCGTCCTTTTTCCCACCCCACCCAACAGAACAGGCACAAAGCAGAGAAAGCACAGCAGGATTTCCACGGCCCTGAGTTGTCAGGGACATCTTCTCTTTGTTCCATCCAGAAGAGAAGTGCTAGACCGATGGAGGCCAGCCAACCCCCCACAGAGCCAGTGAAAACATCTGTGGTCAAGAGATCTAAAAACAAAACAAAACAATCCAAAAAAGCAAAAAACAGAAACAAACCTCTCAGACAGACAGAGCTTGATTTTCTGTGTGCAAGTGAAAAAGAGACAAGAAAACTGAGTGAGTGTAGGGCACCTGCCATGTTTGCACGGCAAACCCATCATATAACAAATCCTGTAAGTTCTCTTCGACTGACCCACGCACACTGGACTAAATCTGCATCCCTAGAAAATGAAAAGGTTACCTAATTCTTTTTTTGAACAATTTAGATCTGGTATGATCACTGCTTCTACAGCAAATTTTTGCTTCTTGGCAAAATAAACGTGACAGATAAACCACATGCCTGTATCACTTCTGCCTCCAAAGATCCACCAAAAGGACAGCAAACACACCTCTTCAAAAGGACAAAACAATACTCAGCAAAGACAAGAGCAGACAAGGCATTCAGCTGACCCTTGGACAATGAATGGAAAGCAGCAAGAAGTAACTGATGATGGTGCCCTAAGTGATTCCCAGGGGTTCCAACAAATAGGCCAGTTCCCTGCCAAAGCCCCTGGGAGGCCCCGCTGAAGGGGGGGGCGGTGAGGGGCAGGATAGAACAGAGGGTGCAGGTCAGATACAAAAAGGATGGACCTCGGGGCCCCAGGTCCCCTCCCCTATCTGCCCCAACTACCAGTTAAGAGGCTTACTGTCCAATGAAATCGAATGGGGGAGATTAGAAACTCAACATAGCACCAGGTACAATGAAAAAGAGAGATGCGATTCTGTGCTGAAAACGTAGCAAGCGATGGTGGAAATTAAGGAAAAGTCTACTTACTACCCCCACGGGACCTACTGTCCCCTTCCTCCATCCTGCTTCCAGAATACTCTTAGCTTATCCCCAGGCTTATTCCAGGCAAGGCTTGAGAAATCATTCTCTGGAGAATCTGAACGAACACACATACTAACATTTGAGGGTTTCTTCCAACAAAAGGACCAGTTGCTGCTTCATCACTTTAAAGAAAAATCAACAATGGACAAACCATGTCCACATGCACAGAGGTTCAGATCTGATTTTCTGTATCTTACACTCTTAATACTTGCTCTCAATAAACAGCCAAGGATCAGCAAACATTTAAGGAAAGCTTACAAAATGAAAGTCTGGACCAAAATGCAGAGGAAGAGAAAAGCCTTCTGAAAAATGCAGACATTACAGGGAGCAGAGGAAAGTGTTTTTAAATCTAGAATTAAGATCCCCAGAGAGAACACTGTGTCTCAAAATATAGGGAGAGATGCTATAAAAACAGGCCAACAGCTCTTAAGAATTAATAATATAGATAACTGAAATTTTTGTTTCTATAGTTAGTTGAAAGGTTAATCTAAAGAAATTTCATAGAAAGTAGAGCATAAAAACAAACAGAAATTTAAAAAGATAGGTAGGGAAATCATAAGGCCTAATCCTAAAATAATAGAAGTTACAGAAAGAGAGAATTAAAAGAAACTGTTTTTTTAATTCAAGAAATGTTCCAGACTGATAGACAAATGTCTCCAAATTAAAAAGAAAAGCAAATGCCCAGCAAAAGTAATTTTAAAAGGACCCACTGAGATATATGCTAAATACTGTAAAACTTCTAAATAGGAGAAATCAGGTGAAGATTCTAAAATGTTCCAGAGAGAAAGAAAATAAATCACATACAAAGGATACTAGATGACAAGGGAACAATGTCTTCAAAATTTCAAGGAAGCAAAATTTCAATGTCTTCAAATTTCAAGGAATTTTTAATTCCATGTGTAGTAAAATTATCAAGCAAATCTAACCATACAATAAAGGCATTTTTCCATGCAAAAATTCTAAAGAAATTTAGCTCCTTTGCACCTTTCTGAGAAAGCTACTAGACTATGTATTCTATCAAAACAATGCAGAAAACTATGAAACTAAAGGATATAGAGTCCAGGAAAGAGTGGGTCCAGGAAAGGAAAACAATGAAGGAAAGCCTCTGAATGATGGTTACGTACAGGGTCTAAAGTACAACCCATCCAGACAGGAGACAGATGATGGGGGTGTTAGAGACAGTGGTACACATTGGGGAGAAAGATGGGGAAGCTGAATGGTTATAAGATGTGTTCAAAGTTTGGTACAATTTAGTTGAAAGAAAATTGATGGGTCTGTTGAAATTATTTGGAAGAAAGAAATTAGCAGTAGGTATATAGACAATCAAGCAAGTTTTTAAGAAGTGAATTACCTCCAGGAAAAACAAAGTTTTTGAAGGAAGCAGTGAAAAGAAAGAATCTGGCTTAGCAGTGAACACTTTACACAGTGATAAAATTGTATAAACCAAGTACTGAGTTAACCAAACACAGTACTATAGCCACATTGAGAGGGGGAGGGAAGTTGAAACATGGGTGAGGTAGGGGTTCAGAGAGCTAAGTCACTGTCCCAGTAGGAAGTACAGAGGAAGACCTGGAAGCTTTAACTACTTCTTAAATAGCCTTGCACCCCATCATCCTGTTTTCAGAGCTTCTCCCGGCCCACAGGTCTCCCCACACACTGAAGGAGGGGCTCCACCAAAATGACAGAGAAAACATGGAAATAGAATGAGATAGGCTCCAAGAAAACGATTTCAAGAAGAGAAGCAAGGGGTACTGCCAGGAGAGATCCCTGATGCTGATTAGGCCAGAGATCCTACATCGAGTGCTAGAGACAGAAGGGTGTCTGGGGTAACCATGGGAGACACGAAAGGGTGCTGACCAAGCCAGAAAACAACCTAGCCCAGACCACAGCAGCTCATAAGACTTCCAGACAAATTTCAT
Organism: Leptonychotes weddellii; assembly: GCF_054177405.1. NCBI lineage: Eukaryota > Metazoa > Chordata > Mammalia > Carnivora > Phocidae > Leptonychotes > Leptonychotes weddellii. Next base: position 164,530,415 of record NC_138371.1, on the reverse strand, counting down.
GAGGATAAAACACAGACTATCTGAACATCTGATGAATTTGAATACTCATAAAGGAACTTAGGTAAGAGGTGGGAGTTTTGAAATAAATTAGGTTAAATACATGGAAAATGAAGCAAAGGAAACGCTAAGTAATTATTAACTCCAGGGAAAGCAAAATTGGGCACAAAGGGGGGGAAAAAGCCACGTGATAAACGTGAGCCATATGGCTAACAGCAAGGCTCAGCTGTCAATAGTCACAGCAGACTCTATTACAATAGCATGACCCCTCAAATGCTAATCTACTGGGAGATTGGTTCTCATTCCTGTACAGCTGCATGTCACTACCACTGACTGTTATTAGAAAAAACTAAAGCTGGATCCTATGTTACTCTTTAAACCAACATAAGTTTTTTGAAAAAACCATAAAGCTCTAGAAGAAAGTATGAGACTTTTAAAAATGCTCTCAGATCGAGGAAGATCTCTCTAAACATAACCTAGATCCCAGACACTAGAGAGGAAATGACTGATAAAGTACAGAGCCAAAAAGGAAACTACAAAGTAGGACAAAGCATTTGAAATACATTTGACAAAGGGCTAATTTTCTCCATATGCAAAAGAACTCCAGCAAATCACAAGAAAAATTCTTGCAACCTAAGAGAAAAATGCGCAAAGGCAAGAAGACCAAGTAGTGGAGAGATGGCCAAGAAAATCCAAATGGCCTGTCTACATGTGAAAGTATGTCCAACCTCAACTATTAATAAGAAAAATGCCAAATGACAATTAAGAAAGCCTGACATCTCACTGGTCAGATTAGGAAAAAAGTAAGCATTTGACATCACTGTAGTTCCTCACTCTAACAGGCAGTTAAGCACCACAATTAAGAGGGGACTCTGGATCCAGACTGCCTGGGTTCAAATCCTCCCTCAGCCCTATCTGCACGCGGCCCTTGTGCGGGTTACATCATCTCCATGGCCTCAGTTTTCCCCATCTTTATTTTTTTTTAAAGATTTTATTTATTTATTTGACAGAGAGAGACACAGCAAGAGAAGGAACACAAGCAGGGGGAGTGGGAGAGGGAGAAGCAGGCTTCCCGCCGAGCAGGGAGCCCGATGCAGAGCTCGATCCCAGGACCCTGGGATCATGACCTGAGCCGAAGGCAGCCACTTAACGACTGAGCCACCCAGGCACCCCCCAGTTTTTCCCATCTTTAAAACTGTGATCATGATAGTACCTCTAAGAGTCACTCTGAGGATTGAACACGTTAATATTTGTTAGAATTATTAATAATAACAGTTCTTAGCACAGCACATGGTAAACAGTACCTAAGAGTTAGTAAAATGAATAAATGGGTAGAAACTCTTGGGAGGGCAATACGGCAATATCTATGTACACTGAAAACACGTATCTTTTTGACACACATTCCACTTCTAGGAATTTATATTTCAGATATACTCACAGACATCAAGGATCCTCACTCCAGCACTGTTTATAAGACCAAAATCTCTGAAACAATCTAAATGTCTATCAACAGGGAAACACTACAGATAACTGAGGGTATCCCTATAAAATGGCTATGACGTGCCCATAAAAACATGGGAGCAATCTGTATGTACTAATCTGGAACAATCTCCAGGGTATATTAAGTGAAAAGAACAAGATACAAGACAGCATATAGTATATGCTACCATTTGAGTTAAATGTCGATGTATAAAATATTTCTTGATGTTATGCTCTTAAATGATGGGAGATTATCACATAAAGGTCCTAACAGGTTTATTTTAATGGTAAGATTCATGAATGATTCCCAAGTGTTGGAAAAGTTTCTTCTCTTAAAGGGAATCAACTTTCCCCATCTAACTTTATTTTCCCTATTTGCTTAATAAACCTTTTTCCATAGCTTTCTGTTAAAACAAACTTCAGCCTGACAGAGTTCAGACCACTGTGAACTCTGCATTACTGGGATTTAAAACCAAAGCATGTTGGGCCATGCACAGAGTGGCATGCTCTGGGTACCTCTTCATAATTTAATAGTTACAATTCGCCTTAAAACATTGTTTCTCAGGGGCGTCTGGGTGGCTCAATCGGTTAAGGATCTAGAGCCTTAGGCTTGGGTCATGATCTCAGGGTCCTGGGATTGAGCCCCACATCAGGCTCCCTGCTAAGCGAGGAGCCTGCTTCTCCCTCTGCCCTTTATCCCGCTCGCGCTCTTTCTCGCTCTTTCTCTCCAGGAAGTAAAATCTTAAAAAACAAACACACACACACACACACACATGCACACACTGTTTCTCAGAAAACGTTTCATTTCCTTTAATATCGTCACCATTGCCAAATTACAGTACAATTTTGCAATCTTTTCAAGATATCACAAACTCAAAAATAGACTCAAGCAAAAGAAGAATTTTTAAATCAAACGAAAGGGCATAGTATTTTGAAGGTAAATGGGAGGATTAAGCAAAAATCCTATCATCTCGCTTTGGGCAGCCCTACCTGCTGAACCATCAGAGAGAAACTTCCCTCTCACGCAAAAATACACCTGAGGCCACAGAGGAGGAAGCTAGAACAGCCGCAACGAAGGCTACCTACCGAACTCTTCAAACAATCAAGGGGATGAGCCTTTTGCACAGGCAATAACAATCTCAGCTCTCTAAAAGATGAATAAGGCCACCACTGGATTCACAGCAGGAGGCAGAAACGCCTCTGTTGTGTCATCAAATCCAAATCAAGAGTCAAGAGATTCCATTAGGAAGAACTGAGAGACTTGGGCATGAACCCACCAAGAGCCCCCCAGACTTTCTCGCTCCTTCAGTCTTGAATTAAAATGCCCTATTCTTCATTCTCAAAACAAGAGGCCCTGAAACGCGGCCCAGTGGGGGTCAGGTAAACAGAGTCCAGCTGTTTAGCACTCCTCACAATGGCCGAGACAGACTGCGAGACAGACTGCAGATCGACCAACATTAATGGAGGCAAAATACCCATATGCCAATGTCCCGATCCTTTTTTTTTTTTTTTTAAAGATTTTATTTATTTGAGAGAGAGAGAATGAGAGAGAGCGAGCACATGAGAGGGGGGAGGGTCAGAGGGAGAAGCAGACTCCCTGCCGAGCAGGGAGCCCGATGCGGGACTCGATCCTGGGACTCCAGGATCATGACCCGAGCCGAAGGCAGTCGCTTAACCAACTGAGCCACCCAGGCGACCCCTGTCCCGATCCTTTTTTTTCCCCTCTCCTTCCCCATAATCTTCAATGCTCGTAGACACAATGTTCACTCAAAGTCAAGACTGGTGTTGGTGCCAAAAGCATTACTCAGAGCCAAGCAACCCAGCAATTGATACAGAATTCATCTAAAGAGAGGTGGTCAGAAGGATTCAATTTATAGGCCACTAGAGTAGAAGATCACGGTCCCCAAGTTTTTTCTTCCCTTAAATGAGCATTTGTCAGCTCTCGAAGCTCTGGATTTGAAAGGCGGCCTCAGCCATTCATAGAACATCGTGAAGGATTCTCTAACTTCTCAAGAGACCAACCGGGCCCATGCATGGCAGCGACTGAAATGAAGTCCAGAAGCTAACAGACGGGTATTCTAGAGTAGAATAAACGGTGTCCAAGGGCCAGGGTGATGAATAAAATTTAGATTTGCCATCAATCTGTGATTATAAATTCAAGGCTTTTACAGACCACGCGGGCCAAACAATGGGTGAGGTCAGTCAGCTCAGGTTTGAGAGGTTCAAGGTAATTTTACCAAGAAGCCCCAAAGGGTCTCTCAGTTCCTTCCTGCAGTCTGATGACCACCGACAATGGGCCACGGCCTGTGCCGGGCAGCAGCTACGCAGACGTGAACAAAATTAGCCAGCGTCTACAGGTTCACGAGGGAAAGGCGCTTTTTTCCCAGCACACATCACTGAGAAGGCAAACGCTTCCCCAGTTCTTGCACACGCCCCTCTTGGAAACCCCGCACCACTGTGCAGCCCCCAAGCTGGCAGACAAGCATGCCCCACGCAAGTATTAATTGCCAGAAGCATCCTACAGTTAGGTGTTTCCTTTAACACTAGAGACTGTTCTGGAAACACTCCTACAACAGTTCTATTTCCTAACTCATGAGGAAGGCTAAACATTGCTAATGGAAAGTGGCTCCCAGACCCCCCTCCCCCCAAACACCACTGAGGAAAAAAAAAAAAATCCACTGATAAAAGAGACAGGAAGGGCAGAGTCTTCATAGGCCCTAAATCCTTCTAAGCACATTCTGGGAAATCTCCACATGATAAATATTCCAAGAGCAGGTCGTCTGGGGACCACCCCCTCCCCACTGTAAGCTCAGCTGCATTCCTCAGAGGAAAGGTCAACAGGAAATGACCTCATAAGACCTTTCACCTTAATCACACTAATTTAAGAATTACTGAAGCAAGACTGGGGGGAGGGGAGAGAAATTCAAAAAACATATGTATAATATAAATCTGAAGAAAATGAAACATTAAGGAAAATGCTCGATGTTGATAATGGCAGGCTGGGGGACAAGGGGTATATATATAGGAACCCTCCGTCCTTTCTCTTCCATTTTGCTGTGAACCTAAGACTGCTCTAAAAAGTAAGAGTTTTTTGTTTTTTTTTTTTTTAATTAAGGCAAAAATAAATATAAAGCAAAAATCCAGAAGAAAGCAACCGGTGTGCGTTTTCCCAGACTACTTTTCTTTCCTTTTCAATTTCTACCATGACCCCTATTACTTTTGCAATTAAAAAAAGGCACACGCACAAGAAACAAGGTTATTTTTAAATGATTTAAAAAAAAAAAAAAAAGACTCCACGAAACACAGCCAATTCCCACGTGAAATGCATGAGGCTGGACTTGTGATCTGTTGAGGACACCTGGGCCACCCACGCCCTTCCGCAGACACCCCCAGGGAGACGGAGCAGTGTGGCGCACCCAAAGCCCCGGGATGCACCCGGCCCAGGCCAAAAGCACCCACCTGCCAGAGGGCTGGCATCAGTCTTCAGGGAAAGCCTTATTTCTCGGCTCCTTTGTCATGTGGCTTCGGTTTAAAAACCGAACTCCTCCCCACCCCCCAAACATGCGCACCCAGCTACAGAACATGGGGGGCCACAGTGAGTCCCACAGGCTTGCGTCAGACCTGGGTTTGTAAGAAACCCATGGTCCCAACAGCTGTGTCTGTCAGAGGCCGAGCTGCATTTTCAAAGGTGAAACCAAGAAAGGTCTTTACGACTGTGACTCTGCCCCCAAAATTCCTTGAAGGAAAAAAAAAAACCTAGTATTACAATGCTGAAAATAGGAGGAGGAAATCCTCTGCTGGCTGATGAGGCTGTCATCATGCTGTCTTCTTGGGAGTAGGGAGAGGCAAGGGAGGCACTTGGTTTGGGGCGCAAAATTTAAGGGGGTGCCAAGACAGCTCCGTCAGGAAGAGAATCATTTTCAGTGATTTTTTTTAGTGAACTCTTTTTAAAAAGCGAAAGTGATTTTAAAAATTTCACAATGAACCCCAAAACACAGTTTTTTAAAATAAAGACAGGGGGCGCCTGGGTGGCTCAGTTGGTTAAGCGACTGCCTTCGGCTCAGGTCATGATCCTGGAGTCCCGGGATCGAGTCCCGCATCGGGCTCCCTGCTCGGCAGGGAGTCTGCTTCTCCCTCTGACCTTCCTCCCTCTCATGCTCTCTGTCTCTCATTCTCTCTCTCAAATAAATAAATAAAATCTTTAAAAAAATAAAATAAAATAAAATAAAATAAAATAAAGACAGGACTTGACTGTGACCTTGCAGAACCCATCTCCCCTGACCCCAGTTCTGGGGGGCTCAGTTGCAGCTGTGGGATGATCCCAATCTGAGGCACAAAGAAGAGTATGGGCTGTAGGAAAATCTGATTTCACCTATTAGCTAGCTGTGTGGCCTTGGGCACGTTAGCCCATAACCTGTGTCTTAGTTTCCTCTTCTGTAGAATGGATAATACCTTCCTCATTGAATAAATGATCAAGCAAAAATAAGTGCAAAGTGCCAAGCACACGGCCCAGCACAGGACCCAGCACAGGACCCAAGAGGAAACTGGTAATCCTACAGCCCCACACCAAGTACCCGGATTCCAGAACGGGTTCCCTAGGTGCTGTTAGTAGCTCGTGCGGTAGACTTTGAAGCAATTTTCAGGAAACGGGCTTGACAGGTTATTGCAGTTTCCCTACAATCACCCTAAAGACAAAATTTTCTTGGCTGTTCCATCTTCAGAACTGAAGACCCATCCCAGCACCCAGTTAGCTGGGGGAAAGGAGTGGGCAAAGGGCGGGGACGGAGGCCTGGAACAGTGCCCAACCCGTGGGCTCCTCAGGATAAACAGGCAGGTGATACCCAAACAGCCTGGTATGGCTAGAGGACAAAACCACCTCTGGGTTTCTCAAGAGTTTTTCTTCCTACAGCAAAGCATGGCCATCTTTAAATAAAAGGAATCCAACCCCCAGGACAGTTTCTGATCCCCTTCCGTCTTGCTAATTTACCTGCGAGCCTGGGAGAAGCAACTGTCCCAGCTGACTCTGGGATTTATGGATGTGACCTTCGGATCATTACCACCACTCAAAGTCTGAAGTCTGAGTTCATCCTTGTGAATTATTCTACCTCCAAAACAAAAGCATCCCATGAGCTGTACCACAGGCCCCAGGCAATCTTGAATTTCCACACCACAAACAGAGAACCACTTTTCAATCACCATCTCCCCTAAAAGGCCACCTCTCACCCAAGTGTCACGAGGACCTGTATTCCTTTGTTATGTGCCTTGGAAACACTAGGAAGAAGAAAAACGATCTTCAAGTGGATGGTTTCAATAATACAGCAGGGAAAGATTTGCAATGCCCTAAGTATGCCTCACATGACTGTTTACATAAGTGAGCAGGCTCTGCTTAATGTGCAGAAAACTATCTTAGAAGGTTTTCCTTTTCTTGTGTCTCTGAAACATACTTTTCCCGTTTTAAATAACAAGACTGGATAATTATAAAAGCAATAAAAATTCTGTATGGGACATTTAGAAAGCACAGAAAAGTTCAAAAGAAAAAATGAAGACTCCTCATATTAGTCCTGTCCAAAGAAAAGCATGGGTAAAACCCTTTTCTCAATACACATAAATACATAGATCTTACATAGAACTTTACACATACGTGCTCATCTCTTAAGTAGCAAACTAAGCGTATAATCGCGAAAGAAGAGGGGCTCCTGGGTGGCTCAGTCAGTTAAGCATCTGCCTTAAGCTTAAGATCCTGGGGTACTGGGATCGAGCCCCGGTCTGCTTCTCCCTCTGCCCCTCCCCCCACTCATGCTCGCACACTCGCTCTCTAATAAATAAATAACATCTTTAAAGAAAAAAAGAACAAAAGAAGAGGTAGGTGACCAGACACAGGAAGGTCAATGAATAGCGTAAGAAATAAACTCAGAACCTCATCATCCTGCAGAAGGCCAGGAGGGACGACATTTTACAAAGAAATGTAAGAAATTATCTGTGACAAAGTTTACTTTTTAAGACCGTTAATTGTCAACAAATATTAACTGAGCCCCTCCTAAGCTCCCAGCACTCCGCCAGGCACTGGGAACGCAGAGGTGTAAAATATTTCAGTAGAGGGGTGCCTGGGTGGCTCAGTTGTTAAGCGTCTGCCTTCGGCTCAGGTCATGGTCCCAGGGTCCTGGGATCGAGCCCAGCATCTGGCTCCCTGCTCCACGGGAAGCCTGCTTCTCCCTCTCCCCCTGCTTGTGTTCCTGCTCTCACTCTCTCTCTCTCTCTCTCTCTGTCAAATAAATAAATAAATAAATCTTAAAAAAAAAAAAATCAGTAGAAGGCGTGCTCAGTAAGTGGAGAAACACTTCCCAAGCTTCTTCTTGGCCTCTGCCAATTCAGCAAGTCATTTAAGCTCTCTGTGCCTCAGTTTCCCCTTATAGAAAATGGGGATTAAAACTCAGGGCAGTTGGGAGGATTAAATGAGTCTGTATACCTAAAGCACGTAGAGCTCAGCCTGAGATGCAGAAGTGTTCAATAAAAGTGATAAGTAAAATGAGTGACAAAGAGAGAAAACACACTGTAGAAACAGAGTGTTCAAGTTAGCCCCCAGGAGGAGACGGAAGCCTTAGAAAGGCTTCTGGAAGGAGGTGGGCAGGGGCGGGGTAGACATCTGAGGCGAGAACTGAGTAGAAAGCCCTTGCCTTCCAAGCTGAGGAATCAGCAGGTGTGGAGATGGGAGGCTGTGAGACAGGAGGGCTCCTGGGGCTGGTTTTAGGGGCAGCTCAGGGGGAGGGTGGGATTATAGGAGGTGGGGACAGAAAAGGAAGCCAAGACACCAGATTTCGTTTTCAGTGACAGCAACAAAGGTAGAATTATCCCACATCATGATCACTTTGAACAGGAAAGCTTTCCGGACTATTCCAATAAAGTCGAAGGGTGCTGATTTATGTATTTTTAAATTACATTTACCAGTAAGCATTTTCTAAAAACTCTACAGAGGCAGAGACGTAATGAGCTGATCCTTCACACCTGCTCTCCAGGCAGCCCTAAGCTCATCACAAAGGTCTCTGAGTCCTTACAGCACATATGCCGACCTCTAGCCACATATTTCTCACTGGGGGTATTACTAACAAACAAAACAGACAACAAGACTAGATGATGAATTTGGTGTTCGCTACTTCATAATGACTGGCAAAAAAAAAGGAAAGGAAAAAAAATTTTAAACATCCATAGAAAACAGGGGGTGCCCTGGCTCAGTGGGCGGAGCGTGTGACTCTTGATCTCAAGGTTGTGAGTTCATGCCCCATGCTGGGGGTAGGGATTACTTAAAAATAAAAGCTTTAAAAAATTAAAAAAAAAAAAACTTTTTTTTTTTTTTTTAATAAACATACATCAAAAATAAAAGTGAAAGGAGCTGGGACCAATACCTTTGCTAAAAACAAAGTTATTACCTACTGTGTTTGTCTGTTGATATGCTCTGCACGGTTAAGATTTAAAGCTTCATAGTTTAATAATACAAATAATACCTACCGTGTCATGAGCATTTTATAAATCAGTAGGCAGTCCCTTTTTATATACAGTTGACTGCTGAACAATGCAGGAGTTAGGGGCACTGACTCCCCACATAGGCAAAAATCCATGTATAATTTTTGACTCCCCAAAAACTTAACTACTAATCAGCTATGTTGACTGGAAGCCTTACCAGTAACACAGTCAATTATCACATATTTTGCAAGTTATGTTATATATTGTATTCTTTTTTTTTTTTTAAGATTTTATTTATTTATTTGAGACAGAGAGAATGAGAGAGACAGAGAGCACATGAGAGGGGGGAGGGTCAGAGGGAGAAGCAGGCTCCCTGCCAAGCAGGGAGCCCAATGCGGGACTCGATCCAGGGACTCCAGGATCATGACCTGAGCCGAAGGCAGTCGCTTAACCAACTGAGCCACCCAGGCGCCCTATATATTGTATTCTTATAAGAGAGTAAGCTAGACAAAAAAAATGTTAAGAAAAAAAAAGCGGGGCTCCTGGGTGGCTCAGTCGGGCAAGCGTCCAACTTTTGATTTCAGCTCAGGTCATGATCTCAGCGTCATGGGATTTAGCCCCATGCCGGATTCCACACATCCAAACCTTTGTGTAGTCCCTGCCCTCTGACTCACAGCTGGCCTGGATGACCAAAACTACTGTGGAAGTGACAGTGTATGATTTCCAAACCTAGCCCATAAAAGTCATGGCAGCATCTACCTTGGCCTCCTCCTAAGTCACTCACTCGGAGAGAAGCTAGCCGCCATCTTGTGAGGACACTCAAGCATCCCACCCAAGAAGAGCCTATGGTTCCTTGGAAGCAGATCATACAGCCCCAACTGAAATCTTTATTGCAAACATGCAGACAGAAACTCAGCCATCCCCAAGGTCCCAACCTGCAGAAACTGTGCAAAACAATTAATATTTACTATTGGTTTAAGTCACTTAATTATTTGGGATTAATTTGTCATGCAGCAGTAGATAATTAATACATGCCCTGAAGCCTACATTCTTTTCTCCATATCTACACTGCCTTTCAGTAGCTTCTGTAATTTTGTTTCTTAATTATTAGCACTGTATGAGAGATTGAACGAAATAGTTACTGAAATCAAAGCTATACACCCGATCAGTTTTTTTTTTTTTAAGATTTTATTTATTTATTTGAGAGAGAATGAGATAGAGAGAGAGCATGAGAGGGGGGAGGGTCAGAGGGAGAAGCAGACTCCCTGCTGAGCAGGGAGCCCGATGCGGGACTCGATCCCAGAACCCTGGGATCATGACCTGAGCCGAAGGCAGTCGCTTAACCAACTGAGCCACCCAGGCGCCCCACCCGATCAGTTCTCTGAGATAAGCACCACCAGGACTGACACCTTACATCTACTTGCTGGTACTATTACACTCTGGGACTCAGATTTTATTTGCACAATGGTCCTTTTGGGTCTACCCGTTCATAAAACAGGAAGCTGAGAGAGTTCATTAAGTCTGTGCAGTGTCGTCCAGGAAACTGTTTTGCCATGTCTTTTTTTTTTTTTAAAGATTTTATTTATTTATTTGAGAGAGAGAGAATGAGAGAGAGCAAGCACATGAGAGGGGGGAGGGTCAGATGGAGAAGCAGACTCCCTGCCGAGCAGGGAGCCCAATGCGGGACTCGATCCAGGGACTCCAGGATCATGACCTGAGCCGAAGGCAGTCGCTTAACCGACTGAGCCACCCAGGCGCCCTAGCCATGTCTTTTAAAGGTGTGTTTTCAGCATTTTTTTTTTTTAATAAACATAACTATGCTGAGATACCACTACACGCCTATTACAATGGCTAAGATAA
>NC_138371.1:164498581-164519121 GCF_054177405.1 Leptonychotes weddellii | reverse complement strand
ATCTTAAAAAAAAAAAAAAGATAAAAAACGTTCACAATATCAAGTGCTGATGAGGATTCCACCTCTGGGTATTTGTCCGTGAGAATTCAAAACTATTTTCACATCAAAACCTATGCATGAAACCTCCACCTGGGTGGCTCAGTCCATTGAGTATCCAACTCTTGGTTTCAGCTCGGGTCATGGTCTCAAGGTCGTAGGATCGAACCCCGCGTCGGGCTCCACAGAGCAGAGTCTGCTTTGGATTCTCTCTTTCCCTCTCCTGCCCCCACCCTGCTCGCGCTTACTCTCTAAATAAATAAATAAATAAATCTTAAAAAAAAAAAACAAACAACTATCTGTGAAAGTTGATAGCAGCTGTATTCACAACTGCCCCCAACTGGGAACAACCCAAATGTCCTTCAGCAAGTGAATGGCTACACAAACTCTGACCCATACAGTGGAATAGGATTCAGCAACAGAAGTGAGAGAACCACAGATGCTCCCAACAGCTCAGAAGAGCCTCAAAGACATTACGCTGAGCGCAAAGTCTCAAAAGGTTACATGCTCTATGATTCCATTCATACGTCGCTCTGGAAAAGACCCAACAACAGTGACGGAGCAAAGACCAATGTCAACAGAGGCTGGAGAAGCAGGACAGTGAGTACAAAGCGACGACGTGCGGGAATTTTTTGAGCTGTCTGACAGGGTTCCATGTCCTGAGTGTGGTACTGTTCACACACATGGGCTCATATGGTAAAACTCAGAGAACTGTATATGGGGGGGGAAGGTCGTTTTTACTCAATCTTGATTTTTTAAAAAATAGATGCATTATGTACTTTCCTTTAGAAGCAATTTCAATTCCTTTTTCCCTTAAGAAGATATATATATATATATATCCTTTCTTAAATCACCCTCAGGGCCCAGGGCCCTCTTGATTTCCAATTCTTTAAAAAACGCTGATCGCGGGGCGCCTGGGTGGCTCAGTTGGTTAAGCAACTGCCTTCGGCTCAGGTCATGATCGTGGAGTCCTGGGATCGAGTCCCACATCGGGCTCCCTGCTCAATGGGGAGTCTGCTTCTCCCTCTGATCCTCCCTCTGATCCTCCCCCTCACAAATCAGAGTTGTGATTTCCCAGACGCCGACGATCCTATGATAAGATTTCCTTTCATCTATCAAAGACAGGCTCTTTTTTTAAGGGCCTGGAAGAAAAAAAGGGAAGTTGGACACACGGCCCCCGACCTCTAGGAACTAACTGGTGAAAAGAGTAAGATTCACACATCAGGGAATAGCTCCTCGCACATCTGTATGAACCAGTTATGCCCTCTGGCACCCCTGCCACACACCCCCCGCCCTCCCTTTGAGCGTTCTACGTGCCTCTGGATGCACTCTTCCAAAAGGTGGGCCAATGGAACTCAGAAATAGGCACTGCTTTAATCGGGACTTGGAAAAATAGGCACAACTTGGATGTGTTACAAATGTTCTGCTGGGGGCTGATTAGGACTGCGAAGAACTAGCACCTTTGCTGGTTAAGTGCTTTCGACCAACAACAGGGAAAAGCAGGCAGGTAAAAATTCTCCCCAAGTTAGAAGAAAATAAAGCGGCCTGCACACTGCACATGCCAGCCTAGTGGAGGGCTCCTGGCTCTACTGTCGGCCTTTCTCAACCTCAGAGACAGGCCAGTTATGCGATACGCATGCCCTGAGCGCGCTCTACCCTTTTTTTCCCCACTTCGGAAGGTGCATTTGAGTACAAGGAACATGCTCGGGGGGATAATATATAACAAGTGACAAACTACTTATGGCACCCCTCGTAAGGGATCCTTAGGGTAGAGCCGCTGCTCTTGGGAGCAGAGATATCAACATTTAGGTGACAGTGAACTTGCGGAGCTTTGCACAGCCCTGGGAGGAAGTGGGGCAGAGAAAATTGCTTTTACATTCCTGCCATTCCCTTTCCTGCTGGTCCCTCCCCCAGAAAGGTGGTTTTGTTTTGTTTTTCCCTCCCTCATTTTGCCTATCAATCCTATCCATCTGGAAAGGCTCATGCTGTCCAGGCCCCATCTCACGTCTCCCTGGCCCCCTGCCCCCCCAGACACACCCCCCCATAAGAGTGGTCCCGCAAGAGTCCTCCCCTGGGAGGTGAGGGTAGAGGTTCACATTCTCTACATGATCCCACACTTCATCACCGTGGGGGCAGGCTGAGCACGTCTCCCAGGGGAACTGAAAACGCTCGAAGGTGTGATGAATTGCCAGGATGACTGGAGGTCTCTCGGATTCTGAGGCAGGAACCACGGATGCTATACTTCCTGCCCTCCCCTGCACCACCACCACCACGAAACTGTCTGTCCTGCTCAAGATGCCAGGGGAGAGGGTAACCCAGGAAGTGAAAGTGATGCCCGACAAAAACCAGAGTCAGGACACGAGGAGGGAAACCCCACGGGGGCTGACTCTGGATCAGGGTCTCTATGCTGGAGACCCATCCACCTCTGCCCTTTCTCAGGCTGGTACTGAAAACTAAGACATACCCCTACTCTGCATCCTGTGGCTCAAGCGGGGCGTCCGTCCCTTGCAAACAAAAGAGACCTAGAAACCCTCCTACCATAGATTTATGCACACGTGGTCATTATGGCAAAATCCTGCAAGCAAAAAAATGACCCATAAAGGGCCATGTTAGTTACATCAGAACCACAGAACAGTAACATCACAGAGGCATTAAACATATTCATTTCAAAGAAAACTCAATACGGAAAACCCTCAACGTGAAAGGGGAAAAAAGTGGCTTCTGGATGTGCATGCATCATGCTCTCAATTTCCGAAAAATCTATGTTTGCATATATAAGTAAAAATACTTCGGGGCGCCTGGGTGGCTCAGTCGTTGGGCGTCTGCCTTCGGCTCAGGTCATGATCCCGGGGTCCTGGGATCGAGCCCCGCATCGGGCTCCCTGCTCCGTGGGAAGCCTGCTTCTCCCTCTCCTGCTCCCCCTGCTTGTGTTCCCTCTCGCTGTGTCTCTCTCTAATAAATAAATAAAATCTTTAAAAAAAAAAATAAGTAAAAATACTTCAAATAGGGATGCCTGGGTGACTCAGTCAGTTAAGCGTCTGCCTTCGGCTCAGGTCATGATCCCAGGATTCTGGGATCGAGTCCCACATTGGGCTCCTTGCTCAGCGGGGAGCCTGCTTTTCCCTCTCCCACTCCCACTCCCGCTCCCCCGCTTGTGCTCTCTGACAAATAAATAAATTTAATTTTTAAAAAAGCAAAAAAAAACCCTTCAAATATACCAAATATTGCCAAAAGTCAAATGGAAATAAACCAATTTCTAATTTTCATAATCTCTGAATGGCAGGATTACAAGGGATTTTGTCTCTTATGTGAATACTTTCCTAATCCTGTTACAGTAACACACTACAAAGTGGCTCAATCAGGTAAGCCTCTGACTCTTCATTTCCACTCAGTCATGATCACAGGGGTAAGATCAAGCCCCACATCAGGCTCTACACTCGGCAGGGAGCCTGCTTGAGACTCTCTTTCTACCTCTGCCCCTCCCCCCACTTGCATGCATGCTTCCTCTCTCTCTCTAAAATAAATAAATCTTTAAAAAAAAATAACACACGGGCGCCTGGGTGGCTCAGTCGTTAAGCGTCTGCCTTCGGCTCAGGTCATGATCCCAGGATCGAGTCCCACGTCGGGCTCCCTGCTCGGCAGGAAGCCTGCTTCTCCCTCTCCCACTCCCCCTGCTTGTGTTCCTGCTCTCGCTATCTCTCTCTCTGTCAAATAAATAAATAAAAATCTTTAAAAAAAAAATAAAAAAATAAAAAAAAATAACACACTACAAAGTGAACACTAAAATAAACAAACAAAAACATACTTCTTTAATTAAAGCTCAGCTCAAATGCCACTTCTTCCCCTCAGAATTCACAGCCTTACTATCCTAACACTTCCACCATTACTATACCTTTTACCAAGTTACTGTCATACTTCACCTTTTATTCTAATTACCTAGACACTTTTCCCATCCACCCTGGATGCTATCCTCCGAAAGCAAGGACTGAGCCTTATTTTTGTGGCACCAATGGTAACCAGTATATTCAACAGATGTTCATAAATATCTGTTGACTTGATAAGGCCCTTACATAAACTAGAATAAAAATAAAACAGCAGTGAATATGCAAATTACCCTGGTCAGTTGGCCCCCGTGATGGTAATGGGGGAGGGGGGTAGAGGAGATGATCACACTTCTTTTTAATAGTTGTATCAGTTAAATGAAAATAGAAATATTATTGCTCCACAGTCTGCATTTCATTCACCTGGCTAATTTACATTCAATTTATTTGCTTAATATTAAGGTTATTATGAAATCATTTAACTTTTCTTTACAAATATTTGTGTCTAATTTTTTCATTTGGTAAACCTCTGGCTTACCCAAATCCTGACATTTTCAAGTAGCTCAACTCCACTAATAACATTGGCCCCCAATAAGATCTGATGCCAGAGAACCAAAAGCTCTAATGGGATTATAAAGGATGATATTAATAATGTCCTCAAAAATCTCCTAAGCAGTATTAAATGTGCAGGTAAATGCCATTCTAGGTAGACAAAAAATGGAGGGTACCACCATCATTTTTTCTTAAATAAAATATCGCGTTCAAGTATTTCCTGTAATCCAAACTGCCAAATGATCGATTCCAAACAGATGTCCTACAAGGCCACCTTAAGAAGAAAGGGAAAATTCACGCTGATTTAGTTGCAACATTTACACACAATATCAAATACCTAAAGAGTTCACCTCTCATAGAGATCTGATAGGACCACTAAATCACTTTCCACACAGTTGATAGGGAGAAACATGTTTTCTCAGAGATAATGGCAAATGGCAAAAGAATAAAGTCTTCTAATTAATGCATCAGCCAAGATGCTTTGGATGGCAGTAACAATAAAATTATTATTTAGCACACGAAGTCCAGGTTTGTATTATTCAGTATATAAAATTTACTGTTCTTTAGAATACTAAGCTCCAGGTGCAGGAAGATCAATGACTCAGTGACACCCACAAGGACTCTGGTTCCATCTTTCAGCTCTATCATCCTCTTGCCTTCATCCCAAGGCTGATCACAACATAGCTGCTGTGGCTCCGGGCATCACAGTCTAGTCCTTGGGTCTCTCTCTCTTTTTTTTTTTTTTCCCCCTTGGGTCTCTTTTTAAGAGCACAGCATTTCCCAGAACCCCCTTCACAGACCTCCTAGATGTTGGAGACTTCTGGGAAGGATCTGGCTTGATGATGATGTGCCTTTACTGACCTGACAACACTAGATATGTGAGAGAATGAAGCTGCCACAGCCATTAGTCCTAATAGCTAATTAGGCGGCGGCAGCCTAATTACCCAGTAGGCAACAAGCCCAAATACGAAAAGCAACATGCTGGGGATGGCAGGGTGAAAAGACAGAAAGAACCTGGGTCCTTGATGATACCACGAGCTGAGATACCAAACCGGCAGCCCCTTACTATTCCTGGAGGCAACTGAATGTTTGATGGATTAAACTATTGACCAGACATTCTACCATGTTAAGATAAATGCACTCTTAAAGGTGCCCTTCAGATTTTTGGGAAAGAGCACCAGTAACTTGCCCAACATCACAAACATGGTTGGGCAGATCTGTGTGGTTCCAGTACCTACGCTCCAAGTCTTGCCACCTCTGATACCACCCTCTACCTCCTATCGTCTCAAATGTCATGGGGTGTTCATTACACACACATTGTAATTCAGATCAACCAGTATTTATTTACCTTCTCTGGGCAGGAGAAACAAAAATTGGGAAAATATACTTTCTGACCAAACAATGCTTGTTACCTGGTTCAGAAAATAAAGAGAAAACACAGACAACAAGATAGAATTCCTGCCAAAATAGAGGAACTAAAGCCCTTTCATAACTCCATATGCCTACATATGCCACTCTGACCTCTTTTTAAAATGTTACATCTTGCGGTGCTGGGGTGGCTCAGTCGGTGGGGTGTCAACTCTTGATTTCAGCTCAGGTCATGATCTGGGGGCTCCGCTCTCAGCGGTAAGTGTACTGGAGATTCTCTCTCCTTCTTCCTGCCCCGTGCCCCTCCCCCGATGTGTGCACGCACACATTCTCTCTCTCTCTCTCTCAAATAAATAAATCTTAAGAAAGAAATAAAAAATTTAAAAAAATGTAAAATGTTACATCTTGCTTTTACCCAAGGCTCCATTTTTGTATTGATTTCAAAAATATTTCTTTCCCGTAATCCTTCTGTGTGCTGAATTACAAATACAACTCAACTCTGAATTTTAGAAACCTATTTATTTGATCATAATCTTAAACACTTGTTTCCTCAGATTTTCAAAATAAGCCAGTATTTTCTCTTTCAGGTTTAAGTCTCTTCAACTCAGTTTTAGTTAAGAAAGAAAAAAACTGCTCCATCACCCTCAAAGTAAATGGAGGCCAACCTCTTGAAAAGAGGAATACTAGCCTAAGCCTTACACATAAAAACGTGTTATTTTTCCAAAGTTGAATAGATTCCCTGACCTTTAATAAGTTCAATAATTAGATCATGTACAATGTTTCCCTAATAACTTTTCCTTTTTCAAAAGATACCGTCAAAAAATAAAAAGGAGACTGATGAAAATACTCACAATACACAGATCTAACAAAGAACCTGTATCCAGGATATATAAAGAATCTCCACAACTATAAAATAAGATGACATTAAGGATGTGCAGTTTATACTCAAAAGCTATGTAAAATGATCACACAAAAAAACAACTGAAAAGACAAAAGATTTAATAGACAAAAGAAGATACAAAAATGGCCAATACGCACATGAAAAGCAATCATTAGCCATCAGGGAAATATACAATTAAATCCCAATGAGTCACCAGGACACATCCACCAGAATGGCTAAAATGACAAAGACTGACAATTTCCAGTGTTACTGGGGATTACAGTAACTGGAATGCTCAGATGTCACTGGGGAATGTAAAATGGTACAAACACTTGGGACTGTAGCTTTTTACAAAGTTAAGCATGTACTTATTATAGGACCCAGTGACAAAATTCAAAACAGATCTCCACACGAAGACTTGTTCACAACTGTTCATACAGCTTCATGCGTGAGAGCCCAAACCAAAGGACCAGAGTGGCCAAAGGTGAAGAAGTAGACACGTGGTGGCATGCCCAGACCCTGAAATGCTACTGGGCAAAAGAAAGAGGATGGGAGGGACGAGTAGAGAGGAGAGAGTAGGGAGGAGGAGGGAAGAGCAAGAGGAGGAGAGAATGGGAGAATCAAAGTCAAGGAGAAAAGAAATTGTACCTCGACATAGTAAAACTACAGAACTCCAAAGAACCTTAAAAGCAGCCAGAGAGAGGGGCGTCTGGGTGGCTCAATCAGTTAAGCATCTGACTCTTGATCTCAGCTCAGGTCTTGATCTCAGGGTCCTGAGTTCAAGCCCCACCACTGGGCTCCACACCAAGTGTGGAGCCTACTTAAAAAAAATAATAAAAAGGGGGGGGGGGGAGCCAGAGAGAAAAGACAGACTACTCACAAAAAACAATCAGCCTGACAGCTGATATTGCAGCAACAACAATGGAACCAGAAGACAGCTGATTAATACAACAGCAATCCAGAATTGCACACCCAGGGCATTTATTGTTCCAGAGCAAAGATATTTAAAGGCATACAAACACAGAGGTTACCACCAACGGATGCTCACTAATAAAACTTCTAGAAAATAGATGCCAGGAAAAAGGAAAATTTTCCCAGAAGGTAGCTTCTTAGAGAAGTTCTGCTTTCTTCTTCATGCTTTTAGGTCTAGGTTTTGCTTTTTAATGAGGCTGTATCTTTTCACAGTATTACCCAGCATTAAAGGTTAATTTTTTTTTTAAAGGTTTTATTTATTTGAGAGAGAGCGAGAGAGAGCACGAGCACAGGGCAGGGGCAGAGAGAGAGGGAGAAGCAGACTCCCCGCTGAACATGGAGCCCAACGTGGAGCTCAAGGCAGACACTTAACCAACCGAGCCACCCAGGCGCCCCTAAAGGTTAATTTAAATTGTTAAATTAGAACGAAACGGAAACAAAATCAAATATCAAATTTCAAATTCCCAGAACAGCAACCTTAAAAAACTTTAAACATTAACTGGAAAGGACATCAAAAACGAGGTTTACTTACTCACTGCAAGTATTTCCCAAGGGAGTGCTTTGTGCCAGGCGTATACTAGGTCCTGAGTTAACAGGATGAGAACAAAAAATGAAACTCACCGTAATACTGGATTTATAAGGCTTCTTTTACCAGATACCTCGTCGGGAAGCCAAAGTCTATGTGCAGCACGACGTTACTCTCGTGGTAAGAAATACTGTCGTAACAGAGTTGAAAGCAATCTAGTTTGGCCCGTGGCTCCTTTGTTTGAAAATGTATGCACAAATATGACAATTTTACACATGAAATTAATTCAGTGCAAATGATGAATTCCCACCTTCTTTATTTGCCAGTCTTACTTTGTCTAATATTTCCATCCCCGTTAAAATAAGAAAACTGCCATCCGGAGCTGGGTTCACAGCCAGCGCCGTTCATGCACTCAGTTTCAGTCACGTTGTACTTGATGCTCCCTGGCTTATTTCACAAATATCAAAAGCCGAGAGCACCATATTTCATATCGATCAAGTGCCCACTTTTGCTTAGAGTATCCACTTGGCAACACATTTTAACTGCCTGAAACTAGAACAAGGGCAGCCTAAAAAAGCCAGTTTCTCCACTTAAAAATAAACATCTTCCGGGGGCTTCTTGTAAAAACACAGGCAGCATTTGGCATGAAAAGGCTGGTGAAATCAGTATCTCGAGTGATCTGAATGGAAACCGTCGGGCTCTGATCTTTCAGGACATGTGGAAGTGGTTAACGGGGTAACCTGGCAGAAACGCAGGCCACAGCAGACACCCTACCCATTAAAAAGCCAGAAAGAGAAGTTGACCTACCGCTCGCTTCTCATTCAACAGCCAGGCTCGGAGAGCCCTGCCTTTCAATCGAAAGCACCCCACAACAGGAGAGGGGCAGCCACAGGAACCCAAAAGCCTGGCCCTTCCCCTCCCAGGCAATGGCACCCAGCACCTGAAACACCTGTGCACCCAACAAAGTGGCAATGACGAGCCAGCCACTATATTTGGAGATTATAGGGGCCTCTCTCCTTTCTGGAGCATCTTTCCTTACTCTCAAAAACACGAGGCAGTTCTCTGCGATAAGCCAGGCCAGTTACAAAAGGGCTGGTTTCAAATGCCTGGTTCTCAATGCCACCAAATCACTGGCCTAGGACCTACACATCCACCAAACTTCCCCCATCCTCTGGGAAAACCACAATGTCACCTTTCCTATAGAGCGTTCTGCACACAAAGGCTGGGCACTTGCCTTTTCTCCAGTGGTCTCTAACCTCTTCTAGGGTGGAAAAAGCGTTTCTCTTGTGATGGTTATCGCAGGCGCCCTCCTTAAAAATTTGTATCACTTTCCAAATGAATTAAACTCTGCTGTGCTCCCTGAGGTGGAGAGGATGAATTCCACTTTTTAAAAAAACTAACCCTTTCGATACTGTATTTAATTCTTAACTTCCCTTGGACAGTTTCTTTAATGAAATACAAAACACAAACATCCACCCAGGTGCCTTTCAGACTCAAAATAATTATAAATGCAATATGCCAGAAGAAAATTGTCTAGGATAGGTTTGTTTGTTTGTTTTTTTAATCTCCTTTTGGTAAATTTGGCTACAGAGTAGCATTAGTGTTCTATTATGACCCAAGGGATTCAATCACCATACAAATTCCAGGAAGAGACCATCAGTGTGAAAAGGAGCATTAAAAACCTAACTCCAGGATTTCCCTAGGGACAGACTCCCTAAATGAACAACCACACACCAACTCACAGGGCGCACGCTACAGAATCCGTGACCCTATGGGGCACAACTACATCATCTTCAACTATTTCAAGTTTCCTGCCCACAAAGAAGAAACAAGAGATTCTGGGAAGACCTGGGGTAGGGAGGCATCAACTCAGTATCTCCACCAACACTTCGCCCAGTGAGCCAGCCACTGGCCAATAATGTCTATTTATTTTACCCAGAGGCAGATCTATTAGCCAGACATTCTAAAAACACAAACGTTTTGTTGTGCTTGAAGTAACTCAAATATTGGTTTTGAGTTGCTGCAGAACGATGCTGCAGGAATATAAAGAGCCATGCGGATGCTGAACCCACATAGGAAGTGCATCGTCAGAAACTGGCACACCAGAAGACCGACCCTTTGGAAAGGCTGAGGGTAAACCCCCAGCCGACAGGCTGTGCAATGAGGGAAGAAAGCCAAAGACAGGAGATATCAGAAGGGCCCACCCCATCGGAACAATGAGGGCAAATTTTAAGGCAACTCCCTCAAAGCTCTCAGCACCAAAAAGGCCCGTCTCCCTCCTCTCCCGTTTAGACTGAATAAGAAAATCAAGACAATGCTGAAGGCCGTTCCGAAATGGGCTTGGCAAGTCACCACGTGCAAAACACATTAAGGGGTTTGGCTCTCCGAAGACTGCCTGCTGGGTGGGAAGACAGGGGTCCACCAAAGTCAAGGCATGGGGAAAGCGGGAAACTGGGGAGGGCTGGCGGAGCAAGTGAACCTGGGAAGCTCACAGGAAAGGCACTAACAACAATAATAAAATGAAACAGCCAGAGGCCACCATGGTACTCCAGAAGGCCCACAGACAGGCTCAGACCCCTAAACTGCTCCAGATGAGAGGCAAGCTCTCCACCTCTCAAGAAGCTGATCCGATAGCAGGGTCCTCGTTCCTTTGTGAGCCCCACCTCTCTCCTTTCTGGGGTCCTGCAACCATCCCAGCAGCGGCCGGGCCCCAACGAAAACGACAAACCAAATCCAGAATGATGACGGGGAACTCACCCCCCCCCAAAATATAACACACACACACGCACACACACTCACTCAAGGGTCTGGCCGGATCACACAGCCAAAGTTTCCGGAACTTAAATCGTAAAACCACAATCAGAAGTTGTTGTTTTGAAATGCTCACCACAAAAATCTGTGTCCTTTGCTTGAAAGAAAGAAGGAAAAAAAAAACTTTGCTCTCCATAAAGGCAGGCGGTAAAGAGAGACAAAAATCTAACTTAGGCGGAGGGTGTGTTCCTCTTTGTCACCTACCGGGGTGCTCGCGCCGCGCGTGGGCGAGCGGCTGGCACCCGGCGGCGCCGTGGCACCCAAGCCAGTGGCCACCTCCCCGGCCCCGCGATCCGCCTCTGGGGCCAAGATTACGGCCGGAGGTCCGGAAGCGGCGTCCGGCGCTGTCACCGTGCGGGGCGGGATGGGAGGAAAGCGGGGGGAAGGGCGCCGCTGGGTGGGGGAGGCGACGGGGGCGGGCCGCGCGCGGAGCCCCGCCGGCCGGGTCCGCGGAGGTGAGAAGAGTGCAAACGGTGGCCCGGAGCCCGGAGGCCCCCGAGCTCCTGCTATTGTTGCCGGGGCTGCCCCGGGCCGGGCGGGCGGGAGCCCGATCCCACCCGCCGCCCGTCTCCTCCGGGCAGGACCCCGCGGGCACGCACCCACCTCCACCCGCGCCCCCCGCCGGCGGGTCGGCTCCGGGCGCCCCGACTCGCACAAGTTGCCGCCAGCCCGCCCGCCCGCCCGCCCCGCCGCAGTCATTGTTCGCCCCGCGCCTCCTACCTCCACGGCGCCGGCGGCTCCGGCTCCCACTCCGGGCCTGCCGGCTCAGCAGCTCCGAACCCCCGGCTGCCGAGGGCGCGGCGGCTCCGGGCTGCGCGTGCAGCGGCGGCGCTCGGCTATTAATACCCGCGGGCTGCGGCGGCGCGGCAGCGCAAGCGGGGCTGGGGGTGGCCGGCCGAGGTCCGAGCCATCAAAGGTGGCGCGGGGCGGAGGGGAGGGCGGAGCAGGCGGGGTGGGTGGGGAACGGGCTCAGGGTCGCCATGGCCGCCTCGACGCCGGGCCGAGAGCCACTCGCGCGGGGAGGAGCGGCGCAAAGCGGGCGGCGGCCGCGTCCCCGCCCCGCGCCCCAGCCGAGCGCCCGCAGTCCTGCGCCCGCGCCGGACCCGCCGCCTCCGAGGCCCGCGAGCGGGAAGTGAAGGCGATCGCGCCCCTCCCCGGGCCTGGGCCGGCCCCTCGGCGGAGGGGGGGCGGGGGTAGCTGGGGCGCCGCACCGCCCGAGCCGCGGGGACAGCGAGAGAGCCACAGCCCCCTCCAGCGTCCGGGCCGGCAACCTGCGCGCCAGCGCGCCCCGCCCCGCTCCGCCCTGGGGGCAGGTGCGCCGGGGGATGGGGGGGCCTCCAGCCCGGAACGCCCCTCCCCAACCCCGCGAGCCCACCTCGGATCTGTGCCTTACTTGGTCCTAAAGTCAGAACCCGTGTCTCCGCACGGCGGCACGGAACGCAGCTCAGGAAGCGCTGGGGAGTGCGCTGCGCCACCAGGGACACGCCAGTCCCGCTGTACGGTGGTGGAAAGCGGTACAGGGAGAGCGCGAGACGGAGCGCGCCGGCTAAAACCAGCAGCAGCTGGAAGGCGGTCGGTGGCGCGGACTCCGCAACTCGCTGGTTGAGGTCATGCAAGGGGGTGCCTGTGTGTCCACCTAGGACTTCACGTGGTCGCGCGGGAAGCGGCGTTTTGCAAGGAACCACGAGCGCCCTCCCCTCCCAGGCCGCAAGAACGGGCTTCCGGCACCACCCTGGGCTGCGAGAGACTTAATCCCGAAGGGGCGGTTGCCACCTCCCCGCGCCGCGGCCCAGTGTCCTCCAACCTGGCGATTCCCAGGATAATCCCCACCCCTACGTGCCCCACCTCCAGGAACAGGAGCAAAGCCCCGGCGGGGAAGGGAAAAGATTGGGAGCTGGTTTGCGGAATTTAATGGGGGAGGGGGCGAGATTCAGGACCGAGGCGGCTGGGACGGGCGGGGGACGGGGACGACACACAGTCACTGTCCCCACCCTCCAGCTGGGAGCACCTGCTTTACCGTCTCTATCCCCCCTTCCTGAGCCCCCGGTGTCCCCTTTTCCTGTCCTCGCTGTAGACTTCCCACTCGTGGAGGAGAAAGGGCGGGCAGCAGCAGGTAAGAACCCCAAGTAACCCTCTGCTAGATGCCGAGGCGATGAGCTTCCCGCCTCTGAAGGCCGCTGGCTCCGGAACCCTGGGCATTTTGCGCCTTAGAGGGGGTCACAGGCCTCGAACCAGGTGGATAGGTTTCACGGGAGAGGCTACAACTGAACTCGGAGGGAAGCAGAGCAGGGGCCCCTTGTGGCGGTGTGGGTGGGCACAACAGGGCTCATTAGAAGTACAGGGGGTACCTGCGGGCAGCAGGTGTGAGTAGTTTCTAGAAAGGAGCAAAGAGACAAATTTTTAGTATGAGGTACTGACCGGATTTTTTTTTTTTTTTTTAACGCTTGCCTATTTGATGAAAGTGGGAGTAAAAAGGGCCATGTAGGCCTCAGACCTAAGAAGAAACAGCAGTTGGGCAGTTTGTGGCCAAAGAAAAGAAACAGTAGGTTCTGACCCTCTGAGTGGCTCTAGACAAGCCATAGATCAGAGGGTTTAGGCCAGTGCTTCTCTAAGTGTTGGCTCTCACACCTGGAACACATGGAAACTAAGAAATGGACATTTTGGAGTGTCACCCCACACCTACCTTATCAGGTTCCCCAAGGTCAGCCCACATCAGAATGGCCTGCAGGGCTAGCTCAAATAGTCAGGCCCCATCCCCAGGGTTTCAGGTTCTGTAGGTCTGAGGTAGGGCTTGAGAATTTGCGCTCCTTCAGCAGGTATGCTGAGCCCACATTCGGAGAACCACTATATTAGCATAATGGTTCAGAGTCCTAGAATCACCTAAGATTTAAAAAAAAAAAAAACTCATTGGCCAGACTTCACCTCAGCCAAGTACATCAGGATTTATGGGGTTGGGACCCAGGCCTCAGTATTTTTAAAGTTCTGTGGGTGATTCCAATGTGAAGCCAAGTTTGAGAACAATTGTTTTTTTAAACTTTAAAGGATACATGAATCACCTGGGGATTTTGTTAAGATGCAGATTCTAGTTTAGTAAGGGTGGAGCACTATTTCCTTTTTTTTTTTTTTTAAGCTTTTATTCATTCATTCGAGAGAAAGTGGGCAGGGGTGGGGGGGTGGGTAGGGAAGCAAATTACCGGCTGACCAGGGAGCGCAAGGTGGGACTCCAGAATCATGACCTGAGCCCAAGGCAGACTCTTAACCGACTAAGCCAGCCAGGCACCCAAGTTTGGGACGCTATTTCTAACAAGCCCTCCCGTGCTGTGTTTTTTGCTAGGCCAAGTTCAGCACTGAGTGGCAAGCAAGGTGCTCTGCCCACTTCACAACTAAAGATAAAAAAAAAACTGTAGAAATCAGAAAATTAGAAAAGTGACATTTACCCGGTCATTCTCTTTGGAAGACCCACATTTTCATGTTGCTCTACTGTTTCTTTCATCTGGAATTAAGGTTTGTGTTTAGCTCTCAGCACAGGTACGATCATCATACATCTGATGCTGTTTTATTATCTTAACATTACCAGCATGTTTGAGGGAAGGTGACTTTTCAGGGAGGCAATCTGAGAGGGTCTGCAGGCCTGGGGAGAGAGTTAATACAGCAGAGAGAAGAGGGCAGGCTGGGGGCTCCAGCTGGGAGAGGCTAGAGAACCCCCCCCCCCCCCCAGCTTCCAGCTCTCCAGAACATTCTGTGCTTTGTACTTCATCTGACTGAAAGCACTTTTTAAATTCCTCTGCCTGAAAAGCCAGCGATACCTGGTCTGCAAAATCTGCGGCCTGGACAATCAACTGCTGAAAACTTGACGTGTTCCCTTGTCATTTTTCCTTTGTGCCTCACTTTCAGACTATAAAAATGTGTAATTAATTAGATCCCCTTTTTATCCCACCACATGGGGTTATTTAGAAATCGTTCTGAATTAAGTGGTTACCCTGTTCTTAACTTTTCCCTTTGTTAACTTTAACTGTTTTTTTTATTACAGTAAATGTATGCACATGGAGAATTAAATAAGCAGTACAGAAAGGTATTAAGTAAAGCATATAAGGGACCCTTCCCCGCATTCCTGGTCCCATTTCTCAGAGATCAGTTTCCCAGGGGTTCACAGTCCCCAGAAATGTTCTAAGCTTAGGGGCGCCTTGGGTGGCTCAGTCGGTTAAGCGTCTGACTTTGGCTCAGGTCATGATCTCTGGGACTGAGCCCCTCATCGGGCTCTGCGCTCAGTGGGAAGTCTGTTTCTTTCTCTCTCTGCCTCTCCCCCTGCTCGCGCGAGCTCTCTCTCTCTCAAATAAATAAATAAAATCTTTTTTAAAAATGTTCTAAGCTTATACAAAAGTGTGTGTAAATCTCTTATGCTAAAGCGATCACGTGTCACAGTGAAAAGAAACTTCTTATTTCATAATCAGCATCCCCTCCCCGGGAAACATCACCACACCACCGAGACCCGACCTTTCTGGGTCAGGACATTGCAAATCTCTGGATCTGCATATGCGCTGTCAGTAACATGAGAACCTACACTAAAACCCAAGTCAGGGAAGAAGGGATTTGCACATAGCTCTTGTGGGCAGCTCCAGCAGTGACTCCTAATACTCATACTCTGTGTAATCCCCTCGCCCTGACTGAGGGCTGGTCCTAGTGAGGGCCTCCCTCCTAAGGTACAGAATATGGAAGCGTGACGTGATGTCACTTCCATGATTAGCTTACAAAAGACTGAATTCCATCTTGCTCGCCCTCTTTCTTGCCTGCCTTAGATGAAGCCAGCGCCATATTGGGAGGTGCTCTATGAAGGACCCCTGTGGTGAGGAACAAAGGGAGCTGGTAAGGAAATGAGGCCTTAGTTAAGAGCCCTTGAGGCACTGAATCCCATGACAATCACAGGAGGGATCTCGGAAGGGGGGATCCTTCCCAGTGGACCCTTGCAATGACCGCAGCATTGTGAGAAATCCAGAGCCAGAGGACCCAGCTAAGCCTTGCCTAGATCCTTGACCCACAGAAAGTATGAGATGATAAATGGCATTGTTCTAAGCCACTAAGTTTTGGAGTAATTCGTTACGCAGCAATGGGTAACTAACAAACATAGCATAATATAGTAGGAGTAGTAGAATTAGAAGACGCACATCCAAAGTTAAGTCAATAGGAAGAATATGAATCTCCCTTAGAGTAAGTAGGAAATAAAATCTTGGGGTTTTGAGCTGTGTTTCATTTCAGCAGAATAGATCCCCACTCCTTCTGGAGCCCAGCCACCATAGGGCCAGCACTCACAGCCATTCCCCTTTAATGGAACCAGCAGATACTGACTGGCAGACGAAGCAATTGACAGGAAGTGGACCCATGAGATTGTAAAATTTATAGAATCCAAGAAGGATTCTAGAGATGAGGACCTAATTATTTTGCAGAGAAGTTTCTAGATCTAGGAGGGCTTTGAAGGGATAGCAATGGTGATGGCAGAGACCAGGTAGAGAAAAGATTAAGGAGAGATGGGGGGTGGGGGGGCAGAAGGTAGAGAATAGGAACCAAGGGACTGTCCATGTAGGACACTTCTGGCTTAAAAGGTAGTTGCTACCCATCTTGGTAGATACTGCAAAATTACCCTCCAAAGTTGCTGCCATAAATCATTCTTCCACTGTGGTGGTTTTAAAACATGGCCACAAATTCTTTGATACTCCTGTCATGGAGAAGTGGGGGTCTATGTCTGCTCCCTTTAAATCTGGACAAGCTTGTGACTTAAGTCAATAGAGTGGAGGTGATGTTGTGTGACCCAGAGACCATGACCTGCACCAAACTCAAGAGCCACCCAGGTGCCCCTCTTTGACTTATGCTTTGATGATCCTTCAGCATGCATTAGGTGTATGGATCTTCAGCAGCAATTGTTGGGGGTGGGGGGGATGAACATTTTTCTTTACTTTTGCCTTAAAATGTGTGAAGATCCAATTTCAAGAAGGGGATAATTATGCAATACATATAGAACTCCTACCACAGATTACTAAGCATCAGAGTTATTTTGCATGGGCCTTCATACATGAGATCAATAAGACAAAGAGAACTGCCATCTTGATTATGGGTATACACATGTGTATGTGCAGACAGGTAGATAGGTAGGGATAGATAGAGACAGATAGAGATGCCCTCCCCAACCCCATTCCTACTTTGGTTTTCAATGCATTTTGAACAGTGAAAATGCTTCAAGTAACATCAACAATGGTATACTTTCCCCTTATGTACCATTTCATTTTTTTTTAAAGATTTTATTTATTTATTTGAGAGAGAGAGAGACAGAGATAGCGAGAGAGAGAGAGAGCGCACAAGTGGGGAGGTGAAGGAGAAGCAGGCTCCCCACTGAGCAGAGAGCCAGACTGGGGGACAATCCCAAGACCCTGGAATCATGACCTGAGCTGACGGCAGACGCTTAACTGACTGAGCCACCCAGGAGTCCCTGTATCATTTCATTTTTTTGAGAATCAAAAGGCAAGATTACACGCCAGATTCAAAATCATTGTACTCTTGACCTTCCTATGGTTTTCTCCTAAATTTTTCCTTTTGAAAGTGAAGTGGAAAAAATTTTGAGAAAAAGTCCTTACTTTTTATCCTATTCTATTTTCTGTTCTAAAAGAAGTATGTTTTTAATACTTTTCACCAGCTGTCCTAGATTTATGAATATAAAGGCACAAGGCAACATAATGGTGCAGAGCCTAGTCTCTGAAGCTGGCAATTTGAGTTTGAATTCCCTTCTCTGCCTGTGTGAGCTGTGTGAGCTTGGGTATGTTACTTAGCCTCTCTGTGCTTCTGTTAACTCATTTGTAAAATGGGCATAACACAGTTCCTACTTTATAAGGTTGATGTGTCAATTAAATGAATTAACATTCACTACAGTATTAATAGCCATATATTTTGGCTATTATTACTATTATAAATAGAAAAAAAAATCCTGCAGTTAAAGGTAATGGTAATGGGTCCTCTTAACCTGAAAATTACCACCAGCTCTGTGGGGGGAATTTTTCGACTAATTGGGCTTTAGCATCTTCTTTATCCTCCCTCATGGGATCAGGGCTGCTTAAATACAGTTCTTAATCCTTGAAAAGAAAGTAAATCCTAAATACAACCACACCTTTTTCCTAAACAGTGGGATATTGCTTTTCCCAGCACAAGCCCTGTTCTTCAGCTTATTAGTAATGGAGTTGAAGGTAGACACATGTAGCCATAAACTAGTACTTGGTTGAATTATTCCTCTACCCTTTCATACAGATTAAGAATACTAGGGGAAAGGAGGAATAAGGAGGAATTATTTATGAAGTAATTTCTATCCTTTAACAAATTAAAATCCTCGTTACACATTCAAGCATAACCTACATAAGTATGCAATGCCTAATCACAAATTATCTCTAAATATTTCTGTTTTAAATCTGAATGAGGAGTAACCAAGAGAAATGGACTTAAGTGACAGTAAACTGAAGTCAATTAAGTTCTTGTAGTTAGGATTAATGCCATACCAAAAAAAAAAAAAGAAAGAAAAGAAAACAAAAAGAAAAAAGTAAAAGGAGAGAGAGAAAATTTTCCTTTCCTAGAATTGCTTTAAAATAGAGCAGATTTGTATATTATCATTGGTTCTTCAGGACTGCTCTATAATTTAAGATAGTAAAACTTTAACAAATTGGCAAAAGATTTGAACACTTAACAAAAGGGGGCATACGAAGAGCCAGCAATGAAAGAGCTTCTTATCAGTCTGAGAAACACAAAATTAATGCCACAATGAGACATACTGTTCATCCACTAGAACTGCTAAAATTAAAAAGACTACCAACATCAAAATTTGATGAGGAGATAGAATAACTAAAACTCATACATTGCTGATAAAAACGTAAAATGGCACAACCACTTCGGGAAAAAGTCTGGCAGTTCCTTATAAATTTAAACATACACTCGCTGTAAGACCAAGTAATTCCACTCCTATGTATTTGCCCAAGAAATACAAGAACATATGTCCACAAAAAGACTTGCACAAAAATGTTCACAACAGCTTTATTCATAAAACTAAAAAAAAAAAAAAAATTGGGGGTGGAGGGGGCAAATAGATGGCCATCAAAGGAGAATGGAAAAGTAGGCTATGGTATATTCATATACAACAAATTCATAATTCAATAACAAAAAGGAATAAACTATTGACAACATGGATGAATCTCAAAAACATTTTGCTGAGAAAGGAACTTCACACACACACACAAAGTACATATTGTACTTTTCTATTTGTATGATGTTTTATGATAGGCAAACCAAATCCATAGAGAAAAGCTCAGAATGGAAGTTGTCTTTGAAGGGTAGAGGATGGAGATCGACTGGGGAGGACCATGGGAGAAAATGTTCTGGAGTGATTATAATGTATTTGTCCTGCCAGAAGTTTGGGTTAAACCTAGTGAGTATAGACTTTGAGATCTGTGCATTTCATCATATGTAAACATTACCCCAAAAGAAATGAAACAGAACAAATATTGAATTCTGGCGAATGCTATTCATGCTGAAGTATTGAGGAGGAAGAGAACTCATGCCATTTACCTTGAAATAGATTTAAAAGGAAGGTCAGCTGATGGATGACTAGTTCGAGAGAGAAATAGATAGGTGATAAAGTAAAGAGAATAAGATGTTAATTATAGAATGTTGGTGGTGGCTAGAAAGATGTTCACTATAAAAATTTTTCACCTTGTATGCTTGAAATTTGTATCATAAAATGATGAATTCCACTTCTAGGTATATACCCAAGAGAAATGAAAAGACATATGTCTTTTTTTTTTTTTTTAAGTAGGCCTCATGCCCAGTGTGGAGTCCAATGTGGGGCTTGAACTCAAGACCCTGAGATCAAGGAGATCAAGACCTGCGCTGAGATCAAGAGTCAGATGCTTAACTGACTGAGCCACCCAGGCACCCTAGAACATATGTACAGAAAAACTTACATGAGTGTTCATATGAGCTATTATATAATAGCCAAAACATGGTAACAACCTGAATGTCCATTAGATGATGAACGGATGAACCAGATGTGACCTATCTATAAACAGAATAGTGTTTGGCAATAAGAAGGAATGAAGTACTGACATGCTACAACATCCATGAACCTAGAAAACATGCTTCAGTGAAAAGCCAGTCACAATAGACCACAGATTATATGAATGCATTTATGGGAAAGCTCAAGAATAGGCAAATCTATGGAGAAAGGAAGGTCAGAGGTTGCCTCAGGCTAGAGGAATTGGAGGGAAATGGGAACTGACTGTTAAGGGGTCTGGGGTTTCTTTTTGGGGTGACGAAATGTTCTAAAGTTGGTTGTGGAACTCTGTGAATATATTGACAGCCACTGCGTTGTACACTGTAAATGGGTGAATTGGGGGTGCCTGGGTGGCTCAGTCAGTTAAGCATCTAACTCTTGCTTTTGGCTTAGGTCATGGTCTCAGGGTCATGATCTCAGGTCATGAGATCTCACCCTGTGTTGGGCTCTGTGCTCTGCTTGGAATCTGCTTGAGATTCTCTCTCTCTCTCTCTCTCT
>NC_138371.1:164483559-164498081 GCF_054177405.1 Leptonychotes weddellii | reverse complement strand
CCTTACACCACACACAAAAGTAGACTCAAAATGGATGAAAGACCTAAATGTGAGACAGGAGTCCATCAAAATCCTTGAGAACACAGGCAGCAACCCCTTCGACCTCAGCCGCAGCAACTTCTTCCTAGAAACATCGCCAAAGGCAAGGGAAGCAAGGGCAAAAATGAACTATTGGGACTTCACCAAGATAAAAAGCTTTTGCACAGCAAAGGAAACAGTCAACAAAACCAAAAGAACCAACAGAATGGGAGAAGATATTTGCAAATGACATATCAGATAAAGGGCTCGTATCCAAAATCTATAAAGAACTTATCAAACTCAACAGCCAAAGAACAAATAATCCAATCAAGAAGTGGGCAGAAGACATGAACAGACATTTCTGCAAGACATCCAAATGGCCAACAGACACATTGTAAAGTGCTCCACATCACTTGGCATCAGGGAAATACAAATCAAAACCTCAATGAGATCCACCTCACACCAGTCGGAATGGCTAAAATTCCCAAGTCAGTAAACGACAGATGTTGGCGGGGATGCGGAGAAAGGGGAACCCTCCTACACTGTTGGTGGGAGTGCAAGCTGGTGCAGCCACTCTGGAAAACAGTATGGAGGTTCCTCAAAAAGTTGAAAATAGAGCTACCCTATGACCCAGCAATTGCACTACTGGGTATTTACCCCAAGGATACAAATGTAGTGATTCGAAGGGGCAGCTGCACCCCAATGTTTATAGCAGCAATGTCCACGATAGCCAAACTATGGAAAGCACCCAGATGTCCACCAACAGATGAATGGATAAAGAAGATGTGGTATATATATACAATGGAATATTATGCAGCCATCAAAAAATTGAAACCTTGCCATTTGCAATGATGTGGATGGAACTATTATGTGTATTATGCTAAGTGAAATAAGTCAATCAGAGAAAGACAATTATCATATGATCTCACTGATATATGGAATTTGAGAAACAAGGCAAAGCATCATAGGGGAAGAGAGGAAAAAATGAAACAAGATGAAACCAGAGAGGGAGACAAACCATAAGAGACTCTTAATCTCAGGAAACAAACTGAGGGTTGCTGGAGTGGTGGGGAGGGATGGGGTGGCCGGGTGATGGACACTGGGGAGGGTATGTGCTCTGATGAGCACTGTGAATTGTGTAAGACTGATGAATCACAGATCTGTACCCCTGAAACAAATAATACATGACATGTTAATAATAAAAAATAAATAAAATACTGGAAGACATTATTAGTATCAATCCTATTATTGCACAATTAATTGCCTGATTTACTATAGATCTCTTACTTTGCATGAACAGAAAACATCCTTGCCATATATTCTAATACACATTTTTTAATACAAATTTCTTAGTAAGGAATTTCTGAATTCATGGAACATATGAACCTGGTATTAATCTTTGATTTGTCAGGCTGATTCTAATTGGAGGACTCTAATATTCCAGCAGATGGTTTTGGGGTCTGCTTTTTGTTTGTTTTTCACAATTCCTAGCGACAGATGTCTCTGGCAAGGGAGTTAGAAATGCCTGCATACTCCCTGCTGGTCACCCCAGGTACCTGTAAAGTCCCGGATGGATAGAGAGACCCAGGAAATGAGTATGTGAAACGAGGAAGTTATTATTTATATAGGCCACTGGTTCCCAAACTTGGGTACATTATTGGAATCACATGGGGGGGGGGCACTTTAAAAAAAACACTGACACTTCTTATCCCTCCCAGAGATCCTGAGGTAACTGGTCTGGGTTACAGCGTGGGGGCAGAATTTTTTAAAGCTCCTCAGGAAATTCTAATGCGCCGTCTGTTTGCGAACCACTGACCTCAGACCTATCCCGAGCTCCAGGAGAGCCAGGTTGGAACAGAGGCTTAACTCAGAACCTAAATCCAAATGGTGGAATCTCACCCGCTCCAGGTGGCCCCAAGATCCAAGAACCCCCGGCAAGGCTGACTGAGTGTGATGTCATCGTCCTATTTTAATTTTTCAAAAAAAGAACACGTTACACGATTCCAAGTCAAACTCTATTTGAAAAGTTATTTCAAGCTTCCTCTTACCCTGACCCCTATTGCTCCATCTCGTCCCACCCCCCACCCCCAGAGAGGCACCACTGCCAATGGCTTCTTCTTTATCTTTCTAGGGAATTCAAACCAATCCACATTATGTTCTTTTTTTCTCCTTTAAAAAAAAAATAGAAAATGTAGAACTTGATGCTATTTTTTTTCCGGGAAAATCTTGGAAATAATTTCACATCAATACTTAAAGAGCTTCCTCATTTTTTTACATCTGGTATTCCATTATATGGATGCACCAGAAATTATTTTTATTTTTTTTAAAGATTTTTTTTTTATCTATTTGAGAGACAGAGAGAGAGCGCAGGAGCCGGGGGTGGCGGAGCAGCAGAGGGAGAGAGAGAAGCAGACTCCCCGAGGAGCCGAGAGTGCGACGTGGAGCTCAATCCCGGGACTCAGGAATCATGACCTGAGCTGAAAGCGGTTGCTTAACCGTCTGAGCCACCCAGGCGCCCTGCACCAGAAATGATTTTTAAAATTACTCATTGACGGGCATTTGCTTCATATCCTGTATAATAGCCAGTGCTCCCATGAATATCCCTGTCTGTGCCATTTTGCACAAGCATGAATACAAGCGCAGGAGAATTTCCGAGGAGCAGAATTGTTGGGTCAGAAGGTTGTGCATTTATAATATTGATGGACGTTGTGAAATTGCCCTCCAGAGGGTTGTTGCAGTTTACACTTCGACCAGCAATGTATGAGAGTTCCTCCTTCCCCAGTGCCTCACCAGAGAGGGCAGGGGAGGGCTGTGTGTGTCCCACATTTAACTTTGTTGCCTGTCTGATAGGTTGAAAAATGATATGTCAGTGTATGTTGGTTTGCTTGTCTTTCTCTTTACTCGTGAACTTGTACGTCTTCCCCTGCATTTAACATACTTTCGTAACTCCTCCCTTATGATTGCTTGCTCATATCCTTTGCGATCCACTAGCCGCACGGAAGAAATATAACCTCTCAGAGCGTGTGGTCCCACCTGCTGTCCATACAACCCGTTAAGTTAGTGATTCTCCTGGGGGGAACAAGGAGGTGGGTGGCCGGATGGATAGACAGAGAAGTAGAAGGCCTCTGCCCTTGACAAAAGGGACACACACTGTTTAACGTGCCTGAGTGTTCTTGATGTACCATCATTCATTCATTCCTATAATATCATTAGATGCCCACTATATGCAAAGCATATCCTAAGGATGAAAGATGAAAGAACGGAGGAATTAGGATGTGCATCTTTCTACCAATATCCCTACGTTTCTTTTTTATGAGTATTGATGTGCAATTACACCATCATTAGCCATCCTTAAACTACCGTTTCATACTTCTCACATTTTCTTGGTATTAAGCTTCTCCAAACCGAGCCAATTACCCCAAATTTGAAACTATGCTTCCCGCATATGCAACCTTTATGCTCTCAGCATTTTTTCCTGCAACCTAAATTGACAAAATTTCTGATGTATGCTTTACTATTTCCCCAAAGCCTTTTCTGGCTTGAGTGTGTCTATCCCCTTATTTAGTTTGGTTTCCTTCGGTGTAAATTAGAAGACATAATAAGGACTTTCTAACGGCATCTAGTCAATCCTGCAGGCTTCTTGCAGGACAGAGGATACCAATTTCTATTTTAAAGCATTTCCAAGGAAAGACCTTTCATTTTCTCAAAAATTCTCCCATTCCAGTGTTTGTGATCTAGTCATCCAAATAACTTTCCACCATCTAGTGCCTCAAAATGATCTCATTGACCATCTTAATGTCATTTGATGCTGATCCCTCCTACATCTTTCTTCAGTTCTCACAAATCAGCCATCGAAACAGATCCTCACTGTAATTAACTTGTGACTTTGATTTTTTTCCATGGTGGAATGAACAGACTTTGATTTTTTTCCATAGTAGAAACAACTCTATATTTGTTTCCAAATTCAGGCATGCAAAAAATATCATCTAAATCAATTTCTCTTCCAAACTTCATCCCACCAGTCAGGAAGAAACTCAGCCCCAGGGGGTGGGGGAGTGGGGGTAGGTGGGTGTGTGCTTACCTCACTCCCTTCTCCGCACCTCTTGCAGGATAATAGAGTTCCAGCAGGTCAGGTAGCATCAAGGTGTTAGGGAGACCCTCTGGAGGCCACATTCCTGGCTCAGGCTACAGTTCTGCTACTTCCATGCCCTGCTGAGGGGCAGGGGCACTGTTGGCAAAGCTGGAGACCACAGGAGAGGCAGGGTTCCCGCCGCCTGTGGGATCACAGGCTCCTCTTTTCTTTTTAGCTTGGAGGAAATCCCTTCTCTTTTCTCATTTCCTTTGGAGGCACTCCCTCCCTCTCTCCTGCTGCTATAGAACATTAAACATAATTGGGGTTTTGGCATTTGAAAATTTGAATATCTCAAGCAAATTTCCACCATCCATTTATTTATCCCTCAAACATGACAGAGCACATTGCGTGTCAGGCTCTGTCCTGGGGGGACCCCTGCCCAGGAAAAGCTCTTGGTGCAGCCACGGAGACCTGGTGGTTAGCAGCAAGCAGGATACTGCACGGCAAGCACCACAAAGTGGCCCTGGGGACCCAGCAGGAAGTGTACCCAGATGCAGAGGGCACAGGAAGCCTCCTGGGTGGGAGGGACCTAAGCTGGGAATGGAAGGGGCAAGAACAGGTAGGGGTGAGGCAGGCCATGGAAGAGATGGTCCCAGCAGGTTTTACTCCTTTCAATACTCTATGCTCAAATCATTGTGAAATTCATTATACTTGAGTTATCTCAGCTCTTGCTTGCAAGTGTCTCTAAGAAAGTCTGAGGTTTAGCAGACCCCTCCTTTCTGTCCCAGTGAAATTTTCAGGTGTTTTCTAATATAACACAATATGTTATTTCCTACTTAATTTTTTTTAAGTTGCCTTTCTACTTGATGGGACATCAGTTAGTTTGTCCTCAGAGCTATCTCTCCTAAGGCTGAAAGATAAACTACCTTGAATTGTTTTGTGTGTTGTGGGGGTATAGTTATCATGGGATACAATTAAACTCCTTTTATTATTTGTCTTACCCTTCTATTCCTTAAACCCTGAAGAAATTGAATCCAATCTACATCAGTGGATGAATGTTAGAATGAGAATTCATCTAGCATTACTTAATGACTTAGCTTGGTTCTTTTATGTGAATTCTATTTTACAGTGTTTTTGTGATGGGCAAACTGAGTCTTCTCTATTGTCCTAAACCACAGGATTACAAAGGGTTGAATTGGGAATGACACAATTTATTGTCAATTCACCCAAAAAGTCCTATAATGTGTGATGCCTGGGTGGCTCAGTCAGTTAAGTGTCTGACTCTTGATTTCAGCTCTCTGGTCATGATCTCAGGGTCGTGAGATCGAGCCCTGTGTTGGGCTCTGTGCTGGGTGTGGAGTCCACTTCAGATTCCCTCTCTCTCTCCCTTTGCCCCCATCTCAAAAAAAAAGTTCTATAATGTAACCCAGGAGAGTGTGTTGGGGGGGAGGAGAGGCAGATAATCTCTTAGCAAAATAAAGCCAGAGTATTTTCAGCAAATCTAGCATCAAGATTATGTTAATTCAAGGAATGTGAATCTCTCTACTGGACCAGGTGGGCTGTGGTGGGGTTGGAGAAGAGAATCTTCAAGGAAAATGATTCCCACTGGGGGAAGAAGGCTTGGTGCTGGTGGACTGAGAGAGGACTAGCTAAAGGTTGGTGCAGAAAGCACACTCATTTCCCAAGTTTTCCCCAAAGCCCCATTCTCAGGAGTAAGCTTACCCTTCTCCCTCACCGGGAAGGTCAAAATACACTAGACCCAAATCCACTCCTTGGACCTTGGGGTCTCTGTAATTGGGCCAAAGGGAAAAGCCATGGATTGATGTCTGAGACTTCAAAATGTGCAAGAGACTAGGAAGGCTAAAGGGGCCTGGAATGTTATCATTTTCACTAAGAGGGTTGGCAGGACCTGGGTAGAGGGGCAGGTATATGTGAGGAGGAGGTCAGAGGAGAGGGTTGAAAGAAATGAGAAAAAAGCGGAGATTTTAGGGAACAAAAGTGGCTCCTGAGGGGACTCAGGGAACCAGCATGTGAGACCATTGTCAGGAGTCCTGCTATATCCAATCAGGGGTTAATATCCAAAAAATATAAGGAACTCATACAACTGAATAACAAAAAAAACCCAAATAACCCAATTAAGAATTGGTCAGAGGACCTGAATAGAGATTTTTCCAAAGAAGACATGCAAATGGCCAGCAAGCATATGAATAGGTGCTCAATATCACTAATTATCAGGGAAATACAAACCAAAATCACAGTGAGGTGTCACCTCATACCCATTAGAAAAGCTCTTATCAAAAAAAAAAAAAAAGCAAGAGTTGGGGGCCTGGGTGGCTCAGTTGGTTAAGCATTCGACTCTTGATTTCAGCTCAGGTCATGATCTCAGGGTTGTGAGAGGGAGCCCCACGTCGGACTCCAAGCTGAACGTGGAGCCTGCTTAAGATTCTCTCTCTCCCTCTCTCTCTGTCCCTCCCCCATCTAAAAAAAGAACAAAAACAAGAGTTAACAAGTGTTGGTGAGGATGTGGAGACAAGGGAACCCTTGTCCGCGACTGGTGGAAATGCAAACTGGAACAGCCACTAGGGAGAACAGTCTTCTGTTCCTCAAAAAATTAAAAATAGAACTACCATCTGGTCTAGTGACCCCACTCCTGGGTATAGGGTACAAACTGTCAGTTATAAGATGAATAAAATTCTGGGGATCTAATGTCCAGCATGGTGACTATAGTTAACAATACTGGATTGTCTCCTTGCAATTTGCTAAGACAAATTCTCACCCCACGCAGGAGAAAGTAGCTATGTGAGGTGATGGCGGTGTTAATGAGCTTGATTATGATAATCATTTCATTTCACAATCTGTACAGTAATGAATCATCGCGTTGGTCAACCTAAACACACACAATTTTTATTCGTCATGTATAGCTCAATAAAGCTGGGGGCAAAACGGATCAGCAAGGCTTACCACCTCTGGGGCTCTAGGGGAAAATCTGTTTCCTGCCTTTTATGGCCTCAAGAGGACACCTGCGTTCCTTGGCACATGACCCCAACATCACACTTCCTTGGTCACACCTCCTTCTCTCACTAGGACCCTTCTGCCTCCCTTTTTATTATAAGGACCCTTGTGATTACATTGGCCCACTTCGATAATCCAGGATAATCACCCGATCTCGAGATCCTTAAGTTAATCACATCTTCGAAGTCCCTTTTACCATGTGATGCAACATAATCACAGGTCCTAGAGATCAGGATGTGGACGTCTTTGTGGGGGTGGGGAGGTGCATTTTTGTACCTACCACACCCATCATGTCCTCAACTTTCCATCCACAGAGGAGAACTAGAGACAGAAAGATACGACTCAGTTATTCTGGGTATTTACTGAGAACCTACTCTGTGCCAGCTATTGTTTTAAACACTGGCAATAGAGAATAAAACATAAAAATTCTTCAAGAGGCTTATATTCTAGTGTCGGGGAAGACAGAATATGCATAGTATATATGCAAAATCTGTAGTAATTGAGATCATAAAGAATTCTAAAGAGGATAAACAGTAATACGGGAAGGAGGAAGTGAGTGCGTTCACGGCTTGAGATTTGGGATAGGGTGGCCAGCAAGGCCTTATGAGAAGGGGAAATTCCAGAAAAGACCAGAAGACAGTGAAGGAGAAATATGAAACCTATCCATTTATAAGAAATAAAAGAAGCGGGCGCCTGGGTGGCTCAGTTGGTTAAGCGACTGCCTTCGGCTCAAGTCATGATCCCAGAGTCCTGGG
This sequence comes from Leptonychotes weddellii, assembly GCF_054177405.1. Classification (NCBI taxonomy): domain Eukaryota; kingdom Metazoa; phylum Chordata; class Mammalia; order Carnivora; family Phocidae; genus Leptonychotes; species Leptonychotes weddellii. The sequence continues at coordinate 164,490,224 of NC_138371.1, read as the reverse complement.
ATCAAGTCCCGCATCGGGCTCCCAGCTCGGCGGGGAGCCTGCTTCTCCCTCTCACCCTCTCCTCTCTCATGCTGTTTCTCTCTCACTCGCTCTCTAATAAATAAATAAATAAAATCTTTAAAAAAAAAAAAGAAAGAAAGAAAAGAAGCATCCATATGGATATTGGGTCAGGGGGAGCAGTCCAGGCAGAGGGGAGAGCCACAGAAAGTGCCTGGTATGTCTGAGCAACAGCAGAGAGGCTGGTGTGGCTGGGGCGGAAGGGGCCAGGGCTGGACTCACAGAGCTTGGGGACACAGAGGTGAAGGAAGAGGCACACGAGGGAATGACCGGACTTTGGCTTTGACTCAGGGAGAGATGGGCAGTGATTGGAGAGTTTAAGCCGAGAAGGGATACCAGCTGGCTCACTACAGCGGGATCTCAGGTTGTTCTGTTGAGAGTTGACAAAGGGATGGAAGCAGTGACACAGGCAGGAGATGATGGTGGTGTGGACCAAGGGGTAATGACGGAGGCGGTGGGAGGTGGTCAGAGTCTGGCAGAGCCAAGTGGATTTACTGACAGACCAGATGTGGGTGTGAGGGAGCTGGTGGGGAGTGGGTGGGGTCAAGGACGACTCCAGGTGGTTTGGCAACTGGAAGAGTGGAGTTGCCATTTATTGAGTTGGAGACAACTAGGGAAAGGAGGTTTGGGGGACAGATGGGTTCCATGTTGACCATGCTGAGTTTGGGTTGTCCGTTCAGTATCCAAAAGGAGAAGCCAAGAGGCAGCTGGACATACAGTCGCAGGGAAGAGGCCCAGTCTAGAGTTAAAAATTTAGAAGTTGTTGTGGGTGGAATGTTTATGTCCTCCACAAACTCATATTTTGAAACCCTAACCCCCAGTGTGACAGTGTTTGGAGACAAGGCTCCAGATTAGGGAGGTGATTAGGTTGGATACGGTCATGAGGGGGAGCCACCAGGATAGGATTCATGCCTTCATGAGAAGAGGGAGAGAGAGACACCTCCCTCTCTCCACACGCAGGAACCAAGGAAAGGCCATGTGAGGACACAGCATGAAGGTGGCCATCTATAAGCCAGGCAGAGAGCCCTTGGCAGGAAACAAATCAGCCAGCACCTTGGCCTTGGATTTCTAGCCTCTAGAATGGTGAGAAATAAATGGCTGCTATTGAAGCTGTCCGGTTTGTGGTACCTCGTCATGGCAGCCTGAGCTGACTTAGAAGTTAAAAGCATCTAGTTGACATTTGATGCCAAGGATCAGAGGAGCTCACCAAGAGAGTGAGTGAAGCTAGACGTCTGAGGACAGGCTGGGGGCTCCCAGGGCTTGCAGTCAGGAAAATGAGGAATGGGTTTCTCTGATTTTCATGCTACTGAGTTGTCCACCATAAGTAGTATCTATGCCATATGGAAGGAAGAATAGATGTTGTGACAGAGAGCCAATTTTGTAAGCTCCATATTGCAATGTTTGTTCATTTCTAGTTTGATGCTAATTTAAGTGTCTCCAATGTGAGGGTCACCTTTGTGTGGGAGCTTGCTCAGGCTGCTGTAACAAAGTACCACAGACTGGGGGGCCCAAACAACAGAAATTAATTTTCTCACAGTCTGGATGCTAGAAGTCCTCAGACTCAAGGTGTTGGCAGGGTTTCTCTCCTTATTTTGTAGATGGCCATTTTCTTCCTTCCTTCACATCATCTTACCTCTGTGTGTGTCTGTGTCCAAATCTTCTCTTGCTATGAGGACTTGGGTGTTATCTGATTAGGGCCCACCCTAATGACTTCATTTAAACTCAATCACCTCTTTAAAAACTGTCTCTAAGTAGTTGCATTCTGAGATACTAGGGTTTAGAACTTTATCATATGAATTTTAGGGGGACACAACCCAGCTCATAACACTGCTTCAAGAAGTAAATGAGTTTTCCTTTAGTCTTTGTGTTCATATAACTTCTCACCCCATCTGTGACTGAGACTGAGGCACCCAGACCCCTCAGTGTCCAGTCCTGCCTGGTAAAGAGACCCTGTCTTCTAGGGACACTGCAGGGTCCACCTGAATGACCACTGACTTGGCTTATAGCTTCTTGGGCATATTGTTCAAAGGCTAGCAAACACCAAGTGGGCTGAGATGACTTGAGAAGTATCAGATGGGGGTATGACCTGCAGATGTCACCTCCTGGCCTTTCCTCGATGCCACGGTGGCAAAATCCCACTATGGAACTTTTGTGGTTGTCATTGTGTCCACTTGCTCTGCCTTTGCAGGGGAGAGTCATGCTGGGTAAATAAAGACACTGCAGAAGTCTAGTGTTGAGGACCTTCAGACAGGTGGGTGAGTTTCAGTAACTAAATGGGCATGTTGCTTGACCCCTTGATCTCATCACCTCTTTGTTGGTTAATGGAGACAATAGCCTTTATTATCTTTTGTGTCCCTAAATTGATTTTTTCCCCTAAAGCAGAATATTTGGGGCCCAGTTTGTGGAGCATAGAGGGGATCAAGGCACCAAAACACGGAAGAGGGGCCCATAAAATGGGCCCTGTGTTGAAAACTACACTTGGGACACACACACAAAACTGTATGTCTTAAAGAAATCTGAGAAAACAGCCCAGGAGGATGATATGGGAACAAAATGGAGATCAAAAAGTAAATGGTAGAAAAACAAAGCAAAATGAAATCCAAAATCTGACCTCAACCAAATAACCCTTCCTGGAAAAAATAGGCAGAAAGCTCCATGCCTTGATAGAAGTGGTAAGATTCGAGAAATCTCTCAAGTAGGTGCACTCTAATGTGCTGCAACTTGAACTTCTGATATTTAAAAGAAAGAATAGTAGAAATATTTGAAATACATATCCATTAAAACCAGTAGTCTGGGAGATCAGAACATGAATATTATTTTGTCTTTTTAAAAATATTTTTTGTATTCTGTTGAAAAGCCTTAGGGTAATACATAAAAGTCAGACGGGAATATATGAGAAATACTTCAAGGTATTTATAAAAAAGATACTACATAAAAGTAAATATTGTTACTAGGCTATGAATCAACACCCAAAACTTGTAGAGTTTTTTCGTAGACCACAGAATTGATGCTGTCCAACTTCCCATCGTTCGCCAGAATGTCTCGTATATTTATGTGCTATCTTGGCGCAGTTCCATACTTGCAGTGTAACCCTGAACATCTAACTTCAGTTTTCACAGCCTTCGTTTCTGCATTTGTGGAGATGAAAATTGCTTTCTCACATGGCCTTTTGGAGGATTAAATAAAATCATACAACTAAAGCATTTATGTAAACAAAACATCCTTCTCTTTAAAAAAAAAAAAAAAAGGTGGGAGCGGGGCGAAAGAGAATATTCTGCTGGAAAGTGTTGCCTGACCTGGCCAGTTGTCTGTGCCTCCTTGGGATTGTCACTCTTCACGGACTGGGCTCCTGGGGACACCCTAGTGGCATATGGCCTCCCGCCTGTCCTCGGTTGAACCCGGGTGTCTGGCGGACATCTGTTGGAGTATTTGACCATCAGACCCCACCTCCTCCACAGATGCGATCCTAACCCATCCCACCAGGCAGCGCTTGATGTGCCTGAGATGGGCACTCAATCCAAGAGGACCCTGAGTCCCTTCCCTGAGAATGTGGAGTAGAAGGGGAGAGGAACTGTGTAGTCTATCTCTGTTGCTGTATTATATAAATTTGGAAACTGTTGTTGACAACTGTTTTCTACCATATGAACTAGAAAACAGAAACCTTTAGTTTGCAGGGTGAAAGGAGACAGACACAAATATTTAGAGGGAAACAGACAAGAGGCAGAAAGGTGTATCCATTTCCCAGAGCTGCCATAACGAAGTGTCTTAGACAGGGATGGCTTAAAACGACAGAAACTTACCGTGTTGCAGTTCTGAAGGCTGGAAGCTGGAAGCGGGGCCATGCTCCCTCTGAAGGATCCACGGAGAATCTGTTCCTTACCTTTCTCTTCGCTTCCAGTGTTTGTCGGCAAACTTGCTGTTCCTTGGTTGGTAAAGACATCACTCTAATCTCTACCTCCCTCTTCACATGGCCTTCTTCCCTCTGCGTCTGTTCATCTCTCCTTCTCCTTTTCTTATAACGACGTCAGCCATATTAGAATGGGGTCCACCCTACCCCAGTATGACCTCAGCTTAGCTTGATTACATCTGCAAAGACCCAATTTCCATATAAAGCCCTGTTCACAGGCTCCAGGAATTAGGTGTTCAACAAATCTTTTGGGGGACACAATTCAGTCCAAAACCGGAGTTCTCGGGTTCTCTACTGCTCACCACCCCTGGCTCCATGTCTAAGGCCGGCTGTATCCTGGCCTTCACATTCCTTGTGGTACCTGAGTCATAAAGCCCATCGTAACAAGAGCTAGCCAGAGCTGATTTGCGCTATTTCTTGTCAGAGAGTCCTAATTAATGTGCTAGGCACGTTCCAACTCTGCTATTGTTCCCTCTTTTCACACCTGAGACATGCTGCAGCTTTTAAATTTTTTTGCTAAGTGTCGAAAGGGTAGAGGGGGTTCAAAGAGGAAAACAATGCAACTAACAAAATGCAGGTTTCTGACCCAATCACCTCTTCTGAGAGTAAAGTCACCTGACATCCAAGGATAGCATTTTCCAATCCATATTGTACGAAATGGGGCTTCAGGAAAAAATTCACAACAAAGATGGTTGTACTTTAAATTTTATTTTTGTCAAGCATTGCAGACGAGGAGCTAAGACTTGAGAGATTAGGATTTGTCCCAGCGACCCGCGGCCCAAGTGGGGAGGGAAACACGGCCCCTCCATCCCGCTTCACCACACCTGATTACTGAATTCTGACAATCACAGTCAACATGAAGACAAAACACTGCTGTCATATTTCAGAGTATCATTTGATGAAATTGTCTGATTTCTCAACTGTCTACAGGGAGCCTCCTATGTACCGGGCACTAAACTAAACATCCCAGAGACAGAGGCCACCACCAGCATCTAACAAAGTACGTAAACTAAAATCATTATTATTTTTAGAGAAGCAGAAAGCAGACTGTAATTCGGTGAATCCCACACAACAAGCTCTGAGCAAGAAACCAGTGAGATCCTTTCTCCCTAATTCTGCAGTTCTCATGTTTTTAACAAGACCATATTTCCACTGTACATGAAAATTCTGCGTTTGTCCCCCATTTGTCCTTACCTGCGCTTCGGAAATAAACATTTTAGTTAAAAAAAAATACCATATTATACAACAAATGGCATGACCAAAAAATGAAAGGGGACTGTTTTAGATTAGCAAAGACTCAAGAGACAGAACAAAAGGACATATGTGGAATTTGTGTGGATTCTGATTCCAACAGAACAAATGGAGAGAGGTTTCTTAAGACAACCAGGGAATTTTTATTATGGTCTGGGTATTACAATCCCAAGAATTATTGTTAATTTGGGGTAGGTGTGATAAATGGCCTGTGGTTATGTAAGAAAATGTCCATCATTTTTAGAGATACACGATGAAGTATGTAGGAGTAAAATAGCATGAAATCTGAAATGTGCTTGAAAAATATTACAATGAAGCGGATAAAGAGGGGCCAAATGTGACAAAACGTTGGTGATAACTTACTCTATGTTTCATTTTATAGAGATTTATTCTACTTTTATACTTCTGTTTGAAATTTTTCATGGTAAATTTAGAAAATACATATAAATAAAATACCTGTAAAGTTATCACACGATAACCTGTCTTTATCATGTAATCATCACATAAACTCAAACTTACATTTTGCATTCGATAGTTTCTCAAAGGAGTTCCTGGTGCTCTTGGGCATGGCAGCATATATATATATTTTTTATTTAATAAAGTTTAAAACAAATCCCAGACGTTATGTTATTTCACGCAGGCATCCTTTCAGGATGGTTTGCTCAAAATAGGAAGGAAATAAAACATTACTGCTTTATGGACGTTTCCTTCTGGTGCAGGCAGTTGGGGGCGGACAGTCAATCCAGGAACTAGTAAATGTAAACGTATCAAGTGATGTTAAGTGCTAACAAGAGAAACAAGTGGGGTGAGGGCGCATGGAATGATGCGGCGGGTGCAATTTTGCCTTGCGGTGGTCAAGGAAAGCTCTCCCGATGCGTGGTGTCAGAGCAGAGGCCTGAGCTACGTGAGGAAGCCAGTGCGGGGAGAGCGCTCCAGACAGAAGGACCTTCATGTGTTCGTGAGTCTGGGGAGAGGAGCGGGGTAGGGCAATGGGTGATGAGGTCAGCAAGGTGTCTGGGCCAGATGAGGTAGGGCTGTGTGTAGCGAGGGGAAGCCCCAAGTCCACCCCCGGGTTCAGTGATTCACAGGAGGATCCACAGCCTCAGCGTATAATCAGACTCACGACTATGATGTATTACATCAAAAGGGTCCAAAGCAAAATCAGCAAAGGCAAAAGGTGTGGGGGGCAATTCAGGGAAGCCAGGCACAAGCTTCCAGAGTCCTCTGCTGTGGAGTCACACAGAACATGCTTAATTCCCTGTGCAGCCCACTGTGATAACACGTGGAAAGTGTTGTCTACCAGGGAAACCCAGTACAGACTCAGTGCCCAGGGTTTTTATTGGGGGCCGACTCCATAGTACCCTCTGCCTGACATGTATCTAAATCCCAGCCTTCCAGAAGGAAATCGGGTATTCAGCATACACCGTATCGTTTGTAGAAATAGTTTAGG
>NC_138371.1:164475334-164483459 GCF_054177405.1 Leptonychotes weddellii | reverse complement strand
CCCCCCCCCCCCCCCCCCCGCCGGAGTTACAGAAACATGAAGAGAGAACAGAGACCCTTGGGAATATCAATGCCAGTGGTACACTTTGCTGGACATCGCCCTCTTGGACGGAGTCGACTTTCAGCAAAGCATGTGAGTGAGCGTGTTGCCCTGGGAATGGAGGGGTTCCTATCTCCGCATGGCCCAGGCATGCTTACAAGAGGCCTCTAGGTGCTTGGGGCCTGAGGGGATGGGGAGCTTCAGAGACCATCCATGGCCAGTAGAGGCCAAGGGAAGAACCCAATGAGACAGCCACCTGCCCGGGTGCAGTGCTAGGCACCTGCATGTCATCCCAGGGGGCCAGAGGGGCTCAGTCACATTTCAGTGGTTTACCAGCGTAGGGACTCAAAAACACTGGAAAATCACAGCAGGAAACAGCACACCCCTAGAGGACAGGGCATAATTCTGGAGTCCCTTCCTATCCTGCCACCAGGAGGTAAAACCCCTGCTATGGACCAAATTGTGCCCCCTCCCCAAATTCATATGTTGAAATCCTAACCCTCAGTGTGATGGCATCTGGAGGTGGGGTCTGTGGGTGGTAATTCGATTTGGAAGAGGACCTGAGCGTGGGGCCCTCACAAAGGATGAGCGTCCTTGTAAGAAGGAAGAAGCCAGGAAGAGGGCTCCTACCAGAACCTGACTATGCCGGCACTCTGATCCTGGACTTGGAGCCTCCAGAACTGCGAGAAGGTAAATGTGTGTTGTTTAAGTTGTCCCCTGCCCGCCTCCATCTCTCGTATTCTGTTATGGTGCCCAAGCTAAGATGCCACTCTTACATCAGACGCCATTAAAGCAAGAAGAAAAGGGAGGAGGCCAATTATCAAAGTGACATAGTTGAAAAATCTAAGCATTTATCCCAAAGAAATCAAGTAATTTAAAAGATACCTTTCTTTTTACAAAAACAGTCTTTATGAAGTATCAAAAGTCCATAAAACCTATAAAGAAAAATCCCCAATGGAAGCTTCAATTTTAGTGCATTTAAAATGGAATATTCAATGTCAACACACAATGGTTTATAGCACTTTTCCTAGAAAACCTTAAAATTTAATCAGAATTTTAAAAAAAATGTTTGACAAAGAACATAAGCAGAATGTTCATGTTCTGGTAGTTGACATATTAGGAAAACATCACTGAGAACCATATGAATTTTATGGGAACTGAAAACCATATAAACTAAAGGGTGTCTTTTGAAGTCGGTGTACAAGGTTAAAGGTGGCTTCTAAATCATTTTGTTTGGATCATTTCTTTAGAAATAATGTTTCTAATGTCCAGTGAAGACAAAGTAGCTAGAAATTACAGAGCTACAAAAATCTACAGTGCTGAGTTATAGGAAAAGGGGAAGTACTTTTATTATGTTCTTGCCCCTAGAAACATTTATTGTTATTTCTTGTATATTAATTCCCCCCCCACCCCTGGAAAGAGACTATTTCAACGAGAAGAGGATGACACCATGAAGAAGAATTTAATGTTTTCCCTTTTACTAGTCAGCGGAGTGGAGTGCTCACAGGGAGATCAGCTTGGTTGTAGTAAATTAAAGAAGGTCCTTTGCTTTGTACATTCGAAGAGTGTGGGTAAATTTGCAACCCGGTATGCATTCAATGAATACTTATGAGCACCTATCACTCGCTAGCACTGCAGGGAGCTAGGTATTCGGGGGGGGTGGGGCGGGGTGTGGTAAGACAGACTCAATCCCTCCTCCCACAGGAACGAGGTTGTTCAACATCATAGATAGGTGGTCTGGCTGAGACCCCACATGAATGCACCGGATTTAATCAGGCAAGAATGGGAAAGACAGTTTGTTGTGAAGCCGGGGTCCAGAAAAAAGAGCTTCCTGGAGCATATGCTCCTCAAAAGCCAGGGGCTGCATATCCGTCAGGGTTCTTCAAAGAAACAGAACATGTATGTGTGTTAAGACATTTATTTCAAGGAACCGGCTTATGTGATTGTAGGGCTGACATGTGTGAAATTTGTAGGGCAGGCAAGCAGGCTGGAAATTCTCCAGCTGGAGCTGATGCTGCAGTCCTGAGATAGAAATTTTTTCTTCCTCAGGGAAATTCTGATTTTGGTCAAGCCCTTCAACTGATTGGATGAGGCCCACCCAGATTATCAAGGGTAATCTCCTTTACTCTAAATCAGCTGATTAGAGATGTTGACCACATCCACAAAATGCTTTCACAGCAACACCTAGACCATTAGTTAATTGACTAACCTAGCCTAGGTTGAGTAAACTATAGGCTAGTAAGGTTGACACATAGAAGTAATCATTACAGACGGGACCAGCATTATAGGCAAGCCAGAGGGGCTGATCCCCATGTATACCCAGCAGGCCGTAAGTGGACGGTGGTACAACCAGGCGAAATTGCGCTAGTCAAGGGCTCAACCCAAAAGTGCCATCCAGGCCTGGCCTTCTACCAAAGGCTTCTTTAGATTATTAGGGTTGAGAAAGCCAGGGTCCTATGCACTCTGTATGTTACCTGAGGTTTTCCCTCCCCGAAGTCTGCTGCTGAAAGCAAGACCCTCCCCGAGAACCAGACCTCAGCTGGAGCTAAACCCTAGCCCCTGACATAGGAGAACAGGGCTTTACTCTTACCTTTATTTTAGCTCTGCATTTGTTCACTTGGCAAACATTTATTGAGCCCCTACCCTGTGATACTCTAGATACTAGGTATAAAGAGGTGAACAACAGCTTACAGTCTAGCAGGGGAGACAGATGTTATACAAGCAGACAGGTAAGTGCCTCAGATCATTCCAGATAAAAAAAAGTGCCAGGAGGACATGAAACAGTCAAATGTCACAGGGAGTGGCCAGGAATGGGGAGCAGTATTAGATAGGGTGGTCAGGGAGGACATCTCTGAGGAGGTGACTTTTTTTTTAAGATTTATTTATTTATGGGGGGAAGGGGCAGAGGGAGAAGGAGAGGGAGAGAGAGAATCTCAAGCAGACTCCCCACTGAGTGTGGAGCCAACGTGGGGCTTGATCTCATGACCTTGAGATCATGACCTGAGCCGAAATCAAGAATCAGATGCTTAACTGACTGAGCCACACAGGCGCCCCAAGGAGGTGAATTTTGAGCAGGGACCTGAGTGATGACCAATTGCTACATGAAGAGCAAAGTATCACCCTGTTGATTCATTAAACCATTATCAAAACAAAACCAAACCCTAGATTTTGTCACATGAATTAAGCCTGATCTTCCCATTCTTTCCTTAGCATGAGATTCATGCATCCTATTTATGTAAAAACCGCATTTTCTTGTTTCCATCTCTGAGGCTTTGACATCCTGGGACTTTGCTGACCCTTGGAGGGACCGCACCTCCCAGAGCTAGCCAATTTATAGAGAGTCAATTTGACTGCAAGCTCATCTTTCAAATGCCAACCAATCCAGAGCCCATACCCTCAACTACCTCCTCTCTTGGGCTCTCCCCCTCTGCGCCCCTATTTCCATATCTATCACCCCAGGATCACATACCAGACAAGCAGGGACAGAGTTCCTCTACCCTAGAGTCCACTGGAATTGCTCAAACTAGCTAACTCTAAACCAGCCCGTCCTGCCTAGCCTTGTCTCTCCCAAGGAAACTGCAATACAGGCTCTTGCCCACATTTTCTCCTTCTTCCCTCTGCCTCCCGACTGACTCTGGAGTTTCCCCATGGAGAGCCCTGCATGGTGGGCTGTGCTCCATGTTTCTAGGAAAGGTGGGGAATAATAAACCTTCTGTTTTCATAGCAGTCATTTCTGTGTCTATACGTCTTACCATACCTAATTAAAGTAAGTCCCGGGTACATTTTTTAATCGTTTACATTGATCTTCATTAAACTTCTTCCTGTTAGCCTTGGACCAGTGTTGTGAGCTGTCACCACCATTTGAACCCTTGGGTTGTCTTCTATCACTGTATGCGTCCCTCTGGTCTTTGTGTCACCCGCAGACCTGCTAAATGCCTCCTGTACATTCATGTTCATCTCACATTCCATCACCAGGGGAGTCAGGGGCCACGCCCTTGTGTGATAGTCCCCCAGAGACCCCCTACGTTAATGCACCACCACTGTATAAGCTAGGCTTCGGGTCACCTTATTTTAACTTCTCTAAAATCTCCTTATCACAAGCCTGACATTTCTCCATCAACAGCACGATCGCTGACGTTAATTGCCTCCTGAAGTTAAGAACAGCATCAACCCAGAGTCAGCTTCAAAAAAAGGAGACAGGGGCGCCTGGGGGGCTCAGTCGGTTAAGCATCTGCCTTCGGCTCAGGTCGTGATCCCAGGGTCCTGGGATGGAATTTCCATTGGCCAATCTTGTTTCCTGTGTCGGGCTCCTTGCTCAGTGGGGAGCCTGCTTCTCCCTCTGCCCTCTGCCTGCTCCCCCTGCTTGTGCTCTCTCTCTCTCTCCAATGAATAAATAAAATCTTTAAAAAAACAAAAAAAGGAGACAGGATGAAATTTTCTATGACTTATGCTGACTGGGTCCACATGGTCTTCAGTAATCATGTTATTCTTAAACTGCTTGTGAGAAATCTTTGCCCAACATAGAAGTCTATAGGTTCTAAAGTTTCATCTTATCGCCTTAAAAACAAAACAGGGCGCCCTTTGCTGTGAGAGGCATTGCTACTTCGCTCCTCAGAAGCTCAAACGGGAATTATAGGACATAGCGTGGCGATGGTGCTCATTCACAGCAAAGAGGTAATTAGTGGTGAGTCAACACATACAATTCCCAAGATGTTAAAATGAGTGGATTCTGGGCACTTATTAGTATCAAAACCATGAATTGCCCATAGTGAGGAGAATGTGAAAGGAAGAAAAATTAAAACCGAGAAATACATAATTAGAAGCAAAACTGCTTTTAAAAAGTTATCTCTATTTTTTTGCAGCCTCTACTCCCACTTCAAACACAGCGGAATATTTTTAACATTTCCCATGAACGTTTCTTAAATTAGAATATGGAAAGTATTAAACTAATGCATGTTTTTATTAAAGCAATGAATGCTGCTTTTAAAATAAAATTAGTCTCTGAAAGGACCCAGGAGTTCATTTTTCTTTTTAATTTAAAGGCTAAGAACTAGCTACTTTACTTTGATTTAAAAAGAAATGATTATACTCTGCCCATTCCATGCTTTTATGTGGTTTTATTGCATTTGGAGCTAAATTTTTTTTTTTCTCAGCACAACAAAGAAATATCAAAAAGGATCTCAAAGCAAGAACTTTTGCATTCTTTCCATTAAAAAAAAAAATCCTCAAGTTTGGGTGGCTTTTAAAAATTAACAACCTTTTCTCCTGACCCAAAACATGTGCTTTTCTCCTTGTTATTGTAAAATGAGGGGATGGCAGACTCTGGGAGTAGTTGCTGGGTCCTACGAAGACAGTCAGAGGATTCACAGGGAGGGTTTCAGCACCAATAATTCACGGAAGCCCCGTGACCAGGCTGAAGGAGAGAGTGCCATTAGACTAACTAGGTGAACAGCACGGACACAAGAAGCACAACGAACAAAAATCCACCCCTGAAATATACATGCTGACCTAATTTCAAGGCACGTTGATCGTACAAATGCTGAAGAACACCCAGGATATCACACAATATCTATATTCAAGTGAGCTCAGAGAGAAAAATATGAAATATTTAAGAACCGGATGATACTTAGGTGTGCATTGATTCTGCTTCATGAAATATATAACTAATTGCTTTTAAAGGTTGCTGGGATTCAAATCAATCCAGGTGTTTGTTCTAAGTGCCTTAGGAGAGTGGAAAAATGGATGCCGAGGCTTTGCTGCCTCATGGGATGGCAGAGGTTACAGGGAAGGAGCAAACCGTCCGGGTTGGGATGACTCCACACAGGGAAGCAGAACAATCCTTTTTGGATGCTGTCCCTTCTGGAGGAAGGGGCCGCAGAGGCTTTACTTGTTTACTCATTCATTCATTCATTCATTCATCATTCATTCTACCTTTCACTATGGAAGATTTCAGCAAACACAGAAGTAGAGAGAATGCTATCATGAACTTCCATTGGCCAATCTTGTTTCATTTATAATCCACACCCTCCCCCAACACCCACCAATCCACACAATCAGGCATTGCTTTGAAGCGAATTCTAGTCTATCATATCATTTCATCTGTAAATGTTTCAGCGGATAATGCAGGTGGATGTGTGTAAGACCGTGTTTGGATTTGATCACAATACCATTACTTTCACTGATAATATTCACGGCCAAATTTCCCCAGTTGTCTCATTAATGCTTGGATCCTTGGTTTGTTTGAAGCAGGGTCCAAAGTCTGCACATTGCATTTTTGTCAATATGTCTTTTTTTTTTTTTTAAAGATTTTATTTATTTGACAGAGAGAGACACAGCGAGAGAGGGAACACAAGCAGGGGGAGTGGGAGAGGGAGAAGCAGGCTTCCCGCTGAGCAGGGAGCCCGATGCAAGACTCGATCCCAGGACCCCGGGATCACGACCTGAGCCGAAGGCAGTCGCTTAACCGACTGAGCCACCCAGGCACCCCTGTCAATATGTCTCTTAAATCTCCTTTAATGTAGAGGTTCTTTCTCCTGTTGTTTGTTTGAGTTTTTTTTTCTTTGCAAATTTTTGTTGTTGAAGGAATCAGGTCATTTGCCTTATATAGTTTTCCGCATTCTGGATTTTGTTGAAGACATCCTTGTGGTATAAATATATTCCTCTGACCCCAATATATCCTGTGACTGGTAGTTAGATTTAAAGACTTGATCCAGTTGAATTCCATTTTTTTAAAGGAATACTTTATTTGCAGAATTTTTTTTTAAGGAAGCAGATAATATCTGGTTGTCTCTTTTTATGTGGTTTGTGGCCATTGATGATCCTTGCTTAAATTCTTTATTTCATTTGCGAACACTTGGACACTGACTGGATATTTTTAGATGCAGTAATTAAATCATGGTTATGTGTTGAAAGCGAGCTTTTATCTTTTAGAGATACATACTGAAATATTTGCAGATATTCCAGTTCTCTTATTCCTTCTTTATTTATAGAAGTTGAAATGTTCTAGAATGAGAAAGCTCCAGAGGAATGCAGTTCGATTTGGAAAGGCAGACCCAAGGATTCATTCTTTCCTTCTACTAGGTTTCAAAACAATGAATGGGTTCTACAGGACTCCTTAGGACTAGTGAGTTGGGTTTCTTTAATAGCTGCAATATGGACTCGTGAATTTTAACATATCTGATTGTGCGGCGTGGTCTCTTTTCTCCAAAGGCTTTAGGGCACTGCAACCAGGACTACCCAAGTGTAAAAGCAACTTTCTTATTAAAGAAACAACGGTGAAAAATAACTGGGTGACAAGAGAAGGGACAGGAAGAAAGGGTTTTAAAATGCGGCATCATGAGGAAATGCATTAGGGAAAAGCAAGAGACTTCAGAATGAGAAAATCTCATGTTCCGTTTCCCAAGGATCGTCTGTGGGGCGGCCGGAAACCCGGTCAGCGGGAGACAATGGGAACCTCGACCCCAGCTGCTGCAGGCTCCCTCTGTTTGGGGCTGGACTGAGTCTTCTCCCACGAAGTCAGTCTTCCCCCCCGCTTTATTCAACTGGTCACGTGTGATAAGAGAACTAAGCCCCACAGCTCCTAAGTCTCTCTGTTTAAAGGGGGGGGGGCGCTGAGGAGGCAAGGGGGGTGTACCCACATCCTGCCATTCGATGCATAATAAGCATGAAGAGTAAGACAGTAGGGAAGGTTCTTGGCTGATTTTTCTATCATCGGGTAACCCAACAGCTGCGACAAACTCACCTGGAGTAATTCATCAGCATTCTCTCTTTCCAGCTGGGTACACAGAACCACTCAGCTTCCCACCCGGGGGGTCGGAGCCAGGGGGTGTGTGTGGGGGAAACCTGACCCAGCCCCGCAGCGCATGCGCAGCTCTCAAACCCCGCGCACCCAGAGGCCTTAAGAAGCCATCCCAAAGGCCGCTGCGGAAAGATGAGCAGACCCTTATTAAGGGGATAATTAATTAGTCCTGAAACCTCGTAGCAAATGGAATGCATTAATAATTCATGGGCAGCCGCTCACGACTCCCCCCTCCACCTCCTGGGAGACAGACTTCCTGCATCTGTAGCTTCTTGGGGGAGCCCGCAG
>NC_138371.1:164205317-164474834 GCF_054177405.1 Leptonychotes weddellii | reverse complement strand
CTGCGGGCTCCCCCAAGAAGCTACAGATGCAGGAAGTCTGTCTCCCAGGAGGTGGAGGGGGGAGTCGTGAGCGGCTGCCCATGAATTATTAATGCATTCCATCTTGGAGATGGGTTGCACAACAGTGTGATTATACTTACTACGGAACTGTACGCTTAAAAATAGTTACTACATTCGGTGCGCCTGGGTGGCTCAGTCAGTTGAGCGTCCAACTCTTGATTTCAGCTCAGGTCATGATCTCAGGGCTGTGAGACTGAGCCCCATGGCCCAGGGCTCCTTGCTCAGCGGGGAGTCTGCTTGTCCCTCTCCCTCTACTCCTTCCCCCCCACCCCCCTCGTGCACTCACTCGCTCTCTCTCTTAAATAAATAAATAAAATCTTTAAAAATAGTTACAATAATGAGGTTTTTTTAAAAGATTTTATTTATTTATTTGACAGAGAGAGAGACAGTAAGAGAGGGAACACAAGCAGGGGGAGTGGGAGAGGGAGAAGCAGGCTTCCCACGGAGCAGGGATCCTGATGTGAGACTCGATCCCAGGACCTTGGGACCATGACCTGAGCCAAAGGCAGATGCTTAACTGACTGAGCCCCCTAGGTGCCCCTACAATAGTACGTTTTATGTCATGTGCATTTTACCACAGTTAAAACGTACAACTGAGAGAAAGATGTCTGAATGATCATACTTTGAATGATGACAGTTGGCTGTGGTCCTAACTGTTTAAACTGTCTATCCTACCTGTTATTATTTACTATCAACTGTCCTACAGGATCTTTTTCTTTTTTTTAAGATTTCATTTATTTGAGAGAGAGAGAGCATGAGCAGGGGAAGCAGAGGGAGAGGGCGAAGCAGGCTTCCCACTGAGCAGGGAGCCCGATGCCGGGTTCGATCCAGGGACCCTGGGATCACAGCCTGAGCCCCCCAGGCGCCCCTATCCTACTGGATCTTGAGACGCTATGGCACTTCCTGAGCAATCCCCTTGTGCCGCACCCTGCGTTCAGTGCTCTGCATTCATGTGGGAGCCCAGCAGCTCCCCATGCAACAGCCATCGTGGTTGTTCCTGGCTTACAGGGGCATGGGGCATGGGGCATGGGGCATGGGGCATGGGGCAAGGGGAATGGGGCATGGGGCAGGTAAGCTGCTGAGGGAGGAGAGAGCTGAACCCAGCCGGGTCTGGCTCCAGACTCCTGGCCCTTAACCAATATACGTACTGCCTCTCTCAAGATTAAAATGACTCTTACGTTTTAAAAAAGATTTATTTATTTATTATTTGGGAGAAAGAGAGAGAGAGAGAGAGCACACGCAGGGAGGGGGAGAGGGAGAGAGAGAATCTCAAGCAGACTCCGTGCTGATCGGAGCCCGATGGTCCTTCTGAACACAGAGTCCTGTGTGCACACGTCCTACACCCATGAAGCTGGCCCTGCTGCGGAGCGAATACACAGGGATCCTTTCTACTGTTTTCTCTACTTTGGTATCTTTAAAATTTTTTTCAATAATAAAATGAGTTTAAAGTTTGTTCGTTGACAAGATTTTCATTTGTAGGCAATGGCATAGAATGATGGTTCTCAAAGTGTAATCCCCAGGTCACCGTTATCAGCATCACCAGCAAACTTGTTAAAAATGCATTTGTCTGGGGCGCCCAGGTGGCTCAGTCAGTTAAGCGTCTGCCTTCAGCCCAGGTCATGATCCCAGGGTTCTGGGATCGAGTCCCCCATCGGGCTCCCTGCTCAGTGGGGAGCCGGCTTCTCCCTCTGCCTGCCGCTCCCCCTGCTTGTTGCTCTCTCTCTCTCTCTCTCTGATAAATAAATAAATAAAATCTTAAAAAAAAATGCCAATGTCTGTGTCAGCCTCAGGCCTATGAGGTCAGAGGCTCGGAGGGTGGGGCCCAGCAGGCTGTCCCAGCAAGTCCTCCAGGGGATTCTGCGTGCTACAGTTTGAAAGCCACTGGTAGATATGTCACCCGAGGCCATATATTTAGTCATTAGCAGAACCGGGACTCAAGCCCAGGGGTCAGGCTGTGAGCGCAAACTTTCCCCATGATACGATGTAATCACCGGACAGAAGGTAGAGCAAGAGCAGCAATTACCCAGCAAATGTCTGTACAGTGTGGACTACCCTGGTCTCACTCACTCCTCACTGAACAGACAAACCGAGCCCTACAGCTGCTGAGGATCACTGCAGGTCCATCTGCTGAAAGGTACAGCCCTGAGGAGCCGTCGATAGCTACCATGAGCGTAGACCGTGTCCCGAAGACTGCACCGAATCGCAACCTAGCACGTGCATGGTCAGAAGGATGGCTGAGTCATTTGACAGAACATTAACACTTGTTAAAATTCATGGGGTTAAACTGTGTTCCCTAAAAGATGTGTTGAAGGCCTAACCCCAGGGCCCTGTGCATGTGACCTTGTTTGGAAATAGGTCTGTGCAGATGTAATTAAGTTAAGATGGGGTCTTACTGGAGTGGCCTGGGTCCAAATCCAACATGACCTGTGACTTTGTAAGAAGAGCAGAGAGACACAGAATTGTTTTGGACTGAACTGTATCCCCCACAAATTCATACGTTTGAAGTTCTAACCTCCAGTGTGACTGGTTTTGGAGACAGGATCTTGCAGGAGGTAATAAGGTAACATGAGGTCATAGGGTCGGGCCCTAACCTAATAGGGCTGGTGTCCTTGAAAGAGGAGGAAGAGACCCCAGAGAGCTCCCTTTCTCTGTAGGTGCTTAAGATAAAAGGCCATGTGAGGACACAGCAAGAAGGTGGCCATTTGCAAGCCAAGAAAAGAGATCTTGCCAGAAACCAACCCTGGTAACACCTTGATCTTGGACTTAGAGACTCTGGAGCTGTGAGAAAATAAACTTCTGCTGTGTAAGCCATCCAGTCTGTGGTATTTAGTTATGTCCACCCTTGCAGACTTAAAAAAAAAAAAAATACGAAGATGAAGGCAGAGATCCGAGTGATACACTCATGGCCACAGTCCATGGGACTAAAATCCTTCAGAGGTAGAGCCAAGCTAACAAAGTGCCAAGTTAAATACATCGGAGCCTGCTACCTTGACAAATATTCCTTCATAATAATCTGAAGGTCAGGTTCTAACAAAAAATTCTTGGACTCTCCGGAATATTCCAGATGCTTGGAGGAATTGCCCACTCACTAAAAATACCTCAGCTTGTTAAGAGTTAATTTCTCTCTAAATAACCTAAAAATGACAATGGATAACGAGCAACAGTAAGAATCAGAGGGACCAAAGGTGGCATTACTTTGCTGCTTTCCCTCTATAGAAATAAACACTGCACAATTTTCCCTGAAGTAAGGTGCAGCCAGAATCTCCAGTTGCCAATTTAGCAAGGGATGTGAGGCCCTTTTTAAAATGGTTTAATTATTCCTCTAGGTCAGGTTCCCTCTTTCAAAATAATTAGATTATGGTGATACACTGAAACTAGCTTTCTTCAACAACATTTTTATTTTGTAACAGTTTTAATAGAATTCAAATGTTTATTACTACCTATTTCTATAATCTAGCTCATTTACCCAATTTAAATGAAAATGTGAGTAGGCGAGTGAGTAGTTAGGAGGCCTTTTAGGACTTCCAGTGTTTGGGGAAGACTTTAACAAATATTCATATTAGAATCATTTTCTGGGGGCCCCTGGATGGCACAGTCAGTTAAGCATCCCAGTCTTGATTTTGGCTCAGGTCATGATCTCAGGGTTGTGAGATCGAGCCCCGCACTGGGCTCCGGGCTCAGCGCAGAGTCTTCAAAAGTTTCTCCCTCTCCCTCTGCCCCTCCCCTCACTCACTTGCTTTTCCTCTAAAATAAATAAATATTTTTTAAAAAGAATCATTTTCTCTTCAGCATATACTTATATAAACAAGTGGAGGGCAGAGACGTAAGCCAGTATTTCCTTTTACTTTTGAATTAATACCTATAGATGTTACATAAAATCTAATGATTTTAACATGCAGAATAGTGAAAGAATAAAAATAATATTAGCAATTTGGAACACGTCCCTGATGTTTGCTGAATATTACTTTTACTGTATGAGTTTGAGAACCCATGTGAATGTTACCTAAGTGAACTCAGTATTTAGCTTGTAAGTTTGCATGAGTCCTGGCCTGGCTGAACACGACTGTCTTTCAGGACTGTAACTGAATGGTAGACAGCTGTCCTTAAAAAAAAAAAAATTAAGGTCATTCAGACTGGATCACTTAATTAGCACTGTGTTACTTTTTCTTCTCGTTTTGACTTCAAGGGCAAAGGATATGTCCTGGGAAGTGGCAGCTTTATAAACTACAGAGAAGAAAGAGAAATGTACCCCAATGATTGTCAACTGCCCTTCCTTTTAGAGAAGAATTTCTTGGAAAGGTTGGACAGGGCCACTTCTGACCATTTGTTACAATATGAAGGATGAAAGGAGTCCAAGTGACCATTTCCCACTGACTTTTATATCATTTACAGGAACAGCCCTTTTGTGAGACAACATTGGAACATTTCTAAAGGAGAGACTAGGTGAGATCGTTGCCATAGTATGAAATAAGCTCAGGGAGAGACAGGGGCTGGGGGGCGGCGGCGGTCCCTAGCAGTTTGGATATACATTGCACATCATATTAGTACTTTATCAGCATCCAGGATCTTAAATCTGATGCTCCATCTTATATATTTTAAGCACAATCCTGTCATGCCCCACAATTGGCCACATTGGTGTCAACCAAATTTAGAAGAGACAAATAATATATAACCCAGAATGCCCATTTACTAGTTTCTGATAATAACTGGAGTGATTTATTTACATCCCTTTTCTCATGCCCCTGCAAAGTCATACTAACCTAAGTACTCATTTACAGGCATCTAGGTTCTTGGAAAGCCCAAATGAGTAACCAGAAGGTTGCTTGGTAGGTAGAGAATTAGGGCCAAGAGCAGTGGATGTTTTGAGGGTGACGCTATTCACATAATGGTGAGGCTCAGAGCAGATGTCTCCTGATCAGATTGCTACTGTCCTCCAGAACCAATGTAGGTTTTGAAAATCAATCAATGTATTTTGTAGGTTTTGAAATTCCTTTTCATCTTTTATCATGGCCCACCATCATGATCAGAATGGATGCATATTTATTTGAGATTCAATATACTTATGTGAAGTCAAGGCTTTAGAGCTATATCATATAAAGCAAAACCATATATAGTTAGTTAGTTATATTTGACTCTTCTGAATTTATCCCGGGTAATCACAGATGGAGCAGACAACTCCAACAAGACATTAAAATGAATGCAACCCTAAATGCTGAAGACCCAGAACTTCCGTTGATGGACTGTAATGGATCAGTTTATTCCAAAGAAGCAAAGGAGTCCTCTGATTGATGGCTTCTATGTACACAAGGTCATCCCTTTTGCGAAAAGATGAAAATTGTTGGGGAAGGGGAAGGAACCAGAATTCTGAGAAGATCAGATCAAAGGAAAGCTTAGAGACAAGAAAGGGAGACAGGCAGATATCCCTATTGGGAGCATCAGTGGTGGACACAAGAGCAGTGATAATTAGAATACGTCACAGAAGGGAGAGAGTGGCAATGGAGAGACCACGAGAGGAGCCTTGACATCCAGGGACAAGGAACACACCATGCACCCCTGCAAATCCCAAACCATGTGGTACCTCTAGGACACATCACAGGAGAAAACTTATATTGTTTTAGTCGGCTTAGACTAAAGGGCTTTAGAGGGCTTAGAAAGATACGGAAGAAGAGAAAATAGTATAGTGGTTCCTCAAAAGTAGGACACAGAATTACCTTATGATCCAGCAATTCCACTTCTGAGCATGTGCCCAAAGGATTGAAAGCTGACTCTTAAACAGATATTTATTTGTACACCCACGTTCTTGGCAGCATTATTCACAATGGCCAAAAGGTAGAAGCAACTCAAGTGTTCAATGATGGATGGATGGATAAACAGAATGTGGTATATACAAACAATGGAATATTTCTTCAGCCTTAAAAAGGAATGAAGTTCTCATACATGCTTCAATATGAACCTTGAAGACATTATGCAGAGTGGAATAAATAAGCCAGAATCAAAAGGTCCAATATTGTCTGATTCCATTAATCTGAGGTACCTGGAGTAGTCAAATTCATAGAGAGAGAAAGGGGAATGGTGGTTGCCAGGGCGGGGGGAGGAGGCGATGGTAAGTTCCTATTTAATGTGCATGGAGTTTCAGTTTGGAGAGAGGAAAGCAGTTCTGGAGATGGACAGTGGTGAAGGTTGTACATCAGTGTGAATGTACTTCATGCCACAGAGCCGTATACAGAGAGATGTTAACATGATAAATTGTTGTGTATATATATTTTTTTGAGAGAGAGAGAGCAGGGGAGAGGCGGAGGGAGAGGGAGGGAATCTGAAGCAGGATCCACACCCAGTACGGAGCCTGACGTGGGCCCATCTCACAACCCTGAGATCATGACCTGAGCCGAAATCGAGAGTCGGATGCTCAACCGACTAAGCCACCCAGGCGCCCCCTGTTATGTATATTTTATATGACATGCCTGGTGATTTTACTCTTTACTTAATTGCTGTTTCATATGGTAATGTTTTGTTGGTTTTTTAAACTTTCTTTCTTTCTTTCTTTCTTTCTTTCTTTCTTTCTTTCTTTCTTTCTTTCAGAGAGAGAGCTTGTGCAAGCGGCGGGGGGTGGGGGGAAGGCAGGGGAGAGGGAGAGACGGGGAGAGGAACAAGCAGACTCCCAGCTGCGTGGGGAGCCCAATGCAGGGCTCAATCTCATGACTCTGAGATCATGACCTGAGATGAAACCAAAGTTGGACGCCCAACCGACCCAGCCACCCAGGTGCCCATCATATGGTAATGTTTTCTCAGTAGGATAGTTTGAGTAGGACAGCCTTGACAGAACTCCCCTTCACAGTCTTCAAGGAAAGTTCTTGCCTGTTCCAAGAAACAAATGTTCTTTTTGTGCTGTTGTGCTCTGTCTCTTACCTCCTATATATGGCAAGCAATACCCATTCTAGACCAAATGGCGACCGGCTCTACTGCACATTCTGTCTGCTATGAACCACCTCAGTTGTGGCTAAAATAAAGCTCACACTGTGGGAGAAGCGTCAGTGCCGTGCCCATGGCTCCTTGGCAGGAACCCTTCGTGAAAATGCAGGCCTGACTTCCAACTGTCAGCCCCTACAGCTCGTTACCGGGAGGCTCTCTGGCTTCAGCAACTGGCTGTGGCCGTGCGGGGCAGGAGGGACGTGTCACGAGTGAATGTCCCCAGAAAACAGCCCTAAGTGGTGGAGCCAGTAGACAAATTTTCCAGCCCTCCCGCCTCTGGATGGGACAACTGAGGTGCATCTC
Source organism: Leptonychotes weddellii (assembly GCF_054177405.1). NCBI lineage: Eukaryota > Metazoa > Chordata > Mammalia > Carnivora > Phocidae > Leptonychotes > Leptonychotes weddellii. The sequence continues at coordinate 164,467,502 of NC_138371.1, read as the reverse complement.
TGTACATACCCAGCAGGCTTGCGCCCCAGTTACCCACAGTGATAAATGGTTTTAAAAAGCACTTTTGGGGGTGCCTGGGTGGCTCAGTTGGCTAAGTGACTGACTTTTGATTTTGGCTCATGATCTCGGGGTCCTGGGATCGAGCCCCACGTTGGGCTCCGTGCTCAGTGGGGAGTCTGCTTGTCCCTCTGCCCCTCCCCCTGCTTGTACTCTCTCTCTCTCCCTCCCTCTCTCAAATAAATAAATAAAATCTTTAAGGGGGGAAAAAAAAGCAGTTTTGACTGACTTCCTTCTCTGTCCTGCCTCATTTTGCCACTCCTTGCCCACCCAGTATTTCCTGTAACCACCTCCCAAACTACTTGCACTTGAATCCTTGTCTAAGGAAGAGCCTTAGACACACTCAGTTGTAGATACACTCAGTCTACAACTTTCTAACAGTGATACCAGGACTCCAATTGAAAATGTCCTCGGAGAGGCTATAATGGACTGAATTGTGTTCCCCCAACACTTGTATGTTGGAGCCCTAACCCCCAGTACCTCAAAATGTAACTGTATCTTTAAAGAGGTAATTAAGTTAAATTGAGGTCACTAGGTGGGTAGGCTGTAATCCAATAGGACGTGACCAGTGTCCTGAGAAGAAGAGGAAATTATGTAGACGTGCACAGGAGAGACCAAGTGAGGGCACAGTGGGAAGGTGGCTCTCGAAAAGCCAAGGAGAGAGGCTCAGAAGAAACCAACCCTGCTGACCCTGTGATCTTGGACTTCAGCCTCCAGAACTGTGAGAAAATAAATTTATGTTGTTTAAGCCCCCTACTCTGAGCTGCTCTGTTACAGTGGCCCAGCAAGGTAATACAGGGGCTTCCACCTTCTAGTAGCAATCCATCCCGTTTTGGACTCTCCTGGTGGTTGAAAGGTTCTCCATATGGAGTGAAATCCTCCTCCTATAACTACTTTTATTTCTGCTTGTTAGAGCAACGTGGAAGAAATCGGCTTCTACTTTTATGTGAAAACACTCAGTTATTCATGGAACCAAAAAACTTTAAAGCTAGATAGTATGTGAAGAGATGGCGTAGGAAGGCTCACCAGAGGCTCACATCCTACTGCTGGTTCACAAAGACAGCAGGATGAGACCCATGGTTTTTATATCAACCATCAAAGTATTCAAAGGAGGCCGCCAACACTTAAACATCCTTCTTAAAAAAAAATAGAATTTTGCTTTCTGTCCTGCTGTAACCTGGTCCTTTGATAGAGGAATTGGAGGGAGTAAGTATTAAGAAGCATTGACCTAGGCCTTCATTTGGGGTTTCTCAGGAAGCAGAAGCCAAGATGGCATTGAGGAGTGCCAGCAAGGCATTGGGGGAGGGGTGGGAACCATGCCTGAGAGGTAAGAGATAAGGGGAGGAAAGAAATGAGCACGAGGCTGGGGAAGGCTTCAGCCCCTGATGCTAATCTGACCACTGGGAAAGGGGTGGGGAAACAGGCAGGCGCTCCAACCAGGAGCTCCAAGACTACGCATGAGACGGGTCCTGCCCTAGGCGGAAATGGCCAGGCGTCTGGACTCCCACAGCTCAGTCGCAGGCTGGGAGCTGTCTGGGCAGAGAGTGGCTTCAGTCAGAAAGCTGAGCAGAGCCTAAAGGTGCTGTAGCTTGAGGCTGCAGTTCCTTGCATCCCCTGCTGCTGGACGGCCAGTTCTTCTTGAAGGGAGACCCCAGCTGTATAGCTCATGGCTGCCATATAGGGCCATACTCCGTGCTCTCTCGTGGTCCCTCCTGAAATAGGGTCCTTGAGTCTTAACATTTGATTCAGGGGTGATGCAAAGGAGAGCAAGCCATTACCTGCTTCATTTGCTCTCCTCACCTCTGGAGATCTGGCTTGAGATTGTGTTGGATTTTCTAGGCCTCGTCCCTGGGACCCCACTGACCCAAGCCTCATCTGTCCTTTTCGCGTCATTGATTTTAGTACCCAAATGTAGGCATTTCATATTCCGGCCAAGACTCCCAAGTCATGTCCAACCGGCCCCTGATGCACATGTCAAGACTTTTACTCAGCTATGGGCGCCTGGGTGGCTCAGTTGGTTAAGCGACTGCCTTCGGCTCAGGTCATGATCCTGGAGTCCCGGGATCGAGTCCCACGTCGGGCTCCCTGCTCAGCAGGGAGTCTGCCTCTCTCTCTGACCCTCCCCCCTCTCATTCTCTCTCTCAAATAAATAAATAAAATCTTTAAAAAAAAAAAAAAACTTTTACTCAGCTAGAAACTCTTTATTTTTATTTGTACAAAACCCAGAATTTCACAAGTACTAAATGCTTTCTGTGCCTAAGTTTAAGAGAGTTTACACGGATCTTTAGTTCAGTAGAGACAGATTAGTGAGGACTTAGTAAATTATTATGAATGTGGTAGATAATCATAAGCTTGATATCAACTATAAGCTCAAAGGAAAGAAATAGTTTCTCAATCAAAAATTCTAAGAAACCAAGTTTCATATAAAAAATATTTAAATTCTAAATTACAAGTGAATATTCCTTAAAACTACTAAAAGTAACCTCTTGATTTATAAGAAAGCCCTTCATCATTCTTTTTTTTTTTTAAAGACTTATTTCTTTGAGAGAGAGAGGATTGGGGGAAGGGGCAGAAGGAGAGGGACACAGTCTCAAGCAGATTCTGTGCCGAGCATGGAGCCTGACCCTGAGATCATGACACGAGCCGAAATCAAGAGTCGGACGCTTAACCGACTGAGCCACCCGGGCGCCCTGCCCTTTGACATTCTTAACAAAGAATTTAGAAACACAACATTAAGGTAACAAGGGGGCTTGTAAGTATTTGGTAACTTTTCCTTGTTTATTTAAAGAGACTGCTGGCTGGCTGAAAGCTTGTCATCTTAAAGGACCTGCGCAGCAGCCACATTCTTAAAATTTGTTTAAAAATTAGGGGCACCTGGCTGGCTCAGTCAGTGGAACGTGTGACTTTTAGTCTCAGGGTTGTGAGTTTGAGCCCCATGTTGGGTGTAGAGATTAGTTAAAAGTAAAATCTTTTTTAATTTAAGATTTTATTTAGGGGCGCCTGGGTGGCTCAGTTGGTTAAGCGACTGCCTTCGGCTCAGGTCATGATCCTGGAGTCCCGGGATCGAGTCCCGCATCAGGCTCCCTGCTCGGCAGGGAGTCTGCTTCTCCCTCAGACCCTCCCCCCTCTCCTGCTCTCTCTCTCTCAAATAAATAAATAAATAAAATCTTTAAAAAAAAATTTTATTTATTTATTTGAGAGAGAGCGAGAGAGCGCATGGGGGGGAGGGGCAGAGGGAAAGGGAGAGGGAGAAGCAGATTCCCCACCAAGCAGGGAACCTGATGCGGGGCTCAATCCCAGCACCCCAAGATCATGACCTGAGCCGAAGGCAGACACTTAACTGACTGAGCCAGCCAGGCGTCCCTAAAAATTAAATCTTAAAACAAAAATTTAGCTGCCAACAGGGACTGTAGTTTCTGGCTTCCATTATAATTTCTTGCCAAATGTGAAGGAAAGAATATGGAGCTTATAATTTTCTATTTCCACATGACCAATAATACTAGTTGGATCTCTGTGCAATCTCATCCCAGTGTGGAGCTGAAATCCATTGCATTGTTTGAGTGGGCTGTATCTTTACAGTTTCTGAGTCCAGTGAACGATATCTGGGAAGCAGTCACTGTGAAAAGGTATTCACTTCCTCTTGTCTGCTCTTTGTTATTACCCTTGTTTACAGTGGATTCAGCAAAAGCAAACCTGATCTTTTATTTTTCTTATCATCTCACTTATCTAATTCAATTTCATACCCATACCTAACCTTACATATGTCATTTACTCTTTGTTGTCTAAAGCTTCTCCTACTCAGTATCAATAGCTGTTTTTGAGGTGAGTTCTCTCTGCTGTTTTGTATCTTTCCACTTTTGCTTATATTTCTAGAGTCCTCTGGTCAATCAATATTAAATCTTCACCCCAAATCCTCTTGGCAAGAATCAAAGTTATAAACAACACTATGATTTTAAATAATAAATGCTTAAAAGCCAGACAGCATAAAATCTGGAGTCAGAAGATCTGGTTTTGAGTTTCCACTATTTTTCATCTGGCCTGGGGCAAGTAATATAAACTCTCCAAATTTCAGTTTCCACAATCATAAAATTGCAGTTATTATATCTTTTGAAGATCACATAAAATAACAGTTAATATGTGCCAAGTAATTACTAAATACCAGACTTTGATCTAAGGGCTTAAAAGTATTAACTCATTCAAGCTTTACAACTCCACGAGAGTGCTATTATTATCATCATTTTGTAGATAAAGAAAATAAGGGCACATAGAAGATTAAAAAAAGAAAACGAGTCCGAAGTCATATAGACAGGAAGTTGTAGGACTGAGATTTGAAGTGTGGGGAGGAAAACTTTTCCTCTACTATCTTATGTTCAAGCACTGGGGGCCTGCAAATTAAACTAACAACAGATAAATTAACAAGAGAAAAGACATACAATTTTTTTCCAAGATGTATTTATCTATTTGAGAGAGAGAGCACACCAGTGGCGGGGAGGGCAGAAGGAGAGAAGCTTCAAGCAGACTCCCTGCTGAGCAGGGAGCTCAACACGGGGCTTGATCACATGATCCATGAGATCATGACCTGAGCTGAAACCAAGAGCTGGATGGACACTCAACTGACTGAGCCACCCAGGCGTCCCAAGGCATACAATTTTTAATAACATTTACACACATGAGCGTTTACAATGAAGAATCAAAACTCAAAAAAGCAGACTTAAGGGCTAATATACCATTTTAACAAAAGAAAGGAGATTTGGACTTTGAGGAATGATAAATCATGGGGAAGTGACTAGGAGACATTTGAAAGAACTGATGGAAGGTAAGCATTATTTTTAGTAAGATCTGTTTATGCAAACTTGTCTTGGTGTCAGTTGTCTGTCTCCATTCTTGAGTATACCATGGGGAAAAGACAGTCTTTTCAACAAATGGTGCTGGGAAAACTGGACAGCTACATGCAAAGGAATGAAACTAGATCACCTTCTTACACCATAAACAACAATAAAGTCACTATGGATTAAAGACTTAAATGTGAGACCTGAAACCATAAAATCCTAAAAGAAAACATAGTCAGTAATCTCTTGGACATCACCCTTAGCAACATTTATTTATGGATCTCTCTCCTGGGGCAAGGGAAACAAAAGCAAAAATAAATTATTGGGAGTACACCAAAATGAAAAGCTTTTGCATAGCAAAGGAAATGATCAGCAAGACAAAGAGGCAACCTACTGATTGGGAGAAGATATTTGCAAATGATATATTTGATAAGGGGTTAATATCTAACATATATAAAGAACTTCTGCAACTCAACTCACACACAAAAACAAATAAGCCATTTAAAATGGGCAGAAGACATGAACAGACATTTCTCCAAACAAGACATGCAGATGGCCAACAGACACACAAAAAGATGCTCAAAATCACTCATCATCAGGGAAATGCAAATTAAAACCACAATGAGATATCACCTCACACATATCAGAATGGCTGAAATCAAAAACACAAGAAACACCAGGTGTTGGCGAGGATGTAGAAAAAGGAACCATCGTGCACCGTTGATGGGAATGCACACTGGTACAGCCACTGGAGAAAACAGTATGGAGATTCCTTTAAAAATTAAAAATAGAACTACCAAATGATCCAGTAATTCCATTACTGGTACTTACCTAAAGAAAATGAAAACACTAATTCAAAAAGATACATGCACTTCTCTGTGTATAGCAGCATTATTTATAATAGCTAAGATAAGGAAGCAGCCCAAGTGTCCATGGACAGATGAATGGAAAAGAATATACAATAGAATATTACTCAGCCATAAAAAAGAATGAGGTCTTGCCATTTGCAAAACCATGGATGGGTATTATGCTAAGTGAAATAAGTCAGAGAAAGATAAATACCATATGATTTTACTTATTGTGGAGTATAGATAAAATAGACAAACAAACAAAAATGGACTCTTAGGTACAGAGGACAAACTGGTGGTTGCCAGAGGGGAGGTGAGTGGGAGGATGGACAAAATAGATAAAGAGGTTTAAGGGGTACAAGCCTCTAGCTATAAAGTAATAAGTCACCAAGATGAAAAGTACAGCATAGGGAATATAGTGAGTAATATGGTAACAACATTGTATGGTGACAGATGATGACTATACTTACCACGGTGAGCACTGAGAAATGTAGACAATTGCCAAATCAATATGTTGTAAAATGGAAACTAATATAACATTGTCTGTTATTTATATCTCAATAATTAAAGTGTTGTTCTCATTTTTTCAGGACCGGGGGGAAACACATTCACAAGGGGAAATTTATGTCCTGCTTTTAGGCAGATAAGGGAAGACAGAAAGCACTTCCTGCATCTGTTGATTCTCGGTTGCCTTCAGCTCAAAATAATCCTTAAACCAGAGTGGGATATTTTGGGATACAGATTCTGATCTCCTTCAGAAGCTAAGCTAAGTCTGACCCTGGAATCTGTATTCTTTTTTTTTTTTTTTCTCTTTAAAGTCAATGCCTTGCCTGGCATGGAGCCCAATGCAGGGCTTGAACTGACCACCATGAGATCAAGACCTGAGCCGAGATCAAGAGTCAGACACTTAACTGACTGAGCCACCCAGGCACCCCTGGAAACTGTATTTTTTTTAAAATTTTATTTAAGTTCGATTAATTAACATGTAGTGTATTATAAGTTTCAGAGTGGAATCTGTGTTCTTGACCACTACACACATTATTGCTTCCATTACAGTATCTACAAATGCCTTTTATTAACTATAAAAAGCTGAACACATATGAATTATTGTTCTATGTATTATAACTCATATAGTCCATATAAATGCAGCCCAATGTATCTTTATTTATTTTTTAAGTTTTATTTATTTATTTTAGAGAGAGAGATAGAGTGCTCATATGAGCAGAGGGAGGGCAGAGAGAGAGGGAAAGAGTCCCCAGCAGGCTCCCTGCCAAGCGCAGAGCCCTATGTGAGGTTGGATCCCATGACCCCAAGATCATGACCTGAACTGAAACCAAGATTCGGTTGCTCAACTGACTGAGCCACCCAGGTGCTCCTCAGTGCAGTTCAATGTATCTTTAAATGTGTTACAGGGCATTTCATTATTCATTGGCTAACCAGCTACTTCAGGAAAACACAATTAGATGAGTCGAAACTATGTAGGTAAATAGAGTAGGATAAGCCAACCCGGTGATACACAAACTTGGCCGAGCAGCAGAAATCAGAGGTGATAGATTGCAAATGTTTGGGTCCCATCCCAGAGTGAGTGAATTTTTAGGGAGGACCCAGCAATCTGTATTAAGAACAACAAATGTCCCTCAGATGATTCTGGTGACCAGCTATATTTGGGAACGACTACATAGGCAGACGTCTTGCGATCCCTTACTACAATCTGATTTCATAATCCCCAGCAAACTTTTTGGTTTAGTGGTCAATTTGAAACAATTTTCAACTGCCTAAATTGTCCCATAATTCAGGGAGCTCATTCACAAATAACTTTGAACATTCTCTAGGGAGTATATAAGCCACATAATGAATTTCTCCTATAAAACACTGGAGGCAGGACAGACTCACATGTGATCTGTTACAGTCGCCGTCCTGTGAAATTAGAAGGCTGTCCGTCGCATTTTAGGTTTTGCACTGGGTCGTATCACAGACAAAAAAAGCAAATTGTACCCTGCTTTTGTGAGATGCCATGTACAAGTAAGTACTAAAAATCTTTCTTTACAGTCGTGAGCTAGGGTTAGTAACTGGCTTATGGCACTAATTGTAATTGCTATTAGAGGGGAGTAATTTTATTTATCATATAAATGTTACAAAAGGTATTCCAATTCTGTAGTTTTAAGGAGGTGTCATTAAATGTAGCTAAAGATAATAAGGCATTTACACAAGAATTGTTGATTTTGCTAGGGATTTAGGGTCAATGGCAGGCTGACTGGGACTTTGAGTTAAAAATTGAGGGACAGGGGGTGCCTGGCTGGCTCAGTCCATAGAGCATGGGACTCTTGATCTCAGGGTTGTGAGTTCGAGCCCCATGTTGGGTGTAGAGCTTACTTAAAAAAAAAAAAAAAGTGAGGGACAAGAAAAGAAAAATATTCCACATAGTAGAGTCATGGATGTAATATTCTACTGTTCCTGTTTCATCATTTTTCATGTCGTGTGACTTTTTATTTTATTTTTATTCTTATTGAGGTATAACTGACATACAGCATTATGTTAGTTTTAGGTATACAACATAATGATTCAGTATTTGTCTATATCCTGAAATGATCACCACAATGTCTAGTCAAAATCTGCCACGTGACTTTTTAAAATGTGCTAACATTTTTGTTATTGAAAAAAAAGAACACGTAGTAGACACCAATGACACAAAAGGGCTCAATAATAATTATTTTGTTTTCATCTAAGATATCTATCACTTATGAACTTCCCTCCCCAAAGGCAACCACTGATAACATACTACCAGTATTTATATCCTTCCAGAAGTGTTCCGTGCATACGCGAGTGCTGTGTGTGTGTGTGTGCGCGTGACTCTCCATGGTGAAGTGCACAGTTCTGGCATTAGGATGCTTGGGTTTGAACGCTAGCTCAGTCACTAACTGTGCAACACTGACCAAGTTCAATTTTCTCAGCTATAAAAAAAAAACGAGGAGTGCCTGGGTGGCTCAGTCGCTTAAGTATCCGACTCTTGATCTCAGCTCAGGTCATGATCTCAGGATGGTGAGATTGAGCCCCGAGTTGGGCTCTGCGCTTAGCACAGTCTGCTTGAGATTCTCTCTCTGCCTCTCCCCCTGCACCTCCCCCCTGATCATGGGCACACTCTCTCTCTCTCTCTCTAGATGAATAAAATCTTTGAAAAAAAAAAGAGATGGAGAAAAAAAAATCAGTTAAAAGAAATAAAAGTAGTGGTCCCTGGAGAGAGAGAAGTTGGTGATGGGGTTGAGGGACTATTTGTTTTCCTTTTATTTTTTTTTTAAGATTTATTTATTTATTTGAGAGAGAGGGAGAGAGGGAGAGACTGGGTACAACTGTGGGGAGAGGGGCAGAGGGAGAGAGAATCTCAAGCAGACTCCCTGCTGAGCGTGGAGCCTGACACAGGGCTCGATCTCACGACCCTGAGATCATGACCTGAGCTGAAATCAAGAGTCGGATACTTAACCAACCATTTATTGACACTCATGCTCCAGACGCTGGGTCTGGAGCCTACTTAAGATTCTTTCTCTCGTGGCACCTGGGTGGCTCAGTCAGTTGGGGCGTTAGACTCTTGGTTTGGGCTGAGGTCATGATCTCAGGGTTGTGGGATGAAGCCCCCGCACTGGGCTCTGTGTTCAGAGGGGAGTCTGCTTCACCTCTCCCTCTGCCTTTGCCTCTCCCCTCTCTCATGTGCTCTCTCATGAATAAATGGATCTTAAAAAAAAAAAAAAAGATGCTCTCTTTCTCTCTCTCTCCCCCCTCCCTCTCTAAAAAAAAGAAAATACCAATGTGGTAAAATAGGTCCCCCCCTTTTTAAAGATTTTATTTATTTGACAGAGAGTGAGAGAGCACAAGCAGGGGGAACAGCAGAAGGGGAGGGAGAAGAGAGCTCCCCGCTGAGCAGGGAGCCCGATGCGGGGCGCGATCCCAGGATTCCGGGATCATGACCCGAGCCGAAGGCAGGTGCTTAACCGACTGAGCCACCCGGGTGCCCCCAAATAGGCCCTTTTAAATGGAGCTGGTGGGACTGCCAATTGGTGCAACACTTCCGTGAAGGCATTGACTATACATCTTACAAGCTTAAGAGCTCATGACTTTTGCCCAGTAATCACTTCTAAGATCCCACCTTTAGCAAATAGAGATGTAGTCAAAGAAAATCGGAAAAATGGGACCAGTGATGTCCATTTATTGGATAATGGCTAAGTATGATAAAACCATGTGATGTAATACGGTACAGATGATGAGAATGCACTTTTTGAAGAAAAAGTACATAAGAGAAATATGGCATCTAAAATTTTATATACACGTGCAAATGGAAAAATAAAATTTGTGTAATCTGTAGCATTATGTGAAATTTATAAGAGTAAATTATTTTAGGGGCACCTGGGGGGCTCAGTCAGTTAAGCGTATGACTCTTGGTTTCGGCTCAGGTCATGATCTCAGGGTTGTGGGATCAGGCCCACATCTGACTCTGCACTCAGTGTGGAGTCCATGTGGGACTCTCCCTTTCTCTCCCTCCCTCTTTGCCCTCTCCTCGCTCACTCTCTCTCTCTCAAATAAATAAAATCTTTTTTTTAAAGAGTAAATTATTTTGGAAGGTATCTGTTATTATAATTAATCATTTATAATGTAAAGCACTTAGTGAAAGTATTATTTGACCATTAAAAACAGATTTGGAAATTTAAGAAGTTCAGACTAATTAAGCTTTCTGCGTGAAAATAAACCCAGGCCTTATATCAGCTAGAATACAAGGGGAGCTTTTTTTTTTTTTTGTACTGTCACAAAATCAGGGAGAAGACACAGTTCTTTTCAAACAAGAAAGGGCGCCTGGGTGGCTCAGTCAGTTAAGTGTCTGACTTTGGCTCAGGTCATGATCTCGGGGTCCTGGGGTCAAGCCCTACTCCTGGCTCTGCACCCAGCGGGGAGTCTGCTTCTCCTTCTGCCCCTCCGCCTGCTCATGCTTTCTCCCTCTCTCAAATAAATAAATAAAATCTTCAAAAATAAAAATAAAATGAGAAGTATCAAAGCAATATAATTTGTCCAAGGATTAATCATGTTTAGTAATATTACTGGTACTTGCCCTTATATAATTTTTCTGTATTTATACACCCAAACTCTTAAAACCTTTACATTTTGTTGAATATGTCCGACCTTTTCTTAGTATTTTCTCTCTTTTTTTTGCCTGGTAACAACTCAAATTTTTCTTGCTTTTTATCTTATAATTTAACAAACAAGGCCGATAATTTACTTTATGGAGATTAACAAATGCTTGTATAAATCAAGATAACAGAATTCAAGAATACTTAGAGAAAAAATAAGTATTAACTCCACATGCTTTAAGAATGCTGGTCCTTTGAAAAGGTTTAAATAATAAACTGCAACTCAGAAATTTCTTTTTTTTTTATTACAGGTGTTTATCTAGCTCTACAAATCAATCAGAATAGGCAATCTTTTTTTTTTTTAAAGATTTTATTCATTTATTTAATTGACAGAGAGAGAAAGAGACAGCAAGAGAGGGAACACAAGCAGGGGGGAAGTGGGAGAGGGAGAAGCAGGCTTCCCGCGGAGCAGGGAGCCCAATGTGGGGCTCAATCCCAGGACCCTGGGATCATGACCTGAGCCGAAGGCAGTTGCTTAACGACTGAGCCACCCAGGCGCCCCTAGGCAATCTTTTAATTTAAGAGATTTTATAGTTCAGTTTATTAACTTCCTCCCAAAGTGGCCAAAGATATAAAAGTCTGTTTAGAAATCTCTCCACATTCACACAATGGAAAAATCTCCTCAGGCAAGATAAGGTCACTGTGGAGGCATTTGCAGCTGATTCCTGCTATTTTGTTTTGTACTGTTTCCTGTTGCACTTGTTCAGAAAGAATGTCAGCCAAATTAAGGGCTCAAATTTATGATTTATTTAAACCTTGTTATCAAAGCACTTCTAGAATGATGGAGTAGGGATCTCCGACAATCCAGTCTTCCATAAAAGCAACCAAAACACCAGCAAAAATGGTCAAAATCAACTTTTTCAGAAGTCTGGAGATTAACTAAAGGCTTGCAACAACCTAGAGCCTGTTTTTCAAGAAAACTGACTGAATCTTGGTAAGAACAATGGCATCGTAATCTGCCCTATTCCACGTCGCCTTTCTTTAACTCTGTGGTAGCCTTGGAACCCAACAGTCTTGGAATCCGTCTGTGTGGGAACTAGCAGCCTATCAGCCACCTGGGGAGAAGAATGGCCCCGGAGCTCCCCAAAACACTACCTTCCCAGAGAACTGTCACTATGTGATCTGTCTGGCAGTTCCTCCATCCCCCATACAATAGCCATGGGCAGAGCAGAAGGATAACCCACACTCAAGAGAGAAGGAACTTAACTGGCACATAATGACATGCACCAGAGGGACCACAAGGAGGCAAGCCGGGGCTCATGGGATCCAGCTGAGGTGTACATGCAAGCTGCATGCTCCTGCAGGCTCCTAGAAGCACATTCCAGTGAGCAGATCTCATTGGGACCTCCACCAATTACTGTCAAAAATAATTCAGAAAAATGAGTATAGTTAAAAGCCCAGCTGAAACCTAACTTGTAGGGCGCCTGGGTGGCTCAGTTGGTTAAGCGACTGCCTTCGGCTCAGGTCATGATCCTGGAGTCCCGGGGTCGAGTCCTGCATCGGGCTCCCTGCTCGGCAGGGAGTCTGCTTCTCCCTCTGACCCTCCCCCCTCTCATGCTCTCTGTCTCTCATTCTCTCTGTCTCAAATAAATAAATAAAATCTTTAAAAAAAAAAAAAAAGAAACCTAACTTGTATACAAGGGAGATCAATTATCTGTAAATCAAATATCACTGAAAAAAGGCAGGGCAAGGTTTATAAAAGTAAAAATTGCAGACCATCTGTGGACCAGAGATTGCTCTTGGTTTTTTGGGGGTTTTTTTGTCTTTGGATGTGCTGATTAGCTGACAACTATCAAGGAAGGCAGTTTGCCCTGGAGCAGATGAACATACTTATGAGGGAAGACAATTTTAGTTGTTTATAGGTTTTCCGAGACACCTTGTGATTTCAGCCGTGGATGAATGCAGAAGGTACCTCTGTCTTACTTACATCAGGTTGTGGGGTTTTTTTTTATGGAAAGAGAGAGCGAGAGCGCATGAATGGGGAAGGGCAGAGGGAGAGGGAGAATCCGAAGCAGGTTCCATGCTCAGCTCAGAGCTTGACGCAGGGCTCGATCGCATGACCCTGAGATCATGACCTGAGCTGAAATCAAGAGTCGGACCCTCAAATGACTGCGCCCCCCAGGCGCCCCCGTGTAGCTTTCTCAATTGCACTTCCGCATAGTATGATAGTTAAGGGCATAGGCTTTGAGTCCACTAGACCGGGCATGTCCTTTCATACCTAAACAACACCGAACCTGAATTTCCTCATCTGAAAATGCAGACAATGATATCAACATCACAGCATTCTTGGTAGGATTCAGGCAGATAACGGTTACAGCGTGCTTCATGCCATGTCCCCCTCATCAGAGACACTCGACAAATGGGAGACTTTATTATAAATTATGATGGGAATAGCTCACTGTGTCCGTCGGGGTCCATTCATGAGAAAGAAACCACACAGTAATCTCAACAAGGGTGTGTTTAATATAAAGAATTATTATTTTTTTTAAAGACTTTATTTATTTATTTGAGAGAGAGAGTGAGCACGAGAGGGGGGAGCGGGAGAGGGAGAAGCAGACTCCCCGCTGAGCAGGGAGCCCGATAGGGGACTCGATCCCAGGACTCCAGGATCATGACCTGAGCTGAAGGCAGTCGCCCAACCAACTGAGCCACCCAGGCGCCCTAATATAAAGAATTATTAACTCTAACATGGGATTACCTACTAAGAGGTAGAGAGAACCCAGAAGAATACAGGAAAAGAAGGTGTAGGGGTAGTTATTATTTCCAGGCTGAGTTAGAGCATCTAAAAAAGGAAGAAACCTGAAAGGGGGCCCCTTTCCCCCAGCTAAGGCTGGGATACAGACCTTATTGAAGACGGTAAGGCCACGCCGCTGGGTGATGGTGACGTTTGCTAAGGTTCCACACTGGTGGAACTCAATGACAATCTGCCCACTGGATGCCAGGGAGACCTGCCCTTGGGAAACTGCTGCATTATGGAAAGCACTGGAATGCACCCCCAGGGGGGTGACACAGGGTGTCCCGTAACCATAGCAATGAGGAACATCTTCCCAGAACGTGGGTCATAGTCTATCAATGGTGAAGAGCAATGATATGAAGGGAAAAAGAAGACATGATCCTCCTATCTGGAAAACTCTTGCATTTGTACCTAAACTTTAGTCGGGTCAGGGGGCAGAGCTTCCCTCATTTTAATTCCATGTGATATAACGAAACTCATATAGATAGATTTTTAAGTAATTATAATTACAATGTGAATTGTAATTCTTGAACTTCAGAAGAAAAAAACTCTTCGGGGGGGCTCCACTATAAATATTCAGTGAGGTAAAAAGCTATTGTAAGAAGTTAGATTTTCTTCCTACAAAATTCCACCAATCAATTTTTGTTGCCTAACTTTCTGAATGTTTGATTCTTAAAAAAAAACAAAAAATATCCCTTATTTTTCAGCCTCTAGTAAAGCATTTAAAGATTTAGTAAAGAAAACAAAACAAAACAAAACAAAAAACCTAAAAAACAAAAACAAAAAAACCCCCAAATCTTTAACCTTACTCTTGTTCGGTACTGGTTTTTAAATGTAATTTCTCTTCCCAGTGACCATGAAATAAGCAAGCTGAAATTGGCAGTGGAATCCATTTTCATTATTCAAACTAAGAGTAATTTTTCTTTTTGTATTTTTTTTAAAGATTTTATTTTTAAGTAATCTCTACACCCAACATGGGGCTCGAACCTACAACCCCGAGATCAAGAATCATAGGCTCCATCAACTGAACCAGCCAGGTGCCCTGAGAAGTAGTTTTTCTTACAAACGCCATTGATCAGAAGACAGAATTGTTACTCTGCCTTATTTCACACAGAAATCATTTTTTCTGGCTGCTGTTTGTTTCTTTGTTTGTTTGTTGTTTGGTTTGGTTTGGTTTTTTGCCATTCCTCTAACTGCCGATTTCATGTCTTGGAAATCCAACACTGACATTAGGAGCAAACCTGTATGCAGGTGGGGGTGTCTGAGCAACCCCGTGTTTCTTGGAAGAGTCTGTTCCACTCAGTGGCGCACACACTAAGGCAGGTGAAAATGCTCAGAGGTGAACCCAGTGTGCTATTCAGGTATTTGCAGGTTGGTGAGTAGTGCACTAGATTTGGAACCAGCAGCTTTGCATCGGAACCCTAAGCTTCTGGCTTATATGTGTATGTGGCCTTGGACTAGGTAGGTAGACTCTTTGAGCCTGTTTTCTTGCCAATGAAATTGGGATGATACTTAATCGTCTCTTCGCTGTGATAATTCAATAGACACGAAAGGGTCTGCTAGTGAGCCAAGCATATTAGGTACTTAGTAAAACTTACAAGTATCTAAATCGATTATTGGAAATGTTTGTCCAAAAAATGTGCTTTGTTGCATTAATGGGTACTTTACTGAACTACCTTTGTGTTAATAGGTTAATATGATTACTTATTCAACATCTTACCAAATTATGGACTTCAGATTTGCTCATTTGTAGCTCATGTACATAGAGAACTGTGTGTGAGTATGGTGTTAAATTAATAGAAAAGGTGTATGCTTGGGGCACCTGGGTGGCTCAGTCGTTAAGCGTCTGCCTTCAGCTCAGGTCATGATCCCAGGGTCCTGGGATCGAGCCCCACATCGGGCTCCTTGCTCAGCAGGAAGCCTGCTTCTCCCTCTCCCACTCCCCCTGCTTGTGTTCCCTCTCTCGCTGTCTCTCTCTCTGTCAAAAAAACAAATAAAATCTTTAAAAAAAAAAAAAAAGAAATGGTGTATGCTAAATAAATCCATCCACATTTGCTCTAAGTAACCGTCTACAAAACTGTAATAGATGCTCTTTGTTTACAAGATCTATTCTTCCTCCTCTGTTTGTCTGCTTACTTGGTCAGCAAACACTTACTGAACTTCTCCCCTGTACCCAGTACAGGCTAGACACTGTGGACTGAAAAATAGATAACACATGGCCTCAGGGAGCTTAGATTTTAGTGATAGAGCCGGACATGTGAGGCCAATGGTGATACTGTAGTAAGAGCTTTCCTGTAGCTGTGGGGACATGGGACAGACTTTGCCCCGAGCACCAAGAAAGGTTTCATAAGTACTAAGACATTTAAGTTGGATCTTGAAGAATGAGCAAAAGGAGAAGGGCATTCCAGGCAGAGAATAAAGCTTGTGCCGAGCTATGGGATCCTAAAGATCCTGACGTCCCCCAGGAATGAGATGCTGCTCAGCGCGGTTGAGGAATAGCGTGCATGGGAAGAAGGGATGAGGCTGAGATGACCACATAGAGCGGGCCTGCAGAGAGCTTTGTGTGCACATGGAGGAGCGTAGTCTGTTCTCTCCGCAATGAAAACCTCTCAGAGGTTCTCCGTGGGAGAGTGCAATGAGAAAATGTAGGTTTTGAAAAGCTTATTCTAAACCTTCAGATAGAAAGAATTACAAATTTTGTAATAACTTGACATTTCCTATTAACTTTGAAATGCACATATCCCCTTAATCAGCACATGTACAAAGATCTATAAAAATATATTTATGGTAGCATTATTTATAATAGTAAAACCTAGAAAACAATCTATACGTCCACCAAGAGTGAACTGGTAAAAATAAAATACAGTTGATTGTTGAATAATGTAGAGATTAGGGACATCAACGCCCCCATACAGTCAAAAATCCATTGTAACTTTTGCTCCCCCAAAACTTTACTGATAGCCTACTGTTGACCAGAAGCCTTACTTGTAACATAAACAGGTGATCAACACGTATCTTGTATGTTACATGTTATATACTGTATTCTGACAATAACACCTAACTTTTTCTTTTTTTTTTTTCTTTGTATTTCTAGGCTACGTGGTTTGTCTGCAAGTTTTTTTCAAATTGTCACAAATCTCCAAAAAGTTTTCCAATATATTCGTCGAAAAAAGTCTATGTGTAAGTGGACCCAAGCAGTTCAAACCCATGTTGTTCAAGTGTCAACTGCAAGGACACACATCGACAATGGAATACTATGTGGCTCTTTTTTAATTTTAATTTTTTTAAGATTTTATTTTTAAGTAATCTCTACACCCAGTGTG
The DNA here is from genome assembly GCF_054177405.1 of Leptonychotes weddellii. Taxonomy (NCBI): domain Eukaryota; kingdom Metazoa; phylum Chordata; class Mammalia; order Carnivora; family Phocidae; genus Leptonychotes; species Leptonychotes weddellii. Next base: position 164,450,540 of record NC_138371.1, on the reverse strand, counting down.
GGGCTTGAACTTAAACAACCCTGAGATCAAGAGTCGCATACCCTATTGACTGAGCCAGCCAGATGCCCCACTATGTGGCTTTTTAAAGGAAAAAATCTGGAAGGTTGGCCCAAATACGCTAAGATTTTTTTTTTTTTAAGTTTTAGAATAGTATAAGTGGCGTATTACCATTTCTGTAAAAATAAAAATATTAACCTTACGCCTAAACTGTTGCATTTATATATATGCACATGGGTGCCTAAAACCTTACTGGATCGATAGAAAGGAAACTGCTCTTAATGATACATTAATATTTTGCTTAATATCCTTTTCTAATGTTTTCATTGTTTTAACCAGGTCAAATATATCACATATGTAATATTTTAAAAAATAGCTTAACTTTAAAGGAACTTCCAACCTTTGAGTGGAACATGCTAGACACCAGTGGCCTCTGTAGGGACGGTATCATAATCCTGGGATGCAGAGTGACTACACAGTAACAGGGCAGCATGGTGGTTTGGGTGGGGGCTCTGCAGCCCCACTGTCTGGCTTCCCAACCCCGCCTCCACCCCTCGCTGGAGCTGTCTGTCCTCAGGCCAGTTACCTACTGACTTCATACTTGGGTTTACTCCCAGCGGCAAACAGAGCAGGCCATCCCTCCAGGGCGCTGAGCTGATCCTGTAAGATTATCCTTACAGATAAAGCATCTGTAAAGTCTAAGAGGCGTGCCTGGCATACAGTAAATGCTCTGAACATTAGCTACTGCTTTTTGCAAATAATGCTAATTCTGTTTTTCCTTCTCAATATTTGCATCTCTTCTTCCTTTTTTTAGATTTATTTATTTATTTTGAGAGGGGGAGGGGGAGGGGCAGATGGAGAGGGAGAGAAAAACTTAAGCAGACTCCTCACTGAGCTTGGAGCCTGATGCGGGGCTTGATCTCAAGATCCTGAGATCAGGACCTGAGCTGAAACCCAGAGTTGGATGCTTAACCGACTGCGCCACCAGGGCTCCCTATGTCTCTTATTTCTATTTCTTTTCATATACTGCTCAGTGCTCCTGCTTTAGTTTGTTTTTCTTTGTTGGAAGAAACAGAGATCCACTTAAATGACTTTGATGAAAGTCGAGTTTACTATGAGGACACAGCTGAGTATCCAGTGTTTCACCTCCGCAAGGGGGAAGGCTCTGCCTGAAAGGAGTTTCTGTGGGGCAGGCGGCTCCTGGCGACAGTGACACCAAGCCTCCTCAGGTAGGTGGATTCTCACTACACTTGGGCTGTGCCAATCAGAAAAAAGGTTTGGTTTTTAAGCCTGGGAGCTTGTAGGGAAGGCAGCTATTCAACGACGATGTGAAGCCATCTCTAACTTTACTTGGACTATTCAAGATTAGACATTTGTCAAACTTTTCTGTGACATGTTTCTTTCTTTCCTTTTTTTTTTTTTAAGATTTTATTTGTAAGTAATCTCTATACTTAATGTGGGGCTTGAACTCACAACCCAAGATCAAGAGTCACATGCTCTACCACCTGAGCCAGCCGGACATACCTGTGACGTGTTTCAGTATAAATATCTGTCTTCCTTGACTCAGGTGAAAGAGTATTTATGACTGCTCAGATTCTTCCCATAGGAGTCAGTAGTTCCAGGTCCCCAGCATTAGGGGAATGTTAGCCAAATGAAATCAAGTTGCTAGCAGATATCAAGAACTCCTGGCTGGGTTTCTGCTTCCAGGTAAGATGGCGCAAGCCCCACCATAGCCTCTCTCTGCCCTGATGAAAATGAAAGATTCTGGACAAAATGCAAAAAATACCTACTGAGAATTCTGATGGGTGACCAAACGCAGGCAGATTGGCAGGGGTGGGGGTGGCAGGGTGTCAAAACTTGGAGAAGTAGCCCACAAGAGAGTGTGTTGCTCAGATTTTTTTTCCTCCCTCTTTTCTCTTATGGCTTTGTCTTGAAGGTGGGCACCGATCACAGAACTGCAAGGGCAAAACTCAAATGGAAATCCTTTATTTCTGGCCACAGAACTCAAGAAAAGGGGCCCCTGTGGTCTGAAGAGTGGGTAGGGGTGGAAGATGGGACCATAATTTTGTTTTTGTCTTTTCTCTCATGGCTTTGCCCCCAGGGCAGATGTCAGCTGCAGAGCTGTGGGGTTATGGTGGAACAGGCAGCTGAACCTCTGAGAGAAAACCCATATTTCTGCCCAGAGGAATGGGGAAGGGGGTGCCTGTGAGCCCAAGAGTGTGGAAAATCTTCTCTTCTTGGAGAGAAGAGGGGGGCAAAAGTGGTTCCCTAGGGGTGCCTGGATGGCTCAGTCAGTAGAGCATGTGACTCTTGATCTCAGGGTGGTGAGTTTGAGCCCCATGTTGGGTGTAGAGATTATTTAAAAAAAAGTGGTTCCCTAATCCTGTGTGAACCCACATAATTCTGGGGCTCACTTCTGACCTGTGTGTGCATGAGACAGACCCAAGGCAGCATAATGAAGTCTTGGAAAATTAAATGGAGATTGGAACCACTATCCACAGAAAGCAAGTAGAACTTCTTTCTGAACCTAACTGGGTGGATTGCCTGCTAAAAAGGAAAAAGAAAAAAACCCCAACATTCTCAAGAAAATTTTAATTGAATTATATGAGGCCAGTATTACCCTGATACCACAACCAGGCAGACTTTACAAGGGAAGGAAAGAAAGGATTAACATCTTCATGAATATGAAGGCAAAAATCCTTAACAAAATGCTATCAGTCAGAATCCACTGAAACAGACATATGACTATGTGGGGTTTATCCTGAGAATGTAATGCCAGTTCAACATTTAAAAATAAATCTATGTAATTCACCATATCAACAAATTAAAAAAAGGCCATATGATCATCTCAACAGATGCAGAAAAAACTTTTGACAAAATTCAACAACATTCTCAGTTTTAAAAACTGAAAGAAATAGAAAGGGACACTTTATCAATCTGATAAAGAATATCTGCAAACACCTGCCCCTAACATCATACTTAACAAGGAACACAGATACTTTCCTCTCAGGACTAGGGACAGCAAGGATGTCTGCTCTCACTACTCCTATTGAACATTGTACTGGAGATTCTAGCCAGTGCAATAAAGCAAGAAAAGGAAATAAAAAGAAAACAGTTTGGAAATGAATAATTCATTTTCTATTCACTGGTGATGTAAGTGTCTTTGTAGAAAATCTCAACAAATGTTAAAGGTCTACTAGAACCATAAGTGAGTATGTCAGATTGCAGAACACACAATCAATACAGAAAAATTAATCATATTTTTATGTACTAGTGTATTAGTTTTCTATTGTTATGTAACAAATGGCTACATATTTAATGGGCTGAAACAACAGAAATTTATTATCTCACAGTTTCCATGGGTTCGGAGTCTAAATACAGGTTAAATGCTCCACGCTCTGCTCCAAGCTCTGAACAGGCTGAAATGGAAGTTTTAGCTGGGGCTGCAATCTCATCTAAGGCTCAGGGTCCACTTTCAGGCTCCTTCAGGTTGGCACAGAATTCACTTCCTTGCTCAGAACCCTCAGCTCCTAGAGGCCTAGGCCCTTTCTGAGGCAGATCACCTCACTGCTTGTTTTCTCTTTTGGGGCTTGTAGGAAAGCATCTCTCTGACTTCTCCCATGCTTGGTCTGTAGACCCTCTTTGAAAGTGGCCACCTGATTAGATCAAGCTCACCCAGGATCATCTCCCTTTTGAGTAACTCAAAATCAAGTGATCTTAATTAGATCCACAAAAGGTCTTCACCTTTGCCTGCTGATTGAAATGCTCTGCTAGCATTCAATAGGAGGGGATCACACAGAGGGTGGACATCACAGGTTGGAATCCTGCCTCCAACAACTAGCAATAAACAATTGTAAACTGAACTAAAAAAAGCTCTACTTTCAAAATCACCAAAAACCACGAAATACTTAGATATAAATTTAACAATATATGTGCAGGATTGCATGCCAAAAACTGCAAAACAATGAATATTGCTAAGATGGCACTTCTTTTCAAATTGATCTACAGATTCAATACAACAGGAAAAAAAAATCCCAGCAGGATTTTTTTGTTTATGAAATTGACAAGATGGTTCTAAATTTTAACAAATTTTAAACAAATTTTAAAAAGAACAGATTTGGAAGACTCCCCTTACCTTATTTCAAGACTTGCTATATAGCTACCATTAATAAAACATTGTACTATTGAGGAAAGCATAAATACATAGATCAATGGAACAGAGAATTCAGAAACAAACTCACAGAAACATGGCAGGTGGATTTTCAGCAAATGTGCAAAGGCAATCCAATGGAGAAAGAACAGTCTTTGCAGAATATAGTGCTGGAAAAATTGGACATCTCTACATAAAAAATAAACTTCAACCCATCCTTTGTACAATATATGAAAATTAACCCAAAACTGATCATAGATCTAAATATAAAACCTAAAATTGTAAAACTTCCAGAAGAAAGTATAGGAAGAAATGTTTGTGACCTTGGGTTAGGCAATGATTTCTTTTCTATAACTCAAAAACAATTCATTTTTAAAAATTAGTAAGTTGGACTTCATTAAAATTAAGAATGTCTCCTTTTTGAAAGACACTGTTAAGCTAATGAAAAGACAAGACACAGACTGAGAGAAAGTACTTGCAAGTCACCTAACCAGCTTCACCAGTTATCGTATCCAGAATATATAAAGAGCCCTCAAAAAAACAATACACACACACACAGAACACTCAAAACTCAATAATAAGAAAAGAGTAACCCAATAACAAATTGGCAAAAAGATGTGAATGACACTTTACCAAAGAAGATATATGGATGGAAAATATGCAGATAAAAAGATGCTCAATACCATTAAGCAATAGGGAGATGCAAATCAAAACCACAATGAGATGCCTCTACACCATTGACATTAAACACAACAAAACAAAACCTATAATACCAAGTGCTGATAAGGATGTGAAGCAATAAAACTCTCATAAGTTGCTGTGGAATCCAAAACCGTAAGCCACTTTGGAAAAACAGTTTGGCAGTTTTGTTAAAGTTAAACATAGTCTTACCCTACGACCCAGCCATCACACTCCTCAGTATTTACCCAAGTGAAATGATAACTATGTTTACACAAAAATTTTACCCAAATCCTTAGTGGCTTTGTTTGTAATGGCTCCAAACTGGAAACAGTCCAAAGGTCCATCCACGGTGAAATGGATAAATGAACTGTGGTACATCCATAAAACAGAATACTACTAAGCAATAAAAAAGAATAAGCTACTAATACATACAATCCCTTGAATGAATTGCAAAGGCATTATGCTGAACGAAAGAAGCCAGTCTCAAAAGGTTACATACTGCATGATTCCATTTGTATGTCACTCTTGCAAAGATAGAACCATAATGATGGAGAACATACCAGTGGCTGCCAAGGGTTAGATCTGGATGGGCAGCGTGACTATAAATGAACAGCATGATGGACATTGGCGGTGATGGAACAGTTCTGTGCTCTGATTGTGGTGGCGGTTACCCAAATATGTGTCTGTGTTAAACACGTGGAACTATACACTAAAAAAAGTCAAATGTACTGTGTAACCATTTAAATATTATCAAGAAAATTGTTGCCTCTGATGAGCAGGATTGATTGGAGGGGGAGGGTGGGCCAGGGCACTACTGATTTCATTAAGGGACCATCTTTCCTTTAACCAGTAAGCTTGCATTACTTTGATAAAAATAGAAAAGGGGGCGCCTGGGTGGCTCAGTTGGTTAAGCGACTGCCTTCGGCTCAGGTCATGATCCTGGAGTCCCGGGATCGAGTCCTGCATCAGGCTCCCTGCTCAGTGGAGAGCCTGCTTCTGCCTCTCTCTCTGCCTGACTCTCTGCCTACTTGTGCTTTCTCTCTGTGTGTCAAATAAATAAATAAAATCTTTAAAAAAAAAAATAGAAAAGGGACCTAGGGGGAGCTATAGTTACTGTGCTCAAGTCCCAACTTTACCATGCAGTAGCTGTGTGACATTGGGTAAGTGTCTTAACTTCTCTGGGCTTCAATTTTCACCTCAAAAAGGGGGCAGTAAAAGTAACTCCTTTTTTTTTTTTAAAGACTTTTTATGTTTAGGTGATCTCTACACCCCACATAGGGCTCAAACTTACAACCCCAAGATCAGGAGTGGTGTGCTCTACCAACTGAGCCAGCCAGGGGCCCCCAAAGTAACTGTCTTTTCATGAGGATTAGATATGTTAAAACCCACACGGTGCTTAGAAAAGAATAGGCCACAAGTTAGCACTTAGTCTACTGGCTATTAGAAAATAATTATTACTATCCTAGTTGTATTATTATAATAATTATAATTTGCTAAATATTAATGTATTAGCAAACTGCCATCTTATTCTTTTAGGATAATTTCTTAATCTAACTAAAGTAGCACAATTCCCCTGATGCTTTGTAATGGTGCATTTTGGGATATATTTTTAGGTTTAGATCTATATTTCCCAATTCCAAAAGACATGAAATTGATCTTATAATCTGATGAATCACAGTCACAGTTGTTTGATAACAAATACTTAACACATTGGGCAGGTGTTCAGTAACAAGACTTACGGATGACTGTCCTTCCGTAATTGCTTTCTATTTCTGATAATTTATTCCTAACAATTTTTTTTTTTTTGAGAGAGAGAGAGAGAGAGTGTGCATGTGAGGGCGGGGGAGGGAGAGGGAGAGAGAAAATCTCAAGCAGACTCCATACCCAGCTCGGAGCCCCAAGCAGGGCTCCATCTCACGACCCTAAGACCATGACCTGAGCTGAAATGGAGAGTCAGATGCTTACCCGACTGAGCCACCCAGGTGCTGTTATTCCTAATAATTTTCAACAGCAGTGTTCTCAGGGAAAATCCATAAGACTACAGATCTTTATTTATTGTTACAGTTACCCATTACATTGACTTATTCTTTAGAATAGCCTATTTTTTTCCAGAAAATAGAAAAAAAATAGATTTCTTTTTCTACTGGTGAGATATTTCCTAGCCTCTTAAGAATTGCGTTTTCTGGGCGCCTGGGTGGCTCAGTCGGTTAGACGTCTGTCTTCAGCTCAGGTCAGGATCCCGGGGTTCTAGGATCGAATCCCGCCACCAGGCTCCCTGCTCCGCGGGAGTCTGCTTCTCCCTCTACCCCTCCCCCCACTTGTGCTCTCTTTCTCTCAAATAAATAAATAAAATCTTAAAAAAAAAAAAAAAGAACTGCATTTGCCTACTTACAAGGATGATAGCCATGCTGTCAAAGGGTCCAGCACCTCTTTCTGCGGCGTGCTCCTCCCCCTTCCCTCCCGTCCCCCTCCTCGGTGGATGCCCAAAGCAGCACCGCTGACAACCCGCTCCAGCCATGGGCAGTTCTCGCTCATGGAGCTGAGGAGTCCTCCTCGAAACCCACGTGGGACCATGGCAGGCTAGATTGTCATTTGTGTCTGTCTCTTGCGGCGGTGAATATTTTGCCTCCTCTCTGTTCCAAGGAAGCAAGAGTCTGCCTTTCATTGCTTCAGGGGTTCATAAATGGTTTGGGGGGATGCTGAGGCAAAAGGAGAAATGCCAGGCATCCAGCAGAGAGTCGTCACCCCATTTTGGGGTTGAATGCCCTAGGCTTTAAGAGGTGAGGAGCTGGACTGAGAAAGGTTTGAGAGGGGCAGAAGGAAGAGAGAGGGGCTTCGAGCTTCCCCTGGAACAGGCCAGGGTGGTGGTGGTTTGGGGATTTGTGCATTCGGCAGACACCCCAGTGGCACCAGCACCTTGCAAGGGGTAGGGGTGTGTGAGTGGAGGTGGACTGTGAATATGGAGAATGGGCGCAGGGCCCACCGTGCAGGGGAGTGGCAGCGAGAGTCCTTGGGGACGGCGCCGGGGGGAGAGTTGGGGTAAAAGCCACTAACCTAACTGCTGGCTCATCTCAGGACCCTGTGGATGCTCCGGCACCAGGATGTGACCCCTTGTGGAGTGGGTTCCATCTTCTGAGATTTGAGTATTCTGATTTGTAACTCCTGGCAGGTTTCTTTAACAGGGCACTTAAAAAAAACAAAAACAAAAAAACCCAGAAGAATTAGCTGGTAGGAGGCAAAGATACAGTGTAGCTTAACCATACACAGATTTAATAAATGTGTCATCTAAGCCTACAAGCACAGCTAATCCGTGACTTTATATTACACGGGTGTGGTCCTATTTTTCCTGCCAGTTCCCTCCCCTTGTGGAATTAATAGCTTTCTCACTTCCTGAATTCTTTCTCGTGTTTTGTTTTTTTTTAAAGTTTAATTCAATGGTTTATTATTTTGGTTAACCCTTTGAAGAACTAATCATTGGTTTAACTTTTCTGTTTTTTTAAGTCTCCAGTTTGTTAAGTGCTATTCCATTGAACAATGCTTGATTGCTTTGTTCCTTTTCTAAATCCTTCAGCTGAGATCATTTTATGTCTTCCTTTTGCCTTCTTTATTTTTATTTCATTTTTATTTTTTAATTGTTTATTCTAGAGAGAGCTTGAGCAGGGGTGGGAGGGGGTGAGGAGCAGGAGGAGAGGGAGAGAGAATCTTAAGCAGGCTCTACGGCCAGTGCAGAGCCCCACACGGGGCTCGATCCCACGACCCTGAGATCAGAACCTGAGCCGAAATCAAGAGTCGGACACTTAACTGACTGAGCCACCCAGGCGCCTTCCTTTTGCCTTCTTCTTAATATATTTATTGAGAGAAATCTATTTTCTTCTAAATAACATTTTGCATTGATGAATTTTGGTGCATGGAGTTTGTTTTTAAAATAAGATGTCAGTAATTTTTGTGGACTTTCTCTGTAACTCGATTGTTATGGTGGGGAGTGTTTTAAATTCTGTTGGGGGTATTAGTTAAGGCTCCTCTGGGTCCTGGGTAACTTAGGCAAAAGTGTAAAGTATTGGAAGGGTCCTGGGGCAGCTCTTCTTTTTTTTTTTTTTTTATTTATTTTTTGACAGAGAGAGAGACAGTGAGAGAGGGAACACAAGCAGGGGGAGTGGGAGAGGGAGAAGCAGGCTTCCAGCTGAGCAGCCAGCCCGATGCGGGGCTCCATCCCAGGACCCTGGGATCATGACCTGAGCCGAAGGCAGACGCTCAACGACCGAGCCACCCAGGCGCCCCTGGGGCAGCTCTTAATAGTAAAGGAAGAGATGAGCGCCTGGCTGGCTCAGTAGGTGGAGCATGAGACTCTTGATCTCAGGGTTGTGAGTTCGAGCCCCACATTAGGTGCAGAGATTATTTAAATAAATAAATATACTTAAAAAAAAAAAGTAAAGGAATTGCTGATGAGCCAGCTCTGGGATGCAGATGCCTGGTAGCCCAGCCGGGGCTGAGTCCTCCAGAGTCCCCTTGCTTCAAGGGGACCGAGCTAGGAAATCAAGTCAAACCTCTGGATCTCTCTGGGCAGGTTTCAGCTTCTGGGAGAGAAAATCTATTGACCTGGCTGGGTCCAGGTGTCCACTTCCGGGTCCAGTGGGGAGATACAAGACAGACATGACCCCTGAGGAGCCATGTCTGAGTGTCACTGGGGCTCCCAGGATGGGAAAGTGGGATCTGGACAGCTACCCCTGTGGACCCAGTGGGGTGGCTCTCACTTCCTCACTTTCCTTGGCCAGTAACTTCTTTCTGTTCCGTTTTCTCATTTGTAAAATGAGGATCCTAATAATACTGACTTCATCAGGTTATGGTGAAAATTAAATAAGTTAATATTTGTAAACACACACACAACAGCGCCTGTCACGTAACAAACACCGTCCACATGTTTGCTATTGTATTCCTGATTTTATCAATATATGGCCTGTCTATTCTATTTCCTTGAAACTTCTTAACCCAATATACGATTTGGAGTGTGAGATTCATATACATTTTTATTTTATTTTTAAAAATATTTTATTTATTTATTTGAGAGAGGAGAGCAAGAGAGAGAGAGAGCATGGGGCGGGGCAGAGGGAGAGGGACAAGCAGACCCCCCTGCTGAGCTGGACGTGGGGCTTGATCCCAGGACCCTGAGATCATGACCTGAGCCGAAGGCAGATGCCCAACCGACTGAGCCAGCCAGGTGCCCTATATACATTTTTAAAAGGTAGATTCTCTAATTTTGCTTCTAGTTCTCTGAAACCCTTTGTTAATTCTGCCTGACTGGTGGTGCTCTTCAGCTCTGTGATGTTTTCTACCATCTTTTTGTTTATTTGATCTGCCATATTCTGAAACCAGGGTACTAAGGAATCCCGAGTTTTATTTTTTTTTCTTGGATAACTGTCACCTTTTCATATATATATATTTTGTTGTTACGAAACCGTGTGGTACCTAATGAATATTGCCATGTTTTCATTATTCACTGTGCCTTTTGTCATTCTAATGTGCCAACGTTGTTATTTCCTTGGGCTTTTGTTTAAATTCTGTTTTGTCAGAGATCATGATTAAAACGCCTGCCTCTCTTCCATTTACACAGGCATTAATTTTAGTTTACCTTTTCTTTTTACTTTCAATGCATCTTTGGACATAATCCAAAAGTCATCAAATCCTTGGGTTGGGTTTTCTTTTTTTCTCTTAAGATTTATTTATTTATTAGAGGCAGGAGAGGGGCAGATGGAGAGAAAGAATCCTGAAGCAGATTCCCTGCTGAGCGGGGAGCCTGATGCGGGCTCCATCCCAGGACCCTGAGATCAGGACCTGAGCCGAAATCAAGAGTTGGATGCCTAACTGACTGAGCCACCCAGGTTGGGTTTGGTTTTTAAATTTTTAAATTCACTCAGACTCTTTCTTTTTAGAGATTTGGTTCACATTGTAAATGTCACGTGGCAATATCTTTCCTCTTGGTGTGTGTTTTGCTTTGTTGAGATGGTCTTTACATAACTCGGATGTCAGCTAGCCCTTTGTCCACTTTGTCCTCGTTGCTGGCTCTGTGTTTGGCCTTGCACCGCCTGGATGCAGAAGGCACCTCGCCTCTGATACACGCCCCCACACACGTGCGCACACTCCCTAAGCTCCAGGCACACCGCCTCCCTTTCTACCTCCCCGAATGCAGATTCTCTTCCCTCTGCCTGGAATTCCTTTCCGCTCTTTCTCTGCCTGGCTAATTCTTCTTTATCCTTGAAATTTAGGGCTAGACGTCCCCCGAGAAGCCTTCTCTTTCTTAGTCTGGGGTAGATGTCCCTCCCTTGCTTCCCTTTATAGTTTGAATAGAGCGCCTTGACGCCTGGTACAACTTTGTTTGCTGATCCATCTTCCCTGCAAGCCTGTGAGCAACTTGAGGGCCAGGATGGTAAACCTGACCTCTGAAGGCCAACTCCTAGAATGTATCCTGGCTCGCAGTAGGCACTCAATAAATGGTTTTGTTAAATTCATAAATAAATGAATGAGACATTAATCTTGCTATTTATGGATTTTAAAATGGTTTGTGGGCACCTGGCTGGCTAGAGCATGCAACTCTTGATCTCCAGGTCATGAGTTCAAGGCCCACGTTGAGCACAGAGATTACTTTAAAATAAAATAAAATAAAATAAAATGGTTTGGAGTTCTTTTTGAGGGCTAGTTGGTGTCATTGTCTTCTTCCTTATCTTTGTTAAATCCTTAATATCGTTGCTTTGAAATCTTTTTAGTTTCTTTTTAAGTACCTTGTTATTATATACTGTATTTTCCTTAAGACAAAAGATAATAATTTATGCCATCAAACTTTCCCATTAGTCATACTGCCAAATTAATCTTTTCTGAATCTACCTTTGAAATGCAAATTAAATTGTCCATTTTTAACGATCCTTGAAATGAATGCTTTTTAATGGGAGCCTTTTCTGTTCTTGCGGATTTACAAATGGTGCTCTTCTACTGTCAAAGCAGAATAAATTGACAGGGTAACTGACCTGGGATGGTAATGCTTGGTCCTAAATCGCTCCATAAATGTCCTCCCTGATTTTTCACTTGTAAACTTGAGGCTTTCTTGTTTTCATATCTCTGAATAGCAGCTACTGACTCTGCTGCTTGCGGCAATTTAAAACAAATATTGTTTAGTTACAGAACGTAATGGAAGAGAAGACCCCACTTACAGTAGCAACAAATAAGAGAAACTATTCAGGAATAAATTTAGGAAGATATTGCATTGTAAAGTGTGAAATTCCATGTGCTGCCTCAATAGCTTTGGGCCTCTTGGGGCCCCAAAGCCTTGGTGGTAAGTTCTGCTCTTGCTGGATAAGCCCCCCACCCGGTGGGAAAGGCTCCCCATGTTTATTCAGACCAGCCAGTCATGTCCTCCCATGGAAACCATCATCACCCTCCTGTCACTACAAAGCTTGCCTCCCACCGCATCTGCTGGGTCACTCTGCTCCCAGGTGCAGCCCCTGTGTGACCCTGCATGGCTCGGATGTCCTCCTCCCCTGGGCTGTGAATGCATGGGACTAATGAACCCCTGTCCATCTCATCATTTAGTGCTGGTGTTGTGTGGTCAGTGATCAAACACTATGTAGGGCGTAGAATCCTTCCTTCACTGCAGGCGTGAATAGGACATGATCAGAACAGACAACATGCAGAGATGGGATGAGAGAAGTTTTAGAATACTCCTGAAAGACACAAAAATGGGCTTCAGCAAAAAGGAAAATGTCCCCTATTCTTGGATAGGATGACTCAACATTTTAAAGATGTCTCTTCTCCTAAGCTAATTTACCAATTCAATGCAACCTTACCCAGTAAGAATACCAGCAAGCTATTTTATAGTTAGTGTGACTCTAGAGTTCTCATGGAATACAGCAGAAGATAAATACTATGAGGGCAGGGGTGCCTGGGTGGCTCAGTCAGTTAAGCGTCTGCCTTCAGCTAAGGTCATGATCCTGGGGTCCTGGGATCGAGCCCCGCATGGGGCTCCCTGCTCAGTGGGGAGCCTGCTTCTCCCTCTGCGCCCCCCTCAGCTCCTGCTCTCTATCTCTCTCTCTTTCTCTCCCTCTTGCAAAAATAAATACAATTTATTTTTATTTATTTATTTATTTTATTATTTTATTTATCTTTTTTTAAAAAAAGACGACTGATGAACTAGGAGAAAATATTCACAAGATTATACTGCAAAGGGCTAATATCCCTAATGCATAGGGAATCTCTTAAAAATTGAGGGACAAAGGACTAAAAATACAATAGAAAAATGGGAAAAAGGTACGTACAAACATTTCACGAAAAAGACATAAAATTGCCCTCAAAGGAATGAAATACTGTCCAAGCTCATTCAAAATATAAATCACGCTAAGATACCATTTCTCACTTCTCTGACTGGTACAAATATTTAAATATGACAGTATATTCTGTAGTCGGGGTTGTGGGGAAACAAACTGTCATACGCTGCTGGTGGGACCGCGCCCTGCCACAATCCTTCTGCAGAAAAACCGGGCAATATCTAACAGTCCTGTATATGCCCTTTTCCTTTTCCTTTTTTTTTTTTAATAGGCTCCATGCCCAGCATGGAGCCCAGTGCGAGGTTTGAACTCACAACCCTGAGATCAAGACCTGAGCTGAGATCAAGAGTCGGATGCTTAGCCGACTGAGCCACCCAGGTGACCCTCCACTTTTACTTTTTGACCCAGCAATTTGGCTTCTAGGACTCTGTGGCATAGATATGCCTCCAACGACATGAAAATATACATACATGAGATCATTCACTGCAGCATTGTTCGTATTGTGAAACCTTGGAAACAACATAAGTGCCTTTATTCAGGAGATTGGCTGGAATAAACTATGCTAAGTCCACATAATGGAGTCCTGTACAGATGTAAGAAAGGATGAGGAAGAGCTCTGTGAACTGATATGGAGTGACTGCCAGGGCATATTATGAGGTGAGAAAAGCAAAGAACAAGAACTTATATGTAGGATGCTAAATTTCATGTAAGGAAGAAAGGATCATAAAAAAATACACATGGGGGCGCCTGGGTGGCTCAGTCAGTTAAGTGCCTGACTCTTGATTTCGGCTCAGGTCATGACCTCAGGGTGGTGAGATTGAGCCCTGTGTTGGGCTCCATGCTCAGTGGGGAGTCTGCTTGAGATTCTTTCCCTCTGCCCCTCCCCCCATTCTCTCTCTCTCTCTCAAATAAATAAATAAATCTTTAAAAAAATGCCCATGTATCTGCTCATTGGTCCAAAAGAAATAGAGCCGGGGTAAATCAGGAACTAAAGACACCAATTACTTACGGGGGAGAGGGATGGGAAGGAGGGAGAAGAAAGGGTGAATGAAATCGGGGTATCAGGGACATGGAGAGAGTGACATTTCTCTGAGAATATCTTTTGTGTAGCTCTGACTTGTAGAACAACAGTAGTGTTTTAGGTACCCTTCAAATACCTAAAATGAAACACAAACTCCAACAAATCAACCTTAGCTATATCACACATGAATCACTAACAGCACTAAAGTGGGTAGGCAAGAAAAGAACTAACCTGGGTGGCTTTGGTAACCAATATCTTTACTGGATACCAACAGAACGGTACATAAATGTTATTGTCTTGTTAGTAAATATGTGTCTCACAGGTATATGGGTTAGCAATTCTGAAATTACTATGGGTATATAAGAATTGAACAAATAGGGCGCCTGGGTGGCTCAGTCGTTAAGCGTCTGCCTTCGGCTCAGGTCATGATCCCAGGGTCCTGGGATCGAGCCCCACATCGGGCTCCATGCTTGGCGGGGAGCCTGCTTCTCCCTCTCTCACTCCCACTGCTTGTGTTCCCTCTCTCACTGTGTCTGTCTCTGTCAAATAAATAAATAAAATCTTTAAAAAAAAAAAAAAAGAATTGAACAAATAAGTAGGGGTACTGTAGATAATGAAAGGTTTCTCCCCATAGGACAAAGAAGCTCCAAATAAAGGCTAGATTGAACCCCAGAGCAGTGGATTTGAATCAGAGATATCAGTATAAATTCATGGTTTTAAATATATACACAGATAGGTAGATATAGAAATACACATGTGGTTCTGCCTGTGTGAACGTGCGGCTAAGTATGTACGCATACATATGTTTCCTGGTTCTATTTAGAAGGCTGAGAAGCAATGGCACCTCCATAACCATGGGAACACCTAGCACCCCAATCTTGGTTTCTAAATACCATCCTCCAATAAAAGGAACCAGGTTCCTTTTGGTTCGTTCCAGGGCCGGGTAGGGAAAACACAAGATGATCTTGGAACATCTTGCAGTGCCAGGAGTAAGGGAGTGCTCACAAAAGATTGGGGGCTTGTTGAAAGATCACAAGACTCAGTCTGAAGGGGATCCTAATAGCCAGAGCTGCAACAATTTAATGTGGGAAGAAAGAGAGAGAGAGAGACAGACAGACAGACAGACAGAAGCAAAGAAATAAAGAAAGTAAGAAAAAATTGGATTGCAGCCCATAGAATAAAATAATATCCACTCTTCCATATTGATAGAAGGAATCAAACAAATACATGAAGGGACAGCGCTTCCCTACCGAAGAGTTCCAACTAATAAATGCAGAAGAAAAGAGGGAAGTAGAAAATCACCACTTGGCTAACACATAGTTGTTGCGGACAAGATCCATTGAACAAAGGAATGCCGAGATTGGTGGGAGAAAGTTTGAGGGGGAAGAGGCATTGGCACGAGAAAACATTAGACAAACCAAACCAAAACTGAGAGATAGTCCACAAAATAATTGGTCAGAACTCTTCAAACGTGTCCAGGTCATGAAAGACAAGGGAAGAAAAAGGAAGTGTCACAGCCCAAAGGAGACTAAGAAGAAACAACCACTAGTGAGCTCAGGTTGTGATCTCAGGGTCATGAGATCGAGCCCTGCTTCGGGCTTTGGGCTCAGTGGGGAGTCTGTTCCAGATTCTCTCCCTCTGCTCCTACCCCCACTCACTCTCTTTCTCTCTCACATAAATAAATAAATCTTTAAAAAAATTAAGAGAAACAACCACTAAATGTGCCATGTGGAATTCCTGCGTAGGATGCTGGAACGGAAAAAGGTTGTTCACGGAAAAGCTAGTGACATTTGCTCTAGTTTAGTTAATAATATTGTTCTAGTGTAAATTGTCTGGTTTTGATTATTGCACTATGGTTATGTAAAGATTATGTGAGGCTCACGGTAGGGAAAGTTGGGTGAGGGCTTTATAGGAACTCTGAACTATCTTTCCAGCTTTTCTGCAAGTCTAAAATTAGTTCGGGGGATGGGTTAAACAGGTGATGGGGATCCAGGAGGGCACTTCTTGTGATCAGCACTGCGTTGTATGTAAGTGACGAATCTCTAAATTTTCCACATGAAACTCATTTTATGTTGTATATTAACTACTGGAATTTTAATGAAAACTTGGGGAAAAAAGAAAAGTAGGATTGTGCTTTGGGTAAAAGAAGGTATGAGGAAAGCAAATACATTTTTTGTTGAGGATAAAAAAGTCCTTTTGTCTTAAATTGAGGCTAGTTATTTAAAGAGGAAAAACTTAGGACAAAATCTGGGAAAAAATGTGATAAAGATTTATGAAAAAAGACATCTTTAAAAGGATGTGGTCAAACTGGCTTAGATTACAATAAATATATTTAATGAGTTTTAATATCAAGAGTAAGCTGATGCAAAATTACAATTTGGTTTTCCTCTCTGTTGAAAAGAAAACATTAGATTCTTGGTCTGCTTTTTACAAGGAATTGTAAACACAAGTTTTTCTTTACCTTTCACATCATCTACCTACAAAAACAAAGACTCTGCATTTTGTCATTATCAGGTCTTTGATTACTGAGGCGGGAAAAACCGAGTCTATTCAATATTAAAAGAGCTAAGCCTTTTTAACACCTAGTTAACTTTCTGTATTTGCCTGTGGTGCCTTTAACAGCCACTTTGGTTAAATGGATAACTAAGTATTGTTTCATAATGATCAGTGATCCTATTTAGTAAAAAGTCCAGACCGTCCCAAAATAAAATTCTAAATAAAGTCTGGGGTGCCTGAGGCCTCAGCTGGTTAAGTGTCTGCCTTGGGCTCCGGTCATGATCTCAGGGTCCTGGGATGGAGCCCCACACTGGGCTCCCTGCTTGGCAGGGTGTCTGCTTCTCCCTCTGCCGCTCCCTCTGCTCATGCTTGCACGCGCTCTCTCTCTCTCTCTCTGAAATAAATAAATGAAATCTTAAAAAAAAAAAAGAAAAGAAAATCTTATGACTTCAAAGAGGGTCCGTGGAACAAGTCAAAGATTTGTTCCCCTCAAAGAAGAGAGATAGTAAATAGACTTATTTGGTATGTTAAATCACATGGAAGCATTGTCAAATAAGGGACGCTAAACCTTCTGAAATTACATTTTTTACAAATATATGTTATTAAAAAAAGTGTTCCACAAATTATATGAAATAAAATTAATTCAAAATTAAAAGCTAAAAAACCTATGTAGGAACTAGACAGCTAGATAGATGAACCATTTGGGGTTTTAAACAGTAGCAATGGAAAACTATATGTTCAGGGGTCCTTTCTATAGTTGGCTACTAGAGAAGTTTCTCTGAACCTTTAGAACATTATAAAAACCACAACAACCCAAAAGTCACAATGGAGAAATCTCAAAGGGTCAGGTCCGCGGGGCCCCCTGAGGAGGTGACAGAATATCTTTCAGAAGTTCCCACCTGAGTGCGGGGAAGCTGAGCATTTAGCCATCGCCTCTTGTCCCCCACGGAGATCAAGGGGGAAATTCAGTCCCTCTGATCCCAGCTGTCCCATGCTCCAGCAGGGCACTTCTCCACCCTTCACCCCCCCCGCAGTGAGGAAGACCCGGGGCAGGACGTGGACTCGGCCACACAGGGAGACACCAGCACATTTCAAAACACATCAGAGGTGTTAAGGGCTGCCATACTAGCTCTCCAGGCCTCAGCAGAAAGAGATGGAAATCTCAGCATGCAGAGTCACCGTGAAAGGCAGAAATGACCCACCAGCAAGGAGTCGCTCTCGGCCCCCAACCCCACGAACTTGGAAGAGGCCCCTGAGTCTTCCATGAGACCCCCTGACTGCAGCCTCGTGAGACCCCGAGCCGAGGACCTAGCCACGCTGTGCCCGGACTCCTGTCCCCAGGAAACTGTGGGATAACAAATGGGTCTGGTTTTCAGCCTCTAAGTTTGTGCTCATTTGTTATAGGACAGCAGAAATGAAGACAACCACCTCACAGGAATGTGACTGGTCCTTCAAAACTTAAAACCAGGCCCAAGTAGCCACTGAAGTTAAACATACACCTACCCTGTGATTCCACAATTTCAGGAAAAATGAGTATGGCTACTAGAAGCCATGGATAAGGATGGGTGAAGCATCACACCTGTCAGAACGGCGAGTGTCAGAAAGATGAGAGACAACAGTGTTGGCGAACGTGTGGAGAAAAGGGAGCCTCGTGCTCTGTTGGGGCGAATGCCAATGGGTGCAGCCGCCATGGAAAACAGTATGGAGGTTCCTCCAAAAATTAAAAAAAGAACTACCATGGGAGCCAGCAATCCCACTTCTGGGTATATATTTGAGGGAAAGGAAATGGCCTTGAAGAGACATCTACAAGAACATGCCCGCATGTTCACAGCAGCATTATTCACAATCTCCAAGACATGGAAACAACCCGAAGGATGTAGTGTCCATCTACAGATAAATGGATGAAGCAAATGTGGTATGCATATATACCCACAATGGAATATTACCCAGCCATAAAAAAGAAGGAAATCCTGCTATTTATGGTAACATGGATGAATGGCTCTTGAGGGCATTATGCCAAGTAAAATAAGCCAGACAAAGACATATACTGTACGATCTCACTTACGTGTGGAATTTAAATAAATCCAAGCCCATAGAAACAGAGAGTAGAATGGTGGTTGCCAGGGGCTGGGGGGGTGGGGAAATGGGGAGATGTTGGTCAAGGAGGACAAACTTCCAGTTATAAAATGGTTTAAGTTCTGGGGATGTAACGTACAGCATGATGACTATAGTTAACAGCAGTACTCAATTGTATACTTGAAAGTTGCCAAGAGAGTAAATCTTAAATGTTCTCACCACACATACACAAAAATTGTGATTATGTGAGGTGATGGATATGGAGGTGTTAACTAAACTTATTGTGGCAATCAGTTTGCAATCGATACTTACACCTCGTTGTGTATCAGTTGCATCTCAATAAAACTGAGAGGAAAAAAGAAAGCTAAAAAAAAGAAGAATGTGCAATGCAATGTTCTTCTTTTTTCTCTTTTAAAAGTTGCAGCAACGGGCGCCTGGCTGGCTCAGTCGTTGGGCATCTGCCTTCGGCTCAGGTCATGATCCTGGAGTCCCGGGATCGAGTCCCACATCAGGCTCCCTGCCCCGCGGGAAGCCTGCTTCTCCCTCTCCCACTCCCCCTGCTTGTGTTCCCTTCTCTCGCTGTCTCTCTCTCTGTCAAATAAATAAATAAAAGCTTAAAAATAAAAGATTTTACAAATAAAATGTGCTCAAACAGGTAGTTTCTCTCAATTCCCTCCTGTATTCACAAAATGTTTAAGAAGTCTATTATTTTCCAGGCTACATTAAATGGAGCCCTTCCCCCTGACTGATGTAAAGTTTTCTAAGAGAAAAATGACCTTTGTGTTGGTAAAAGCATACGATTTTTATGACAGGAGAAGCAAATATTTTGCACAATGAAGCATGTAGCGCCTGGGATACTCTTTTAGGCGCCCCCCGCCGAAATTCTTAGCTCAATAGAAGTGTATTCTTAAGAACTAAAAGCCTTAAGATGTGAATGGCCTCATTCAATCCCCTTAGAGATTGAGAAATTCTTTCCATCATAGCACTCCATCAGCCTTAGGTTGGACATTAATAGTGATGACAATTCAGTTCTTCACAAGGTACCCATTCCTCTGTGGATCCCTTCTATTTACTGGTAACTCTTTCCTTCTCTAGATACCAACTGGACTCAGAGCTTTCACCGACTGCTCTAGGCCCTGCTATCAAGAACCAGGCAGAACACTCTCAGTCCCTATTGTAGACAACGAGGATCCCCTCCCAGGATCTTGAACTTACCACAGCTGTCCTCTGTGTGGCACAACCAGATTTTATGGTTCTGGTGGAAGTGGGGCTCTCTTTTCCCCAGAACTCAGTTCTTTAGGAGCTGACTACATCCTCAGAACACCACCTTCTCCCAAAACTGCTCTTAAGAATCAGCTGCAGTAAGGGGTGGGGGTGGGAGAGTGGGTGGGGCATTTGTGTCAAAATCCCAGAGGAAATACAAAGCCTTAATTCCAATTATGAGACAAAATGTTACCTCTTATTAAGGAACTATCAAGCTTCAACAGGCACAAGAATATGGCTTATTTTTGTAGGGATGATGATGGAGAAGGAGAGGAGATTGACAATTTGGGCAGAATGAGCCTTCCTAATTTTTCTGAAATCATGGTCTTTTATATGGACCCATTATCTATGAGGTGGTCTTCCTGCTCCCCTAGCTTGGCATCGAGCCCTTTAGAGACAACTTGGGTGTATGGAGAATGCAGCCTGCCAAGCAGGATCCACCTGGGGCGCCCCGAGTCGGGCTCCCTGCTCAGCGGGGAGATAGATAACAAATATTGCTGAGGACCTACTGAGTGCCAGGTTTCCAGCCCCATGCTGGTAAAATAGTACTAAACCCTATGCACAAAAGTTGTGGGCATGTTTCTTTCTTTCTTGGACTTTTCCAAAATGAAAATGACTTCACTGTTGTTTATGAAAATACATATCATATAGAAAATTCAAAAAGTACAAAGAAGGAAAAAAAAAAGTGGTTACTTTTCTTAGCATTCTGAAAAAATGGAGGTAAGAACAACCACCTCACAATGAGAGACCACATGTGAAAATGTCTAGAACATAGTAGGTCCTCAAAAGCAGGGGTGGAGGGGCGCCTGGGTAGCTCAGTTGGTTGAGCCGCCAACTCCTGATTTCGGCTCAGGTCATGATCTCCGGGACGTGAGATCGAGCCCCACATCAGGCTCCACGCTCAGTGGGGAGTCTGCTTGAGATTCTCTCTCTCTCCTTCTCCCACTGCCCCCTCCCCCTGCTCGCTGTCTCTCTCTCTCTCTCTCTAAAACAAATAAATAAATGTTTAAAAGAAAAAGGCAGGGGTGGAGTTATGTTACAGGAAATGGAGTTTAAGCTGTAGTCGCATGAGCCTCTTTCAAGGCCCCTAGAGATTTGTTCCCTCGATCATCAATTTTTGTGAAAATTGTAAAAGTGATTTATTTTTGTATTTATATTTTGTATTTTTGTATTCTTTTTTCAAGTGCCACAAAATCTGGAAGGTCTCCTGCTAAAAAACATTGTAGTTACTTTCCTCGCCTTGATCAATAGAGGAAGCACGTTTTCCATCCACCAGGAAGGAAAGGCCTGTGGGAGCATCTGAGGCCACCATGATTTGGCACCATTGCTCAGTCCCAGCAGTATAGCTCATTTTACCTTTCCCTTGAGGATTAGAGACTCGTGCAGCTCCATCTTCATTAGTGAAGACCACTCATTCATTCTTCAGAGCAATCAAAATGGCTGGCACCTTCCTGGGATGCAGAACATTGCGTGGGCAGCCTGCTAAGCTGTGTGCTTCCTAAATTTAAGAAGAAAGTGTTCCCTACCTTCTCCCTTGCCTGCAGACAACAATTGAAAACAGCCTCAGCTGTCAGCAAGTTGAATAAACAAAGTAAGGGATTATTTCTGCCTTTTTACCACCTGTGTGACTAACCTCTGAAACCAACAACTCCTACTACTAAATTTTATTTTGGAGGAAGCTGAGGAAAAATGATTGCATTTTATGTGCGTAAAAACAATCGCAGCTTGTTTTGTTAGCTTCAAAAGATTGTTTTGGTCATTAAGGACCCATGAGAGGAGAGAGTCTGACTGCACAGCTAATTATCTTCCCCCTGGCTGCCTCTGTGGCTCAAGCCTGGCAGTAATGAGGCCTAGGTCTTGGGTTCGGGCCCCAAGTGCACAAGTTAACTTTGCTCCTAACACAATTACAAAATGCCTCTTGACTTCGGTCCTCTTAAAAATGCATGTCGCTCGTCCAAGAGGGCCTGAGAGAGACAGTATTCTTATCACACAGTTGGAAAAACACTGTCAAAGTACACAACTCACTGATCTTGGGGTTTCTGTGCCTTCTTAGGGATGAAGAAGAGACTTAGAGGACTCTTAAGGAACTGACGGAAGAATAAGAATGCAGAGTAAGTATTGTAGGTTGAATGTAGGTGTTCTTTCAGCTTTAGTTAGAAGAGCAATATATGTCCATTAAAAATAAAGAATTAGTGATATCAGTGCTTGGATCTATTTCTGTAGGCATTTCTGGAGACAACAAAGCAAGATGTAGAAGGAATATATAGTATAGTATAATCCCATTTTATAAGATAACTAAAACCCTTGTATACATCTATGTATATATGCATGAATGTCTTATCATTTCTAGAGAAACACAGTGTTAACATTAGTTGCTCTGGGGAGGACACTGATAGGAAGATGTAGGGAGGAGGGGAAGAAGAGAAGCCAAACCAAAACAGAAACACAGACTACACCAAAAAACACAACCAACCAACTGAACAAAAAAAACAAAGAAAAAGAATGTGTATATGTATCAGTCTGGGTTCTTTCGAGAAACAGTATATATACATATAAACATATGTACATGTATAATAGGATGTATATATACATACATACATATATATATATACATGTGTATATTCATACATTAAACAGTATAAGTATATATAGAGAGGGGGGGGAGAGATTATGGGAGTTGACTCAGGATTATGGAGTTCGAGGACACAATCTGTCATATGCACGCTAGAGAATCAAAGAGCTGGTGGTGGGGGACGCCTGGGTGGCTCAGTCGGTTAAGCATCTAATTCTTGGTTTTGGCTCAGGTCGTGATCTCAGGGTTGTGAGATCGAGCCCTGTGTCAGGCTTCATGCTCAGTGCAGTCTGCTTAAAAACCTCTCTCCCTCTCTCTCTGCCCCTTCCCCTTTCGTGCATGCTCTCTCTCTCCCAAATAAATAAATAAATCTTAAAAAAGAAGAAGAAGAAGAAGAAGAGGTGGTGGTTTAATTCAATTCAAGTCCAAAGGTCTGAGAACCAGGAGAGCCAACGTTGGACTACAGGAAAGGGTGGGCATCCCAGCTCAGGCAGAGAGCAAATTCGCCCTTCTTTTGCCTTTTTGTTCTATTCAGGCCCTCAGTGAAGGGAATGATGCCTGCCTGCATTGGTGAGGGCTGATCTTTTTTACTCAGTCTACCAATTCAAATGTTTATCTCTCCCAGAGACACCCTCCCAAGGCACACCCAGAAATCATTTTCTTTTTTTTTTTTTTAAAGATTTTATTTATTTATTTGAGAGCGAGAATGAGAGAAAGAGAGAGAGCATGAGAGGGGGAGGGTCAGAGGGAGAAGCAGACCCCGCCGAGCAGGGAGCCCGATGCGGGACTCGATCCCAGGACTCCAGGATCATGACCCGAGCCGAAGGCAGTCGCTTAACCAACTGAGCCACCCAGGCGCCCCCAGAAATCATTTTCTACCTGCGGTTTGGGCGTCCCGAGCCCAGGCAAACTGACACACACAATTAACCATCACAGTATAGCATGATGACATTTATGCATTTCAAGCACTTTGGTGTAATGGTATGTATTGTGTATGAGAACTTGAAAAATTGGATTCAAGTAAAATTCCCATAACATAAAATTAGACATTCTAAAGTGAAAAGTTCATCAGCGTTTGGTATATTCACGACATTGTGCGACCACACCTCTATCTAGTTCCCAAACATTTCCATCACTCCAAAATAAAACTCTGTACCCATTAAGCAGTGTCTTCCTATTCCTGCCTCCCCCCAGCTGCTAGCAACCACCAATCTGCATTCTGTCTCTATGGCTTTACCTATTCTAGACATTGCATAGAAATGGACTTCTGTGTCTGGCTTCGTTTGGTCAGCATGTTTTTGAAATTCATTCATGTTGTAGCATGTATCAATACTTTGTTCCTTTCCATGGCTAAATAATATTCCATTATTTAGGGGTATGAATTATTAGGGTATGAATATACACCAATCGATTTATCCATTCATTCACTGATGGACATTTGGGATGTTTCCACCTTTTGGCAGTGAAAAAGTGCTGCTTTGAACATGTATGTACCTGTATTTGTTTGAGTACTTGCTTTCAATTCTTTGGGGTACATACTTAGGAGTGGAATTTCTGGATCATATGGTAATTTTTTTTTTTTTTTTTAGTTTTAGTTTAATTTTGTTTTATTTAAATTCAATTAATTAACATATAATGTGTTACTGGTTTCAGAGGTAGAGGTCAGTGTATGTGCTGCCGAAGCGAGCACAGAGGTAGAGGTCAGTGATTCATCAGTCTTATACAATACCCGGTGCTCATTACATTACGTGCCCTCCTTAATGTCCAGGACCCAGTACCCCATCCCCCCACCCCCTCCCCTCCAGCAACCCTCAGTTTGTTTCCTATGATTAAGAGTCTTATGGTTTGTCTTTCTTCCTCTCCGATTTCATCTTGTTTTATTTTTTCCTCTCTTCCAATCATATGGCAATTCTATGTTTAATTTTTAAGGAACTATCCAACTGTTTTCCACAGTGGTTGAACCATTTTGCTTTCCCACCAGGAGTATAGGATGGCTCAACAGGATTTTTTTAATTAAAAAAAAAAAGGAAAGGCACTAGAGAGGTCATAAATTCTCAGAACTCATTAAGGGCAGTATTCACAGGGGGCACAGCGATATCAGCGGGATGAAAACTACCTTTGGCCTTGGGCCAATTCCTTACTTACATGGAGCCTCAGTTTCCTCATTGGTGAAACACAGAGACCATGGCATCACAGAATACTTGGGTATTAAATGAAAACAACATGAGAAAGCATCCTTGCTGGCACAGTGTAGACAAGAGTTAGCTGAATCTCAACGTCCTTTATGAACAGGAGCATTCAATGTAGCTGAAAAGATAGCGGAAACCATGATGGACATACAAATGATGATTCCCCCCAAAAGGGAGAGTTTCCAAAGAACACGTGTCTCTGTGAAGTATAATTTCAACAAGAAGAGGGCTCCCGTGGTGCGGGCAGTATGCCACACGGTGGTAAAAAGCACAGCCTTTGAAAGCAGACAGTCCTAGGTCTTCAAACTAACTTTGCTTCGAGGAAGTCAGAATTCCTTCCATTGCAAGTGACAAGAACCCAACTCAAACAGCCCATGCAAACAAAAGGAGACTTGCTGACGATGGCAAAGCTTCCCGAACGGGGTGTTGTGCATGGGTTATAGGTGGGCGGTAGTACTCTTCCCCTCAGCCCTGGGGAGATAGTGGGGTCTTCCAGGGCTGACGCCTTGACATAAGAACATGTGAAACTGGTCACTCTGCTTTCCCACTACACACCTGCTATCTCATGTGACCAGTGACCCTCATGGGCTCCTATCCTCACAGCCCAGGGCTGGAGAAGAAAGGAGGCTCACTCCCCCAGGCCACAGGTAGAAAAATTCCAGGGATAGTCTGATTAGCCAGGTTTGCAGCATGTGTTCATGTTTCCCACCAATTCCCATGACCAAGAGACTGGTATATCAACCAGCCCCGCTTGGGTCAGATGTTCTATCCCTTGTAGCCAATGGCAGTCCCATATCTAGGGAGGGAGGGAGAAAGAATGTCTCCTCAAAAGGAGATAGACACACAAATTTTAATGAGATCTAATTTATTAAAAAATTTTTTTATGGTTTGCGCTTTTGGTATCATGTCTAAGAACTGTTTGCCTAGCTCTAGGATCCAGATTTTTTTTTTCCCTAAGTTTTCTTCTGCAATTATTAGAGCTTTACATTTTGCATTTAAATTCATGATCCATTTTTGAATTAATTTTTGTATTCAGTGTGAATTTTAGGTTGAACTTCATTTTTTGGTCTCTGGATGTCCAATTTTCCAGCATTGTTTGTTGAAAACACTGTCCTTCCTCCATTGAATTGATTTGCACCTTTCCTTTTTTGTTGTTTTTTTTTTGGGTTTTTTTTGTACCTTTCCTAAGAATTCACTGGACATATTGCATTGATCTATTTTTGGGTTCTCTTTTCTCTTCCATCGATCTATGTGTCTCTTCCTCTTCCAGTATTACGCAGTCTTGGTTACTAAGACTATATAGTAAGTCTTAACATCAGGTAGAGTATTTCCTCCCACTGAATTCTACTTTTTCAAAGTGATGTTGGCTATTCTAGCTCTTCTGTCATTCCATATAAATTTTAGAATTGGATTGTCTATATCTGCAAAAAAAATCTTGCTCAGATTTTTATAGGAACTATGTTGAATCTATAGATCATTTTGGGGGAAATTGATATCTTTCCTAAACTGAGTCTTCCAATTCATTAGTACCTAATACCTCTCCATTTATTTAGATCTTCTTGCATTTATTTCGACCACGTGATGTGATTCTCAGCATACAGATCCTATCCTGTTTTGTGCTGCAAACGACCCTGTTAAGAGGGTGAAAGATAAGCTCTTGGCTGGGAAAAGTATTTGCAAATCACATGTCTCACGAAGATCTCACACCTGCGATATATGAAGAGCTCTCAAAACTTGAGAGTAAAAGAAACCAGACAAATTAACAATCTAATTGTAAAACAGGCAAAACATATAAATGGATGTTTCACCAAATAGGAGTATGAATGGCAAATAAGCACAAGAGAAAAGATGTTCAATGCCATTAGCCACGTCATAGTTTAGTACCCAAGCTTTGATCATGCACAGACATTAATAAATTGAGCGTTCATGTTGATGGCTTAGTGTGGGAGAATTAGATGCATTCATATTGGCCACTGATGACAAAGGGAAGAATCGAACAAATCCAGTATTATGTCAAAATGGTGTGTTTTTACATAGAAATGCTACTATTGTTTTCTCTAGAGCCATATGCCAAATTTATAACAATGTAAAGGGTATTCACCATATGGTACGTATATTCCTTTTCAAAAATGTGTTAAGTACATAGTGCTAGCTTAACCTGTATTTTAGGGTAGCAAATGTTAGTTTTCATATTTTCTAATATTTGTCCTCAATGATCCACTTAATGCTACTATGCTGTTATTTTGATTGTAAAACTCTCATGGTTTCTCCAACTTCTTACTTATTTGTTTAACCGTATTGTACCAGGCCATAATTCTTGATGGGAATGGGCAGAACCTGTGATTTAAGCATTACTTTAAAGGGCACCTGGTTGGCTCAGTCAGTTAAGCATCTGCTTTCAGCTCAGGTTGTGGTCCTGTGGTCCAGGGTCCCAGGGTCCTGAGTCCACATCGGGCTTCCTGCTCAGCAGGGAGTCTGCTTTCCCTCTCCCCCGGCCCCTCCCCCACTGCTCGTGCTGTCTCTCTCTCTCTCTCTCAAATAAATAAAATCTTTAAAAAAAAACACATTGCTGGGGCGCCTGGGTGGCTCAGTCGTTGAGCGTCTGCCTTCGGCTCAGGTCATGGTCCCAGGGTCCTGGGATCGAGCCCCGCATCGGGCTCCCTGCTCAGCGGGAAGCCTGCTTCTCCCTCTCCCACTCGCCCTGCTTGTGTTCCTGTTCTTGCTGTGTCTCTCTGTGTCAAATGAATAAATAAAATCTTTAAACAAAACAAAACAAAATAAAAAAAAAAACACATTGCTTTAAAGAATAATGCTAGTACATTTTCCAAATCCCCCCACTTAATAAAGAGTGTATGCGCGGGCGCCTGGGTGGCTCAGTTGGTTAAGCCACTGCCTTTGGCTCAGGTCATGATCCTCAAGTCCCAGGATGGAGGCCCACATCGGGGGGTCCCTGCTCAGCAGGGAGTCTGCTTCTCCCTCTGACCCTCTTCCCTCTCGTGCTCTCTATCTCTCATTCTCTCTCAAATAAATAAAATCTTTAAAAAAAAAAAAAGAGTATGCACAATTCAAATGCAATGAATTATTTGCCATATATTTACTGAAGGTCAAATAATTAGTTGGCATTTATCATGCACTGACTATATGGAAAGGGTTTTTAAGAAATCCTCCACTGTGGAAAATTTTCAAAATAACTTTACATAAGGAGCAGCTCAGGCCTCAAGCTTTACCAAGTTTATGCTGTTAATCAGATTATTCGTCCCAACAGTGAAGGAGGATCAGAAAAAAGGATACAGTCGAAACACACTGACAATTAACTCAGGAGAGGATTATTCCACTTGAGAATCATCTGCTATCCTTTTTGCCCCACGGGCTCTAATTATTCACCATAGCCTGTATTTCTTACCTATTTATGCTCTGAAAGTTGGCCATGGAAGGATGAAAGTAGAATTCTGACCAGGAACAGGAAATGGCAGCCACCTTGTACACATGATGACTGAAGAGAAGGCCTCGTGTTCAGGTATTTCAAATACAATTGGTATATTCTTTTTTTTTCAAAGATTTTATTCATTTATTTTATTTTAGAGAGAGAGAGAAAGGAAGAACCAGGGAGCAGGAGGGGAGAGGGGCAGAAGCAAGAGGGAGAAATGGGCTTCCCACTAAGCAAGGAGCCCAACACGGGGCTTGATCCCAGGACCCTGAGATCATGACCTGAGCTCAAGGCAGACGCTTCACCGACTGAGCCACCCTGGCGCCCCTAGAATTGGTAATTTCTTTAGAAACAGCTTCAAATATGTTAATATTTCTTCCCCAAAATGATGCAACTCAGAAGTCATTGTTCTTTACCTTTTGAAGTCATGATGTTCCTCTGCTGCCCCCTCAAGGTTCTCAGATTTTTCTCTAGAAAGACAAGTTTTTAAATAACCCAAAACACCACACAAAATAGAATATGAAAATCACCCGTAAGCTGCTCATAAGACAAACCAATAATCTCAATTATTAAAAAACAGTAATACTATCTTCCACATACTTATTTCGTGGGGTGGCTATTTACTTCCTACTAGCATCTTTCAGGATGATGAATCTTTAAGATATATAATTAAAAGATATATTTTGCATACTTTAAGGTAAAAGAGCAAAACCTTTTTTCAGAATCTAATATTCTTAGGTTTTAGGATACCCACAGTATGAATGAGTCACAAATTCCCTCCTGATTATTGTTTCACTGTGTCTACCATCAACCTATCAAGTCCGTTTTTATTCTGAGATAAAAGAATTTTCCAGAATTGTACTAAGCATGAAGGGCCTGGGGGCGGGTAGGGCCCACTGTGCACCTATGACTTCCCAGCCCCCTGCACTCCTGACCTCACTTAGCTCTCACTGCAAGCCTGCCATTTCCCAGTAAGCAAACTGGGCATCCACAAGTCAAGTACGTTTTCCCAATCCCCCACTTAATAAACAGCGTATGTGCAATTCAGATGCCTTCAAAGTGCCCGCACTTTCCCACACGGCACGCTAGTCCTACGAGAAAACACGCATTCGTTCCCTCTTTCACTTAGGCTCCTGCTTTCCATTCACCCCTCCATTCAAGCAGTTCATAGAGCACCTGCCCTTCCTGGGCCGTGAAGGTAAGAGTTGAAATTCCTCCGGTTTGGAAGGCAGATCTAATGCCCGGACCCCCAGGTGCAGATGCTGCACAACAACGTGAATGCACTTCACACTACTCGACTGCACCCTTAAAAATGGCGAAGACGGTACCTTTTACAAACTTATGTGTATTTACCACAATTTAAAAAATTCAATTAGAAAAAAATGAGACAAGGAGCAAATAAAAAATCGGTTATGTAGAGACGTTGGAAGGCTGAAGCAGGAAGAAAGGGGATACTTAAATGCGCTACGTTCAGAAATGAGCCATGATGCGTGGGGCGGAGGTAAGTGGGATGTCACTGCTCTGGGAAGCAGGGAGCAGCCGGAGGGCTGGCCAGAACCGGAGCACAGAGGGGCTGGGGCCCGACTCCCGCTGCTCAGGGGAGCTGCCGGGAGCTGAAACGGGAGGATGCCCCTTCTCCTCTCCCTGCCACATCTCCCACCAGGGCCTCCCATCCATGGGATCCAAACAGAGGCCAGCTGGCCAGGGAGTCCTGCAAATGCACTGGGCAAAGTCCCAGCCCCAGTGTGGGAGAGCAGAGCGAGGTAAGCTTGGAGCCAAGAGACCGCACGTGAGTGACCAGCACAACTGGTGAATTTGCAGCCTGGATGTTCTATCAGGTAATAGGGTAGTAATGGGAAGTTTCCCGACAGTGCGCATACTGTGGTAGTTAGGGACATGTCTTTATTCTTAGGAGATGCGTGCTGAAGTATTAAGGAACAAGGGGTTAGGATTCTGTAACTATTGCCAAAGAAAAGATTGTTGGTGACACTTGCTAAGGAAGGCAAGGCAGACTGTATTCAGGGAGACCACTGCGATAGGTGTAGGGTCCAGTGCAATGGGGCTCTGCAGGGTCAGAGACGGGGCTCAACTGTCACCCCAACAAGGACAAGTGGGGATTTCTAGCCCAGGGGCAGGGTGGAGCTCGGCGCATGGGAAACTGGGAAGAGGTGACATCAGGGGTACTGGGGTTCTGGCTGAACTAACCTGGCAGGACCCTTGCTGCCTCACCAGGGGGATGGGGTGGGGCACGGGGAACCCGACTGGACATGGAGGGCGCTCCCCTGACAGCATGATTCTCGCCACATTGGACAAGGCAGGGAGGACCACGGAAGCCCAAGAGAGCTCAGAGGAGCCCGATCAGGGCTTGGTCAAGGAGGCAATCTTCGTCTCCCTCAAGGGATTCCGGAGGTAACTTGAAGGTGGCGAATCTGGAGAAAGGCTTTATGGGAGTTCTTTTGTGCTATTTCTTACACTTACCTATGAATTTGAAATTGTTTTGAAATAAAAAATAAAAACCCCCAAACCTGTACAGTTCTTTAGTTTTTGGTTCATGCAACTGAATGTCTGTTGGCCAAGCCATAATCTTGCTGAGTTTTGTTCGTCTAACCTGACAGAATTATCAGTGCATCGCACTTCTCATCACTAAGAACAAAACTTGTTGATCCTGTAGGACTGCATTGCAAACCTTGGTCAAGAAAAAGTATCTCATAGACTAGACTTCAATCATGAGTACCATCTGCATGATTTCTGTTGTACCCTCACAGCAACTGTGCCTCTGTTTACATTATAATTTTAAAAATTGACTCACTGGGGCGCCTGGGTGGCTCAGTCGGTTAAGCGTCTGCCTTCGGCTCAGGTCATGATCCCCATATCAGCAGGGAGCCTGCTTCTCTCTCTCCCTCTGCCTCTCCCCCAGCTTGTGCTCTCTCTCTCGCTCACTCTCTCTCTCAAAATAATCTTAAAAAAAAAAAATCAACTTTTTTTTAAAGCACTTTAAAATTTTAAATGGTTACCCCAAATGAAAAACTGGTATCATTTGCTATAAATAGCAGGCAACCACAAAAATAAACACATTAAAAACAGAACTCTGATATTAAATTTTTAAAAATAAAATGAAATGCTAGTAAAGATAATTATTTTGTGAAAATGCATACTTGAAAATATGTTCCCTAATGAGAGTGAGACTTTCTCTGCTGATTTAGTTATAAAAGGATATTTAGCCTGATGCCACTTGGTTTAAAATGAAAAAAGGTTCTAAATCAATATGATGATTGATCTAGTTTTAACATTTTGATGATAACCGGTACTGAGCATATTAATTTAAAAGGCAAAAGACGTTTAACCTCCATCTTTAATAGAGCTGGTTATTGATAATTCCTAGCCAAAATGATGTAATTTTTATTCCTAAAATCCATTTGAATATTTATCACCCTGGAAGGATAACATACAAATAGATCATTTTCCTTCTGTGGAAGATGTTTAAAAAATCCTTTCAGACAATTTAGTATGTTGGAACTTTAGTATAAATTTATTGCAGGAACACAGACCTCGAGCAGGCCAATTTCAAAGATTTCTTTCATAGCAGAGGTATTTAGAGACCAAAAAATTAGGTTAGAAGGTTGATCACTGTTGGCTTATTAAAAACAAACAAACAAACAAAAAACCCCAAATATCTGGTTAGGGTTTAGGCCGGGTTAACTAGGCAGGTGGGTAGTTTCTCAGAACAGTTATATTTTTTTAGAAATACATTTTAAAAACTTTTTTTTGGTACTCTCTACAGCCAGTGTGGAACTCAAACTCAACCCTGAGATGAAGAGTTGCACACTCTACTCACTGAGCCAGCCTGTCCCCCCTCTTAGAACAGTTTTTACCCCAACTCCTGTCCACCAGAAAGACACATAGGCTTTTCATCAGGAATGCTAATTTCCTTCCAGGAGGAGGTTATGAATTACACAGAGCAAGAATGTTCTGTTGGGACCAAGCCTATGAATTTTTCTTTCACAAGGAAAGCTGAGAAGGGCTAGCCAAGGCACGAGAGTGAAGAGAGACTTTTCCCTGAATAATGTTTTATAAATCTTGAATTTTGAACCAGGTAGAGGTGGCCCTTTGTGTAAAAAGCTAATTTAAAAAGAATTAAGACTTGGCAGAATGTGAGCCTCTTCTCAAAAATACACATATACGAACTGAGGAAGAGAGCGTTCCTTACTTACCCATTGCCATCTGTTGCAGAAAATATGTCAAGGATCTTTTCATAAATAATTAAAGTACTTCCAGTGAAATGTTCGGCTGAGTTCCTGAGCAGAAAGCTCAGATTATCAGGAGGTTTTCAATCTTGGTTTGGGAATGTTTGACTGACTGGGGGCTGGTCCCCAGGGGCCCGGGCAGAGCAGTCCCAGTGAGGCCACTACCCTGAACCCCCTGGGCACTTCGGTTACATCATTCCACCAAACTGTCACCAGCACTCTCCACCACACATCAGAGGAAGCCTTTGGAGCATCCAAGAGAAACTACTTGGAAATAATGTCATCTATTCTAGTTAGCTCAGATAAAGGCCAGGATGGGATGTTTGCAAAGAAAACAGGCCCAGGCAAGAAACAAATGGTCTGGCACAACAAAGCGGAGCGGGGATGAAGGGAAACAGCCCCTGACCTGCAGGTCTAAGCAGTTTTCAAAACAGCAGGAAGTCTGTGGGGCCAGGGCTCCCTCCCAGGAGGGAAGGGAGTTGGGGCTGCTGGGGACTTGGGGAGGCAGGGCTGTGGGGGGCTGTGGACTGGAGTCATGTGGCAGGGTGGAATCAGGCCCCACTGGCCTGGCCGGCCCCCAGCCTCGCAGGCCTCCGGGAATGACTTCTGGGAACTGGCCTCTGCACTGGGAAAGCAAGCTGTTTTGGGGTGAGTGGAATCCCTGAAGGCCGGTGCGGGGCCTCACGCTCACTCTCTGGTGACAGACCTGGAGGCTTCCATCTCAGAAGGCGAGCAAGGGGTGATCAGAAAAGGCCCCTTAGTATCTCCAAAGCAATCTTCATTGAGCCTCAGAATCCCTCCTACTGCTATTCAGGAGAGTCACTGCTCTTCAAAGAAACGGTTATAAATTCAATCCACTGTAATGTCTCCACATTAGTGTTCCTATTTTATATTCTCTCTATTCACTTTTAAAAAGATTTTATTTGACACAGAGAGTACAAGCAGGGGGAGCAGCAGCAGGAGAGGGAGAAGCAGGCTCCCTGACAAGCAGGGAGCCTGATGTGGGACTTGATCCCAGGACACTGGGATCATGACCTGAGCCGAAGGCAGACGCTTAACCATCTGAGCCACCCAGGCGCTCCTTTACTTACTCTCTTCTTTAAACACCAGCCACAATGTGAACTTCTGGTTATGGCTTATTGATTATTTATAGTGGTAACCTTGTTTCTTTTGAGACCCAGTTCAAGAACACTAAAAATTATGTTGCTTTTCTTAAAGTATCTTTTCTGACCCTATAATAATAAACTTGAAATATATTTTTTAAGATTTTTAAAAAATTTATTCGAGGGAGCGTGCGTTGAGAGCACAAGCAGGTGGAGGGTCAGAGGGAGAGCAGGGAGTCTCCTCCCCCCTCTCCCTCTGCTTGCTTGTCCTCTCACTGGCACTAATGAAATCTTTAAAAAAAATTTTTTTGTGTTATGCATAAAAACCATACATATTGCACTGCTTCTGGATTCATTTTTTATAAAGTTAAAAACTGAGCTATAATTTATCTTCACAGTGTTCTATTCAAATAAATAGAATATGTAGAACAAGGTCAAATATTATCAATGGCTGTCACGATTATAGAGCTGTATAAGTAAAAAAAAATGTGGGGGGTGGGCAGTCTAGTCCAGGATGGTCTTAGAGTTACCCCTGCCCCTGTGCTTCAGAAGTTCAAGTGTTGGAAATAAAAAGCTGAGCCTACTCCTTGCAGGTAATTCACTCTCTTCTTCAACAGTGGTACTCATAACGTTTGCAGTGAAGGAAATGAAAGATGGCGCAGATTTTGGCCATCACTCCTTTGAGGCAAAGAGGGATATGAGGTGGCAAAGTGATTTCTATGGAACAAGATGAGAGCCAAAAAATTGATACATTCATAGGCAGAATGAAGCCATACTAAAACATTTAGCTAGCCCCTTAGTCTCTCAAACTGCTTAAAATTCCAAATAGGCAATCATTCAAGATTAGATCATAAAACTGTAATGCTCACACCACTATAAATATGCACCCCCCTTATTTATTATGAGACCAGGTGCATCAAGAATGTTTATTTGCTTATGTATTTAGTGATGGTTCTGTTAGTCAAACTACAACTCCAGAGTCATGATAAAGTTGCCTTCCCATTACAGAAGTGTCAAATTAGCTTTAAGACAATTTACTTTTCTTTAAATTTACAGCATTAAAAAAATACTCCAAATGAGTTCTGCTACAAATTTCTAACACTTGTGCACGTAACTTAATCCTTTGTTACAAAATACCCAGAAAATGTAAGAGCCACACACATTATATCCTCCCAGAAATAGCTTGGATTCATAAATATATCATCACTGGCTGACACACAAGGCCACTAGGCAACTAAATTTGGTACAAAAGGAAAAAACATGAATTTTCATCTTGTGTAGACAAAATGAGGTATTAAAAATGTTTCCCCAGATAATCCAAAGAATTGTTAGTTCAGGAACATATTACAATGAGCTATGAGTCCTGGACTTCAGGATCACGTCACATTAACAGCCTTTAATACCAACATTCCCCGATGAATTTGATTCAATTTCAATGACATGTCTCTTTCTCTACGTCTATCCAGAGGATGGATCTGCATCCCTTTACTTCCTTCAGGGATCCTACCGACTCTTCACTTGTCCATTAATGTTTAAACCAGAAGCTACGAAGAGTCGTACCTGAAAGTGCTTAGAACAAAGCTCTGCAGACACTAGATTCTCCAAAAACATGCAGCCATCCTCCGACCACACATCCATCTCATTTGTAACATGTTTTCTTTCAAGTGTAAGTGATAATTTAAATTAAAAACAAAAGCGAAATCTGCAGTTGGCATCAGTACACAAACTGGCTTTTCAAACTCTATTCTACGTAAGAAAGCACAAAGGAGTTGTCTTGACACGTTTTACTCCAACAGGAACACAGGCTATAAAGGAGCTCCAAACACTGCCCCCCTCACATCACAAAACAGTCCCCACGACGGTACCCACTGAAAGCAATTGCCTTGTGCTGGTGAAGTCATTCAGTGCTGTTCTGCCAGAGACTGAAGCTGCTGGGCTAACAATGTTGTGCTGAAAGCGGAAAATATATTTGAAGGCTATCTGCTACCAACTGAACCATCTTAAGATAATTCATTCTTTCTATTCCATTTCAGATTTAATTTTAATAAAGTAATGCAAATCACTTAAAGAAAAAATCTTTAATTTTAAATTCTGATCTATGCATAAAATTCATTTTTTTATCACGGTTAAATTTAGTACAAACTATAAAAATGTTAACACTGAAGCTTCAACAGAAATCTATTAAGATCCCTTAGAAAAATTATGTAAAGAAACAACAGCAAGTCATTTACTGGTATGAGGTTAACACACAAAGGAAAAAAATTCACACATTTTACTGAATTTACCAGTAAATAATTTTAGGCAGAATATTTATCATAAAATTAAAAGTTTGAAAGTTATGTGTGGCTCCGTGTCAATTACAATTTGCAGTGAAAATTCTAAGCCAAATCTTTTTTTATCTACCAGAACAATCCTAATTTAAAAAAACTATTGGTTGAAATTTGCAAACCTTAAAAGGATACCAGTTGTGAAGGACCAAGTATATAACTTAGCTTAAATTAAAGTGGAAGATGGTAAAAACTAGATGCTTTTAATGTTCAAACTGCACAAGGAAAATATTAGGGGAAAAAGAAAACATTCAAAGCCACAATTACTAACGCTAAAAAAATATTAGCTTATTCTTATATTAAAAACATTAAATGAATCAAAGCCAGACGGTACTGAATTTTTACACGAACTTCTTTTGTATTTCAATGTTGTTTATTGAGGAGTGAATGAGAGACTACTGCCGGACATGCCAACGACACTTCACATTCAAGGGCTGGAAGCTGAGCAGCTTTCCAGATTGAGTCACTGCATAAGCCTTCTGGGAAAAAACCGAAAGTGACATCAAATATGACATCTTCATGCTTGTTTTTGTCTTCAGCTTTTTTTTTTTTCTTTTTTCAAATTTTAGATCTACTAGTTTGTTGGGTAGAAGGTTTCTTTCTACCCTACAAAAAGACTCACACTCCAATTAATAAAATTAACACTAGGTGTATAGCAAATTGTTTTCACACACATCTACGCTGAATAACTGATCTTAAAGCTGTTTTGTCTTAGATTTCCTTATGTCTAATGAGGAAACTTAATTTCACTTCCCTTTCACTTTCACGTGGGTGGCTTATACCAATAGAAAAATACTCTTCAGTGCTAGCGCAGGGCTTACGGGGAACCTCTTCTGTGGTGCGAGGGAATCCTTTCAAACACCACTCTGAAACCCAGTGCTTCTCTTCTCGCCGCTGTGGCTTTGCAGGAGAACGGCCTACACGACACAACTCTACTGCTTTCTTGTGCTCAAAAACAAAACAGAGAAACCTAAACAAAAGGGTAAACGTTTATTTGGAGTTAGCTTTCTGGTGGAGATATTAAGGCCCTTCAAGCAGAGTTCAGGAGCTCCTGCATGGCCGCCTGCTGCTCGGGACTCAGCTGTGCCACGCACTCGGCCCACAGTCCTCCAGAAGTCTAGGAAGAAACAGTTTCAGGCATTTAGATTCAGTGCAGTGGTCATTTAGACGCACCGTGCTACTCAGCCTTCGGTAGACTATAAGAACGCCCAATTCTTTCTTTTGAGGTAGTTTCACGAGTATCATTATAAAAGCAAGAAATCTGTTCATATCTTTAAAATTCATTTCATTTACATTAAGTTTTCTTCATTCAGTCTGACTTGATAAAACTGTACCAGGTAGAGGACACAGTCAAGGAAACAACACGTGAAGAATTCAGGGAGCATAAGTCACTTAAAAAACTTCGGCAGCTGACAGCTTATTTACTATTAAAATCTCATCTTTATTTTTCTTCAGACAATGAAAAAAAAAAAAAACCTACACGAGTATATGCTATGCACCAAGTGGAAGGTTCAAAATGTGTCAAGTTTAGGACAAATGTTTTAGCGCTAAAAAAAAAAAAAAGACCATATGGACAGATTATATGTTAAGTAATTTGAGCCTTGGAGACGAGAGAATATAAAAATGAAATTGGGTATCTATTTCTTTTTTCTATGGGGCGCCTGGGTGGCTCAGTTTGTTAAGCGTCTGCCTTCGGCTCAGGTCATGATCCTGGGGTCCTCGGATCGAGTCCTGCATCGGGCTCCCTGCTCAGTGGGGAGCTTGCTTCTCCCTCTGCCACTCCCCCTGCTTGGGTTCTCTCTCTGACAAATAAATAAATAAAAATCTTTAAAAAAAAAAAAAAGTGTGGCTTGCTTTCTTCTAATGTAGAAAAAAAGAAAAAAAAAAAACCCAAAAAACAAAACCAAAACACCTCCCAAAAAACTATTTTATTTCCCCTGCCCCAATTTAGGCAGAACAGCTTACCTGTACTTGACGAACTACATTAGCCAGACGTTTGGCACAAGGATCTTCATGTTTAATTGCCTCATGCATTTCTCCTTCTGCAATTATACTGAATATTTTGGGCAGATTGGTATTGTTTGGGCCAAGAACGATGGGGTGATTACTGACCAAAAAGAAGAAAGCCATTATAAATGAAAATTATAAGGAGAAATTACTCAAGCACTCATACTTTCCTACATCCTTCCTCCAACATAGAATTTTGTTACAGAATTTTATGATTATGCATTCACTAAAATAAAATTCAGTGGAAGGAAAACAAGCTAATTGTATTAATTAGCTCTTCAGGGTCTTCCCATGTAAATGAGGAAAAATACTTGGCTCATCTCTCAGGTTTAAGGGCCAAGGAAAGAATGTTCTAAGTGCTTTATAATTTATGACTTATTTAAAGAAAAAAAAGAGCTATTACTAAGAATTTATATATGGCAAAATGGTTTCCAAATAAATTTGAAGTTCAAAAGGATTTAGGGGCATTTCAAGAGTAAGCTGGGAAATAAACTTTAGGCAGGTTTCATGGAAAGAAACATAACAGTGAATTTAACTAGAATTCTAGTCTTTCATTAAGAGACTTTCGGAATACTCATTTCCAAGGGAGATGATCAAATAGCATGATGGAGAAGTGGTGGCTTCAGAGGCAGGAGCAGATAAGGAGTGTATAGTCTCCAGGACGGCCATCACATCCCTAAATGATAGTTCTCTGTGGGAACACTCAAACACAACATTTGTGTGAACCTGAACTTAAACAGGAATGAAGGAATATGCCCACTGGCCTATTTCTACAAATTCCAGGAAAGGAGTGGTGGTAGCCCTTAGAGTTATTCATGAATAAAAGCAGTAATTAAGAGCGACAGAGCCTAGATCTGATTAATATTTAGGAGAACTTGGATTTAGAAAAACAGACACCAAAGAACACGCCTTGGGATTTGATAGCTTCTATAGCCTCCCAGTTGTTGCAATTCTTAGATACTCTCATGGACACAAAATAGCATTAATAATGCCAGGGCCCAGGGCCAGATCCTGATTACCTGTCTGGAATACTTTCCTTATACCACTGATTCCTGAATCCAAAGAAAAACACCAGAATTCTAGAGGGTCAAATAATGGCACTACCAACATTCTTCAATCTCATTCTACTAGTAAGTGATACATGTCAATTACACGTCAGTAAAGCTGAAATTAAAAAAAAAAAAATCTAAAGTGGGGCGCCTGGGTGGCATCTGCTTCCAGCTCAGGTCATGATCTCAGGGTCCTGGGATCGAGCCCCGCATCGGGCTCCTTGCTCAGCGGGGAGCCTGCTTCTCCCTCTGCTTGTGCTCTCTCTCTCTCTGTCAAATAAATATCTTAAAAAAAAAAAAAAAATCTAAAGCCAAATAAACAAAAAACAGATAAATGGGGTGGGTGACAATATTAAAAGGGAACCTTCTTAAAACATTATGTTCTACAATCCCTCAACTGTTGAATCTAATTCCATAAAGGATAAGTCAAAATTAGATCTAATTGTAAGGCAGCATTAACTGTGATATGGTTTAGCATGATTTATAAAGACAACAGTATTAGAAACCTACACTGTATCTGAGGGCTGTGCACAGGAAACGCTGTTTTACAGAAAGAGAAAGAAATAAGGTCTATTTGTCCTTTTTTCTTACCTTTCAATCAAGTCACACAGATAATTGAAGGTCTGAACAGCTTCTTCTTTATCTTCATGTAGTGGAAGCCAAGACAACCAGTGTGGCAGGACTTCTTCAACGTTCACACAGTCGGGCTTGAACTTCATAATTTTCCCTACTGCTGAGATGCAGTTCTCTGTAGCATTGACATTTTCTTTGGTCTTAGAATCGGCTGACTGAATAACTCTTACCAGCAGTGGAAGTGCTTCTAAAATAGGCAATTGCAAGAAGGTCAGTTAAAACCTCACATTTTCATGGCAATATTCCTTTTTTTATCTTTGGCCCAGTTATCAATTACAGTGAAGAATTAGTAAGGTCTAAGGCATGTTTTGTCTTCTTGGCTGCAGAACCAGAAGTAAGAAAGGCAGGCTGCCCCAACGTGGCCAGGAGCACCAGCACTCACTCTACCGAGACCCCATGATGTCAAGGTCAGGAGCCTCCAGATTTATACTCCTGACCACCTCAGGGTATTTCAGCTTATTTTAAAAGCCCCCAGCTGCATTCCTGCGCTAACCCTACAGGGACCCCAGTACGTTTGAAAAGTTCTATGCTAGGGGCGCCTGGGTGGCTTGGTCAGTTAAGTGTCTGACTTCAGCTCAGATCATGATCTCAGGGTCCTGGGATCGAGCCCCCTCATTGGGCTCTGCGCTCAGTGGGGTCTCTGCTTCTCCCTCTCCCTCTGCCCCTCCCCCTGCTCGTGTGTGCTCTCACTCTCTCAAAAGAATCTTAAAAAAAAAAAAAAAAAAAAAGGTCCTTTGCTACAGCCAGGGTGTAACTCCCAAACCCAAAAGAACTGTACTCTGGAGGACGGGGTGGGGAGGCTATGTGCTCCCCTACAGGTATGCGCTATAGGTGAGATATTTAAGAAGGGGAAGGTGAATACAGCAGAAATAGCTATATAATGTTTGGGGGCTTGGGGGTGTGGAAAAGATAACAAGGAAGCGATAAAAGGAATGCCTGGAACCAAACAAACGGAAGTACCTGTACAAAAAGGACGATAGTTATCTCCACCATACTGTGCCATGACTCCCAAGCCATATGCAGCTGCTTGCCTGACTTCTGGGCTGTTGTCACATACATATTGGAGCATTGGCCTTAAGAAATATTCTGCATATTTAAATGAGGCTGGACTACAGTGTTCTATGACATCATCAAAGATGCACAATCCCCATTGTCTGTCTGGCCATGGTCTATGTGGACACTATAAAAGAGAGAATCTTTTAAGCTTTGAATACTGGAGTACATAAAGAAGGTTAAAAAAAAAAAAATTTCACAATAGACTATCAGCTTACATGGATATTCCTGAAACAAGCAATGAAAAACAACACAGTAATAATTACTTCTTATGAATAACAATCTTCAACTTACAACAGAGATTTAATAAACTATAAGTTTAAAAGACTTTGCATGATTTTCTATAGAATCCCACAATCTGACATTACCATATACCAGGGAGAACCAGCTGCAGCAGCAACATATGTACATTTGCTTCAAAAAAAGATAATAATGCTGTCTTTAAGAAACAACAAGAAAAGCTGTGAACAGGTTTTAGCTTTATATATCCGCTCAACAGGCTAAGTCACATGGGCCTAAACGTTTTAAAAAATGTGCTGTGCTACTAAATACAATGTAAAATTAAAAGCCAAAGCAAGACAAACTTCTATTGATTGCTTTTCATGCATATTTTAAAAACTGAATACATAAGGCCATCATCCACAATGTATGATTGCTGGTTGTACGTAACAAGGATTCTAACTGAATCCTCTAGGGTCCACCAAAAAAAGTAATCATTTTGTTAATTTAGCAGGGCACACATAACCTCAAATGATGAAAAGTCATTTGTAGGTCTCTGGAACGCATTGTAATTTAATTGAACTATGGAAAACCTAATTAGCAAACCTTAAATGAGAAAATATCAAGGGCAATGCAATAAACTTGATAAAATTAAAGATGTACTCTGGAAGGTCTTTATGATTTCTAAGATCCATTTTAACCTGAAAGTGTGTTTTCAAGTGCTGCACTGAAACCATTCCAGGCAACTATCTAAAATAACTGTCAAAGAGAGGCAACACTTACAATTAGGTTGACAATTAACGGAAGCAGCTGTTCAAACCATGGTAACACCTTTTCCTTGTAGCTACTGAATATTGAGTGTAAAATGTCTGACACTTTGGTCAGAATATAAACATCATTATCATCCTAAAAACAAAAACAAAAAAACACACACAACACCCTTATGTATTAAAAAGTATCTCCACTATGACGAACAGTTACATTTACTTAAAAAAATCTCAAGAAATATAGAAAATTAAATTTCTCATCATTTTCTTAGGGGCATAGCAAGCATCTGGAGACTGTGGTTACCTCGATGATTGGGGGTGGCATCTCCTACCTGCCTATAGACAGATAAAGGTGTGGGCAAGTATTGTACTTATTCCAAAGAGTTTTCTTGAAAGTTTCGAAATTCTGAGACAGAAGTGTTTTTACTTTAGTACTATTTTTTGTTTTCTGCAAGAATGTTTCTAATCTTGGAGGAGACTGGTGGAGACGTGGGGTCAGTTACTCATAATCCACGCCTGTCAGCATGTGAGCAACCCGCACAGAAATGGGCTGACCTGGGTCCACCAGGATGGCTACATGCCACACTTTGGACCCTGAACACACAGCGGAAATAGAATTGATGGCATCAAGTGATTCGATGAGGAGAGAACTGAGTAACAAGATAAAGAAGACTTACATCAGCCACTCTATGTGTATTATTTATAAGGAAATCTGTATTATATTCTGTGGTCCGGGAGAAAAACAGCTGATGTTACAAAAAGATCTGGCCTTAAGCCCCAGATTGTCAACAGTGTGTGGCATTAGACAGTCATTCAACATCTGAATTAGAGTTCACTTATCTTTAAAATGCTGAAAGCACCACCAAATAAAAAGTTGTTCAGAGCAGTATGTAAAAGAAATACTAGGTGAACTTACAAGCGCTGTTATACGTGAGGTACTGCAACAAGAACTCACACACAGCATCCAAACCACAAATCAGCTAATTTCAGTTACTTATTCTCTAAATTTGTAAATGCAACACATGTCAGATTCTTCTGCTAAAACTTACTGATCATTACCATCAGAATGACAAGTCAGATGAATTAGAAACTTAAGCATTTAAAAATCTTCCAAATGCAAATGATCATATAAATTAAGTTCTGAAGGGAATAATTTACCTCATCTTGTAGTGACTCTTCCACCTGCTCATCATAGTCTTCATCTTGTCTTTTAACTAAAACACACCCAAATAAATGTCTTTTTAAAAGTCGCCAAAATGGTCAAGGATTACTTTCAGAAAGAAAAGCGTGGAAAACTTACCTTGCCGCAATTCTTGATTTTTAAAATGTTCTTCGAGTTTAGCTTTCAATATTCCTCCCAATTCTTCAAAATGTTCATTATTAAGGCATCCATCTCCCATAACTTCAATGCACTGCAATGAAATTGAGGAAAGAAAGCAAGCCATGGGATTTAAGGGTTTTAGAGTCCAAAAGTTAAATTCCATTAAGAATCACATGGAAGCATGAGAAAAATTCACTAAGCCGGTACCCTGGAAGACTAATGATTGAATGAGTAGATAATGCTTGGTGTGTGTTACAATGACAGTACTTCAAAGAAAAAAATTTAATCAACATTTTTATATGAAACAGATCCTGAGCCTATCTTAAATGCCAGGCATTACTGCTAGGTGCTGAGGTCTCAAAGATGGAGCAGAGCACCCAGCCTCTAGGGAGCTCAATCACCACACACAGACTTCTACACGAACCCAGCTGGAGAAAGGGCAAGCGTGTGCTGGGAGGGCACTGCAGCTGGGGGAGATGATATGTGCAAAGGCCCAGCAGCAGGCATTCTTTGGAAAAATAGAAGAAAATTCAAACTGCAGGGGTGTAAATAGGGACAAATAAAGGTGATGAAGAACTTTTAAAACGAACTAGGGGCACGCCACGGAGCTGAACAAGAATACGGGAAGAGGAGTGACAAGTAACAAGCAAATTCACGCCTCAGAAAAGGAGAATGAACTGAGAGGGAGAGTAAGGACAGAGACTTCTGGAACAGACCAAGAAAGGCTAGCTCAGCACAAAGAAGACAAAGGCAATGTGAAGAGCAGAGGGATATAGGAGAGAATAGGACAAACTAGGTGTGGGCTGGAAATGAGCCAAGATTCTGCAGCTGGATTGTTAGGGAAATGATGGTGGAAACTAATCAAGACTGGACTATAAGAGCAGCGACTCTGGAAAAAAACAAACACAAAACAAAAAGAATGACAACACCAAAATATTAAACTAAAAAAGAATTAAACAATTCCAGTAAATAAGAAAATCATCTGTTATAGCACAAAAAGATTCAATTTATTTAGCAAGACTAATAAATGAACACATAACCTTATACATATTTTTAAGAGAAAAATATTTACCTTCGCAAAAGAATGCATTATTTCTGAGAGGACATCTGAATCTGGTTCTGTGCCAATGGCCTTGATTAGAGCATCACACATAAAATGCCACATCTGTGTAAGATACTCAGGACCACGAACTCTCGCACATTCCAGGAGGAGAGGCATGGATTCTGCTGCTGCCACTCGAACACGTTTTATTGTTAAGAAAACATAATCACTATTCTTAGATACACTTAGTGTAATCACTATCCTCAGATACACTTAGTGTACTCACTATCCTCAAAAGATCATTCTATCACTTTCTTTGCTTATGTAAACATTAAAGTGCTCACTGAGCACCAGGAACGTGTGTTTATCCGAAATTGCTACCCAGGAGCTTGCGGTAAGTAGAATATGGGTACAAAAACAGACATCTCCCTACCCATGTGACTTATCTCCTGTCTTTTCTGTCACCTATAATACAGCAGCAATGAGTCTGAAATGTGAAAGGATCTGGGATCCTTAGAGCATATCTCAAGATGTTCCTATCCCAAAACTTTAGGCAATATAGGTTTCTAATAAATGCAACCAAAGCTATGATTCTCCTGGGAAAACTAATGAGGCTCTCCTCCTGTCAGAGCCTTTTTGGTTTTCACTGAAGATCAAGTTGCCCCTCCCTATCTAATATCATTTGTAAAATAAGGTCCTGAGACTAGCTCGTCCTCTGGCATCATGGTAAGTTTCTGTTGGGCAAAAGCTGTCTTTTGTTAAGGATGCCACTACAGAATACTGCATGGAGTATTCTGTGGGGCTGTGGAGTCAGGCAGATCTCGGTTTGGGTCTGGACTCCAAAACTGTTGGGCTGTCCTTTTTTCAAAATCCATCTATGAAATTGCGTGTGTGTGTGTGTGTGTGTGTGTAAAGGCATAAAAATGTTTCTGTATGTATTAACTACTATTATCATGTTGAGAAGAAAACCTTTAAC
This sequence comes from Leptonychotes weddellii, assembly GCF_054177405.1. Classification (NCBI taxonomy): domain Eukaryota; kingdom Metazoa; phylum Chordata; class Mammalia; order Carnivora; family Phocidae; genus Leptonychotes; species Leptonychotes weddellii. The sequence continues at coordinate 164,405,618 of NC_138371.1, read as the reverse complement.
ATGCAGATTTATCAAGAAATATTTCTCCCCAATGTAGAACCACAGAAAATTATCGGTGGGTCTCTAACCTATTAAGAAAGATCTTAGTTTCTTAACATTACCAAAAAATACTTGAGAAAAATAGCAATTATATATAACTGCAAACGTACGCTAATAAAATATCAATCCTTAAAATCCTTCAGAGGTTCACAGAAAAAGCTGTCAACTAGTAGTTCGGTAACATTTTCATTTTCATGTTTTTGGCACAAGCAAAAACCTATGAAACTAAAGCACATGCAAAAAATGAAGCTTCGTGCAAACAGTAACGGTGATGTAGGCTTCAGTTAACACAAAGTCTAATACTTGAACAAGTTATAATTTAACTAATTCTAGAAACGTCTTGCGTTCAAAAGTTGTAGGATATCATCGTGGAAGTAAAATTTCAGTAGAGGGACCATCAGTTTGACAACTTGCTCGGTATATTCCACAAAGCCTTCCTTCAACTCTTTAGCATAGCAAACCTGAAAACAAAATATTGGAAAAGACATCAAGATCCACGTTAGTTTTAAGATATTAATATCTATTAACAAATAGCAGAATCATAAGGACCACATAATGCTGCATCCTGACTAGAAATACATTTAAAGCTGCATACAGGGGGGTGCATGGGTGGCTCAGTTCATTAAGCATCCCACCCATGATTTCTGCTCAGGTCATGATCTCAGGGTTGTGAGATCAGGCCCTGTGTTGGGCTCTGTGTTCAGCACGGAGTCTCCTTGAGAGTCCCTCTGCCCCTCCCCGGGCTTGCACACACTCTGTCTCTCAAATTAAGGAAGAAAAAAGCTGCATGCAGTACTGTGAAAGGTGTTTGGGAAACACAAATATAAACGTAAAAAGAACTGTAAAATGGGAAAGGGCCATGGCGTGACTGCAGTATACACTGTTGTTTAAAGGCTCACACACGGAACATTTTAATTCTTTTGCATGGGAGAATTTTGCAAGTTTTGGCACTCCGAGAAACCTTAAACAAAATCCATCAATTAAGGAAAATAATTTAAAAAGATAAGGGGCACCTGGGTGGCTCAGTTGGTTAAGCAGCTGCTTTCAGCTTAGGTCATGATCTCAGGGGCCTAGAATCGAGCCCTACATTGGGCAACCTGCTTGGTGGGGAGTCTGCTTCTCCCTCTCCCACTGCCCTTCCCCCTGCTTGTGCACACACTCTCTCTCAAATAAATAAATAAAATCTTCAATAAATAAAAAAAAGATATAGGGGCTCCTGGGTGGCTCAGTTGGTTAAGCGTCTAACTCCTGATTTTGGCTCATGTCATGATCTCAGGGTCGTGAGATCGATCCCTGTGTCAGGCTATGCTCTGAGCAAGGAGCCTCTCCCTCCACGCTCATCCTCTCGCTTTCAAAAAAAAAAAAAAAAAAAACTAAATTAATTGTAGCGTATCACTTACTCTGTAAAACTGCAAATAGGCTTACGTTATCTTGTATTTTTTTTTTTTTTTTAATCATTTCAGGGGTGACTGGGTGACTCATTCAGTTGAGCTTCCAGCTCTTGGTTTCAGCTCAGGTCATAATCTCAGGATCTTGGGATCTAGCCCCACTTCGGGCTCCGTGCTCAGTGGGGAGTCTGCTTGAGTATTCTCTCTCCCCCTCAAATAAATAAATTTTTTTTTTTTTAAAGATTTTATTTATTTATTTGACAGGGAGAGACACAGCAAGAGAGGGAACACAAGCAGGGGGAGTGGGAGAGGGAGAAGCAGGCTTCCTGCTGAGCAGGGAGCCCGATGTGGGGCTCGATCCCAGGACCCTGGGACCATGACTTGAGCCGAAGGCAGACGCTTAACGACTGAGCCACCCAGGTGCCCCTCAAACAAATCTTAAAAAAGAAATAATTTTGGCAATGAAACAGAAAAAACAGTGCTATTTGTTTACTTATTTATTTTGAGAGAGAGAGCCCCTGTGAACAGGGGTTGCAGGCTCCATGCTCAGTGCAGAGTCTGATGCAGCTCAATCTCACGACCCCCAGACCATGACCTGAGCTGAAACCAAGAGTTGGATGCCCAAATGACCAAGCCACCCAGGTGCTCCAAACAGTGCGGTTTTAAAAATAATTGTTTCTTTACTTTCTTCCACTACATTAAAAGATTTGATAGTTTTGTTAAGAGATGTGACATTTATAATTGCTCTCTAGTTGAGATACCACAAAAATCCAAAATGTTTATAAATTAAAGACAAATATTTATAAAATATAGCAAGTACTGATGATAAGCATAAGTTTAAGAAAAGTTTAAATGAATTCGAGAACATAACAACGCTTTATTAATACAAGATAATATGTAAGCAATTAACTTTTACTTAAGCTTACTTAACTGCTAAATTTGTAACCCAAAGCCGTAATTCTTAAATTTTTTTTTTTTTAAATATTTTATTTATTTATTTGACAGAGAGAGACACAGCAAGAGAGGGAACACAAGCAGGGGGAGTGGGAGAGGGAGAAGCAGGCTTCCCACTGAGTAGGGAGCCCGATGTGGGGCTCGATCCCAGGACCCTGGGATCATGACCTGAGCCGAAGGCAGAAGCCTGACGACTGAGCCACCCAGGCGCCCCTTAAATTCTTTTAAAAAATATATTGTCCCTGTCTGTAACAATATGCTCATAAAGGGGAAAAAAACAACTCAAAGAGAACTTACACGCAAGACCCCATAATACTATAAGAGATAATCATTGCAAACATTTTGCTGTCCCTACCATGTTTATGTATTTTTTTTTTTTAACAAGTGAAACCATACAGTTTTATTTTCAGTATCATGAGCACATTTCTGTTCGTTCATTCAAAAACGTATTTCTTGGTCATCTTGTCTACTATACACTAAGCACAAAACAGACAAAAGTCCTTGCCCGCACGGAGCTTTGTATCAGCTGTGCCACAGTCCAGGGCACATTATTATCATCTTCCTAGTAATAGGCATTCAAGCTGCTTGTTTTCTGTTGTTCTTGTTAGAAACAGCACTGACAATGAAGCTTACCTACATGATTCCCTTTTTAAAAAAGATTTCTTTAGAAAGAGAGAGAGGGCGAACAGGAGAGGGGCAGAGGGAGAGAATCCTCAAGCAGACTCCCTGCCGAGCATGGCGGAGCCCGATGTGGGGCTTGATCCCAGGGCCCTGACATCATGACCCGAGCCGAAATCAAGAGGAGGCTGTTTAGCTGACTGAGCCACCCAGATGCTCCACCTACATGATTTCTTTATCCAGAAGTAGAAATGTTGGGTCAGAAGGTTTCTACATTTTGAAGAATATATTCTTGCTCTTTAAAATAATTTCTTTAGCATCTATGAAAAGAACTCCTCTGGAATGTGTACGTATGTGTTACGGGAGGTTGTCAACTGACGTTTGGTAAACATTGTACACACTCACCAGCATCTGACAAGCAGTAGACTTTTCCTCCAGTCCTGCAGTTTTAATACCAAAACTTTGCTGATCCCCAAGGTTCACAAACTCCCAACCATCATCATCACTCATATTCTCCATGTCTTGGGCTATTAACAGGAAAGAAAACAAATTTATGTTAAAAATAATTACAGAGAAGAACTTTACAACTGCTGTATCTTTATGAAGATACCTACTATCTAAAAGGGCTACTTCAGGCTTAATCGAAGCAGTCTTCATTAAAGGCCCCATAACCACTGGAAGGTACTGCTGAAATTCTTTTCCAAGAATTTTGCACATTCTGGCCCATGCTGAGATCATGTAAGAGATCTGGGGGGGAAAATTAAAATTGATTTTAAAACAATGGATAAAAAGAGATCACAAAGAAAGCCATTTCCCTATTTCATAAAAACAATGTTTTATTTTACATTCACCCTCTTTAAGAGGTAAGTACAGTTTCTAAGGTCATATACTTAAAACGTTCAGAAACAACAAAATCATTGTGAACCTTTACCTTCTGATACAGACAGCAGGTGAGACAAAAGAGAAAGACCAGGACTATGTCTTATTGTTTCTTACTTTCAAGAAGCAATACATAGTTTTTCTCTAATAGCATCTGGACCACATAAATAAAACCCAGTTAACCATAGCAACTCCTAGGCACTAATTTTTTGAAGATAGGAACCTATTTCATCTGACCGTATCCCTACTGCCTTGCATTCCATTCGTTAAACATTTATTAACACCCAAGAAACAAAACATCCCTTTCTCGTAGCTGTTTTAATTTTCTAAGCGGCTGCGTATGCTGAAGACACCTCTTCTACTGTGGTCACGTACTTAGTCACCTGCAAATTCCTACAGAAAATCTAGTTTGTAATTCATCATCCCGGTAACCCAGAAAGTGGTTTTTTACTACTCCCCAACATATCTATGTCACATATACTGATGCAAATGACCCACTCCTACTCTAAAACCAAACCAAACCAAACCAATTTTAAATTTACGGGAAATAATTACAGCGTGGCTGTATGAAGTCAAAATGTGACTCAACAGTTAGAGTGCCTGTTACACGTCAGGCACAGTGACTACAACTGGGATTACGACACACACGTACAATTTACAACACGGTGCCATAAGGACCCACTTTCGAGACTTATACCAGACGTGAAATATGAGCAGGAAAGAGGCCGAGTGGGGGGCAGGTTCTAAGTGAAACGAATGTTTGTTCGCAGGCAGAAAGAGAAAAGCAGAGCATGTTCTAAGATTGTTAGGTTTCTGTATTTCTTTGACAGGGGAAGGAAGTCATGTGGCACTGAGAAGGCTGGGAGACATCCAAATGGAGATGTCTAGTAAGTTGTTGGATAAATGAACCTTTAATTCAGAGAAAGACCTGGAAGTCACAGCATACAGAGGGAAACTGAAGCCACGGTGTAGATGACACTGCTCAGGAGATAAGAGGGCCCAGGACAGAACCCTAAGAGCACCAAAAATAAATTGAGAGTCAGGGCAGAGGGGGCAGACTGAGAAAAAGGTGGGAGGAGAAGTGAAGGAAAACCAGTGAAGACGGTCTCTGACACCAGGGGTTATCTTAAGAAGCCTATTACTGTTTCTTTTTTGAGTACATTAACCCTGCACTAGCTACAACTCCCAAATGGATCAAGGTGAATGTGTGCAAGCTGCTTTACCTGAGGATCATCATCTTCCATATCGCTGAAGTCTGTCTGGGTCTTCAATAAGAGCTGCATCACATCTGATGCATCCTGCATGAACTAGAAGAAAATATTTGGGAAAATCAACACTTGTGGTACTTGTGGCTACCAGATCAGAGAGGTGCTTCTTGCTACCCAACTTTGTTTCTTGTATAGTAAAAAAACTTTCCAAAAGAAAATCTATTACATTTCCCACATGGATCATAACCCCTCAGACAAAAATTACACTGACAAATTTTCATCTATATATTGCGCAGACTTAGTGCTCTTTCTAGAAAAATATATTCTCCAGTAAAGGTCAGGGTGAACTGCGGAATAGAGGTATTTCTAATAACATCAAGTTTTGGTCTATGGTTTATGCATTTCCAGCAGTAAAAAGATAATCCGAATCCAGAAATAAAATTTTGGATTGCTCCCTAGAACCATATGATTTTCATTTAATTCTGTAGTTCTGGCAATCTCCACTGTGTAAACAGGCAGTGTTTCAAAGACAGTTTGAAGGCCAGATACAGAGAATATGGGACATAAATTATTGGTTAGGTTCTCAGTATCCCACAGAAAGCAATTTATAGGGTAAGTTAATACTGATGCTGGTTTTGGAGAAACCCACCAGAGAGGTTCTAATGTTGATAGTTCTGAGAATTGGAACCTGAGGGGTCAGTGACAGAGGAACTTCTTTGGATCAGCTTTGACAACTCTGAGATGCTGGCAGGGGAAGAAAAATACATTGGCGAATGGTCCTTGCTAATTATTTTCTGAAGAGCTACATGCATGTAGGATTTCTCTCTTGGGACACCTGATGCTTCTGGATTAACAAGCAAGTGGAATGTACATGTTAAAATGGATGAAACTAAACATAGGGTATGGATCTTGAACTCCACATGCCTCCCAGGAGATAGATTGTACATGGGGTAGGAAAAGGAGGAAGTTTCAAGACCATAATTAAGAAAAAGCCTTAATGTTAACACTGATAAAATTAATTTATATACAAAGTAGGAGTGAAAGGAGAGTAAGATGATGGGAAAAAAATCAAACATCCAGAAAACCGTTTATCCGAAGAAAAAGCCCTCTAGTACCCTCAGTGCCTCCACAGCCAAATTACTTACAGTAAATTCAACCTTCGAAAAATCACTTACTTTTTCCTTCCCAACGGCCAGACCAATGAGGCTGATGCACTCAATAGTTTTTCCTCTGAGAAGTCTGAGTTCCTTTTGAACTGCATTCTCGACAATGTGCTTTAGTGATGGCATAAATAAATCATAGTAGGGGACAAATTTTTCCTCTGCAGTATCTGCAACTGATGCGATAGATGTCACAACTTGTTCCAACACTAACTTGGTGCCTTTCTGAATCAACTAGAAGGAAGACACACAAATTAAGTCGTGGAAATGAGAAACTGGAAGAAACACCCCCTGCGCGTTCTCAAACGCTTCTCTGCAACAGCAAGCTGAGACCACCGTCCAGCAGCCAGAGTGCAGAGCGCAGGTTCCAGAGCAGATGAAAGGACCCCTGTGGAACTACTGAGGGTCTCCTCGCTCCCCTGTTGACGCAGCGCTCCTTTCTCATGTCTGCTTCATCTCCGAGCAGCTCGTGCTCAAGCACGAATCTGATTCCTCTTCCAATTTTTGTATCCCCAGCTTAGTGCCTGTGTGTCTTAGTCCTCCCACTACCTTACTGTACACTTGGTGCTGTGTGGGCACGTGTGGGAAGAATTCCCTTTGTCTTCTAACCTGCCTCTCCCCGGAAGGTCCCACCAGCAGCACCATCGGTGCCAGAGCCCTCTCACAAATGGTCCCACTGTCTGGTGAGACTGATGAGCTCACACTGCTCCTACACCAAAGACCGGTGGTGTTCTCTGACCTGGCCGGTAACAAGCAGTGGGTATTTGCAGCTGGGCTCACGCTGTCACCTGGTAATACTATTTTATAATCCCTGTGGCTTCATATGAATACTTGGCCCAGCGAGTACTCCAGATTTTTTTCATTCCGCTCATCAACTCCAGCCACTCTCCACAGAGCTCTTCAACCTGGACTACCACTTCCTCCGCCCCTCTCAGAGGGTACCCTACTACCTTCTGCATCTGCTCCACATTTCAGGTCTTGAGCCTACCTCTGATCTCAGAGGAATGCCGTTCTTCCTCGGCTACCCTCTCTTTGTACAGCTCTTGACCACATATCTTATCCTCTTCCCCATCCCATCTTAGCAATTCCTTCTTTTAGTCTTTAAAAATCTGACATGTTGGCCCATCTGGGGTTAGGGGATGCAACAGAAACTTTCTTTACACTTCAACCCTCTACCCAAACCTACTTGTAAAGTCACATTTGATCCATCTATTCCTGAATAACCAACTCATCTGCCTTCAACTTGGGTCTACTTCTTTTGTCTTCAGATTAACTCAAGTTCCTTTTTCATGTTCTCAGTCTGCTGTCATCTGACACTGAACACCCATCCTGTTTCAAACCCCTTTCTTTGCCTTCTGAGATACTGTATCTGTCTTCTACCCTGTTCTCCTTTAGAACAGGGCTAGGCAAACTGTCACTGGTTCACAATGAATTAATGTACAAGAACTGAGATTCTAGGGGTGCCTGGGTGGCTCAGTTGATTGAGTGTCTGACTCCTGGTTTTGGCTCAAGTCACGATCTCAGGGTCCTGGGATGGAGCCCAGCGTTGGGCTCCGCACTCAGTGGAGAGTCTGCTTGAGATTTTCTCTCTCCTTCTGCCCCTCCCCCATCTCAAATAAATCTTAAAAAAAAAAAAAGAAAAGAAAAAGAACCGAGTTTCTAATATCAGGCTTTACTTTTACAGCAACTTGACAGTAACTTTATGACTGTTAAATATAATAGCTAAAAAAAGGCTTTTATTTGTCCTTTTTATTCCTGTCATTTTTACAGCATTTTCATTGTATTTGACAACAAACTAAGCCTAAATCTTTACCTTTCTCACCTGCAACCTCTTTCTCACGCACTGCTGTACTAAACATCGTTCAGCCCATAGTTTTTAGGCTGCACCTCTTATTTAAGCTATAACTATAAACTTTCTTCTATCTGGATAGCCAGGCCTTGTTTGAAATACAACATATTTAAAGCAAAAAAGGTATTTTTTCTCATCTCTTTACTTCGGTCATCCAGGTGAGAAGAATAGTCAACATTTTTTACTACTTCTTTTTAAATTCAAACCAGCAGAAAGGAGAAATGACTTTTAGAATCCTCTTCCCCAATTTCCACCTAAGCTCTCTGAGCAATAATCTTCTGAGTCTTGACTTAAATCTTCTCCCTTTTTGTTTACGCCTCACAATGCTACCATGCTAATTTCCTGCAATCACATTATCATGATTTCTTGCAGCAGTTAAGAACAAAATGGTTCTTCCAATTTACATAAATCAGAATTCAAAATAATTGCCTTGATTTCAAGGCACTTCAAATACTGATTTTACCTAACCTTTAGGCTCTATCATCTTCCCCAATTCCAATATTGGCCTATTCTCTCATCAAGACTGAATTACTTCAAATAGCTGAACCTAACTTTCTATTCTTTATGGCCATGCCGAAAAGTTTCTCTTTCTCCAGGTCTTACCCAACAAATTAACCTACGTTAATCTCTAGATAAGGAGCTGGAAGACCTAGAAACTTACCTCCTGAAGCTTAAGTACCATGATGGAATGCAGATGTTTCACCAGATTGTCTAAATATGGGATAAGTAGTGATTTGGGACAGTCCTCAGTGAAGTTAATAAGAGCGGCAGCGGCGTGGGCCTGCACTCGCTGATTGCCTTGGTCTTCCATTGTCTGCAGCAGGGCTGCAATCACCTGTGAAATGAAACAGATAAGCACACATTTTGAAATGCCACATTTCAAAGTATACACACGAAAGGCCACCCCTCTTCTTAAAAGTCTGATTTGAGTGTTTGGGGCCTTGTTACTTACCTTCTCATGAAATTTCTTTTGGAAACCAGGTGCAAAATCTGTAGCCATCTGTCCCACGGCATTACAGGCTGCATACCTTACTCTTGGATGCTGGAATAGGTTACTTTGTATAAGTAAAGGCAATGGGTTCCCATGTGAAACTATGGTAATAACTATTAGTCAGATATTTACTGGTACTTACAGGATCCTGAAGAAAAAGCAAAACAAAATTTACTATCTCATTTAAAATTCCTTCCATTTGCTGGTGGCATCCTTCACCAATGGCAGATAAGGCCATTAATCCTGCATGCCGGTATTTCCAGTCAGCTACAGAAAATAATTACACATGAAAGAAGAGCAATTAACCAGTACAAACATGCACTCTGGTAGTCAGAAGCATAAAACAAAGTTTTCTTTATTTGGAAAAGACTATCAAAATATTTTTATACACTAATTAGAAAAATGAACAGAAAAAAGTGCCTGACAGGGACTATTTCATTAAAGTGACGACGGTTACATTACATGAGCATTTTTATTCTAAAAGTAGTTAAAAGGCAATATGGAAGCAAAGAGCTTATTAGTATTTATACCAACTACTGGAAATAAGGCTTTCCCCCTAAGATTCACCGTAAGCAACAAATATCTGGATTTTGTGTCACACACTGCTATTTACTGAATAAAGATTCACTGATCTCCATCCACAGTCACATTTTATTATTTTATTTATTTAAAGCAATCTCCACACCCAACATGGGGCTTGAACTCATAACCCCAAGATCAAGAGTTGCATGCTCTACTGGCTGAGCCAGCCAGGTGCCCCAGTCACACTTCTTTAAAGAGAAAAAAAAAAAAGCCATGGAGGAAAGATGCTTTTAAAGAATTTTTATTTAACAATATGATAAATGACGATAGTTGAACTTTATTTGTATTCTATTACTAAAGGCTATGTGATTTTAGACTAATAGAATATTAGCTAAGCAATATTTATTTTACTGAACCTTCCCATCATATTCTAACATATAATTCCCTCTCATTTCTAAATATTATTATTTACTACATTATTGTTCCCTCTAAGGTGTTTCACCTAACTTGTGGCACGAAACAAGAGATATATAAATATAGAAAGCTAGTATCTGTGTAAAGCAATAGTTCTCAAAGTGGGGCCCAAGAACCCTGGGATTCTCCGAATCAAAATTATTCGCCCGATAATATTCTTTCACTCTCATTCTGAGGCTCCAGTGGAGTACTCCAAGGATTACAACACGTGTAAAATCCGAGACTGAATGAAGAAGCAGAAATAGGAGCTCAGCTAAGATATCTAAAAAAATGCGTAAGACATTCTTCTCACTAAACATGTTTTTGTTTTGGAGGAGTCATTCTTCATGAAAAATGTTATTTTTGTTAATGTTTAATGGGTTTATTATTGTTATATTTAAGTGCATATTTTAAATGTTTGTTTTCATTTCTAATGGTATAAACATTAATATAACCCACATAAACAAAAGCACTCTGGGGTCTTCAGTAGTTTTAAGAGTGTAAAGGGGTCTTGAGAACAGAATGTTTGAGAACCGCTGGCATAAGGGTTAAGTTGTAGGAAAGGCTGAACTTAATTGTTCACTTTGGGGAGTCCAAAACCCACATAAAGATGAACTCTGTTGTGACTAATTCTACTTGAAAGAATTTCTGAAAAATTTCTAAATTTGCTGTTAATTATTAAAACCTTACTAAAATATTTACTTCTAATGTGTTTCATTTACTCAATAGACCAGTAAGCCAAAAATTTTCAACTGAGGAATAATGATCCTAGGAAACCGGTAAATAAGATGCTCATCTCGGGCGCCTGGGTGGCTCAGTCGTTAAGCGTCTGCTTTCGGCTCAGGTCATGGTCCCAGGGTCCTGGGATCGAGTCCCACATCGGGCTCCCTGCTCGGCGGGAATCCTGCTTCTCCCTCTCCCACTCCCCCTGCTTCTGTTCCTGCTCTCACTATCTCTCTCTCTGTCAAATAAATAAATAAAATCTTTAAAAAAAAAAAAAATGCTCATCTCTGCACACTGAATTTACTAATTTAAAGAAGAGATGCAATAAATACTAAAGATGTTCATATTTGGTTCAGGGAATAAAAAAAAGATATGCCTACATAACTCCCAACAGGCAGAGTTCCTGAAAGTATGTTCAGCAGAATGTGATGCTTTGGTATGGGGATTTGGAAATGGTTTTTCTCCTTTAAAATTTGCTTTTTATTATTTAAAGCAAAACCAGTAAAACTATCTTTAAAAATAAAGTGGGGCGCATGTTAAGTTACTAGGAGATACATAGTGTTTACTGTTGCTGAAGCACTTTTTGCACACATGAAATACATCTCTGCATCATTTTTCCCTCTTTTACAGATGAGGAAATTAAGGTGCAAAAGGCTTGCTCAAAGCCATACAGTTAACAGTAACAAATCTTATTAAGAGTTCATTGCCATATATATAAAGCCTTAGGCATCCAGCTAGTAAGCTGTAGCAGAAATTTAAAAGCCAAATTCTTGAACTACAAATCATAATCACATCCACACTGATTTGAAGAATAGCGTGAGCCAAGGGTGAAACAGCAGCAGCTGGGTGACCTTGTACAATCTTTTATGGTCTCTGGGCCACTTTCTTCATTTTAAAAATGGAAAAGCTAAATACGTTCTAGCAGCTCTTATAACTTAAGCAATCTTTGATGCTGTCTCCATCCCTTTGAGGGGAAAAAAAAAAAGTCAAGAAATTTAGGAGGGAAAAAAAGGGGAAGACAATTATTCAAGACCCAGATATACAATCACATCATTAAAAAGGGATAATGGTTTTGGGCCATGCCTCTTCAGGAGAAGAATCTTATATAGGGTAAGAAAGAATTAGGTAAATTGCATAAGGCCTCTAGTTCTCAACGGTTCACTTCATTTGAAGCTGGTATTTTGTTACAACTCCGTTTTACTACTTAAAGATGCTGAATCAATGGTCTGACCCTCAAGTGTGTCTCTTGTATGTAATGTACCCTATAGATATAAATATCTATACAAGTAGGCCAGGATTTCTGTAGGAGAGTGTATGCCTTAGCATTATTTGTAATCAACAAAAACTATTAACATTTAATGGGGTATTGTAGAAGGCTCCGTGGTTGTTAAAAAAAATGAGGGGGAGCTATTATATGGTGATACGATATATCCTGGAGTAAAAGCTTAAAGTAAGTATGGTGTGTCCATATGGTATGTTCACTTTTTTTTTAAAAACTGCATGTATGCACAAAGGAGGTCAGAGAAAAGTCTCAGAGACCTATTAACGGTGGCCATCTCTAAATCTTAAGTTAAAGGACTTTTAGTTTTTACATTTCTGTATTTGAATTTTTTAAAAAAGTTAAGCACCTTAACTCTGTAATTAAAAAGACGAAAATAAGGGGCTCCACTCAGTTGGTGGAGCATGTGACTCTTGATCTTGAGATTGCGAGCTGGCACTCCACACTGGGTGTAGAGATTACTTAAAAATAACATCTTAAAAAAAAGGCAAAAATATAACATCTATACAACAATTTTCGATATTGATATAAATTACAGGTACAGAGACTGACAAATGACCAAATATTTGCTATGGAAACAATAGCAGAAATAGAGAAGTGGCTTTTCTTCTGATTATACATTTTTAAAAACAAAAGGTAGTAGATAAAGGAAGATGATATGACTCAAATATGCTAATATTTTATAAACATTAAATAAAGATGTCTTATTTAAAAATTAAAACCTAGATCTTTCTGGCTAGGGAGAAAATCTATAGTTTTTCCTTGGAATTACAATTTTTTCCTATGCATCGAAGCCAATTCCAAAGAGGGAATCGAACATTTGCAGTAGTGAGGAAAAACATTCTTTAGCATAAGACTGAATGGTTCCAAAAGAGGACTAAATAGGATTTTATCAGTATAATATAAAAATTGGGCTAAACACAGGATAAAAAAGGCGAAGAAAGATTAAGTCTAAGCGCCTGTCAGAGTTTAGGATTTAGAAAGCCACACCACACTATTCTAGCATTTGAGGGAGATCCGGCTTACGATTTTGGAGCATCTGCATGATGTGTTCCTTGATCATTGGCAGCACCAGCTTCCCACCAAGTCCACAGGCCATTCGGTCCAGGGCGCTCTCCCCAGCAACCGCATTGCTGCACACAGACCAGAGAATGCATTCACCTCAGTCAACAGACCCAAGAACAGTGCACTGTACACATGTACATCTAAACACAATATCACATTAAACTAAGGCTGAGAAAGACCAATTCAAGCAGTCTTCCGAATGTATGAAGTTATGGGTTAAAAATCCAGAGTTAAAGGGGGAAGGCACGTAACATTTTCATGACTCATTCACCATGGTGTAAGAAGTCCTATGTCTCAATCTTAATTTTCAAGACTTTGTTCTTTCTCTTCCTCTCCCTGCACACACCCCTCACTGGCTAACACTCAAGCTTTGATGCTTTCAAGACTCAGAGATAGGAGCAGAGTGTTTAGGAGAGCCGTGTTATCTAATTTCCTGGACATACACCCTTCAAACTCAATGGACAAAACACAGAAAATTGAAAGCCATGCTGAGACTCTGGAGGATGTCTTCCTTGCTGTGAGCTTATTTACTTTTAAAGGGGTGCAAACTGCGTTGCCACAAATTATGTACAGGTGAAACTCGATTCCAGTGTTTTCACTGAAAACGGAAGAGACCTGGCCATAAGAGCCTTTTGCACTGTCTTGGAACCGCAACATTAGTAGTGAGTGTCTCACGTGCATGTGCATCATCTCAAACTGTCAGGAGGAGACTATAAAGAGGAAGCTGTAAATGATCTTTAGAATATATTCAAACGCATCTCGAAAATATACTTAAGACCTATTTACTCACAGATAAGAAAATTTTATTCATCTAGCCCAGAGAAAAATAGCTTCCTAAGTCATATAAATTAAGTGCCTTGTACAGGGAAAATTAAAAGCCAGGGAGCAGCACATTATAGTAAGTGAACCAGGGAAAGGAAACCCAATCTGTGCGTGGTCTTCCCTTCAGCCCCATGAAGTAACTTCCAGTGAAGGATTACTTTCATATACTTCAAAATGGCATTTAAGCCAGAGTAGTCATTTTTAATAATGGGACTAAGCTGCAAAACACACTGTATATTCTGTAAGTCAAATGTCTTTAATTTTACCTAATACCTGTTATAGTAGCTTATACTGACTACCAGTCTTTCAGGGGAATACTTTTGGTTCTTTAAGAAAGGCAGTAGTATAATGCACTGGGAAGAGTAAGAGAAATGGCATTAAACCTCAGTCTACAAAACCTGGACAAATCACTCAAACCCCCCTCTCCACTCCTGAATCTACCTAAGAATATACCTTCAGGACCACTGAAAGAATCCACGAAGATAAAAGAGCTCTGAAGTGCTGCGTCTCATACGCATGTAAGAAGAGGCCATCAACACCACTGGACAGTGATTTAGATTCTGGTGGAGTCTGCGATAGGAATCTCTGTACATGAGGGCCTCCCGAGTCTAAGTTAAAAAGTAGCTCCAGTGTCACCCCACCCTAGAGTACAAATCTTGCCACCACTGTCTCCTCTCTAGTCTAAGGTTAACTTTTGCGAAATTGGGAATACAGGGCATTTTGCAGGGAACTGTGTGGAAACAACTATTATTAAGTGAGGTCTATGCATATAAAGAAATTTTTCACAATAAAGCTTTTTTATACATATTTTAAGATACTCATACTAAAAAAATCTTGAAAATTTAGAGTAAAATGGAGTAGAAAAGGTATCTATTTTATTAAAAATAAATTATTTACAAAATTTGACACAGAAAGCCAAAGTGTCAGGTGTCTGGGTGGCTCAGTCAGTTAAGCGTCTGCTTTCAGCTCAGGTCGTGATCCCGGAGTCCCAGGATAGAGTCCTGCATTGGGCTCCCTGCTCACTGGAGAGTCTGCTTCTCCCTCCGACCCTCCCCTCTCTTGTGCTTTCTCTCTCAAATAAAATCTTAAAAAAACAACAACAAAAAAACAATGAAAGAAAGCTAAGGTGTCCCAGTTTCCAAACTTAGAAGTTTAACTTTAGATTACAGAATACAGTGGTGAGAGACAGGCCCTAGAATCCCAAACTCTCGCTGCCACCCGAGCTCATGTCATTCCGCCAAGGGAGCCTCCAACAAAGTGTCTGGCATGCGCGATTACCTGTCAAAGTCATCATCTTCCAGCTCATCTGCATTTGCCCAGTCCTCATCCTCTTCAAGGTCAACCATCATTGCTAACATCTGAGGAACTAAAGCAAATCATCACTTCATACCTGCATACTGTGGCTTTTTAATTTTTATCAATATCACCATTTATTAACAAGAATTTTAAGAAGTAAAAAACAAAGGATTTACTTTGCCTCTAAGACAAAAATTATTTGCCTGTTCCCCCAACATCTGGTTTGTTAAATTTTAACCTTTTTGCCATATTTGCTTTAGATCTTGTTCTGTTTAAGAAGTAACATTAAAGATAAAAGTCAAACTTCCCAGATCCTATTATATGCTCTCCTTTACTCACCAGAGGTGAGCACTGCATAAAATCGATGCTTTTTATTCCCAAGTGTTTTTACACTTGAACTATAGATTTCTCTGTATACAAAACATAGTACTATATTAAGATTTTAATTTTTACACAATTAATGGTACCATACTACACATGTATCCTTTGGCAATTTGCTTTCTTCTCAACACACATGGATTTCAACTTAATTACTCCACAGCATTCTATTACATAAACACACTACCCTACTGATGGGACATTTTAGTTGTTTCTAATTTTCTCCCTATTACAAAATTTCCTTTGATGAGATTCCTACCCACATATCCTTGACAAGTATGAGTTCAGGGCATGAAAATGTTACAGGTATCTTCAATATTACTAAGAAAGACTAACTGTTCTGCACAGTGGATGCATAAACGTGTACTGCTCCAGGAAGTTTGAAGACAGACCTGTCTTACTTCTCGACCATGTGTGAAATGCCCTGAAGCTATAGGAGGCCTCTGCTTCACACCTTTCACCAACACTTGATAACCGTTGAACTTTATGGCAACTCGATTCCACAACTGCACTGGTGTTTACTGACGCTGAGCAGCCCTCATTAGCTCCTTCTGATTCCTCCCTTGCGAATTCACTTTTAAAAATGAGGTGTTTAATCAACCCCAAATTGGTTTTTATAGGGTATCTGAGGTTGGGATATATTTTTGCCACGGAAATGACCTTTGGTCAATCATCTATCTTTTAAAGTCAGCTTTGTTTCCGTGTGAGTGGATCTGCTCATAGATCCCTCTGTTTCCTACGATCCATTTGTCTACACCTTTACCACCAACAATTTCTAAATCTTCATAGCTGAGAAGGCAAGATCTCCACTTTGCTTGTCAAAATTGTCTTTGCGGGGCGCCTGGGTGGCTCAGTTGGTTAAGCGACTGCCTTCGGCTCAGGTCATGATCCTGGAGTCCCGGGATCGAGTCCTGCATCGGGCTCCCTGCTCGGCAGGGAGTCTGCTTCTCCCTCTGACCCTCCTCCCTCTCATGCTCTCTGTGTCTCATTCTCTCTCTCTCAAATAAAAAAAAAAAAAAAAAAAAATTGTCTTTGCTACTTTGGGCCCTATGTTATTTTACATGAATTTTAGAATCAACCTTATGACCAACTCTTTTGGGATTTTGACTGAAATTGTTATTAGTTTATAGATTAATTTGAGGAGAACTGATATTTAGTTCTTCTAACAGTCTTTCAACATGTTACCCGATTTTCCCCATAAAAGTCTTCTACATCTTTTGATTTATTTCCATGTATCACAAGTCATGCCTACAACTGTGGGATTTCAGAATATCTGTGGCATAGCCACCGTGTTGGGTCCATGCACATAAATACGTACACAGATACATTTCTCCACATTCATCTGCCTGTAAAAGGACATTCATTATATTCTCAACAAATCTGAGCTTACACAATTCTCAGCAAGTTCATCCAACAATTTTTCCACTTTTAACACCAATTATTTAAAGACCTTTGACTTACTAGTCTGTGCAACGATGTTGGTATGTTTTCGTAACATGGCAGCCGCAGTCTCAGAGAGGGTCACGATGACTTCAAGGGCAAGCTGGCGCTGCATATTGTTGAGGCTGGTGTCTCCACACAACTACAGAGAAGATGTATTTGTACATAGTTAGTAGTGTAGATTATTCATTGAAAAGAATAAACAGAACATTTACCGAAATGCCGAATTTACCTTTAAACTTAGCTGTAAAGTAGCTTCTAAGTGAGGACGCAAATACTTTGGAACGGTATCCGCAATCTCAACAAGGGATTTGAGGACTGAATCGTCATTCTGGTAGCATGAGTCATTCACAGCCTGAAAAAAATCAAAGAGAAAAGAAAAAAGGTCTACGTTCAAGAGTCACTTTATAGATGTGATGCCTCACTGTCAAAACATTAAGAGGCAGACAACAGAATAATATTATTGAAGAGTATTTTTCACTAAATAACTTATCAATCTACAGAACGCAAAATCTCATAGCCACATGTATACCTTCCTTTTGACTAATATTCACTAGAAACATACAAAGATTTAAATCTAAGTCAGAATTATAGTAACCAGCACAACAAACTTAGGGCTATCAAGGAATTCTTTTCATAACCAGAAGGAATCCCTTTCCTCTGTCCCTCCAATATCCGTATCTTTGTCTTTTTCAGACATGCAGTAAATACTAGACCCTATGATACATTTAAAGTGTCCAGGGACACCTGGGCGGCTCAGTCAGTTAAGTCTCCGCCTTCGGCTCAGGTCATGATCCCAGGGTCCTGGGATTGAGCCCCACATCGGGCTCCTTGCTCAGCGGGGAGCCTGCTTCTCCCTCTGCCTGCTGCTCACCCTGCTTATGCTCTGACAAATAAATTAAAAAAAAAAAAAAGTGTCCATTATTACTCAATTTGTTTCTCTTTGACATCAAGTTAGCTCACTGTGGTATTTAAGTGTACATTTTGCATCTACCATTGCCTATTTCAGAGTGACAACTCCTAGAAGTTTTGGCTAACATTTTAACTTACTTTAAATTCAGGGGAAGAAAAATCTGAGATTAGACTTAAGCAGTGAGTACCTCACAAAATTTTTAGGTAATAATCTACTAAAACGATATAATGGAAAAGTTTGTGTTTGTCACTGACCTAAACCATCTTTTCAGCTTGACAGCATAGGGAGAAAAGTTTCTACTAAATCCTGCAAAATTAACCTGAAACATGCAGAATTCACACAGGACTTTTCAGTCAAATCCTCTCTAACCCAGTGGTTCTCAACGGGGACACTATTTCTCCCAGATTTTTTGGTTGTCACAATGACCGAGGAAGGGCAAAAGTCAGGGTTCCTAGATGTCCCACATCTGTGATGCAAATGCTTCTGACGACCTCATATGACCTTACCATGCATCTCACATGATCGTAAAAGTCAGATACTTCTAAAAATGAAAAACTCATTTATAATGATCTGAACCTAAAACCCAACTCACAAATTATTTTTTGTCTGGTTTTAATGTACCAGGACTCCCCCCGCCCCCAAATGTATATACTGTATATGTTAAAAAAAAAAAAAAAAAAAGAAGATAGTAGGAAGAGAAAAATGAAGGGGGGATTCAGAGGGGGAGACAAACCATGAGAGACTATGGACTCTGAGAAACTGAGGTTCTAGAGGGAAAGAGGGTGGGGGGATGGGTTAGCCTGGTGATGGGTATTAAAGAGGGCACGTTTTGAATGGAGCTCTGGGTGTTATACGCAAACAATGAATCATGGAACACTACATCAAAACTAATGATATAATGTATGGTGATTAACATAATAAAATAAAATTAAAAAAAAAACAAACTGCACAAAGCACGCACACATGCACACGTGCACACACACACACTCATTGGGGGCGGGGGGGGGAGAATGAACACATACTTTGTTTTGTCCAGATTTTTACCATTTCTGGAAATCAAATCATCAATACTAACAGGATTCCTGGTGTTTGCCTTGCCAATGATATCTATCAGTCCACATGTTTAGCTACCGTGTTTGTATAAGGCACTTAAAAATCACCTAGTCTATGTCTTTCGTTGTAGTCATGCCCTACCATTTATAAATTGAAAAGCATGCCATTTTACGGTTTAGTTCTTTCTTTTTATTTCTTCTTTGTGTTAACTTAGGGCAATATATTTTTATTTTTAAAACTTGTATGTGTACATAAGCATGTTACCCACGCACTTCAAAACAGAATATGCAATTACAAAATAGGGGTCTAACAAGTTGCTCTAACTTACCCAATCTTATTTTACTTTCTGAATGAGGCAGAAGGTAACCTTAAAATAATAACACCCTTTGGATTCAGTAGTGACAATTAACCATAAACTAGTCACTTCATAGTATAAACCTTTACAAGACCTGGGTTTAAGAGTAAGGACTGCTGTCCAATTTGGGTTTGAATCATGTATCCATCACTTACCAACACTGTGATCTTGGGCAAGTTTCTTATCCCACCCTCTTTAGTTTCTCCTTATGTAAAATGGGCATTACATTTTATAGGTTATTTGGTTGATTCTAAGGCAATAACCTATGTGATTACATATTCAATAATAGCCATAAATTGCTTTCATCATTTATGTTATAGAAAAATTTTAAAACCCTAAATATTTTAAGAGACTAAGAGTCTATGAAGGGCAAGAGATCTAAGTTCAATGGGGACAGAGATTTGCATGTTTTGTGCACTGCTGAATCCCTGGCATCTAATGCCAGCACACAGTAGGCAACAGATATACTGAATAAATGAATGCACTAGAAAACTCTGATGAGACTTTAAACTATAGAAAACCAATAAACATATAATTATCACTTATTTTATACTATTTCCTTACCTGTAAGAATCCAGGTAACAAGTCTGCAAAATGTTTGAATAGAGCAACGTTATGCTCATTTGCAAGTATAAATGCAGCTGTTGCTCTAGCAGATAATGTCCTGATCTAAAATGAAGACAGTAAAATAAGTCAAATATGAGAAATTTCTCCCATCCAAGTACTAATCAAGCCCAATTTCTGATGGATGCAGGTTCAAGATTTCTTAAGATGAAAATTTTCTTCATCAGTAAAACTAGTATTTATATTTTAAAGTATTAAAACTAAAGACAATCTCCAAAATACATATATTTCTTTCACAAGTTAAATGTTGTATTAAATTAGGTGTTAATATTAATGGCATTGAAATTATTTACCGATGGATGTTCCTGATCTTGCATACACTGAACTAACATCCGTTTGATAACGTCTAAATAGTGCTGCTGTTGGTTCCCAAAAATTCCAGGAAAATTCCTAAAAAAGATCCAAAATGACATCATATTTTAGTAAAGCGTCAGCTAGAACATGTAATGCTCTAATCTAACCTTAAACATCAGCCTGACCCAAGTGTGCATTAACCTTGAAGGTTGAACATCATCTACCCATCCTCCAAGCAATCCTCTTTTGGGGTTGGGCAAATGCAACAAACAGAGCAGAGAGGATTAGGCTGGGAGCAGGGGCAATCCAGGTGCGTGCACACATTACCCAGCAGCCAATCCCAGCCCCATGCTTTATCCTTATCACTCTGTCTCCTTAGGAAGGTGACCTGGAGTGCAAGACGGGACAAAAGCAAGTACAAGGTTTCAGATGGTAGCTGCAGTAACCGTACTGCCTGACAATCTGCTCCTAGGCTCGGTCAGTGATCCAGGTCGTCCAAATTCTGCTTTACTTTAAATGTGGTTAACAATTACACTGAATACTTTCAATTAATTCATTCTCTACTCTGGATTACCAATATAGGTATGATACATCTGACAACTGAAGTAGAAAATGGTGTAATAGCTACCCTTATCCTCTTTTGATGCTCAAGGTAGATCTCATTTTTAAAAGTATACAATCTTGAAAAGCTATAAATCCAATTATATTTTTACTGTAGAACTGTATAACATGGACAAAATTTTTCTTAGTGCAGATAATTGTAATTCTAAACTTAGACCATTTGCTTATAAATATACAGGAGTTTATTAAAATACTGCATTTTTATAAAGTTTAGTTATAAAAGACCCAGAAAACAATGGGGATTCACCAGCCTTTTCTCTCCTCAAAATTTCATCATTCAAGTGGTTTTTAAAAGATATATTTATATTTACTACTGTGTCAATCTCCAAATAAAGGAGAAGAAACTGTCTTTCATGGAATCATAAAAGACCAAGGAAAGAAAAAAATTGCAGAGGACCCTTGTATACAAAAAAGGATTATAAAATAAAATTAAAAGCTTTGTGTTTTTTCAATTTTACTTCCAACACAAATACAAAGCTCATCTAAAGGCCTTATTTAAGTCTAAAAAGTCAGACTAAAACAAATCAATTAAAATGTGCTTTGCACATTCATGACATTCAATTTTTCAGGAAAATAAGATCAATGAATGTACCAGAAAATGTGAAGGGCAGCTTCCCGCAGTCCCATATTTTGAGAGCTCACTGAATCAAAAAGGAACTTCAAACCTTCAGGCCACTGGTTGTTGCCATCCTCATCTAAAAGTAAAGAAATCCAGGCACAAAGTGTGTAAATCAAAACTTCAAAAAAATGAAGGGTGAATCTTTTCATTTCATAAGCCTCAAAGTAGGTAGTAGTAGGAAATGTCACAGGCTCTGTATTTTTAAAAAAATCCTAATAAAATTAGATTCTTTACCCATAAACATGGCAATCTAATCTTGTAAAAAGGAACTGTGCTTTTGGATTACGTAAGCACAGATTATCGGCAGTGGTTATTTCTAAGGAATAGCATTTGGAGAAAAGGTAGCACTATGACTATTTGATTGGTTAAATCTTTTATTTATACTATTGCTATTAAAGAGTTTTTTAAGATTTTATTTATTTTTGTGAGAGAGTGGGGGGGGGGGGCAGAGGGAGAAGCAGACAGGGAGCCCGATGTGGGACTTGATCCCAGAATCCTGGGATCATGACCTGAGCCACAGGCAGACGCTTAACCAACTGAGCCACCCAGGCGCCCTTGTGGGTTTTTTTGTTTTAAGATTTTATTTATTTATATATACTATTGCTATTAAAGAGTTTAAAAAGTAGGCAAAGTTAATATTTGGTATCAAGGTCTTGAAGCCAAAACACTGTAAATATGCCTTCAAACTGGAGAAGACCCAGGAGTGGGAATCCTAGGACCCAGAGCAGTACTCATGCTACTAAGGTGTTGATTTTAAAATAAAGAATTTTTGTGGTACTTTGTAATAAAAATGAGCGACCACACAAATTTGTACCAGTTAAAAGACTCAACAATCATATTGTCACAGAGAATTTTAAGAGTTGTAGAAATTACAGATGAGTTATGTATGCACTTTTTCTTTTAAAAAAATTTCCCTCCCTATTTGAACTTTTCTGAAATGACAAATGTGCTACTCAGCTGACATTAAAAAAAAAAATACCCTAATCAGTCCCTTTAAACATAAAGATCGTGCTTGGGGGTCAAGGGGAATGAAAGCTCTATTAAAAAAAAAAAAAAAATCTATGGAGAGAGTACTTTGAAACATTTTGGAAACCTTTCCATTATTGTGATTCTGAATTAGATGTCACCTATAAAAATTTTATCTGCACACTTAAAAAAACGTGAAAAGAGATTTTCTAGGCTACCTAAAAATTCAAATTTAAAGGCTTCAGTGGGTTTTGAACTTAAAGTAAAAAATTTAACGAACAGGAATATTTTTAAGAATTGGTTGATATCAGTCAACTGACTTGAACAAGAATTTTGGCATTATTGGTAGTGGAGATTAAAAAATTAGGGTCATACCCTAATACCCAACAATTGCACTACTAGGTATTTATCCAAAGCATACAAAAAAGTGGATTCAAAGGGGCACGTGCACCCCAACATTTATAGCAGCACTATCAACAGTAGCCAAATTATGGAAAGAGCCCAAATATCCACCGACTGATGAATGGATAAAGATGTGGTACACACACACACTGTAGTATTACTCAGCCATCAAAAAGAACAGAATCTTGCCACTTGCAATGAAATGGATAGAGCTACAGTGTATTATGCTAAGTGAAGTAAGTCAGAGAGAGAGAAATACCGTATGATTTCACTCATATGTGGAATTTAAGAAATAAAACAGATGAACACAAGAGAAAGGAAGGAAAAATTAGATAAAAACAGAGAAGGAGGCAAACCATAGAGACTCTTAGCTATAGAGAACAAACCGAGGGTTCCTGGAGGGGAGGTGGGCTGGGTATAGGCTAGACGGGTGATGGGTATTAAGGAGAGCACTTGTTGTGATGAGCACTAGGTGTTGTATTTAAGTGATGAATCACTAAATTTACTCCTGAAACCAATACTACATTATATGTTAACTAAGTATTAAATTAAAAAAAAAATTAGTGTCATGATTAACTAATAAGCACACCAACAATATTCTCCCATTTAGCCCTTATCTTAGTGAGGCATCCTTTTCAACCTTTAAAAATGCTGCCTAATATGAACTCAGTTAAAAATCATATCTATGAATGGGGTGGCTGGGTGGTGCAGTCGGTTAAGCATCTCTTGGTTTCAGCTCAGGTTGTGAAATTGAGCCCTGTGCTGGGCATGTCCATGCTCAGCGCGGAGTCTGCTTAAGATTCTCTCTCCCCTCTCCCTTTGCCCCTCCTTCCCAACTCTCTAATAAATAAATTTTTTTTTTTTTAAGATTTTATTTATTTATTTGACAAAGAGAGATACAGCGAGAGGGAACACAAGCAGGGGGAGTGGGAGAGGGAGAAGCAGGCTTCCTGCGGAGCGGGGAGCCTGATGCGGGGCTCGATCCCAGGACTCTGGGATCATGACCTGAGCCGAAGGCAGACGCTTAACGGCTGAGTCCCCAGGTGCCCCTAAATAAATCTTTTTTTTAAAAAAAATCATATCTGAATCTGTCAAAAAAAATAACAAAGCATATTCAATTACTTAGTATTTTTTAGTGTGACCAAAAAGGGTTTTGATGGTTGGTAAAATGCATTTTTAGTGATTTTCCTTTTATTTCATTGTTTAAAAATATTTTGGGGGTATTTCATAAAGTATATGGTATAGTGGTATAATAGCCTATGTGCATAATTTACTAATACACAAATGTAACAGCAAGAGCTCCTGGAGTCCACTGATTTTTACTTCTGTTGGCAAGTTTAATCTACAGAGTAGGTTGTAAATTACACTGTGCTTTCAAAACTTTACAGATTACGGAGGAAATAAAACTGACAATTTTTAAGCAAACTACAAAATTATTTCTCCATACAGATGTTCTGAAGACCAACAGGTAGGTGTTATGACTATACTCCACAAACATCTGTCATTTTTGGCTCTAAATGCAGAATCCATAATCACTCTCAATTCGAACAGAATAAATGGTACTCAGGTACTTGCGAATCTTCCTTTGAGAAGACTCCACTTAAAAAAAGGATATACTCATTTTCTTCTATAACATAATAATGAATGTATCTGCATACATACCTATTAAATTCCTGGCCAGCTCTGCAGCAATATCACAAATTTTTTTCCTCATGCTAGACTGGGTTTCCATTTGAATAATCATCAGTAGTTCACTCTTGATGGCAGTCTGAACATCAGAAGGAAGAGTTGGATAGACTTCATCAAATGCAGAGGACAAAAGACGTCTTAGGAGAACAGCAGCCATTTGTCTAGCCTATAAATGGATAACGTGGTTAATAACTTGGTGTCTTACAAGAGAAAAACATTTCCAACAAACTACATTCACTCTACCATTGATGTATTTTACTATTCTATTTTTACAATTCATTTCAAAAGCACTTAGATTTTTTTTTAAATAGGTAAAATACAGAAAACTCTACCACATTAGCCTACTGTATAGAAAATGCTACCCCAAAGCTATTTTTTGTTCACAGCTAAGGAAAAACCTCTGAACACATCAGATTACAAATAGGAAACATCTTAGCAATGATGAAACTGTCTTTAATTTCTATTTTTAATACATTCTTTAAAGAAAAAGAAATTAATATAAACTGCAACCCTTAGAATGCTCTTTTCCTACTCCTCCATCTGGCTCTCATTCTAGTGTACCTCATCTTACTCCCAGCCTGGCCTATCTCGCTTTATCACAGTCCTTTCATTAGCCTCTTAGATAACATGCTATCAAATCCATTTATCTTTATGCTTCATTCGAGCAAACAAACATTACAAGTTTCTAATGCCTAAAAGTGCTAATCAATCTCAATGTGTATACTTATCCCATTTAAAAATCTGTACAATATATTTAAGTTTGGCATTTTCTGTATAATATTCCCTTAGATTACCCAAAGACAAATACCGTTCTAAAATTTTATCATATTAAATCAATAGGCCATTGAAACTATTAAACCCAATTTTTCATGTTTTCTTTCATTTCCGGGCTGCAGCAACTCATTATCACTATAATCAGTATGGGACTGTGACCAAAAAAAAGGAGTTAAGCTACACAAATAAAACGTGCCAATTTTTTCTCAAGTCACTTTTCAATGAATCTTTTTATTTGAATTACTTTTGGCAAAGAGCAAACTTTTAAAGAAATCTTTAATGCTCTAGAAAGGATTCAAAATGGTTAAAATCCCTGTAAAAGTAGTTCAAGTTTATGCAGTTCTCACACTTACATTGACAACTATGAAGCCACAATCAAGATCCTGAGGCTAGTTCACAATCATCTAATTCCTAAATCAAATCAAGATTTAAAAAGGGTTCAATATAGGTTTTTTAAAATAAAATTCGATAGTTTTTAGTAGTATTTATTCTTGGCTTTAAAATTTGTTTCATAGTGGGTGTGCCTGGGTGGCTAAGTTGGTTAAGTGTCTGCCTTCGGCTCAGGTCTGATCCCAGGGTCCTGGGATCGAACCCCATATTGGGCTCAGCGGGCAGTCTGCTTCTTCCTCTCCCTCTGCCCCTTTCCCCTGCTCATTCCCTCTCTCTCGTGAGTTCTCTCTCTCTCTCAAATAAATAATACCTTAAAAAAAAAAAAATCTGTGTCATAACTAACTTGATTCAATCTTCCATAATTAAAATAGCCAACTGTTTTTAGAGATTTAACTTATGTTTGTTCTTCATATTTGACTCATTTTGAATTAAAGGATACAAAGGTGAAGAAGCGCCTTCTGTCATCTATTTTTAAAAACTGGGGCACTTTTATACTGTTTTCTAAGCATTACCAAAGAATTTCAAATTGCCAATTTAAACTAATTGACCACAAGAAGTCAGGTGTAATACTATGTGGAAGTTTAGTGTGACTCCATTTCCATCATGTTTTAATATTAGTAAAGAAGTCTCACTATACAAATCCTCCCCCCTTTTTTAAATTATCTTTATGCCCAATGTGGGGCTTGAACTCATGATCCCAAGAACAATAGTTGTATGCTCTATCAACTGAGCAGGCCAGGCTTCCCTCACTTTACAAATTCTCAATTCCATGTTTCAGAGGTGGGATTGGTTTTCTAGACTTGGGATATTTTGACAAATTTTCCAAAATAAAGAAAACATTCACTTAACATTTAATATATATAAGGATATTACTTTTGGGAAGAAAAAAAATCCACTAAATGCATAGAAAAGCGATAAGAAACAATAAATTTGAATTTGGCATAGTAACAAGGTCATTTGCTAAAAACCATGATTTATAAAGGATTCAACAAAGTGTCTCTTTGTTCCTAAACATCTTTAGCATATATTCTTCAATACTTAGAGACGACTATAAAGCATAAAAATTTTAAAGACAGAATACATATTTTCTCAGAAACATTTGGCAACACATTACAACACGGAATGAATTAATTTCCTCCCTTAGAATGAATTGTTTCAAGGAAGAAAATTTTTTTATAGCTACAGAAATCACTTAAATTTAATAAAATTTTATGTAATTATTTGAAAACCATTAACTTAAATATCCTGGACACATCACCTGACACAGAAAAAAGAAATTTCATTCTTAATACAGGGTACTCAAAAAAACTGTAACTGCAAAATAGCTTTTAGCAAATACTAAGTTCAAAGTTCTGGTAACGTCTATGCAGTAAATAACAGTTCTCATTACCCACACGGACCACCATCTAATACCCAACTTGTTTTGTAATAATGTCATATTCTCAAATACTAAATTAGTACCTCCTCAGCAGCTGTTGTATTTCTGATGGCTTGTAAGAGAAATGTGATCTTTGACTGGCCTGGGATATTCTCATAGGTTTCCTATAGGAGAAAGAAAAACGTTTAAGGTTAAAATATGTTAAAAAAATGTCATGAGCACATGAGTGAAAAGAAATGAAACGAAGACTGGGCAAGGTCCATGCACGAGAAATCATGTAATCTAGGTCTGTTGGTAAAATTTCCCCCTGTGACACAAAATACACTTCAGCTGGTTAGGAAAGTAGGTCCAGAGAGTGACTTTCAAGCTCCCTTCCACCTTTAGCTCTTAGGTTTTTCTAATGTATGTGCACATTTTCCCAACTTTTGCTTCTTTTATAAACAAAACTCAAGGTGAAAGAGGGCCAAAAAATTCTTAAATGTGACCTGAGCTACCATGCTGTAAAGTAAGTGCTCACCTAATATCCCTTTACATCATGGAAAACTACTTATCTTGTCAACATTTTCTAGATCAGATGATGTAGAATTGGTTCAAGTTACCACTACTTACAACCACCACAGACATATCTCAGATGAAGTAAATCCAAGAAAGGGAAAGAAAGTATTCAAATTCTTTATGCTACTTTTTCTTTCAAGCAAGGATTATACTAAAACTTATATACATAAATAAATGAATATGGCCAGGAGACTTAAATCTAGGTTTTGTGAGTCAGGGCACTTCTTTCCTTCTCCATGAATAATGTAAAATGAGAACAAATTGGTTAACAATAAAAAGTTGACACTAATCCAAATATGGATTGTCAGATGCACTTATACCAATTCTAACAAGAGTAGTCTTTTACTGTGGAAAATACATCATTCTTTGAAATACACTTGGAATTGTTTTCCCCAAGAAGACGTTTACCTTGTCGGCTCTCTAAGAGCTACCACCCCTATAACTACTTGGTTTCTCAGGGGGCCTGGGTGGCTCAGTTGGTTAACTACTTGGTTTCTCTGGACAGAAGTGACAAGGACAAGGGAGGGAACAAAGGGTCTCCCTGAATCCACATCTACCTTATTATAACTTTTATTAAGTGCTCTGTGGCATCCCTGAAATATTGACAGGTAAGGAAATAAAGGCTCAGAAGTGAAATGACCTGCCCAAGGTCACATACAATAAGCAGTAGAAAGAACTCTGGTTTTCTGAGGCCAGCTGTACTCAAAATCTCCTTAGCACTGAACGCTCTTTCCGGGTTTCACTCCTGGGATCTGTCTGACTCCACCAACCAACCAGTTCTATTTATACAGTGCTACACAGTTCTCAAACTTCTCAAACATATCTCAATCCGAAGAATACATGTGGGGGAAAGGAGAATTCAAAATCTTCCGACAACCTCAAGTTCTTCTCAAGTACCTAAGCACACAGGAACACAATGATGCAGAAAACTGTGACAAGCATTTACAGCTGAGGAGAGAAGATGGTCTGGATTCATGTAGACAGAAATGAGGTAATTTATGTAGAGATATTCATAAGATGATTGCAAAAATGGATATGTACCTTGAGGTTTCTCACTTAATCTTTATGAATGCAACTGAAAGACGGGTTATGGTCTTTTCATTTAAACAGTCTCTCACAGGACATAAAAATGCCTTTTTATTCTTTGTACCTATCTTAGATGCTATAAATGTTTAACACTTTCATTTCCAGTGGTCTAAATCAAGTTTCAGAAAAAAAATTCCTTACTAGGATATCACTCTCAGAAAACCTTGCCCAGCTGGGACTATAAGTTTGACAGTTCTACTATGCTAATTCTAGTAGACACTTACAAACATTAAGTCAAATACTGAACTCTATTCCATAAAGAATTAAGTCAATGGAGAAAGAGTTTAGTTATGAGTGACATCTGATTCCTGAGAGAGGGTTCTCCCCATTTGTTATGTTCCACTGTGGCAATCCAGATATTGTATTACATTGACACCGTAACACTGGTCAAGGATAATAGTTTGGCAAAAAGAACAGCCTTAAAATCAAGTTATTAGCCGAAAGAGACTGAGTTCCACCAAAACAGGGATGGTATCTCTTTCTCCTCGTATTCCCAGCACACTGGAGTGCAGCAAATACAAAGAACACACATATAAAGACTATATAAAAATATAAAGACTCTTTCTAAGAATATTCCTAGCACCAGGCCAGGCAGGTTCAGTGAATGTTGCCAGTGTCATGGCAAATAGAATTTCAACTCCATTTGATTTCACCATGCGCAATCACACAATGCAAAGCAGATTTCACCTCCCCCTTTCCTGCCCACAAAGAAGAAATGCTAATCAGTACTTACTTCACTCATTCCATAAATATTTATCATGAGCCTACCTTGCATATGAAGAGGGGACAAGTTTTACCTAGTAAACACCCTGGTTCCTCAAAAATCAAGTACATTTTTCAATGTTACCTTCCTCCAATTAAAATCTCATTAATGAAGTTCTATATTAGAATCAATGAAAAACAAAGTCAATGGAAAAAATAAGAATGTAAAATCCATGCATATGATTAATAAAATACTTAAGCTTATGTCATAAAAATGTCTAGTCATGAATGTCATGGACATTCAACTTTGTATTACCTGTCAACTACTTACTCAATTGTTTATTCATGTTATTGTATTTTGAGACTTAGGGAATTGAAATCATTTCTTCAAGCATCAGAAACATTTTTTGTAAAGTTAAAGAGAAAAAATCCTTGAAGATTTAACAGACATAAAATATAAAGCCCACCACATTGTTTATACAATGGAAGTTTTAAAAACTTTTAAAAGTTTTGAAAAACTTTAATGTTTTCAATATATTACAATAAAAGTCTTCTACTGTACTTGATTTCACATTTGAATATAAAAGAAGTCACCTTACTCGACAGTTTGGTATTTGTGTCAATTAAGTATTTTTTAAATCTTTTTTTCAAGATTTTTTTTTTTATTTATCTGACAGAGAGAGACACAGCGAGAGAGGGAACACAAGCAGGGGGAGTGGGAGAGGGAGAAGCAGGCTCCCCGCAGAGCAGGGAGCCCGATGCGGGGCTCTATCCCAGGACCCTGGGATCATGCCCTGAGCCGAAGGCAGAAGCTTAACGCCTGAGCCAGGCGCCCTCAATTAAGTATTTTTATTTTGACGGAGTAAATTACAAAGATATTTACTGACCTTTTGCCAATTCTTTAGTTAAAAAAAATTTATTTGCTATTTCAGATAGTAATACTCCATTTAATTTAGTTTGATTACTTATAAACAGCTCATTTCATAAGGCAAAAAAAGGGGTATTAAAATATCATTATATGCAGCTATTTATTTTTCAAATAATATTTTGCTTTCTTAAGAAGCTCTATTTACAGTCCAGCTTTGTGTTATATGAGACCAGGAAACATCCCCTCTAACATTTACCTTTTTTGGTGTCAAATTAAGAATATTCTGGGGCACCTGGGTGGTTCAGTCATTAAGGTCTGCCTTAGGCTCAGGTCATGATCCCAGGGTCCTGGGGTCGAGCCCCGCATCGGGCTCCCTGCTCAGCGGGAAGCCTGCTTCTCCCTTTCCCACTCCCCCGCTTGTGTTCCCTCTCTCGCTGTGTCTCTCTCTGTCAAATACATAAATAAAATCTTAAAAAAAAAAAGAATATTCTATTTTATAATACCTAATTTACATATTAATATGTTTCCGATATATACAAAGAAAGTAAAAATGTACTACCTGAATGATAGGAATAGAGACTAACAGTACAGTTGATCCTTGAGCAACATGGGTTTGAACTGTGCGGGTCCACTTATATATGGATTTTTTATGAATACAGTACAGTACTGGAATGTCTCTTCTCTGCTTTTGATTTTCTTAACATTTTTTCTCTAGCTTAGTTTGTTGTAAAAATATAGTATATAATATGCATAACATACAATATATGTGTTAATTGGCTGTTTATGTTATTGGTAAGACTTCCAGTCAACAGGAGGCTATTAGTTAAGTTTTTGGGGAGTCGGGGGTGTGGGGGCTGGTGTCCCTGACCTCTGAGTTGTTCAGTGGTCAACTGTACTTTTCAATTGTTCTTTATGAGAAAATGTGCTGAATGCTCCTAACTATCCCCAAAGTGATGGAAGTGATAAAAGATTTACAACAGGCACCAATTGGAATTCAAGCTGAACCAGACACTGGTATTTAGTTCAATAGAAAAGAGATTCCCCACTAGGCTTGACAATAGAGACTTAAGCAACTGGAGGGAAGAGGGAGAATTAAACTCGCTTACTAATTACAATGCTGTTCTGCTTTGTAATACATGGCAATTTCTATTATGGGTTGGGATTAAGAACTTATTTTGGTGAAAAATTACCTCCAGAGTTAGCAAAATGCATTAAAGTGTTTTTATAGGCATCATCACATCCCTCTGACAGGAGTGCAAACTGATGCAACTAATCAATGCACATTACTTCCAAGGACAAATGCTACTTTTAAGTATTCCACAAGTAAAGCCGGCAAAGTCTGAAAAGATAGGTATGCATGTATTCCCATTTTTAAGAGGACAATGGAAACCTAATGTCCATTCATAGGAAGGTTGACTGAATAAATAATACATCCATATGATGGAATACTACATAGCTGCTTTAACAAATTCTCTTATGTGGCAATGTGAAATATGTTGAGTGAAAAATCCAAGTTGCACAACAGTATGCGTATGAAAGGCCCATTCATGTAAAAATGAATGTATACATTTGCACTAGTAAAGATATTTTCAGGGACTACTCACAAGACACTTAAAAGTAGTTGTCTTTGGGGAATGGGAAAAAAACGATTTGCGCTGTTTAAATTTTTACCCTGAACACATATCACATGTATAATACATGAATCAAAAATCATTAGACTAAAGTTAGTAATTGTTTAAAGTGCTTTTTCATACAGAACTGAACTTCCATTGTATTTACTTTACATATTATAAAACCACTAAGCGTAGCCAGCATATCTTAATCTAGTCAAAGTAAATATTAACAACATTGTGATTCTAAAGACATGTATAAAATTCATGACAAGAGGACTTGTCCCCCAATTTCATCAGCCACATGTAAAATAAATTTCTGCTCTGTAAAAATATCTGGCTGAACATCCTTCACTGAATCTTATAAAAATCTTTAATCTCGTGGTGGCAGAGAACTCTACATATAATCAAGTTTGAAGACAGGTTCTTATAATGCACTTAAAAGAATCTAGAAAGTTTCTGCCCTTCCCTTTTAGCATCTCCCGTATATATCGTGGTCTCGACACTGACAGCATTAACATTAGTCTTATACTGAACTACGTGTGTCTTGCTGCTACTTGGTAAAGGAACTTGCAGATACATCTGAAATACTGTCTCTTGAAAATATATCCACAGCTCCACAATTTGGAGGCCAGAAGCCAGAGGTGGCTTAAAAAAAAAAAAAGAGAGAGATTCAGGTTAGATTTAATGAAATTAAAGACTTAAACATATGGTGACACTGGCCCACTTAAACAACGAAGTCCCAGGACATCGCAGTTATGTTATGAGACCACAAATCTCTAGAGATCAAAGAAAATTTGTCCGAAGGAAGAATAAAGGTGGAAGGTGCTTGGAAAGAAACCCTAAAGGCAACTCACAAAACCGTGGGCGGGTGGAGGGGAGAGGGAAATCCAGCTTCCGATGCTGGGAACTAGACAAGAAAAAGAGGACTAAATGGAAGTTAAGTGGAAAAGCAAGAGAAGACACACATTTCAAAAGGAGGGGATGGGGGAGGGAGGGAAAGACGAGGACAGGAGAGAAACAGAGGTGATGGGTCAGGGAGCAGCTGGAGTTTGGGGCACCAGGAGGGCTAGGCTGGGTGGAGACCGAGGTTGGAAGGGCGGGGGAGGATCCCACCGGGAGAAAGCGGGAAAGGGGCGAGGGGAACCCCGGGCCCGCCCCACACCCCACATCCCTCCCCGCCGCCCGGCTTCCCCATCTGGGCGGGGGCAGCGTGTCAGGAGTGGCCGCACGTGTGTGCGAGGGGTGGCGGGGTGGTAACTGGCACCGGGCGCCGCGGGGACAAGGGCCGGAAGGGCCCGGGGGCACGGCCAGGAGCCGCGGGCCGCCTCACACGTGGGCTGCGCGGCCGCCGCCCGGCCCGGCCTGCGCGGCCACGGCTGAGCAGCCGAGGCCCGGCGGGGCGGCGTCGGGGGAAGGGCTGCGCGCCGACCCGGGCGCGCAGTCGGGGGTGGAGAGCTCGGTTACCTCTGCCTGTTTCCGGACCACATTGTCGGGGCTGAGCAGGTTTCCCAGGAGCAGGTAGAACTGTTGCTGCTCCGCCGCGGCCGCCGCCATTGCGCTAGGCGTGTGAGAGAGAAGGAGGGAGGGGAGACAGGAGCCGTGAGGCGCGCTGGCGGGCCGGCGGGAGGGGTGGGGGCGGGCCCAGCGCGGGGACCTGCACCAGCGGCGGCGCGGGGCTGGGGAGGGGGGGCCGGGCGGGAAAGGGCGGGGCAAAGGGGAAAGGGGAGGATGGGGCGGGGCCTCGCGACCCCTCACCCCGCCGCGGCCCCCTGTGCCAGCTTCTCATTGGCTCTGGGCGCGGGAGGCGGGGCCGAGGCCGCCTCCTCCGGGGCCGCGCCGATTGGCCACGCACCCTGCAGTGCCGTCACTGGCGACTCGCGGCGGGCAGCCCGGCTAGTCGCGGGCGAGGTGGGGCGGGGACTTTGCCGGCCAGCTGGGGCCTGGGGTGACGTCGGGAAGGTGGTGGGAGGGGCTGGCTGGCGGGCCGCGCCGCGCCGCGCCGCGCCGAGGGGCGTGAGGTCCGGCTGGGGAGGTGGGGCTAGCTTCAGAGCGCGGGAGATTTCGGCGCCGCGGGCTGTCCGGCCTCCTCCTCTGCCGACTGCTAGCCCCTCCCCGCGGCCCGAGGAGTGCCCCCCAGCTCCAGCCCCCTAGGTCTCTGGAACCCTAAACCCCCACTCCCCTGGGAGGAGCTCCTTTGAAGCCCACTTCCCACTTAAATTCCACTCCCGGGTTCACAGGCTTCTTCATCTGTCAGACCCTCCGACCTCCCCCAGGACTATGACTCAAGCCGCCCCTTCCTCCCGCGGTACTCACCAGTGACTCACACCTTCGGCTTGTCCGGCAGAGGTGTTGCTCAGCCCTGGGCTCTCCCGCCAGGCCTCCCCTCCCCTCCCGTCCCCTCCCCAGCCCAGGGTCTTCGGGAGTTGTCCACGTAGCGCATGTGCCTCCAGCCCCTCCCCACCCAGGATCCGAGACTATTCCTTGAATTCCTTGTTTTGGGGTCCCATTCTTTCAATGATCGGGAGGAGTTGGGAGACAGAACCCCTCCCTAAAGCAACACTGGTTTGCAGAGCTGATCTAAATGTTTATGGGTTCCTACCAGTACTGAGGGGCCCAGAGACCTGATTTCAATAGCATGAACAATACACCCAATCTTCCTTTACTACTGGAGCTGCCCAAATCGGAGAAATCAGTGTTTAAATCAAAGGGCACTTCTCTTGAGCCCCTACCGAGTCCAGTGTTTTGAGCTAAGGGTGATAGTGAAGAAAAGAATTCATTTTTGCCTCTAAAGAACAGTGGTAGGAAGGAGGTTCCACATTAGGTGAGAGAGTACTACACTTCGGGCAGCCCGTAGGGAATTTAATTTCCTATTGGCTATCCTGAAGTTCTGCTCTCTGGAAATTTACTTAAAACATTTGCTTTTAAGTGAATGATTTTAAGCTTTAGCTGTATGTTAGAATCCAGGCCAGTGGGTCCAGAATCTCTGGGCTGAGACCCCGGGATCGCTATGCAATTATGATTGCCAGCCAAGATCTTTTAAAGGATTCTAACAAATTGGTGGAAAAAACTCCCTTAGAAAGTTTTAGCTGTGTCAGTGATGCGTTCTCGACAAGAGTTCTACAGACCTATCTTTGTAGAATTGATGTTTCTTAGATGTGACAATTTGTTGTTCTTATGACACATTATTTCTTTAAAGATAGACCGTTATGTAGATTAATTTGGGGTAGTTCTTTTTTTTTTTTTGCTTGATATTTATTTATTTAGGTCAGCGGTGGTCATGTCTGGATTCTGTGGAGTCTTTTTCCTCACTCAAAATTATTAAGATTTTGGGAATTACTTACCAAAACCATTTTATGACTAGGTTACCAGGGAAATAAGATGACCTGTCTAGAGGCTTGCTTAGGTATGGCCTGATCTCCAGTTACTTTTTAAAAATCTGTGGTATGTGTTTTATTGGCAATGACTCTGTAGATTACGTATATTTGTTTAATAATTATTAAATAATAGAAATTCCAACGTAAGTCTACAGATATGTCAAGGTAGGGAGCTTGTGTTTTTGGTGAGGCAAAGCATAAACTTATTATTTCAGGTTATAAATAAAACAAGTTAATGATGACATCAACTGCTAGAATATGAAATGTCAGCCTACCCTTATTTTAATATTGTAAGTTTCCAGTCAAAAGGGAAGGAGATTTTTAAGGGTAAGGAATAAAGAGATCCCCAAATGGGAGAAATTTCTGTAAACTTGGGGTGATTATCAGCCATCCTGACAACTGAGACCAGTTCTGGTGTCCAGGAAGCCTCCAAAGTGGGAACTGCATTTTCAACAGCAGGCCTGCCAGTTTGGAGAGTTCCTAATGCTCAGCCTTTTGGGAATTTATGGCACTTAGAAACCCATTTGCCATGGGGAGAGTCCTGTTTGTTTTATGAGTATTATCTCCCCATAAGAAAATAGCTCGGATATTGTATAATGGCAGCCCACAGGAATATAGGTTTATTTCCCAAGGAGATTAGATGTTGGAAGGTAAAGAACCTTGAACTTGAGTTGAGTGAATTTGGGTATTTGGTCTCTTACTACTTATGTGCACTTGAGTGAGCACTTAATGTCTCTAAGCCTCGATTTATCATCTATAAAATGGAATAATAATGGCTGTTAAGGTATGATATTAATCACAACAGTTCTGACATTAAGTTATAATTGGAAATGAAATGGAGGGGTGGAAAACCTTAAGTTTTGTTCACTCCCGATTAGCTGTCATTGCTTTGGCCCAGTTAACTGTGAACAACCAGCTCCTGATACCTTTCACTTCAGCTTATTAGACCTGACCCTACCTCTATTAAATTCTGGGGGCATATTTGCTCAGAGCATTTACAACCCCTTGTGAAAAAGGGTGAGGTTGGGAAAATGGAAGACTTGAAGTTTCTCTCAACTAGGACATGAAATCTAGGTAATTTAGTTTTAGTTTTTTTTTTTTTTAAGATTATTTTAGAGAGAGAGGGAGTAGGGAGAGGGGCAGATGGAGAGAATCTTCAAGCAGACTTCCCGCTGAGTGCAGAGCCCCACATGGGGCTTGGGGCTCGATCTCACAAACCCTGAGGTCATGACCTGAGCCAAAATCAAGAGTTGGTGCTTAATTGACTGAGCCACCAAGGTGCTCTGGTAATTTGGGATTTTTGTTGTTCGTCAGAAGGTACTGCACAGCCTGGTCATGACCTATTTATCATAATACAGGAGGCAAGACTCCTTAACAAGAGAGCATCAGAATCTTCTTCAGGTACTGCTCTTGGTTTTATGGGTTTTCATGTTAATGGGAGTGGTTGGAGAAGTTAGGCTTTTAAAAACTCTGTGAAAGCTTCTCTCAGCTGGAGTAGAATTTGGTCTTGTCTGTCATTTCTGGTTTATTGGATGCTGAGTGTAAATAAAATAAGATTCTCCCAAATTAGCAATCTGTAAATTTTTAAAAGTTGCCCCAGGACTCCAAAAGAACCTCAACTACTTGTCCTGGTAGTTGTAAGCACATGTGCTCTCTGTATCACAACTTATTATGAGGGTCAGTTTAAATAATATAAATGAAAATATTATAATCTATAACTGTATACAGATATGAGGTGATGGTATTCTTTACAGGTGTTTGTATTAATAGTTAACTTGGTACAATGAAAAAAGTTGGCTTTGTTTTTTCATTTGTAAAAGGGGAATAACACTTCTTCATAGGGGTATTGTAAAAGTTAGGATAATATTTGTAAATTCTCATGGCATGGTGTCTGTATAGTACTCAATAATTATCAGCTATTATTAATTAGACAGATTTTAGGATTAATAAGGAATAGACCTCAGACAGCTACATGTGATATGGATGTATGCATCACACTGTGTGTGTAGAAAGTGTATTTGTATATTTTCTGTTAGTCTCCCTCCCAATTATGCAGAATAAAATAGTACATTGATGGATTAAGGATAGTTAATAGGCATTGGACTGATAAATAAGATTTCTAACTCTTTCTAATATTGATGCTATTTGTTGCTTAGATAAGAGCCAGCAAAAGAGATGAGAACTGTTGAGAAAAGTTGTTTGCTGAAAATAAAACGCTGAACTGTTTACATTTCTTCAGCTGCTTTTTATCAAGACTTTCAAACCCCTGTCTGAAGCTGTCTGTTACAGTCAGAGCATGCCAACCAGGGGCAAGTGAAACCTTCATATTCCCAAAGGGTACGGCACCCAATAGTCAGCAAATTGTTAAATTGAAGACAAGCAGGGGATATTTGGATTCGATTAGTTTCTTTTGCTCTTTCTCTGTTTCTCTCTCTCATAGTTTTATATATGAAAATTACTGAATTCTGCAGGTTTTTGGATACATTTTAGGGAGGTGTAGAGTTTGGAGGCTAGGATCACCGGCTCCAAGAGCCAGCCAGAATGAGAATTCAAATAATTTTGACTTTACAACTTGCATGCTGTGATCTTGCCCAAGTTAATTAAACTTTCTCAGCCTCAGTTCCCTCTTCTATGAAATGGAGATAACAGAAGTACCTTCCACCATGTGTTAAAATACTTGGCATAGTGCCTAGCACAGAGTAAATGCTTAATAAATGTTAGCTGTCATTACTGATTCAGATTGAAACCTCCAAGATTCGTAAATTTAATTCTGATTGTACATCTACTTGTTAGGTTATTATGTTTTTATACTCCTATTATATAAGCAGTCATGTTATAGCAATGTATAATAAATTGTGGTTAAGAAAAAATTATTTAAGTTTGATGTAATCAAAATAGAGCATTTTAAGGCCATTTTCAGTTTTAAATGCTATAGTTCTTTGTCCAGAGTGGTAGCCACTAGCCATTGTGGTTATTGATCACTTGAAATGTAGCTAGTTTGAAATTAAGTGTGCTTTAAGAGTAAGGTGCAGACTAAATTTCAGAGACTTAGTAGAAAATTAAGAATAACAATTTTGGGGTGCCTGGCTGGGTCAGTCGGTTAAGTGTCCAACTCTTGATTTCGGCTCAGGTCATGATCTCAGGGTTGTAAGATGGAGCCCTGAGTCTGGCTCCGTGCTCAGAGGGGAGTCAGCTTGAAATTCTCTCTCTCCCTCTCCCACTCCTGCTCTCTCTCTTATTTATTTGAGAGAGAGAAAGAGAGCGCACATGAAGGGGGAGGGACAGAGAGAGAGGGAGAAGCAGACTCTCTTCTGAGATCCCAGGTCCCTGGGATCATGACCTGAGCCGAAGACAGATGCTTAACTGACTGAGCCACCCAGGTGCCCTAAATAAATAAATCTTAAAAAAAGGAATAATTAACAATTTTATGTTGATCACATGCAGAAATGATAACATATTGGGTTAAATAAAATATGTTAATTATACTTATTAGTAAGTGATAATTATTAACTACATTAACAATTTTTCCGTTTTTACTTTTAAAAATATGACCATTAGAAACTTTAAAATTACATGTGTGACTTGCATTTGTGGTTCACATGTTATTTCTATTCAACAGTACTTCGCTAGAGAGTAAAATAACCAACTAGCTATACACAAGTGTCCTACATACTTTGTTAATTTAGATTTAGGAAGTGACTTGTCAACAAAGTGAAAATAAGTTACCTTATAGTGCTTTCTGTTGCTTCCAGTTTTCCGACTTGATTCTCAGGGATTTGGAGACATGGTACAGTACTTCCTGAGCAGTGTTCCTTG
Organism: Leptonychotes weddellii; assembly: GCF_054177405.1. Lineage (NCBI taxonomy): Eukaryota > Metazoa > Chordata > Mammalia > Carnivora > Phocidae > Leptonychotes > Leptonychotes weddellii. Next base: position 164,366,462 of record NC_138371.1, on the reverse strand, counting down.
CTTAGGAATTTCCTTTCCCTGCTGGTTGGACATTAAAGAGATTTGTGAACCTCTAGAAAGTAAGACTCCAAATTTGATCCTCTAGAATAAATCCTTATAAGTTAAGTCAAGAACTAGTTAAGAGCTGGGGGAAAGAAGAACTCTTTTTATTTTTTAATGTTGATTTTCATTTAAATGTGGTGAATGGTTTAAAAGCCATCATTCACTGTATTGTAACACCTGAAATAAAAATATACATAGCAGAAGAATTTAGTTTTAAGTGTTTTTCTGTGGAACAAGGTAGGTTGAAAGTAAAAGGACGGAAAAAGATATCCCATGTAAACAGTATCCAAAAGAGAGCCAAAATGGCTATCCTGTATCAGACAAAATAGCTTTTAAGATTAAATTATCTAAGACAAAGTAGGATATTTTATTATGATCAAAGCGTCAATCAGTCAGGAAGACACAGCAGTTACATACACACGTACCTACCAACAGAGCCCCAAAATACATGAAGCAAAACTTGACAGAACTGAAGGGAGAAATTCAAAAAAATAGTTGGAGACTTCAATCTCCACTCTTTTGTGTGTGTGTGTGTGTAAATTTATTTGATTTCCTCCAGATAAATTCTCCCTTATGACAAGGCATAGAATGACATACGTGAATGATGAGCAATCCTAAATTTAGTTTATCCCATAAAACAAGAAATGGTTCGCTCTCATTAATCCCTTAGCTGAAGTTACAACACTTAACAGTATGCAAATGGCAGTGACCATTTTATATTTAGGAAATCAGACATGGCAAAGTGATCATCTTTTCCTTGGGTCACAAGCTGAGCAAGTAACAGCAAAAGACATAGCTCTCTTAAGCCCCACTGGGATGGAATTACCCCAGCAGAACATCACTGCATCTGATTTATTACAGAGTACTCTGAGGAAGACCTTGGCTCCCACTTTCTTCATCCCTTCAGATGCCTTAAAGAAATAAGGCTTTTACTTAAATACCATGTACAAAATACCTGTACATGAATGTTTTAATGTTATATTGTGCCTTTTTTCTTAGTCCTATGAGGATGAAAGGTAACTCAGTAGTGGGTTGAGATTTGCTATGTATCTTCAATACTAAGATAAAATTAAAATTATACCAGGCACATTTTGGCAGTTAGTGTAAACCCAGCATTAACGAGATACATGCCAAAAGATGTTTGCTTCCAAGACAGTGAAAATGGGTGCATGGGGGCCTATATCCAAACTAATGCTTCAAACTTCCCTCTGATTTCGACAAGTGTCATTATCAGTTTGGCACTTTGATTGCCTGTGAACAGGAACTTCCTTACACTGCTATATTCATCCTCGCTCTGCCTTAGTATAAAGTTGGAGATGGCCTTTGGTCACCTCCCCTTTATCAACTGATCTCATTTATGCCCCTCCAGGATACTGATCTAGGTGGCTCAATCTGAGCTAAGCGGGCAGGGTAGAGCAGGACGGCTTTTCCACCCACTCCTTAATCAGTTGGTGGGCAATGGCTAACTTAGGGGGCAACCAGAATGTCTGTTGCTGAGTATATGGATTGTTTTTCCTCAGGGCTGTGGCTACCTCATCATGACTGAACCAGCCAGCTGCCTCTAGTTCTTTCAAGTTCACCTGGATCTCTGTCTGCCCTGCTTGCACAGTTGCATGACAAGCAATCATGAGTGAGCTATTAGGAAAGGGCCAGTGCTGGGATGCAGAGTACTGCAGTCTTTCCACCTCCAATCCCACCTCTTCTGCAACTTCTCTCCGGACAGCCTCTTCCAGACTTTCACCTATATCACAAAAACCTGCCAAGGCAGAATACATTCCCTTAAGGAACTCTGGCGGGCAAGCAGACATCGAGTCCCGTCTGACACCAGAGTGATCACCCCAGGAGCCATCTGTGGATAATAGATAATCTTATTGGAAGGGCACACACGCTTGCTGCCAGCCATATTCTTCTTGGTGGGCTGCCCGCTTCTGCTACAGAACTGATGAGCATCATGCCAACGGAGAAGAGCCTGAGCCGTGGTCAGCAAGGAGGCATCCTTTGTATTCAGCTGAAAGAGCCTTCCTCAGCTCAGTGAAAGAGCCCTTGAGCTCTGTCTCCATTTCTGGTTTCTGTAAGGAAGCATTTATGGAAGAGGAGCTTTTTAGACTGAGATCCAGAGCAAACCACGCTTCATGCTGTTCAGAGCATCCAGTCAGCACAGAGTCTTCTATTCTTTGTGTGTCCTGTCCAAACCTTGCCAGGAGCCTTTCCAACTCTAGTAGGCTATGCCTGGAGGCCTGGTATTGGTGTCCCGATTTCTGAAGCAAAGGAGCCAGGCTATGAAAGAGATAAAATGCTCCTGTCTGCTGGGCTTTTTTACATGCATCATCATCTTCCTTCAGTTCAAATAAATACCGGGTCTTAGTGACATAAGTTGACAGCAGCCTAAAGTACCAAAAAGATTTTCTCCTGCAAGAGCAGGACGGCTTTTCCACCCACTCCTTAATCAGTTGGTGGGCAATGGCTAACTTAGGTTTTCTCCTGTATTTCTCCACAATACAGGGACATTGTCAGGTCTTTGAATTCTGTTGGGGGAGGGTGCCTTCCTAGGCCTCAAGAATCAGCAGAAACCAGGGAACTCCTTTCAGTCTCCACTCTTAATAATGGATAGGACCTCTAGGCAGAAGATGAACAACAAACAGAAGACATGAAGAACACTATACACCATCTAGACCTAACAAACATCTGTAGGACACTCCATCCAACAACAACAGGATACATATTCTTCTCAAGTGCACAGGGAACATTCTCCAGAAGAGATCACATGTTGGGCCATAAAACAAGTCTTGGTAGATTTAAAAAGACTCAAATCATACAAAGTATGTTCTCCATCTTCAGTGAAATGAAATTCGAAATCAAGAACAAAAGGAAATCTGAGGAATTCACAAATAAGTGGGCCAGCATCCCTTCTAAATAACAAATGGGTTGAAGAAGGAATCACAAGAGAAATTAGGAAATACTTTAAGATGAATGAAAACAAAACCACAGGAGACCAAAACTTAAGGGATACAGTGAAAGCAGTGCTCTTGGGAAACTTCAGAGTTCCAAACATCTTTGGTAAAAAAGAAAAGAGAGCTCAAATCAATAATGTCACCTAGTTTCTTCAAAACTAGAGAAAGGGCAAACTAAACCCAAGCAAGCAGAAGAGATAATACAACCGAGAAAGGAAATAAGTGAAATGAGAATTAAAAAACCAAGAGGAAAAAAAGCTGTTCCTTTGAAAAGATCAACAAAATTGACAAACCTTTAGCTAGATCAAGAAAAAAAGACTGAATTACTAAAATTAAAAATAAAAGGGGCTATTAATACCGAACTTTCCAGAATAAAAAAATTATAATGAAATGCTATGAACAGTTGTATGCTAACAAATTAGATAACATGGATGAAATGGAAATCCCTAAAAAGTCACAACTACAAAATGAAATTGAGAAGAAATAGAAAATCTGAATAGTGGGGTGCCTGGGTGGCTCAGTTGGCTAAGTGTCCAACTCTTGATTTCGGCTCAGGTCATGATCTTAGGGTCCTGAGATGGAGTCCCACATCCAGCTCCATGCTCAGTGTGGAGTCTACTTGTCCCTCTCCCTCTGCTCCTCCCCCTGCTTGCTTGCTCCTGCTCTCTTTCTCAGATAAATAAATAGAATCTTAAAAAAAGTAAAGAAAATCTGAATAGACCCATAACAAGCAGAGAGACTGAATTAGTAATAAAATTTCCCACAAAATTCCAGGGCTAGATGGCCTTATTGGGGAATTTTACCAAACATTTAAAGAAGAATTAATACCAATCCTTTCTAAGGTCTTCCAAAAACTAGAAGCAGAGTGAATATTTATTCTATGAGGCCAGTTTTAACTTGATACCAAAACCAAAGACATCACAAGGGAACTGCATACCAACATAAATATTGATGCAAAAATTCTCAACAAAATCCTAGCATACTGCATTCAGCAACATATAAAAAGAATCATATATCATGACTAGGTGGGATTTATCCTAGGAATGTGAAGTTGGTATAACATAAGAAAATCAATCAATGTAATATACCATATTAATGGAATAAAGTATAAAGACCACATGATCATTGAAATTGATGCAGAAAAAGCTTTTGACAGAATCCAACACTCTTTCACGATAAAAACACTCAACAGACTAGGAATAGAAGGCAACTTCCTTAAATTTCCATCTATGAAAAACCCACAGCTAATATCGTACTTACTGGGGTAAAAAATGAATGCTTTCTTCCTGAGATCAAGAAAAAGACAAGAATGTCCATTGTCATCATTTCTATTCAACATTATACTGGAGAGTCACAGATGGTATGATCTTGTATAGAGAAAATCCTGATGAATCCACAAAAATGTTATTAAAACAAATAAATGAATTCAGCAAGGTTGTAGGATACAAGATTAATACACAGGGGCGCCTGTGTGGCTCAGTTGGTTAAGCGACTGCCTTCGGCTCAGGTCATGATCCTGGAGTCCCGGGATAGAGTCCCACATTGGGCTCCCTGCTCAGCGGGGGGTCTGCTTCCCCCTCTGCCCTCTTCCCTCTCGTGCTCTCTGTCTCTCATTCTCTCTCTCTCTCAAATAAATAAATAAAATCTTTAAAAAAAAAAGATTAATACACAGAAATCATGTATCATGTACTAGCAATGAACAATCAAAAAATGAAATAAAAAAATCTCTACGATAGCACCAAAAAATAATAAAATACTCAGAACAAGTTTAACAAACATATAAGACTTATACACCGAAAATTATAAAACATGGCTAAAGAAATTTAGAAATATCTGAATAAATGGAAAGGCATTCCATGTGCATGAATTGGAAGACTTAATATTAAGATGGCAATACTCCCCAAATTGATCTACAGATTTAAGCAATACCTATCAAAATTTCAACTGCTTTTTTTTTTCAGAAAAAGCTGATCCTAAAAGTCATATGAATTGCAAGAGACTACACATAGCCAAAATAATCTCAAACCAAACAAAAGTTGAAAGACTCACACCTTGATTTTAAAGCTTATTATAAAGCTACACTGTGATACTGGCATAATGATAGACACAAAGATCAATGAACTTGAATGAGGACTTCAGAAATAAACCTTATATTTGTGGTCAATTGATTTTTGAGAAGGGTGCCATGATGGTTGATTTTAGGTTTCAGCTTGGCTAGGCTATGGTGCCCAGTTGTTGGGTCAAACACTAGATGTTTCTGTGAAGATGTTTGTAGATGTGATTAACGTTTACAATCAGTTGACTCTAAGTAGATTACCCTCCATAATGGGTGGGTCTCATCTAACCAGTGGAAAGCCTGTATAGCAAAGGCAGGTTTCCAGAGGAAGAAGCATTTCTGCTTCAGGACATAGAAACACCTTTTGGCTTGGTCTGCAAATTTCAGACTCCATACTGCAAAATCAACTCTTGCCTGAATTTACAGTTGCTGTCCTGCCCTAAGGATTTCAGACATGCCAGTCCCCATAATCACATGAGCTAGTTCCTTAAAATAGGTCTCTTTATATATATCCTATTGGTTCATTTTCTCTGGAGAACCCTGACAAATACAGGTGCCAAGGCCATTCATGCGAAAGCACCGTCTTCTCAACAAATGTTGCTGGTACAACTGGATATCCACATGCAAAAGAATGAAGCTGAACTGCTACCTTGTACCATATGCGAATCTCAAAATGGGGCATAGACCTAAATATAGGAGATAAAACTGTAAAATTCTTAGAAGAAAGCATAAGGCCTTTGATTAGGCAATGGTTTCTTAGATATGGCACCAAAATTACAAAAGACAAAAAAAAGAGGAAAGATAAATTGGACTTCATCAAAATTAAAAACTTCCGTGCTTCAAAGGAAACCATCAAGAGAGTGAAAAGACAACCCATAGAGTGGGAGAGAATATTTGCTCATCCTATATCTGATAAGGGACTTGTATCCAGAATATATAATGAACTGTTACACTCAATAACGAAAAGACACCCGATTAAAAAGTAGGCAAAACAGACATTTGAATAAACCTTTCCCCACAGAAGATGCATGAATGCAAATGACTAGAGAGTATGTTAAAAATGTTCAACGTCATTAGTCATTAGGGAAATATAAGTCAAAACCAAAAAAGGGTATACTGCTAGGATAACTATAATAAAAAAGACAATAGCAAGTACTGAGGAGGATGTGGGGAAATTGGGACCCCTCATCCTGGACCCCGGGCACATTGCTGATCGGACCATAAAATGGTGCAGTCAAGCTGACAAACAGTTTGGCAGTTCTTCAAAAGTTATGCAAAAAGTTACCATATGACCCAGCAATTCTACTAAATACATGCTCAAGAGAAATGGAAACATATGTCTACACAAAAACTTTTACATGAATGTTCATAGCAACATTATTCATGATAGCCAAAACGTGGAAATAATCCAAAATATACATAAACTGATGAATAGATAGACAAAATGGGACATATCTATTTGGCAATAAAAGAAACAAAGTACTGATACATATTGCAACGTGGATGAACCTTAAAAATATTAGGCCAAGTGAAAGAAGCCAGACACAAAAAGTCACATATTTTTTGGTTCCATTTATGTGAAATGTCCAGAAGCAGCCAATCCATAGACACAGAAAGTAGATTCATGTTTGCCAGGGGCCTGGAGGGGAAGGGAGGGAAGGTGGAGTGACTGCTAGTTTCTTTTTGGGGCGATGAAGATGTTCTGGAATGTGACAGTGGTGATGGATGCGAAACTCTGTGAGTAAACAACTGTATATTCAAAAAGTGTGAACTTTATGGTACGTGAATGATATCGCAAAAAAGCTGTTATTTTAAAAACTGTTTTTCCTTAGTGATCTGAAGGAAATTGATCCAGACCACAATTACTGTTTTTTTTCCTATTTTCACACTGTTTTTAATTCAATTCAGAATACACGGATGATAGCATTCCTCACCTTCAAACCTGAGCATTCCTAAGCCATTATTTGGGAGGAAAGGGACTAGAGAGATACTGATATGATTTAGTCTATCTATTTTCCTCTCCATGCATTTGCTATTTATAGCAAGCATCTCACAGTTTGGATACTATGATGTGCACATTTTACCTCATGCATTATGATGGCATTCACAGTGGAATATCAATTGTGACATCAATCTACAACTCAAATTTTCATGTACTGGCAGGAGAGAGTTTTAGCTGTCTGTAGTTAATGAAGTAGAAACAAAAGGAACCTCATAATATAGTTCATACTCTTTAATTCCATCCACACTATGTGTTGTACTGCTTTATGCCACGCTTTACTGTGTTAGCATTTTTTTTTAAACATTTTACTTATTCACTTATTTAGCAAATATTTATTGGGCACCTTCTCGGCAGTGGGCACTCCTTGTGGAGATTCAGTAGTGAGCAGGACTGGGTTCCCAACTTCATGGAGCTTATCTTTTAGAAGAAGCCAGACAATAAAAAAGTCAACTGAGTAGATTAGATAGCTCATACGGTGACCAGTGAAAGGAAGATAGTGGGTCAAGAATGACTGGGTGGAGTTGGGTGCTACGTTGGGGGAGATACTTGAGCAGAGACTTAAAAGATGAGACGATTAAAGAAATGGGAGAAATTCCTATTTCCAGCAGAGGACACAGCAAGTGTAAAAGTCCCAAGACAAAATGGAGTCTGGTGTATTCCAGGGAGGAAAGAAGGGTACAGCCAGAGAGGAGTAAGCCATGAGGGGAGGGCTGAGAGGCAAACAGGGGCCAGATCGCCGGGGGCATTGTAATCCTTCAGTAGTATGACTTATTCTAAGTGGAACGAGTTAAGTAAGGGATATGACTGGTTTTAACAGATCATTTAACATTTAAACAGTTATAAAAGGTGATTTTGGAGTAATATAGAAAACAGTAGGAGGGAGTGAGGAGGCTGGGGGAGCATGAGGAGGTCACTGTGGTACTCCAGGCCAGAGAATAAGGTGGCTTGGACTACAGCAATTGACAGTGTCCAGAGTGGTCTGATCGAGATAGTTTGCTTTCCGAAATAGAGCAGGATGTAGGGTGCAGAGGCAGATCCAAGTTTTGTGGGACCTGAAACCTAACACAATTTGAAGCCCCTCTATAAGAAAAATGAAACACCGAACATAAAATGAGGTCCTCTGGAGGGGCTCCGTGCGAGTGAAAGATCTGGAAGATTAAGCTTCTCGAGCTCCATGGTGAATCCTCCTCTGGAGGAAGTGAGATAGAGAAGTCGAGGCTGCCTAGGATTTGGGTCTGAGCAACGGCAGTGCCACTAAAATGAGGATGTGTGGGGGGTAAGTTCTGGCGAGAAGAAATTGAGAGGCGAGTTTCATTCATGGTAAGTTTGAGATGCCTAGGACACATCCAAGTGGGGGATGTCCAGCAAGCAGTTGGACAGGGGTGCCTGCAGCTCAGGAAGAGGGTGGGGCTGGAAATACCAATTGAGGCATCACATTCATGGCATTTAAGGCTATGGAAGTGGATGGCATCACCTGGGGAAGAGACAAGAGGGTCAAGGACTCAGCCCTGAGACATCCCAACATTTAAGAGGCCAGGCAGAGGAGGTTTATTATTTTTTTTAATTTTTTTTATTATGTTATGATAATCACCATACATTACATCATTAGGTTTTGATGTAGTGTTCCATGATTCATTGTTTGCGGATAACACCCAGTGCTCCATGCAGAACGTGCCCTCCTTAATACCCATCACCAGGCTAACCCATTCCCCCACCCCCCCTCCCCTCTAGAACCCTCAGTTTGTTTTTCAGAGTCCATCGTCTCTCATGGTTCATCTGCAGAGGAGGTTTATAATTCACACATAATATAAATATAATCCTAAGGGGGAACCGATGGTAGTGCATTGAACATGATTAGTCATCTTAAATTCTAATTCCCTTTTGATCTCAGGTTGGCAAGGGACTGACACCTAGGAATCCACTAATTAATGTCGATAGTTGGAAGAACAAGTAGGCACAGATGTTAAAGAAAAAGTCAATCCTATAACATTTTATTTGAAAGGATTATTTTTTATCTGTATTTTTTTTGTACTTCAGGAGTAATAGTATTTATTTGGTGCTAAGGAAATACTATTTTCTCTAAATTTTCTTCAGCTACTCAGCTCTCTTTTTTTTTTTTTTTAAAGATTTTATTTATTTATTTGAGAGAGAATGAGAGAGAGAGAGCATGAGGGGGGGAGGGTCAGGGGGAGAAGCAGACTCCCCGCCAAGCAGGGAGCCCGATGCGGGACTTGATCCCGGGACTCCAGGATCATGACCTGAGCCGAAGGCAGTCGCTTAACCAACTGAGCCACCCAGGCGCCCCGCTACTCAGCTCTCTTACCATCGAATCTACCTCTCTACCTCTCGCTTAGAAACAAGGCTATAACAATATGGAATTAAAATAATTATTTAAAGACATTAGTTCAAACTAATACGGAGATGTCAGATGCTGTCCTCCCATCTCAATAGAAGTGTGTATCTAATTAGCTTTATGCTGACGTTTTTGCTCTATTATCAAAGAGATAATAGTTCCTGCCCTTTTAAAGAATGTGGGAAGGGAGTGGGGAAAAGCAGGAATGTGTTTTAAGCTCTCAGTGCCAAGTAAAATAAGAATGATACTGAAACCATGTTGTAGAAAGGCTTGTGTTACTTGGATTCAGCTGTAAGTCAAGTCTTTTCTTTTAAAACAGAACTGCATATAGAAAATCTTGACAGAGGCACAAGCTTAAAGCTGGAATATTGATTGGTACTTGTGTCTAAATACCATCATGATAAAGGGATTCCATCATTTCTTATTCAGGTTGGATTCAGGCAGAATCAGTTGCAGGGACTTCTTCCGGGGGCTCGGCCCATATGCCTTGACTGTTTAGTGGTTCTGAGCTTCAGAATCAGGGCTAAATCTCTTCCAAGGAAAGAAAACTATTTATTCTATTTAAAAACTAGAAGAAAACGACAAGACTTAAGCTGTTAACTTGAAAAGAAGCTTTAGAGGAAAGGTATTTATAAGTGATAGTTTATAGAGTATATTAAGTCAAAGTAAGGAGATAGAAAGTGATAGTGGTCCTATTTTTAACAGGGTGGTCAGGGGAGACCTTTCTGAAGAGCGGACATTTTAACATCTGAGAAGGGACTGCTTCATGGAAATTAATTTTCTGAAAGAGCAAAGTTATTTCAAATATTAATATTAAAAATGCTCCACCGTTTTATGTATCAGATTCACAATATCCTAGCCAACAAGACTTCCCTCCCTTCTGTGTCTGAGTGCTACCCTTCTGTACATTATTTCATCAACTGTCATGTTTAACCAATGAGGCTTCAACCATGTTTTCATTAAAAAAAAAAAAAAGATGCACTAGGGTCAGGGGATCCCGGTTCTAGTGGGAGTTCCACCACCAACCAGCTATGATCCTGAACTTGGCCCTAAAGGCTTCTCTAGGCCTCCATTTGCTTGTCTGTAAATCGGGAGTGTTGGACTCGATCCCTAGGGTTATCTTCCCAGTCCCAGCATTTGAGGGTCATTAAGTCAATTATCACACTGTGTTCAAATAGGGTGATGAGTACAGAAGCCACTTACGGTTGCTCATCCTGAAAATGAAATTCCTCTGGATCTCTGAGATTTGAGGTCTTATGTCACTGCCTGTTTTTCTCAAAGTTTTTTTTTTTTTCATTTTCCTGTCAGTCATCTGCCACTTAATGTAGCTGCCAACATAAAATGATGGCTGTCTCTGCTTGTCACCTGCTCTCATCATCTGGTTTGCTGTGCTTTGGAAACCAGGTAACCTTAAAAGGCTATGAAACAGGCACAGAGGACAGAATGAGCTTTATGACAATTATTATTTGGCCACCCAGGTATTTTTATTTTGAGGGCTCATAACTGTGTTCCAGTTGCATAACTCTCCTAAGATGCTAACACAATTCTGTCTCCCACGACTAGAGTTATGGATGTTCCAACACATATACGTATAAGCAAGCGACAGAATAGAGCAAAACTGATCAGAAAAGTCTAAATTAATCTCTGTGTAATAAAGGCATTGCCATTGACAAGTCCCCTGCATCTAATAGTTTTCTTTGTAATTTTGTCTTTTTTTTTTTTAAGATTTTATTTATTTATTTATTTTAGAGAGAGGGCATGTGTGAGTGGAGGAAGGGGAAGAAGGAGGAGGGGGAATCCCAGAGCTTAAAGCGGGGCTTGATTTCATGACCCTGAGATCATGACCCTAAGATCATGACCTGGGCTGAAACCAAGAGTCAGACACATAACCGACTGAGCCAGCCAGGCACCCTGACTTTTTTATACGTAGTTAGGGGATTAAACTCTAGGAGAAGCAATTAAGTAAGGTAATCCATTAGGTTAGTAGTCTTTTTACTGCTTAGTGGTTGATTCAGTTTTCCCACAATGAATATGAATTATGTTTTCTCTCATTTACTTGACTAAAGAGGCGAAAATTAGGATGAAATATACTCAGCCTCTGAGAGGACACAACCATAAGATATTTAAATATTTTTAATATTTTTAGAGACCTAAGTTAGGACCTCTAAAGATTTTAAATAGGATTTATTTTGAGGCACTTGAGAAATTAAGAGTCTACAGGAAAGTAGGATAGAAAATCCTGGTGGATTGGATTTTGGTTAGTCGGTGAATAAATGGTGAAATGATCATGAATATCACAATTGTAGGAAAAAGTAAGACCTTTTTGTCATAAAGGAAGTAATACAATTGGCAGCGGCCAGAGACAGAACAAGGTCGGACGGTGATAGTCTTACTTAGGTACTGCAAGGACCCTGATCAGGGAGAACAGCTGTGCCCATACATGGGTCCTGGAAAGGTTTCTCCCTGGAACCACCTAAATGAAATAAAACCTCATTTCTTACTGTTTTGGGGTGGTTACACACATAATTAAGACAACAGTCTACATTCTTTTGGGCAACCCTAAACAAATTATGCTTTAAGTACATGAAAGCAGTTGACAGCTAATCTAAGAAGACACAGTATCAAGGAACAATGAGCAGTCATGGTATTCTCATTCTTTCATTCTTGGTTTCTGTCTAGTAAGTTCTCTGTCCTTTCCCTTCCTTGTCGATACTACCATGGGGCCTCCAGAAGGTAAGAGAGCTAACAGGGCTTCCTGGATCTCACACAGAGAGACTTCTCCATCCAAAACCACCCAAATCGGTCCCTTGGTATGGATTAGGTTCTTAAAATTTTTCATCTAAATTTGAGGTTTTGGGGCTTACTTACAGTAGTCAGAGCTGTTCTCGGCACTGTGGTTGCTCCAGTCGTGGGATGTCATTAATCCCACAGTTCTGGCCTCATGGCTCAGAGAGGTCACCATGGAGACATTGACTGCAATTATGACCCGCTGTAGGCAAGCAGTGTCATGCTGTTGGCCTGTTTCAATTTGCCCACCGTACAAGCTTTATAGTCCATCCAGGCATTCAGATACTATAGGTTAACCAATCTGTTCCCAAAGCCACAGAAGGCAAAGGGAGTTCTGACCTTTGAGAACATAAAACTCATGCTGTTGAGGGCTACTCAGATTGGGTACACATGTTGTCATGGACTTCAGCTTTGAAACTATAGGAGTGGTTTCCTTATCTATGGATTTCAATTCTATTCTAGTAATCAACACTAAAAAGAGAAACTGATTTCTAAAATAGGTAAAGATAAATTTCTATGGAAACAAGAGAAATTCTCTATTTTTTTTTAAAGATTTTATTTATTTATTTGAGAGAGAGAGAATGAGAGACAGAGAGCACAAGAGGGAAGAGGATCAGAGGGAGAAGCAGACCCCCCGCTGAGCAGGGAGCCCAATGTGGGACTCGATCCTGGGACTCCAGGATCATGACCTGAGCTGAAGGCAGTCGCTTAACCAACTGAGCCACCCAGGCGCCCGAGAAGTTCCCTATTAAATGTGTTTTTGGCAGTTTGGTTTATAGTTCAAGTTCTTATATGATATATTCACTTACCAAGTTTGGCCTAGATTGTCCTGGTCCTCCGTGACCTAGTTTTGCTACATCTAGCATTCCATCATTCTGTTTATTTATTTTTGTAATTAATTAAAGCTAAACTTTAATTAAAATTCAACTTTTTGGTTTTTAAAATTGTTTCATAGGACATGTTCAGACCCTTCTGGATGGGTCATATTTTTTATTGGGGACATGTGAGGTCTAAGCACTTTCAAAGTCTCTGCAAATCCTGAAAGTTCCTCAGCTCCATTCCTTGCTTCTTTGTCCTCATTTCCATCACATGTTCTGATGTTTTGGCCCATAGGCAGGGGTGATGGCAGTGAGGTGTCCTCGTGGCTTTTTGCTCAAGGATCCTACCAAGAATCCCAAACCAGAACTTTTGCAGCTTAAGAATCACTGACTGAATTATAAGGTGATTATAAGATGTATGAAGAACACATTAAAAGAAAGAATTGCAGGGCGCCTGGGTGGCTCAGTTGGTTAAGCGACTGCCTTCGGCTCGGGTCATGATCCTGGAGTCCCGGGATCGAGTCCCGCATCGGGCTCCCTGCTCAGCGAGGAGCCTGCTTCTCCCTCTGACCCTCCCCCCTCTCATGTACTCTCGCTCATTCTCACTCTCTCAAATAAATAAATAAATCTTTAAAAAAAAAAAAAAAAGAAAGAAAGAAAGAATTGCAGTCTTTCCTCCAACCCCTGTGATACTGACAGTTGTTTTGTTTTTTAGAAGGTGCTGGCTGACCTTGGCTGCCATGGCTGAACTTCGGGCATTACAAACCTACACCAAAGACTGGATTCAGGGGAATGTCTATTGATTTGTTCAGCAGCAGGCACAACAAGTGCAAGAATAGTTGAGTAGGAAGCATCACAGTAGATAAAGGTAGGCTGGAGAATCAGGTATGGGGAGGGCTGTGATGGGTGTTTTGCATTATGGCCCTGTTCGCCTTTTATGCCACTCAGTAGCTAGCCACAGATGAGCCAGAAGAGTCTTGGGTAATCAGAAAGCTCTGTGACTTGTTTTTCTTCTCCTTTTTAAAATGTAAAATTTCTAATTATCATTTAGATATTTTGCCCTTCTTCAGTTAACAATAGTTCAGAGCCTTCAAGCTGTTCATGTAACCTTCATAACATTTCCTTTAATACTACTATTTGGGATGGTGGTGTGCATGTCAGTGATGGATAATGTAAGTGGCCTTTTGTCTTAAAAGAAAAAAAAGAAAAACTCCTATCCTCAATTCTTAAATATTCAATAACTCATATTGTGTTCAAGTGATCAACTGTGGTGCCTTCAGCTGCCGCAGAACTGGTCATAATTTTTTTACTCTTAACTCTTAAATCTTACATCTACCCACTCACAAGTGGGTACATCCTTATTTCCTTCCTACCATCATGAGCCTTATTTTTGGGACTGTTGAGCCTACAGACTTAAAAAAAAACTTAAAAAATATTTTTGAAATGTTCACATTTAAATGAAGCAACATGATAAATTATTATAGAGATGAAGGGAAAGGCCTGGAAGCAGAGGGCTGGGTTTGCCCATCCATGGCTGTACCTTTCATGAACATGTTCGCACTGAGCCCCTGCTGAACTGCTTATCTTGAGGTGCACGTTTTCATGTTACATCATTCATTTAGGGAAACAGCTCAGCTATACTCTCAGCTGGGGTTGAAGATGGATCACCTCATAACGTAATTCAGACAAAAACCAGGTTTATCTTTTCAGGCAATAATTTCAAAGTGTCATAGAAAATGAAGCATATTTGCCCACTGGCCCCTTCTGTGTCAGTTTTTGCACCAATATAGAGAGCCTGTTTTGCAGGACTCACCGCTCAAAGGGCCTTCCTGAAATGTATCTCCATGATCCTCTACTCAAAAGTTCTTCTCTGCAGGGGTGCCTGGGTGGCTCAGTTGGTTAAGCAACTGCCTTCAGCTCAGGTCATGGTCCCGGAGTCCTGGGATCAAGTCCCACATCGGGCTCCAAGCTCAGCGGGGAGCCTGCTTCTCCCTCTGACCCTCTCTCCTCTCATGCTGTTTCTCTCTCTCTCTCTCAAATAAATAAATAAATAAAATCTTAAAAAAAAAAAAGTTCTTTTCTGCAGGAAGTAGGGACATTTTGAATCATTTTATCTTCAGCTTCCATTCTATGAAAATCCGACGTGAGATATGAAAATTCTTGCAAACCATAGGATTCATAGAACTAGAAAGAACTGGAATAAATCAAACTCATTTGATTAGGACTCATATAATTTATATAATGGAGGATTAGGTGTGAAGCAACCCAGAGATTAAGAATCTAGTATACAGGGGGTGCCTGGGTGGCTCAGTCGTTAAGTGTCTGCCTTTGGCTCAGGTCATGATCCCAGGGTCCTGAGATCAAGCCCCGCATCAGGCTCCCTGCTCAGCAGGAAGCCTGCTTCTCCCTCTCCCACTCCCCCTGCTTGTATTCCCTCTCACTGTCTCTTTCTCTCTGTCAAATAAATAAATAAAATCTTAAAAAAAAAAAAAAGAATCTAGTCTACACTTAACCTTTCAAAAAGAAATTTTTCTGGGCTTCTGGGTGGCTCAGTTGGCTGAGCATCCAACTCTTGGTTTTGGCTCGGGTTTTGATCTCATGGGTTGTGGGATTGAGCCCTGCATCAGGCTCCTTGCTCAGTGGGGAGTCTGCTTGAGATTCTCTCCTCTGCCCCTCCCCCCACATGCACACATGTGCACACTCACTTTCTCTCTCAAAGTAAATAAATAAATCTTAAAAAAAAAGAAATTTTTCATGGGAAAAGGATCTGAATAGACATTTCTCCAAAGAAGATATATAAGTAACCATTAGCACATGGAAAGATGTTCAGCATCATTAGTCATCAAAGAAATGCAAAGCAAAACCACAATGAGATACCACTTCACTCACTAAAATGGCTATGATAAAAAAGTCATAATAACAGTGTTGGTGAGGATGTAGAGAAATTGGAACCCTTCTTCACTGCTGGTGGGAATACAAAATGGTGCAGCCAATTTGGAAAGCAGTCTGGCAGTTCCTTAAAAAGCTAAATAAAGAGTTACCATTTGACCCAGCTTTTCTACTTCTAGGTATATACCCAAATGAAATAAAAGCATATGTCCACCCAAGCACTTGCACATGAATATTCATAGCAGCATATTCATAAAAGCCAAAAGGTGGAAACAACCCAAATGTCTAACAACCAATGAATGGATAAGCAAAATGTGGTCTATCCATACAATGGAGTATTATTTGGCAATAAAAAGGAATAGAGTACTGATACATGGCACAAGAATGAACTTTGAAAACATTACGCTAGGGAAAGAAGACAGTCACAGAAGACTGCATGTTATATGATTCTATTTACATGTAATTTTCAGAATGGCCAATCCATAGAGACAAAGTAGATTAGTGGTTGCCTAGGGCTGGGGAAGATGGGGGTACAGAGGTTTTTTTGAGTTGATTAAAATATTCTAAAATGGGTTCCGTTTATTGTTGCACAACTATGAATATACTAAAAACCATTGTTCTATATCTATCTATCTATCTATCTATCTATCTATCTATCTATCTATCTATCTATCTTTTAAGTAGGCTCCACACCCAGCATGGAGCCCAATGCAGGGCTTGAACTCATGGCCCTGAGATCAAGACCTGAGCTGAGATCAAGAGCCAGGAGTTGGACACTTTACCGACTGAACCACCCAGGTGCCCCCAATGGGGTACTTTAAGTGGGTGAATTGTAGGTGATGTAAATTATATCTCCAGGTTTCCTGGCTCAGTTTTTGATTATACTAATTGCCAGAAAATTCTTTTTTATATTCAGCCTCACTATTTTTGCTCACTGTAATCAAAACTCATTCCTTCTTGTTTTGCTAATGACAGAGAGAAGTAAAAAAAAAAAAAATCCTTATCTTGAATCATAATTCTAATACAAAAAGGTCGTTATTAAATTATCTGTTTAGGGGAACCAATTTCAGTGTCTTTAACCTTTTCTCGTAGAATCCATTTTTACACCATTGATCACCTTTGTGATCTTGTTGCTCTTGTTGCTTCTTAACCTCTGGGCCTCAGGGCCTTCATCTGTAAAATGAGAACATTGGCTAGATTTCAAAGACCCCTCCCAGCTCTGAAGTGAGTGCCAGTATCCTTTGAGAAAGCATGGACATATAAGATAAAGATATTTTCTTGAGCCATTGCAGGCATAACTAATCAGCTATGAAAAGAACCTGGAAATACATGGAAGTAGCAATGTTTTGAAATAAGTGAACATAGGGTGAAGTGGGCACAGCAAAAGACTAAAAGGTAGGACACTTGATATCTGCTTTTATGACTCATGGGAAGATTTTGGAGAAGTCAAATGACCTTTCATGTACACTTTCTTTTATGTAAAGTGGACATCGTAAAATCTGCATGCCTCGCTCTAAGACATGTTCCCATTGAATGATTAAATGATCAAATATTGTAATGTAAAGATTTCAACAATGGTTTATATGGAGTTCAAAACAAAAACACTGTCATTGACAGGCTTCTTTCCTTCAAAAAACTTACATCATCTAATTTTTTTTTTGGACCCATTTCACTTTGGTCTTCTCATCTCCTCTTAAACTTAATGAACAAGGCATAGTAAAACTTAAAGCAGACATGAAAATGAAATGTGAATAAAGTGAAGAACCTAAAAAAATTAATAAAATATTTTCCTTTTGAATTTGGCCTTGTAAAAGTCTATGTGAGTTGTGAAAATTCTTAAGGATATTTCTAGTTGACCCTTCCTGCACAGCTCTATTGATTTCACTGTTAAGCTGTCTTATGTTTTTGGTCAGATCGCAGACACGGGAGGTCAAGGGACTGTGTCTGCTTTCTCCTTTGTAATACCTCAGTGCCTATAACAATGCATGTATCTGGTATTTACTCAGTAAGTCCTGATGTTAGTTGTTGCCTGGTAATGGAAGAGATTCAACTGGTAAATGTAAACATAAAAATGAAAATTTTGCAGTCCAGATAGATTTTTTTTTTTGTGGGCCTAATGATTTCTGAGGACCTTAAAAGCCCCTTAGGCAATGACAAATAGGATATTCATGAGGCCAATTACATAATAACAAGACTTAGAAAACGGAATGACAGACACCAGAGTTTACACACCTAAATGAGTGCTATCTTCAAAGTAGGGAGACTATGCTTTTTCCAGTGATCGCACCCTTGCTCAAAACAATATGGAAATTTCCATGTTGGGAATTGTGTTCAGTCAGATTGCCATGTTTAGGAGATGTTTAGGAGAATCAACCTCATCACTTACACTCACACAATGTGGTTAATTCTGTGTCTTTTTCCTTTCTTGTAAGCTTCTGAGTTATCAGAGAATAGGGTGCTTTGTCCAAGTGACATTGGCACTCTGCCAATTAATGTATAATTGGGGTGAGAGACGGGCCTGCCTTAGAGGGAGGAAGATGGACACCCACAGAGCTGAGATTGACGTTGTTCTGGGTGCTTTCGGGGGGGTGTTCCTGCATCCTTAAAACAACCATTAGAGATAGGTGGCACTTTACTCAAGAATCAGGGTGCATTCAGGAACATACGCACGTGTCCTTGGTCCTGGACAAGTCCGGATGGGCTGTGCAAAGTCGGAAGCTGCTGGGGGTCACCTGGCACTTTGCTCAGTGTTACCTGGGAGGCCCCCTGAAGACAAAGCAACACCACCGCAGCTTCTTAGAGCAACAAGCAGTGCTGTTGTCCCCAGCCCACTTTCAGTGCCTGGACTAAACTCGTTCACCTGGCTAGGGCCAGGCTGTCCTGAGGCCGCTCTGCTCCTCCAGAGCTGGGGACCCACTCCCTCCCCTTCTCAACCCTTGCTGGTTTTCTCACGCTCCCCTAGGTGGTCTCAGGTCCTCCCCAGCTCTTGTTTAAGGATAAGCTTCACCGGTCGCCTCTTCAGAGCTTTCCTTTCTGACTGCAAAAGAAAAAGAAAGAAAGAAAGAAAGAAGAAAGAAAGAAAGAAGAAAGGAAGGAAGGAAGGGAGAAAGAAAGAAAGAAAGAAAGAAAGAAAGAAAGAAAGATAGAAAGAAAGAAGAAAGAAAGAAAGAAGAAAGGAAGGAAGGAAGGGAGAAAGAAAGAAAGAAAGAAAGAAAAGGAAGGGAGAAAGAAAGAAAGAAGAAAGGAAGGAAGGAAGGAAAGAAGGAAGGGAGAAAGAAAGAAAGAAAGAAAGAAAGAGAAAGAAAAAGAAAGAAAGGAAGAAAGGAAGGAAGGAAGGAAGAAAGAAAGGAAAAAAATAGGTTTTGGCTGTTTTAAAAATTGTTTTAAAACAATTGTACAGGGGCGCCTGGGTGGCTCAGTCGGTTAAGCATAGGATTCTCGATTTTGGCTCAGGTCATGATCTCAGGGTCGTAAGATCGAGCCCTGAGTTGGGCTCCATTCTGGGCGTGGAGCCGGCTTAAGGTTCCCTCTCTCCCTCTCTCTCTGTCCCTCTGCTCACCCCTGTCTAAAAACAAACAATTGTATATGTTTAGGTCAATTGGAAAAAGTTTAATGTAGAAAGATACAGATCATGTACTCATTAAAATGGATTATAAGACACTCTTACAGTATAAGGCCATTTTTAGATCTAGAAGACCACACTAAGGGTCTCTGAATGGTGGAAATGTAAAAATTTTAGTTATTTTTACATGTCTGTTTTTTTCAATGCACAGATATTCTTTCTACATGAATAAAACATTATTTTAAAAATGATTCCAGTAATATCATTTTTATTGTGATAAAATACACATAAAGTTTACAGTTTTCATCATTTTTAAGTGTATACTTCTGTGGCATGAAGCACATTCACGTGATTATATAACCATCACACTATCCATCTCCAGAACTCTTTTCATCTTTCCAAACTGAAACTCCATACCCATTAAACACTAACTCCTCCTTTGCCCCTATCCCCAGCCCCTGGCAACCACAATTCTCTTTCCTGTCTCTAGGTACCTCATATAAATGGAATCATAGAGTATTTGTCCTTTTGTGACTCGCTTATTTCACTGAGCACAACGTCTTCAAGGTTTCTCCTTATTGTAGCATGTGTCAGAATTTCCTTCCTTTTTATGGCTGAATTATATTCCACTGTATGTACACACCGCATTTTATTTATCCACTCATCCATCAGTAGACACTTGGGTTGTTTCCACTCTTTGGCTGTTGATTCTATTACTGATCGTCTTTTTACCTGAGGTAATGGATGCCTTTGACTGAAAAGGGGAGTGTCATCCACACTGAGTCGGGGGAAGGAAAACGGGAAAAAGAGAAAGGACAAGCCACAGACAAACTGTTTGTATTCAGAATTTGTAAAAATTCCTACGAATCTGTAAGGAAAAGATGCACAGTAGAAAACAGGCAAAAACTTGAGCAGACACTTCACAACAGAGAAAATCCAAATGACCAATAAATGAAACAGTGCTCCAGGAAAGAATGTCCTGGAGATGCAAGTTTCAGCTACAATGAGATACAATTATGCACCCACCAGAATGGCTAAAGTCTGTCTTTTAGCAAAAAAGAGCAACAAGAACTCATCCCACAGCTGATGGGAATGAAAAGTGGTACAACCCTTTGGAAAATAGTTGACCATTCTTTTGTAAAGTCAAAAATAAACATACCCCAGGACCCAGCAGTTTCTTCCCTGGATATATTCTCTAGAAAAACACATACGCATGTGCACCAGGGTATAAGTGTTCACGACAGCATTGTTCATAACAGCCCCAAACTAGAAAAACCCCCAAAAGCCAACTGCAATGAAATGGGCAAATAAATTGTGACATATTCATTTGATGGAATACAGGGCCATAGCCACCCATGTTATGGATGAAACTCATGAACATGATGTTTAGTGAAAAAAGCCAAGTTCAAAAGATTCCATATGATGGCTTCCAATGTGTCAAGTTTAAATTAGGCAAGAAATACACTATATTTTTAGGGAAGCACGTAGAGATGGTAAATATATCACACAAAGCAAGAACTGACTGGCACAGGGTCAACATGGAGGGTTCTGGGTGGGTAGGAGTGTGTGGGGCAAGAGATTTCTGGAGTGAGGGTACCGTCCTATCTTCTGACTTCGGTGGTGGCTACTTCAGAGTTAAAAAAAATTATTTCCAAATTATTACAAATTTACAGGAAGATGCAAAAAGAGTACAGAAGGTCCTGAAGACTCTTTACCAAGTTTCTTCTAATAGTTATGACTTAAATAATTATAGCACAAATTGATGTTGGCACATTGTATGTATATAGTTCTGCAGCATTTTATCACATAGTTTCCAGTATCCACCTCCGCCAACACCATCCAGAACTGATCTGTCACCACAAAGATCTCCCTTGTTCTGTCTCTTCCTAGTCACCACCCACATCCTGTCCCCCCCATCAGTCCCCGGCAACCACGAATCTATTTTCCTCCTCTACAATGTCATCATTTTGAGAGCGTTACATAGATGGAATTGTACAATATATGATTTTTTTGAGATTGGCTTTTTTCAATCAGCATAATGCTCTTGGGATCCACCCACATTGGTGTTCTTATTAGTGGTTTGTTCCTTTTTGTTGCTCAGTAGTATTTCACTTTATGGCTCTATCACTGCTTGGTCAGCCAGTCACCTGCTCAAGGACATTTTGGTTGTGTCCAATTTTTCGCCATTGCGGAGAAGGCTGCCATATACATTTGTGTACAGGCTTTTGTGAGGACATGTTTTCCCCTTCTCTGAGATAATGCTCAGAAGTGCAATTGCTGGCTTGTATGGTGATTGCGTGTTTGGTTTTATAAGGAACTACCAAAGTGTTTTCCAAAGTGGCTGTGCCATTTTACATGCCCACAGCAACGTGGGCATCCAGTTTCTCTGCATCCTCGCCAGCATTTGGTATTGCCGTTATTTTGAATTCGAGCTGTTTTTTTTTTTTTTTTTTGCGAGAGAGAGAATGAGAGACAGAGAGCATGAGAGGGAGGAGGGTCAGAGAGAGAAGCAGACTCCCTGCTGAGCAGGGAGCCCGATGTGGGACTCGATCCCGGGACTCCAGGATCATGACCTGAGCCGAAGGCAGTCGCTTAACCAACTGAGCCACCCAGGCGCCCTCGAGCTGTTTTTGATGGGGCGTGTAGTGATAGGTCATGGTCCTAGTCTGCATTCCCTCAGTGGCTGGTGATGTTGAACATCACTGAAGCAGGGCAGCGTTCTTTCTTCTGACTTGGGTCGTGGTTACTTTAGAATGGCATATATCCTGGACACACAGCTCTGTGATGGCTTCATATTTCACAAAGTAATAATTAAGAAGAAAGGAAGAGCATGGAATTTAATATTTTGAGGTATCAGTCCCCTACATCCATTTTTAAAATAGGGCAACCACGAATCAGGCATGGAAGCAGCCAGACTAGTGGCACATAGGTTAGGGAGTCAGGAGTGCTTGGGTGTGAACACGGTGCTATTTTCACTCGGCTATCGCACCTTCTGCGTGAAATAGGCTCCCAAAAAAACAAACCTCTTTCCAAAGGGGACTGACTTGGAGTAGTTCAAACACAGAAAAAAACCATCCGTGACGCATAGGCATGGCATAGGAGTTTCATGTGCCGCAAAGGGGATTGTTCATATCAGAATAATTTGAGCAAAATGAAAAACCCGGCTGCTCGTTTCCGGGAAGTTGGGAAGGTCTTTGAAGAAGTGGCAATGTAAGAGTCCTTTAAAAGGCTCTCCCAGGGGCGCCTGGATGGCTCAGTTGGTTGGGCGTCTGCCTTTGGCTCGAGTCGTGATCCTGGGAGTCCTGAGATTGAGCCCCGTGTCGGGTTCCCTGCTCAGTGGCGAGTCTGCTTCTCCCTCTTCCTCTGCCCCTCCCCCCACTCGTGCTCTCGCTCTATCTCAAATAAATAAATAAAATCTATAAATAAATAAATAAATAAATAAATAAATAAATAAATGGCTATTCCAGGTGCAACAGAAGGGAGGGATGGGGCAGGAAGGTGTTACTTGTCATTATAAGCACTTCAGTACTATGTCTTACTTCGTTTAGAAAAGAAAAAGAAAAGAAAGAAAACATTTGGCCTAGTATTCCATACTTATTTTCTAGAGCTGCCATCAGCTGCCATCCCAGAGTACCACTGGCCGTACAGACTGGGCGGGTCAAACGACAGAAACGTATTGTCTCAGAGTTCCGGAAGCTAGAAATCCAACATCAAAAAAGTAAAATTCCTATTTGTTAGAAAGCTCATGGAGCAAAAGAAAAGGAAAGAAAGGTTTCTGGAGTTAGTTTCTTAGTTGTCAGGAAATTCAGACATTCAGGTATGTTAGCTCTTCATCCCGGTTTCTTGGAATTTGCAGAGTGTACTGCAAATGGTCGTTCTTGCTCTTGCACGTTATAACATCTTTCTCTCAACCTCTTCACCTGCCTACTAGCTTGGACGTAGATGCTATTTATTGAAACGAAACAGCCCTGTTATAAGCACTTTACGTGTGCTAACTCAAATAACAAAAAACCCAATGAAATAGGAGCCAACATTCCCATTTTACAGAGGAGGAGACAAGGCGTAAAGAAGGTGACTTACTCCTCGTTTCAGAGCTAATTACCTGCAAGCTAAGCTGTGAACATGGGTGGTCTCTTTCCAGAGCCTCTGTTCCCAGGCACTCAGCTGCAGTATTTCTTAGAAAATTAATACCACAGCAGTTATAACAAGGTTTCACCGAAGCGTCAGCAAGTTACTTTTTGCAGCTTCTTGGCATATGGTATGAATCTTTTTTCCAGCTTTATTGAGATATAATTGGCATATGATGCTGTTTAAGCTTAAGGTGTGCGGCGTGATTTGATATACATATATATTGTGAAGTGATTCCCACAGTAAGGTTAGTTAACATGTCCATCAGCTCACATAGTTCCCATTTTATTTCTTGTGGTAAAAACATTAAGCTCTGCTCTTGGCAACCTTCAAGTATGCAGTTCAGTATCGTTCACTGTAGTCACCATGCTGTACATTACATCCCTAGAACTTACTCATCTAGTAACTGGAAGTTCGTATCCTTTGACCAACATCTCCCCATTTCCTCTACCCCCATACCCCTGGCACCAACAATGAACTTTCTGTTTCTGTGAATTCAATTGTTAAAAATTCAACATGTAAGTGAGATCGTGCAGTATTTGTCTTTCTTGTATGAGTGTTGTTTATCCTTTCTTCCCCTTTTAATATCCCTGTTCTTCCTTTGACTTATTAGTTTGCGAGACAGACATAGTTGGGAACCACAGAGTTAAAAATTACAATGTTGGTCTAGAAATTATGTAAACCAGTGACGTTAGCCAGTTGTTGGCATTTTTCTGTTGCTAGATTTTTTTTTTTAAAGATTTTATTTATTTATTTGACAGAGAGATAGAGAGAACAAGTAGGCAGAGAGGCAGGCAGAGGGAGAGGGAGAAGCAGGCTCCCCACTGAGCAGGGAGCCCGATGCGGGGCTCGATCCCAGGACCCTGGGATCATGACCTGAGCCGAAGGCAGCCGCCCAACTGACTGAGCCACCCAGGCACCCCTCTGTTGCTAGATTGATGCATGACCCAAAAGATAAAATTTCCTTGACTAGATACACAATTTTCTTAAAATTTTTTTTAAAGATTTTATTTATTTGAGAGAGAGAGAGCGCGAGAGCGAGCATGAATTGGGGGCAGAGGCGGAGGGAGAGGGAGAAGCAGGCTGCCCGCTGAGTAAGGAGCCCGATGCGGGGCTTGATCCCAGGACCCTGAGATCATGACCTGAGCCGAAGGCAGACGCTTAACCGACTGAGGCACCCAGGCACCCGTCTTTTTAAAAAATTTTTAAAATTTTTAAAATTTATTTTTATTTTGTTTTAAGTAGGCTCCACACCCAGCTTGGAGCCCAACGCAGGGCTTGAACTCACAGCCGTGAGATCAAGACCTGAGCTGAGATCAAGAGTCGGAGGCTTAACTAACTGAGCCACCCAGACGCCCCAAGAATACACAATTTTCAACAATGCTGTAGTATTTCACTTGATCTGAGGCCAGGCCAGCTCTGGAGACACACAGTAACGTGAGCACAGAGTCGTCAATATGATTTGCTTCAATCGTTGAATTCTGACATAATCCTGAATTTTGAAAAAAATTGCTGCCTCCAATTTTATCTTTGGAAAGTGAGATTTTTTTTTGCAGGTCATGGCCAGACTTTGGTAGTGTTGAGTCAAGATGTATTGAAAGTTAAACTGAGAACGCCTTCTGGAGATGGAGACTGTAAGGTCTGGGACTCGATCCTTCCCCACTTACAAGCCAGTAAGTGAGCTTATTGCTGTTTCGAGAGTGCTGACAGTACACACAGAGTGCTGGGGCTGAGATGGAGCACTTTCTATTCGTGGCAGAGCAAGCAGCTCGAGCATCAGCACATTTGCTTCGGTTCTCCTTGCCTGTAAGTCCTGGGGTCAGTGTGGTATGGCCCAGATGAATGCTCTCCATGCAGTGGGTTTCAGATGCACCTGAGAAACACAGAGCTTGGGGGACTCACCACTTTTATTTATTTTTTTAAGATTTTACTTATTTATTTGAGAGAGAGAGAGAGAGCGTGCGAGCGGGCAGGGGCAGGAGCATAAGGAGAGGGAGGGGGAGAACCTCAAGCAGACTTCCCGCTGAGTGCAGAGCGAGACCCAGTGCTCGATCCCACGACCCTGAGATCATGACCTGACCCAGAATCAAGAGTTGGATGCTTAACCAACTGAGCCACTCAGGCACCCACCCCTCCCCCCTTTAAAATATTTTATTTATGAACCTGCCCCTTTTAGAGCAAGCAGCAACCAAGCCTGCTCCTTGTCCCCAGGGAGACATGACCTCATCTCTCAGGGTTACTAGCTGAATAGACAATTCTGCCCCAGAGGAAGATCAGACAGTGGGGAAAAAACTTTCGGTAAACGCTGGACGTGTGCAAAGCAACTGTTCGTGGAGACTGGAAAAGCCAGGAGGAAACCCCTCTGGCAATCTGGGTGAATGGGAGGTGGCATTATGTAGCGTGCCGCAATTTGCAAAACTGTTGTCTGTAATAACTTGGAAGACGGGACATGCTGCTAATAAACTTTTGGATTTGGCTGAAGAAATCACCCGGCAGAACGTTGGAAGTGTCAGTTTGTTGGATATGTATCAAATGCATATGATAAGGTAGAGGAAGACACAGATGAGGTCCAAACGCAAACTCATTAACTTGCAAGCAAAATTTAGAGACAATATAAAGGATCCAAGAGCTGCTGGGCTGGAAACTAAAATTGCTATCTCCCCCAGTGTCCGTAGACAATAAAAGAGTCTCAAAACGAAATGAGGCCTGGGGCCAAGGTCCAAATTAAGTGTGTGACTGTAATGTCATACTCAAGATCACTGGAAGATTGAAGGCAGCTCCAGCTAGACTCTCTCAGTAGACACAAGAGCATTGTCCCACTACTGCCTGACTTAGGGCCCCAAATAGAAAGAGACTTGTCTCAAAAAGAACTGTAAATGTGACTTTTGCCCCCATGAGTAGGCCTGTATCAGAGTCACAGGAAACCCACAAAATTTTAAAAAGAATGTTGCCGGCAGAAGCGTTGCCAGGTTAGTCTAAATGGGAGAGACATTCAAAACGGGCTCCCAACTCTCCGCAGGTAGGCGGCAGACTGAGAAAGCTATTCAGCTGCAAGATGGGCCATTTCTGATGGAAAAGAGAAGTTGTTTCAAATGGCTAAGCCAAGACCCCAGGGTGTAGAGCTAAGAGCCTCCGAGAGAAATGGACTGGATGCTTCTATACCCAGGGAGCAGCAATGGACCCCAGTCAAGAAACATTCCCTCCTTCTGGTGCCTGCATTTCAGAATTGCCATGCAACAGTGACTTCTACGCCTCTCCCAATTTCCCCTCTTGATTAGGAGTATCTACTGTGGTTATCTTGCTTTACTAATATTTTGGGTGCATCTGGGGGCAGAAAATTTGCCTTTTTAATTGATGTAGTTATCCAGACTGAGAGAAGCTGCACCTGAGGATAGGTACGCAGGGAGCCTCGTTTAGACCTGATGCAGATGGTGAGATCTCACACTTTGAGGATGATGCTCCAATTGGATGAGACGTGGAGTTCCTGGGGTGGGTTGAGTGTGTTTTGCATGAGGGAGGAAAATAAATAATGCATTCAGGTGGAAGATGATAGCTTGGAAAAAAAAAAGGGCGTATTTTACTGGCTTTCCCATCAAGAAGTGGAGCTTATTGTTCTGCTCTTCAATGTGGATTGGGCTTATCATGGGCTTTGATGTATGGGATGCAGCAGAAGTGAGGTCATATGGCTTCCTAGCCTAGGGCCTGGGAGGTATTACAGCTTCAGCTCTTGTCTTTTTGGAATGTTGCCCTCTGTGAAAAGCCCAAGTGTGCCTGCTGAAGATTTATGGTCAGCCAAGACTTAAGTGAGGACATTTCATCCCATCTGACCCGAGTAGTGCCACCGAATAACTAGCCACATGAATGACCTTCACAAAAAATCTGATTGGCTTAGCCTTTGAAATGACAAGCCTACAGAATCATGAATCACAGCAAAATAGTTGTTTTAAGCCACTGCATTCTGGTGTGGTTTGTTATGACCCCGAAGTAATTGATATAAAAGCTCTTGATGCAAATTCACCCTGGGCATAAAATCCTTCCAGAAGAGCCTTGCACTTGGTACGACATGGAAAACCGGAGTTGTGTCTACTAAAAGCTGGGCATATAGAGCCTATTATTCAGCAGCTCTGCTCTCAGGTATACAAAACAGAAATGTGTGTATATGTTCACCAAAAGATATATGAAATAATGTATATTAGCAGCATCTTTGTACTCCCGAACTGGTAACATCCAAGTTCGCGTCAGTGGTAGAATGGATAAATCAGTTGTGATAGATTCACACAACAGAATGCTATCTATATGGAAAGAAAACGAAGAAACTACTTCTTTAAACAAATACATGGATAGATCTCAAACATAATGCTAAGTAAAAAAGCCCAACCCAAAGCACATTGTATGATTACCAGTTTAGAATACTGGAGACCTCTGTGGCGAAAGAGATAGTATGGCTGGAAAGGGGCCCATGTAGGGCTTTTGGGGGGCCAGTCACACTCTGTTTCTTGATATGGATGGGGATTACAAATGTGTGTTCATTTTGTGATAACTCATCGAGTTGTAAACTTATGATTTACGTACTTACCTGTATGTATAATTCAATAAAAACAGTTTCTTTTTGTTAAAAAAAAAAAAAAAGGATCTCAGATTGGTAAAGGAATTGGAGCTAGGGAGAAATTTTTTTTTTTTAAGGGAAAAATTATTTTTTTATGCAAGATCTAGGACTTCTTGATTCATACATTCCAATGTCTCAGGGGAGAACCTGGTTTTGTTTTGTCAAATATTCTCTCTCTGACAGTTCTGATCACCCTTTAATAAGTGTTTTCTCTCTAAATCTAAATCCTGCTTCAAGTACGACTAACATCCTTTATATAAAATTTGACCTAGAGTAATCAACAGCAGTACACATCTTGTAAGGTTACTGGTCTATAAAGATGAAGCAAGAATCTTTGGCTTTTTTGGGGGGGTGAAGGAGAGGAGGACTTGAGCCACCTATAAGGGGGAAAAGATCAGGCTGGCCTCTGATTGTTCTATATCCTCTATTTATAAAATTTATATATGTTATACATTTCAAGAGAAAACATGTTTTCCATGGATGATGTATAAAATTGTCTTGCGACCAGTACAGAAATACTGCAAGGAAGGAGCAAAGATGAGGTCCAGAAACAGGCTGGGGCCTGATTACGAAACACTGGGGATATGCAGGTTTTGCAATTTATTTTTATGCAATAATAAAAAACAACAACAACAATAATCATTCTGTGTTTTATAAAGAAAATGAGATATCTGTGTTTAAAATGGCACAGTAGGAGAGTTTTTCTCCAGTCTCTTCTCTAAAAATATCTGAAAATAAAAATAAACAGAGAAGAAAACTCCATATTTGAATAGACGAGGAGACAGTTGTAATGCCGGAGCACAAGACATGAGGTAGGGTGGCCAGATTCAGGGAAGGTAAAACACAGGCTTGGGCATCAAGAGACAGGACGCCTGGAGTGCAAAGCTCCCAGAATGTTTGCAGGGCGAAACCAACCATGGCTAATTTGGAACAAAGGGAAACACACAGACCTGCTGTATTTGCCAGAAGCAGTTTACCCATAAAGAGGTGTAGAGAGACTCTGTTATGGGTAGCACAGAAGTTACCAGTCTGGATTGCCTGAGGATAAGTAGACACCAAAAAACCCGAACCCAAACAAAAACCAAACAACAACAAAACAGCAAACAAGCAAAACACCTTGCTAGCACAAAATCTGGTGTCAAAGGAACCTAACTATAAACCAGGTACTCTAGAAATTTCATCCCTCTTTTATGAAATTTCTGCAATTAGTTGGTGTAAAAAGAACTGATTATCCAACAATGACTAATACCAAGCATCAGTAATTTATAATTGGCAACCTATGACAAATTGTAACAAATTATAATTGTAATTATACAAGGAACCTGGAAGAAGAATAAAGAAAGAGGGAAAACAAATGGCAGACAAAAAAAATACTCATCAGAAAAGGATTACCTCAGAACAGTTGAAAATTGTGGCCAAACATGAGCACCATTATACAACTAAAAATCACAGCGAAGTAATGCTCCATTTGATGGTGTCTATAAAACAAGAGCTCAGAGAAGAAATATACAAAATTCGGGAAAAATATAGCAGGGCAACAGAAGGAGATGAAACATAAACTAACAGACTTCGGAGAAGAAGAAAATAAATTTTTACTATTATAGAAATAAAAGCTTCATTACAGTAGCTCCAAGTAGCATATGGATAACACTGAGAAAAGCAAACAAAATGTAATACAAATGAGCATACTTAAGAAGCCTTAGCAAGAAATTGAGAGCAATGGAAGACAAAGGATAGTTAACACAATGCATAAGTGATTGTGTGAAAAAGAGAACTGAAATCAGGGGACTGGAGAAATATTTAAAGGTATGTTTAAGAAACATTTCCAGGAGTAAAAGAGGATTTGAATGTTCAGTAGTCACAGAAAAGAAACAAAACATTCCAGATATTTATTTAGTAGTAGTAGAAGACTTGAATCTGGACCCATTTATCTAAGAAAAATTTGACATGGACTAATCAACAGCAGTACACACCCTGGTAGGGTTACTGTTCCACAAAGATGAAGCAAGATTCTTTGGCATGTTTTGGGGGAGGGAGGGTAGGACTTACGCCACCTGTAAGGAGGAAAAGATCAGACTGGCCTCTGTTCTACAGAACCTTCAGTGTTAGAAGACAATGGAGCTTTGTTCACAAAAGCCCTAGAGAAAGAAAAGTGTGACTCAAGCATTTTTTTTTTAAATATACAAGCAACATACAAAAAATTACAATTTTTAAATATACAAGCAACATACAAATCTTTTGAATAATCAAGAAGGTAGGAACTTTAACTTTAATGAGCATTTCTCTAAGAAACTACTCTAGAACAAACTTCAGCCCAGTGGAAGCTCAATGGAAAAATAACAGCATGAACGTGAATCCTACTCAGAGGATTATGACTAGTACAGATCTCGTGTAATGATTGAGGAGTGAAAAATGCAAACTATAAACTCTGACTATGTAAAAATGATGTAACTATCGAAATCTGGGATGGTGAGGTAGTAAGAGGGTAGGAGGTGATCTCAGTACTGGAATTGCAACGCTTGATGTTAAAGGTACAAGAAATCATTGAAATCTGGCATGTCAACACACGTAAAATATATTTAAAGGATAAGGATAAACACTAAGAGAAATGTTCAATTAACAAAAATAAGGCAATGGTGGGGATGTGGAAGAAAAAAAAAGTCTATTAATTTTATAGTTGCTCATAATGGGAGTAATTGATACTGTCTAAAAACAAATGATTAAGTAAACTGTATGGAATTATAGCTATAAAGAATTCTGTAACAATAATCGCCTCTAGGATTAAGAAATGGGTGCTGGGAAGACAGCAGAAGGAGGCATTTTTTACTCTACACTCTGACATCTTTTGAATTTTATGCTATGTTCATTGCTTAGCTACTATAAAAAGAAAGAATAGAAAAATACAAAATAATGAAAAAAGCAAAATTATAGTTATGGATGTGCCCATTAGAACAAAAACATGAAGTTTTCCAACTATTAAGAAAACACATATACTAAAACTAAAGAAATTGCAGCCCATAGAATGAGAGTATTTTTAAAGGCAATGAAAACATTAGTAATATAACAAAATAGCTGGACAGAACCAAGACCACACATAAGGCTCATATTCATAAATGTCGGTGGGTTAGTCTCACCTAATAACAACAATAAAAAAGACTGATTGAATGGCTATGCAAAATACGACTACCTACTGTCTGAAGGAAACTTATCTAAAACAAAGTGAAGCAGAAAATTGGGAATATAAAGATGGACAATTGCATCAACCTAATATCAATTGATAAGAGACTACGTCTGTGTAATAAAAAGCATGAGCTACTATTTGTATCAAAAGGTAAGAAAACAATATATATAAATATATATATGTAAACAATATAAATATGTATTGTTATATATAAAATATAAATACTTTATATGCATAGTTACCTGCTTTACATTTTGGGTTTTTGTACCAAATGCATATATTACCCATTGTAAAGAACAAGCAAATAACTTATTTTATTTAAAATTTTTAAAAAAATTTATTTATTTATTTGGGGGGGAGGGGCAGAGGGAGAGGTGGAGAGAGAATCTCAAGCAGATTCCACACTGAGTGCAGCACCCGATGTGGGGCTCAATGTGGGGCTCGATCCCACAACCCTGAGATCATGACCTGGGCCGAAACCAAGAGTTGGCTGCTTAACTGACTGAGCCCCCCATGTGCTCCTGCAAATAACTTATTTTAAAAAGAAGATAATGTTGGTAGCAATGGGGACTATGGATTTGAGGATATAGCTGAAGCTTGAGATAGGAAGACCAGCTATACCTAGTTGGACCAGCTTAAATTTGAAAGGATTAAGGTAGAGGATGGGGCAGTAGTAAGAATTGGACCTTGCCCTAATATACTGTAAGATGTAACTTAAAAAAATATATATATATATGGGGGCGCCTGGGTGGCTCAGTTGTTAAGCGTCTGCCTTTGGCTCAGGTCATGATCCCAGGGTCCTGGGATCGAGCCCCGAATCGGGCTCCCTGCTCGGCAGGAAGCCTGCTTCTCCCTCTCCCACTCCCCCTGCTTGTGTTCCCTCTCTCGTTGTGTCTCTCTCTGTCAAATAAATAAATAAAATCTTTAAAAAAAATACGGTGTTGTCTTATTTTAAACCTTATTTTATTTTGTGCTTTTGGTTTAAGGTAAAGGAGAATTTGACAGAAGTCTTAAGAACCAGAAGATGCTTCTAAAAACAATTTTTTTCTGCATTTCCATTATTAGGAAATAAATACTCACAGCAGAAAACTTGAAAAACATGCAGAAAAAATTAGAGAAGAAAAATTCCTTTAATTCTAATACTGTAGGATAGCCAGGGTTATTATTTTGTGTATGTCCCACCATTATGTTCTCCCCCTTACAAACACATGCATGTTTTTAGAAGGATCATAGTATACACAATTTTATGGCTTAAAAAAAAAACCTTTGTTATATTGTATATATTTCTCAATGTTATTATAAAATACTCTTCTACAACATTTTTAATGACTACATATTATTAAAATTCTTTATTGTTAGACATTTGGATTATTTATAATTTTTTTAATTTATATATAACATTGCAATGAATAACAGTGTACATACAAATATACTTAAATCTCTGATTATTTCCTTATTATATGGTTTTGGAAATGGAATTGCTGGGAGAAAGGGTATGCATATTTTAAATTTTGATACCTCCTGCCAAATTCCCTTCCAAAAAGTTTGTCCCACTGTTATAGCTCTAGCAAAATGCTATGGTTGTGAAAGTAGGAAAATGCCAAGACCTACTTTTCCTATTTGAAAGTTCCCTCACGTAGCATTACCATTCGTTTTCATCTTTGTAAATTTACTTGGGTGACAAAGATGCTTCATTATTGTTTTAGTTTGGATTTCCTCAATCACGAGGGACCCGGGAATTTTTTATATGTTTATTGGTCATTTGCAACTCTTGCTTTGTTAGCTATTCATTCTCTTCAGGCTAATTTGCTTCAATCCATTATATTGTAAAGAAATATATCTAAGTACTGAAGATCAATGAACTCGGCAAGCATCAAAAAAAAAAAAAAAAGCTAGATTCTCTTTAATTATAATCTCAACTTTGGAAGGGCATAGTGTCCTAAGGAAAACTGCAGAAGCTTGCCGTTCATTCAGATTTTTTTTTCCTAAAGAGATTCTGAAAATAGCAAAGAACAGATGTGATTCCTTTCAGTTTCCATGGACCTAATGGAGACATCCTAAGTCATCTAGGAAAAGGAGAGGGACTAAGGAGGGTGCTGGTCTGCCCTGCACACTGTTTGTATTATGAGTGTGGGGACCAGGTTGTCTGGATAACTAAATCCTGTCACACTGTGAAAGCAAGAACAATTAAATAATGATAGGACAGTGTTTCATACTCCCCCATAATGTATTTGTTGAGTGAATGAAGGCATGAGGACATTGCGCCTTTCAGAAAAGTTAGATTGCTGGCTTTCAGTTTAGCATGAGTAGAATTGCCCAGCCAGACATGACTTTCAGAGAACAATGTCAAAAGCAAGGAGCTTAGCAGTGGCTTATTGAATGGGTTCATGTTCTTACCATCATTTATTCTTATTTTTTTATTATATTATTACATTTTCTTGCAGGTGTTTAACAAATTCTTGATAAAAACAGATTGAATGATAAAGAGTATCATTTTCACTACAATTCTCATAACGGTATATTTGAAATTGCTCATTATTATTCTCATTTTACTGATAAGGAATTATGGCCCTGAGGTGTTAAGAGACCTAGCAGTCAAAGCTCATACAGTTAACATGCAGCAGAACCAGGCTTAGAAACGATGACTTCAAATCCAATGCCCTTATCTCAATACTACAATCGTTATTTCCCCTAGGTCGCTTTCTTGCTCCCTATTAATTATGTTAAACTCAAATTCCTCAGTCTGTGACTGTTCTTCACAATCTGGGCTAACCCTCACGCTCCAGGCTTGACCCTCCCATTACCCTAGTGGATATTACGGTTGCCTCACAAAAGCTGCTCTTAACCTTTGAGTAGCCACAGTGCATTTGGGGAGATAGTTTTAGTTCAGCCGTGTGCCTGACTGCTACAAGAATAAGTGAATCCTCCCGACCAGGGGATGGGTTCATGAACAGACGAGTGACCCAACTCTGGCCAAAGAGATACAGAGAGAGTGTTGCTTCTAGGGAAGTTCTCTTTTTCTAAGACAATAAAAGCAAACCCCTCACTTTCTCTTATTGGATGGGAGCAAGGGGGTGCATTGTCTGTCTTTTTTCACTAAGTATAATATTTTTGAAATCCATCCATGTTGTTGTGTGTATCCATAGTTCATTTCTTTCTATTGCTGACTAGTATTCCATTGCACGGATGTGCTATAATTCATTTTTCCATTTTTGTGTGGATGGGCATTTGGGAAGTTTGTAGTTTGAGGCTATTAAGAATAAGGCTATTATGAATATTCTTGTATACATCTTTTTGTGGATATATTTTTCTTGGGAAAATTCACAGGAGTGAGACATTGAGCATTATACTCATTTTTAAGTTCCAGATTATTGGGGTAAGAAAAAGTGGTATAACTACTTAGCTTAGAAACTTCACTAGATTATCTTGAACTCATTTTAGTTTTTTGTTTTAGTTTTTTTTTTCTTGGAGAGGAAAATTAATCATTATCAAAATATCAGAGAATGTCATTAATATGTACCTAATATGCACTCTAGGCAACTTACATCATATATTATTGCCTAATGCTGTTATTTACTAGCTGTTTGACCTCGGATGAATTGCTTAACCTCCCTGGTCTTCAGTTTCCTCATTTAGGGGTTAAAAATAGCACTTACTTCATAGGGTTTTTGTGAGAAGTAAATAACATATATAAAGTCATCACATTGCCTGGCATATAAAGGCGCTCAAAAATATTAACTATTATAATTATCATGATGTAGCATCTTATAATAACCCATGAAATAAGAATTCATACCCCATTTTCAGAGGCAATAAGCAACTTGTCCTAGTTACAGAACCGGGAGTGGAATTCAAATTTGAGTCTACTTTGGTACCAGAGCCCGAGAACATTCCGTTACACTATTTCCCCCCGGGGTTACGTTTTTCACGAAGTATCTCATTGAAATCTTTACTACAATCTTGTTAGATGACTTCTCTCAATATGAAAAGAACAAGAAACTGTAAAGGAAAGAAAATAATGAACTAGGAAAAAAAAGGGTCTGAGACAAAGTCTCAGAGAAACTTGGAATAAAATCTGGTTTATGTTTTTCTTTTTTTTCATATAGTAATCTATAGTTACTCAGAGTACTTTTCAAGTTTTTTAGCTGCCATAAGAGTATTTGGCAAGTAAAGATTGGATTTAGGAGGTTTTTTTTGTTTTTGTTTTTGTTTGTTTCTACTTTTCAAAAATGTAACCATATATTCCAGTTCTTTTCCTGTTTTTTTCTTTTTTCTCCCTCTTTAGTGTTTTTGTCTCCTATTATAATCAGGCAAGATTACAGGTGGCACACTCAAATGGGTTTATGGGAAATTTTAATAAAGGGATTATTTATGAAAGTGTGGGCAGAGTTGAGGAGAACCAACAAAGGATACTGAAAGGCTGTGAGGATGGAGAGAGTAGGAAACCAACATGGCCCCTGTATTGAAAGAGGCAAGGGAAGGTTGTGGTTACTAGACTAGGGAGTAAATGGCTCTATCTGAAGGAAGGGACTGCCCAACAGGAGTTTTGGCCTTTGATGGAGGGACCCAAGGCATTTCTGATAACCTGTCGGGGTAATAGGGCAGGAAAAGAAGTACCCTGACCTCTGTGTGTGGAGGTCTGATTGGTGAAGGGGATGGGAATGGTGGGGACACACTCTGAACGCCACTACTTTTTTTTAAAGATTTTATTTATTTGAGAGAGAGAGCGTGCATGAGCGGGGATAGGGCAGAGGGAAAGGGTGAGAGAGAATCTCAAGCAGACTCCCCACTGAGCTCAAAGCCCGACACAGGGCTCGATCTTGACCAGAGCTGAAATCTAGAGTCAGACCCTTAACTGACTGAGCCACTCAGGTGCCCCTCTGAATGTCACTATTACAATTAGACATTTTCATCCACATCTTGCAGATGCGGTAATAGTGGGAACTCTAGTAACTTGCCCAGGGTCCTAGAGCTAGGAAGTGGAAGAGTTGAGATTTAAACCTCTGTTTAGCTCAGTGGTTCTTCATCACCGAGGGAAGGTTTTAGAAAATACTGAAGTCTGTGCCCCATCCTCTGAGATCCTGATATAATTGGTCTGGCTTGGGGCCCAGGCAGCGTATTAAAAGCTCCCCAGGCGATTCTAATGTGGAGTGGGTGTTGGAAAACACTGGTTTGGTTGAACTCCAATATGTTTTCACTGTAATATGAGCCGCTATGGGCACAGGGCTAATGACAAAGAAATCACTGAGCGGAGGGAACCCACTGTGTAATGCTAAGCAAACCATCACAGTACAGTGAGGCGAGGTGCTGGAGCCAGTTGAGGAGTGGGCGGGATGCCTCAGAGGAGATCAGGCTGGACAGGAGCTGTTACTGTGGCCATCCCTAGTGCCCACCATTGCTTCAAGCACTTAATGGTTTTAGCTAATCGAATCCTTATCACCATCCTAGGACTATGTGCTGCTATTATTATTTTTAATCGATTAGTCATCAATTAAATTAACATTTTATTAACCCATCATTATCTCAGTTTTACAGATAAGGACAGTAAAACAAAGAGAGCTTAAATGTCTTGCTCAAGGCCCAGCAGAGGTAGAAGTGGGCTCAAACCCAAGCAGTCTGACCCGAGAGCCCAGGTGAGCTAACACTACGTGAGTTAGCAACAGAGGCTGGGGTCACGGAGAGGAGTGGGAAGACAGAAGGCAGAGGAGGTGGTATTTCAGGCAGAATCAATAGCATGGGGGAAATGGAGGGCTGTTAGACAGCAGAGTGCATTTAGAGGAATCTGTGCTGGTTGGAGCTTGGGGTGCGTGCGGTGGGCATGCACCCCATACCACATTCCCGGGATGGGGCTGCATCGTGCTTGTTATTCTAAAGGCAGTCGGTAGCCACGAGAAAGTAACTTGGTCACACTGGCATTTCAGAGAGAACCAGAGAAAGGATGGGACCAGAGCCCAGCAGGAAATGGAAGCCAGTGAGGGGCCATAGGGAAGGTGGAAGGAGAAACAGGCTTGGGGCTGGGCGTAGAGGGTAGGTGAAGGTTGAAATAATATTGCAGCAGAGATGTGGTTGAATTGAGTTCTTTGTGGTGTCCATCAGACACGCCACAAATTATTTACGTTTATAATAAAGCACTGACATTTGAGAATGAATTCTTTATTTTTTCTTTATTTTTTCTTTTTTTAAAAAGATTTTATTTATCAGAGAGCAAGAGAGAGAGCACAAGCAGGGGGAACAGCAAACAGAGGGAGAGGGAGAAGCAGGGTCTCTGCTGAGCAGGGAGCCCGATGCGGGACTCGATCCCAGGACCCTGGGATCATGACCTGAGCCGAAGGCAGCCGCTTAACCGACTGAGCCACCCAGGCACCCTGAGAATGAGTTCTTTAAATAATTAATACAACCCAGTATACTCCAGCATGGTCTCGTAACTGTGGCACTCTTATTTGTTTGGGGGAGACGAGTGTGGGATGATGGGCATGGTTGGGAGTTGCAGTCATAAAAAGGGAGAAGGACTGGGATAGATATGAACATGTCAAAATCTGCAAAATATATCCTCTTATTTAAAAAATTAGATTTATTTATGCATACACTTGAACCTTTTGTATCTGTTTCATTTATCACCATTGGTGTGGAAGTCTTAAAAAAGAGAAAAGACATTTAAACATTAAAGTTCAATTTTGGGGTGTAATTTGGTCATGCACATTTATTTCATTTTTCCTTTAGTCTCAGAGAGGATGAGAAACAGAAGCTCTCCCCCTCGCCCTGGCAGGAATAGAAAGGTAGAAGACGAGGAGTTTGAATTTGGATGGCAGCCTGGTCCTTGAGAAACACATCTCAGGATTCTTTCCTGGAGGAATGTACCTGTTGGCACATTTAAAAATGGTCATCCCAGCGGATAGCTTGTGGATGGCCGAGGCCAGCAGTGGAGAGGGGCTCAGGGGCTGGGGGATCCTGGGCGCCACAGGGTGGGCTGCCGAGAGACCCTGGCTTCTGGGAGCCCAGAGGGAGCCCCAGCAATGAAGCAAAAGCCCCAGACCAGCCCCTCTCCTGGTTTTCTGGCCTTGGGATTCTTACATAATCCTCTGAAAACTGAGAGACATCCTCTCCTAACCAGGCTCGCCAGGCTCACTTAGGGAGTGGGCTGGATGGGACTCCAAGTGATCCACTTGAATTAGAAGAGAGAAATGTCAAGTTTCTCATATTTGAGGGTTGAAGAGTAAGCGTCTCATTTGCCACAGAAAAGAGGAGGCAAAACTTTTTTGTTTGCCTGAGACTGAAAGATGGGTTTGAGGGGTGGGGCGGGGGGGTGGATGGATGCAGGCTCAGGGGTTGAAATTTTAGCTTAAAGAAACTTAAGATCTGGGAGAAAGATGCCTGAGGGGAGACAAAGGAACGTGAGGGCCCATTTGTAACATCAGGAGAAGGTGAAGTTATGTCAGCTTTCAGGAGGCTCTGCAAAGCCAGGTGCCTGTTCTGAGGAAGACCGGGATCCCACTCCTCCCCATGCCTCTCCCTCAGGCACCAGGAGGAGGTACTTGCTGATTGCTTTGTGGTGAAAAGGTAATTAAGTTTGTTTATTTATTTCTAGTCTTCACAACCAATGAGACAAGACGAGTTTTGATGGAGGCCCCCTCGATGAATGAAATCAGTGGATGAAAAGCTTAAATCTTTATTTTGGTTTAAACTTTCTCTCAGCCCACAGCATGTGTCAGTCCTTGGACCTCATCCCAGGGACGGGGAGGAGGGTTTTTTTTTTTTTCTTTTCTTTTAAATTAATTGATCGGATGTAGGTTTAAGGACTGTGTGAACAGACCTCTTCACATAAAGTGATGAAAGCGCCTTTGACCCTGGGTCTGAGGCTGCTGGAAAGCCTTCACGGGAGGAAAGTGCAAAGACCTGAAGCCGCAGAAGCCGCGTGTGGGTTATAAGAGGCCTACTTTACCCACCCAAAGGCTGGAAAACATTTTATCTTCTTGAGTCCAAAAAAGGTATCCGATTTTATCTGCTCAAGGCAAAATAATCTCATATGGCCATAAGTACGCAAAATGACTTTCCTTTTGCTCCAACTACTTGTTACGGAATAGCTGAGCTATTTCTTACATAGATAGAAAGGTAGAAAAAGGTAATATAAGAAGCACACGTTTCTTACTACCTGGAGTTTAACATAGAATGTTTTCGTTACTTTTGTCTTTTTGTTTTTGCAAGAAAATGAAATATTGCAGATGAACCTTAAGTGACATTTGACCTCATGTCCCAGTCTTGTTCCCACCACCACTGTCATGAGTTTATGATAGGTATCCATTCAGTGAATTCTTTATTTTCTTTTCATATATTTAAGTATCTACTGGTTTGTGAATGGATTATTGCTTTTAATTTACATAAATGATGCTATTCACACTGATTTACATGTTCATTTTTCCACTTAACATTGTTTCTCAAGCATATCCATGTTCATGTAGCTAGATCTAGTTCATTCTTTTTAATAGCTCTGGAGGGAATGTACCTTATTTTATTCATCAATTTTTCCCTGTTACTTCAACGGTCTTGCCATTATACAATATTGCAACGAACATCCTCATATGTGTTTCCTTATGCAAATGTGTGGTGGCTTCTCCATGTTATATCCTGGAAATAAATTTGCCAGGTTGTAGAGTACACACATTTTTTAATAGCTTACCAAAGACTATCAATTTACCCTCCTACCAGAGATATCTTAGACAGGTAGACACCCGTTTCTTCCATGTACAAAAGTTAGGAAATCTGGAATC
Source organism: Leptonychotes weddellii (assembly GCF_054177405.1). NCBI lineage: Eukaryota > Metazoa > Chordata > Mammalia > Carnivora > Phocidae > Leptonychotes > Leptonychotes weddellii. The sequence continues at coordinate 164,326,322 of NC_138371.1, read as the reverse complement.
ATCTGAACTCAAACTCCCTACAGCCTTTCATCATGCTCAAAACCCAAACCCTTAACGATGGCCAACGAAGCTCTACAGTCAAGCCCTTCCCCATCTCTCCTACCTCACTCTCATGCCTCACTGTTCACTCTGCTCTAGCTCTGCTGGTTTTCTAGGTATTTCTTGACGTTCCAAGTTCGTTCCTGCCCCAGACTTTCTGCACTTGCGTTTTCATCAGACTAGAATGTTCTTCGGTCAGATTTTCTCATGGTTTGCTTTGTGATTTCTTTCAGACCTCTGCTAAAATATTCCACTAGTAGAGATGCCTTCTTGGACCACCCACCCCTCCTCCCAAGACCATTCTGTCCTTCACTACCTTCTTACTTCATTTTATTTTTATTCATAGCACTTCTCACTATCTGACATTACAATATGTATTTTTGTTTGTTTGTTTATTGCCCCTGTCACTAAAATGTGACTTTCGCAAGGCTTTGTTTCTTTTGTTTCTTGCTATAATTCCACAACCACAATTGTGTCGGAATAGTAAATGCTTCCTAAATGTTGAGTGAATAAGCATAATTCTGGGGAGTCAAGGCTGGAGGGATGATTGGTGGGTAGTGAGGGGATGGTAAGCATCTTCTGCTCCCCCTCTTCTTGCCCCACATCCTTGTTTTGGAATACGTTTCTGTAGATGACAGTGCAGACAACATTCAGAAAGGACTGGAGAGAAGATATTGGAATATTAGAATCTGATACCTGCATGAACATTTTCTTTTTTTGAGTTGGATTTAAACTAGGATGTTGCCTGCCTAGCATGGTGGGGTAGCGGCTGGGTTTCCATAAACTATCCTAAATTTGGGTGAGTCACACTGGTCTCTGTTTTTATTTAAGTTATCCGCAAAAGGCTTTCACCAGGGGTGCCTGGGTGGCTCAGTCAGTTAAGTGTCTGCCATCGGCTCAGGTCATGATCTCAGGATCCTGGGATCAAATCCCACAACGGGCTCCCTGCTCAGCGGAGAGCCTGCTTCTCCCTCTCCCTCTGCCCCTCCCCTTTCTTGTGCGCTCTCTCTCTCTCAGGTACAGCAATAAAATCTTAAAAAAAAAAAAAGGTTTTGACCAATGATGAAAGAGCCAAGGAAGATATATTAGTTAATAATTGCTGCATAACAAATTATTCCACAGTGTAGTTATTTAACACACACTTACTCTTCACAAAATCTGTGGCTCAGGAATCTTGGAAGCCTTGGTCAGCTCCTCTCCTTCAGGATCTCTTACAGACTGCAGGCAAAGTATTGGTTGGGGCTGTCTGTCATTCTCTCGAGGCTCAACTGGGGAAAGATCCCCTTTCAAGCTCACTCATGTGATTGCTGGCAGGATTCGGTTCCTCGTGGGTTGTTGGCAGGAAGCATCGGTTTCTTGCTAGCTGTTGGCCAGAGGCTACCCTCCGCTCCTTGCCACTCGGGCCTCTCTAACACAGCAACTTGCTTCACTGAAACAAACAAGCCAAGAAAGCAAGAAAGAATATAAGCAAGATGGTGGTCATAGGCTTTTATAATCTCACTTTGGAACTAATATCCCATCACTTTTGCCATGTTCTCCTTGCTAGGAGCAAGTCACTAGTTATACAAGGAGAAGGAACTACACAAGGGAGTGAATACCATGAAGTGGGGATCTTGGGAGCCATTTTAGAAGCTGCTTCCCACAGAAGGATCACAAGAGAAGGGAATATATGGAAAGAGTGAATGAAAGTGGCTGAGGCATAAATGTTCATTCCTCTTCCTAAAATCATCCATCAGATCCTCTACTCCTATACCCTCGTACATACGTGAATAGTATGTAAGAAAGACAAAAGAGGCCAGAGGTATTCTTCCCGTATTTTTTGCCTCCAGGGGAACAGAAAGGTGGGGAACCCATGTTCCTTGCTATGCTGGAGCCTGCAGTACTTCTGGGGACTCGGCAACGCCAGGACCCAAGGCTTCCATGTACACTTAGGCCAACCCAAGGTCCAATGGTATTTGAGTGTGGCAAGTAGGTACGAGGAATGTGAAGTTCAAAGTGAAATGTGAGGCAGGTCATATTCTGTAGTCACTTGCCCTTTGAATTGGACTCCACCATTAATCTGCCATGTTGAGTGTCCTACTAAACAATAGACTTTAAAAATGATGCACACACAGCCCTAAATTTGCTGAGCTATTCTCATACTCAGCCGAGCTCATTTCAGAGCATTCAGACTGTACCACAATTAGCTGCTGACACTATCCTAAAATAATATAAAGCCAGGCCAGTAATTATACACTGGAAGAAACTATGTATAGAAAAGCTCATTAACTTGTGGGGTGATACAAGTGTCTGAAGTGGGAACATTTCAAACAGGATATAGTGCTCATGTTGGGATGGGTGAAAATCCAATCGCAAGTCCTCAGCTTAATATTTAACAACATCCTGCTCAGAAAGCATCAAACAGGTCTTCAGGATTTGTGGGTCCATCAAAAGGGTCAGGTCTTTCTCAAGCTTCCCTGTAGAGGGAACACCCACACTGAACGAGGGGCCTTAAAAATTGACTATTCGTGAGGGTCACCATCATTGTCATCCTTATTGCAGTCATTATCAGCATTGTTCATTTATGAACGAATTGCATGAAGTGTAGTTTCTGATCACATTTTTCTCTGTTCTGTAGCCACCAAGTTCGACGGCAAGGGAGGCTAATCTCACAGGTGCGTGAGCTTTGGAATTCTCACCTCTGGACTTTTGCTCCTGTGGCGTCCCTTGGCTGGGCTGTCGTGCCATGCTCCTTCCTGCTTTGTTTTGAAGGGGTGTCCTGCCTGAGTCACCACCACCCCACTCAGCTTCCCGAGATACAGTTCAGGGAGGGCTTCTGTCAACCACACAGTCTTGGCCTAAAGAAGTTTTGTCCTGCTTCCTTGCCACTTTCTCAACCTGGTAAAGGTTTTTGCTTCTCCCTTCTAATGTTGGAGTCTAAGTCTTAAGCAACTATCTCCTGGGCTTCCTTTTGTTTGCAACCAATGCCCACCCAGCTCTCCAGAGTGGAAGGTAGCTCCCGACCACCTTTCTTTATTGTCCAACTGCAAACACCTGCCCCTCCTCTTTGGGTCACTCTCTCAACATCACTTGTGAGCTCCTAGAATTCAGGGACTCTGTCTGATTTTTTGTTATATTCCCAAAGTTGGACGCAAGTTCTCAACAAATATTTGTTGACTGAATGAGTCAAGGAAGAAGATTAAGTAAAAAAGCCCCATAATACCCTCTCTTAAAGGTAGGGGTGCAGAGAGGAAGAGAAATTTCCAATCTTCTCACTGGAAGTTTTACCTTGACTTTGGGGATCTCTCTCTCTCTCTCGGGGGAAGAAGGGAGAAGCTATGAGAAAGCCTATCTTTTGAGAAAAGAGTGTTACATTATTCTCTCTTGAGATGAGCATGTTGGATGTTAACCCTCAGAAAATTTCACCCTTTATTGACAGAGCCCTGAGTTTATGGCTCCCCCCACCCCAAGTCTTGGAGGACAATTGTGATGGTGATGGATTTAAGTGACAGTGTCAATTACATTGCTAGGGAATAGTTTAGGCCTGAATTCTGGCTGATGAGATCTGAGGGTAATTTTTTTGGAGAGTTTAGTCTTCACTAAAATAAAGAAAACTATGGAGGCAAACCCCTCTTATTCTTGACTACATGTTGTTGGGTTGGTGTGTGACACCTGGAACATGTGCAGCCATCTTGTGGCCCAGAAAAGAGACTTTGTTTTGATGCGAGTGACATGGAGAACCCCTTGCTTTTAATGACATGGTGGAATCATGGATTTACCTAGCTTTGAAACTACCTCTCCTCTGGACTTTCTGTAAAATAATAAATCCCTTCTATAAACTTCTAGTATCTGGGTCTACTCTTTTTTATGGCCAAGACTATCACAACTGACACACCTCACAATCTTCTGTGGTGTTTTCCTTGTGGAATGTGCTGGATAGCTTCCCTTTGCCCTTCTAGATCCACCTTCCACCTTTCCCGTCCTGTTCTCTGCTCTGAAAGGCTGACCTATATTGACTATCTCTGTCTTCTCATCTTACCAAGAAGGGTAATAACCAGCACCTTTTTTTTTTTTTAAAGATTTTATTTATTTATTTGAGAGAGAGAATGAGATAGAGAGAGCATGAGAGGGGGGAGGGTCAGAGGGAGAAGCAGACTCCCTGCTGAGCAGAGAGCCCGATGTGGGACTCGATCCCGGGACTCCAGGATCATGACCTGAGCCGAAGGCAGTCGCCTAACCAACTGAGCCACCCAGGCGTCCCAACCAGCACCTTTTTGAATTTGCAAATTGTATGTCAACACATTATTTTCTCCCACTCTTCTTATCAAGTATCATGTGATCTGTGATTGCATTTTTAATTTTGTCCAAGGCTGAATCCAAATCTGGTGGCTTATAACTTGATTCCATGTGTCAGTCAGGGTCCCAACAAGACACAGGCGGCTCAATCAAATTTGGGTAATTCAGGGAAGTTTACTTACAAAGGTGGGGGCAGAGTGGTGGGCCACTGTCAGGTTAGTCAGAGTTAGTGAACCAGCTCTCTGCTTGAATCCAACTCAAGCAGAGTCAAATCCAAAATCCGTTAGAAGCCTAGTTCTTCCTAGAGTGTTGTTGGATCAAATGTCGCCCACACTTCCTCTCAGCCAAATTCTTGTCTTTCTTCTAGAAGGACTTCGAGTTATGTTTTTTCTGGAAAGTTTCCCTGTTCTTCACTAACCACTTCCTGAACCTTTACTTAGAGTTACACTACATTGTTATTAATGCTCAATATATATCAGAGTTTCTGGGGAATAGAGAACACACTTGTTACTTATAAAACCCATTATTTCTGAGTAATATCACCTCTATAACATATACCATACTTTACTGTTACTTTTATTGTGGTAAAATATAAAGTTTAGCATTTTAACCATTTTAAGAGTACAGTTCAGTGGCATTAAGTATTCATATTACTGTGCAACCATCACCCCCATCCATCTCCAGAACCTCTTCATCCTCCCAAACTGAACCTCTGTACGACAAAACACTGACTTCTCATTTCCACTCTCCCTCCGAGCCCCCAGGCTACTATTTTACTACTGTCTATTTTACTTCCTGTCTACTTTCTATGTTTCTGAATTTGACTATTCTAGGTATCTCATATAAATGGAATCATACAATATTTGTCCTTTTGTGTCTGGCTGATGTCACTGAGCATAATGTCCTCAAGTTTTACCTATGCTCTAGCAGGTACCAGAGTTTCTGTCCTTTTTAAGGCTGAATGATATCCCATTATACATGTGTACCATATTTTTGCCTATCCAGTCGTCCACTGATGGACATTTTATTATGATTATTTTTTAAAACAACTTTCCTTGTTGAAGTACAACAAACATACAGAAAAGTGACCCAATTTGGTAAACCTGGTAAATTTTCATAAAGTGAAAAATTCATGTCATCACTGCTCAGATTAAGAAAAGGAACATTATCAGGGTGCCTGGGTGGCTCCATCACCACCTGAATCTTGATTTTGGCTCAGGTCACGATCTCAGGGTTATGAAATTGAGTCCCACATAGGGTTCCACACTGATGGAGGAGCCTGCTTAAGATTCTCTCTTTTCCGGGGCGCCTGGGTGGCTCAGTCGGTTAAGCGACTGCCTTCGGCTCAGGTCATGATCCTGGAGTCCCTGGATCGAGTCCCACATCGGGCTCTGTGCTCGGCAGGGAGTCTGCTTCTCCCTCTGACCCTCACCCCTCTCATGTGCTCTCTCTTTCTCTCTCATTCTGTCTCAAATAAATAAATAAAATCTTTAAAAAAAAAAAAAAGATTCTCTCTTTTCCTCTCCCTCTGCCCCTCCCCACTCCCGCTCACATGCTCTAAAAACAAACAAACAAACAAAACCCAGAACATTATCATCAGCCTAGAAACCCCCTTTGAGCCCCTCTCAGTCACTACTGAAATGTAGCCACTGTCCTTACCTCTGTCGCCTTGGATTAGTTTTGCCTGTTTTGAATTACTGGAATTACAGTGTGAAGTGACTTCTGTTACTCAACATTACATTTATGAGAATCTTCCGTGTTGTGTGTGTAGCAGGAGTTTGTTCATTTTTATAGCTTCGTAGTACTTCATGGCCATATGCCCTTATTTGCATACCGTACAATTTTATTCATCTATTCTACTGTTGATGTACTTTTGGGTAATTTCCACTTTTGTAGACCGAATATGTTTACAAACACTCTGTATCTACCTTGTGGTGCACACGTGTTTGTATTTTGCTGAGTATATACGTATAAGCAAATATACCCACGCACACACACAGGAGTGGAATTACAGGGTCATAGGGGAGGTGTAGGTTCAGCCTTCATAAATATTGACAGAGTTTTCCAAAGTGGTTGCACCATTTTGTACTCTCATCAGCAGTGTATAAGAATTCTAATTTCTCCATATCTTCATCAACATTTGGAAATGACAGTCTTTTAAATTTTTACCATTTGGGTGGGTGATACTTCACTGTGGTTTATTTTGCATTTCCTGATGACTTATAGGATTGAATACATTTATATATATACATTTTTAAAGATTTTTAAATTTTACTTGAGAGAGAGAGAGCATGAGCAGGGAGAGAGGGAGAGGGAGAAGCAGACTCCCTGCTGAGCTGGGAGCCCGATGTGGGGCTCGATCCCAGGACCCTGGGATCATGAGCTGAGTTGAAGGCAGACGCTTAACTGACTGAGCCACCCAGGAGCCCCCATTTTTATATTTTTAGTGGCTATTTTAGATATGTTCTTTTGTGATATGCCTCTTAAAGTTAATTTTTTAGCCATTTATTTAGTAGCAGGCACTGGAAAAAATGAAAAGACTTTACTTTTTAGAATGGTTTAGATTTACAGACAATTTGAACAAATAGAGTTCCCATCTCCTTGTGCCCTGTTATTAACACCTTAAATCTGTATGGTTACATCTATTATAATTAATGAACCAATGTTGATAAATTAACTGAAGTCCATACTTTATTCAGATTTCCTCAGTTTTTATCTAATGATTTTTTCTTGCTCTAGGATCACATGCAGGATACCACATTCCATTTATTTGTTTTGTCTCTTTAGGTACCTCTTGGTTGTGACCAAGATTACTTTTATTTTTCATGACCTTGACAGTTTTGAAGTCATTTAAGAGTACAGTTTCCATATTTTGTAGGATGCCCCTTTATTGGAATGTGTCTAACATTTTTTTCTCATGACTAGAAATAATCTAAGGAAGGAGATCACCAACATAAAGCACAATTTTCATCACATCGTATTAAGGGTCCCTACTAATCAACATTATTTATGACCATCAGTGTTTACCTCGGTCATCAGGCTGGAGGAGTAGTGTTTGTCAGGTTTTTCTTTTGTCAAGTTACTCTTTTTTCCTCTCCTTTTCTGTACTGTACTTTTGGGAAGAGAGTTAAGGAATGGGGAGTCACAGAGTTAATTTTTAAATTATTGCAGGAGACACTTTCTGTGGCATCTGCCCAGCTCATATGATTCCCCATTCCTTGGTAACTTCCCTCCCCTAAATCCTTAAAGGCAACCTTTCCTTCCCAATACCATTCCTTCAAACACTTCCTCTCTTAAGCAGCCAGATTCGTTCTATGAAACCCTATCTTTTGGCTGCAGCTGTTTCGAGAATGTTGAGTCAACAGGGTCCCTTCCACAGGTGCTTGGGATTCTAGGGCAAGTCAATCTCTCTGCTTGCCCAAGCTTAATACATAGCTACTAAATTAATGACTATTTAATAATACCCTTTCTTTGACTATTGATCATGCAAATAGTCTAGCTTAAATGCTTCCAGCATTGTTGATCGCCTATCAAACATCCATCCCTCCCTCCCTCCCTCCTTGACCACATAAACCTAATTTTATTTCTCATAGACTATTTCTTCTGTGCAACCCATGTGTCCCAAGAATGGGAACCCCACCCCCAGCTCCTGGAGTAGGCTGAATTGCTCCAAGAGTAATCCCTTCTTCCTGGCCTGTGACAGGTTCAGGAACAGGAATGTGCCTCAGCTAAGGACAATGAAATGTGTGGAAAACTTCCCCAGGGGATTCCTGGAAGAGTTCTTCTTTGTTTTTTTGGGCATACCTTTGAAGGGACCTGTCTCCCATAGACTGGAACCATGGCATACAGCTCCATACCTCCCAGCGCCCACAGGCAGCTGGAACACAGAGGAGGGCAGCCTAGAGAGTGTCAGAAGATGGAGCATGAATCACTGATACCTATCCTATGTCTAGACCAGAGCTACTCTGTTGTCACCTTTCTGTGCTGCTATGAGCATGGAAACAAAGAGTGGTCTTGAGAAGCTTTTGTAGTGATTTGACATGGTGGAGACATGTAAGTGTATGACCAGCGGACCTGTGTAGTTAAATAGGCTACGGGCCAGTTTGAGTGCTGTCCAACAAAGGTATGAGTTGCAAGTAGTGCAAACTGTGTACACGTCTTGCGCATTAGAACCACGGAGCAAACTGCTTTGGATCGAAACAGTCAACAACTCTCCTGCACCACGGTTTGTGAAGCCCTGCTCTAGATTTGAAATGGCACGAGTCAGTTAATTTCTCTGTGTAGGACAATATGGATTCTGTTTTCTTCAAATCACATGCAAAAGCATCTGAGCTGACACGGAGGGTGGAGCCAGTAAAAAGACAAGAGTCCACATAGGCATTTTCTGTAGGGTATACCTGTTGTTAAGTGTGGTGCGTGTGTGCGTGTGCGAGTGTGCATGTGTTTACCTAGCTCTGATTCTGGGTAACCATTTCCCAGTTTTAGTGATTGCAAAAACTGCGAGAAGAGGATAACTTCTTTCTGGTGCCTTTGCCAGCTGCTGGCATTTTTCAGCCCTTGCTCTTTGATTTGAATGGGATGCCATCACAAAACACCTGGAAGAAATTCTGGAAGAAAAATGGCATTTATATCTCTAGGGGGAACTAAGAAGAGAAAACAGAGTTGACTGCGTGCCATTCTCTGATTATGTGTCTACCTTTGTATTTCAAAATTTTCTAATATTAGGAGAACATCAATGTGATTTTTATGACATTTTTTTTTTTTTGGTCACAGCCTTTAAGGAGTTAGCATTATAAGTTATATAAACATTACTTATAAGTTACAAAAATAGAGCTTCACCATTCTTTTTTATTTTCTAGTGAAGTGAATTAAGGGTTACAAGGAAATGATTATTGTGTGCATAGAAATGGAATAAATGCATTTGTTAATAGATATAAAACTTATTTTTGTGGCTCTTCTCTTTTGATATTAGTTTGATCCCAAAGAGATGTTTTTAGAGAATGAGATTTTTTTTTTTTTATTTTGCTTGGGAAATAACAATTTCCACTTACCATCCCAACGATGGTCTTTCAGCGAGTGATCGGAGGAAAATGGCTGTGTGAAATTAAAAAATTTAAGTATTCTTGCAACTGTGATGAAGTAGGCACATCTTTTTAGCCTCGATGGAATGAAGCCACATGACAATTGATTTATAGTATTTGCTGCCACAGCCATTAGGAGCTCTGGAAGTAGTCCTGGTGTTGAAGGATGAGGCAGATGGGGTGTTCTGAAGAACAACTAGAGAGTTTATTTTGGCTTCAAAGCTGGTTACTATTATAAGAGACAGAAAACTGGGCAATAGCAAGCTGCAGCAGAAGGGACGGCCTCAACAGATGAGCCTGATATATTATTTTAAGAACTTTTTTCCAAAGCCAAGTCACAATACCTCATTGCTTTGCATGAAGTAGGAAGCACATTTTCTTTATAGGACGTGCTTTCCTTCAAAATGGAGACAATCAATTACATAAATATGGATCTTATTGTAATGTGAAAGCGGTGAAGCTCTTGACTCAGTGATACAGTAAAACATGACACCATTGTCACGGACCTTGTTGGCACAGCCAGCTCTCTATACAAGTGGCATTCCGTAACTCGTCCCCTGGTTCCATTTTGTAAAAAATTCAGTTGCATGGGAGAGATGGCAATACTCACCAAATACCCATGGACTCCTCTAGTTCTCAGCCTTCTTGTACTTGAATGGGGGCCATGGGTCTACATGAGGCCAACGGACCATGAGCGAAAGGGATTTTTGTCACTCTTGCCCTAAGGCAGTTAAAAATAAGCATAGGTTTCATAATCTTCTTCCCTTTGGTGCTGACCATTTCGACATGGAAGAGCCACAGATGGAAGTGCCTCTATTATTAAGTCACCACGCCAAGAACACCTATATTAGACATCTTATAAATAGGAAAGACACTCTTGTAAGGTGATGAAATTTTGGCATCTGTTGCCATAGCATAGCTAATGTGTGCTGACTCTTATAAGTAGTCCTACAACCATGGTAGATTGAAACTACCAACCCATTCACCACTTGTAGGTAATTCCAGAAGCAGGGAGATTGATATCTGCTCTAGCTGCGGGCACATGGTGGAGTTCCTGGGGGCTGTAGTTTGGCATTGCTTGTTGCCTCCGAACTATTGTTGTGTGAGCAGAATTGTCCTAGGAACTTTGATGCTGTGAACAACAAAAAATTGATCTTAGCCCTAAATCAATTCAGGCCAAGGATGAGTAACAGACACTTTCGCCCCTCAATAAACTTGCAGTCTGGTTGGAGAGATAGGACAGCCATCAAGTAACTAAAGCACAAGGTAGGGTGATGGAGAATGTTTCATAAACTTGGGGAGATTACAAGTTGTAGACTGTAACTTGGCTAGAGAAGACAGGTCACCCACATTAATCTAATTAACAAAACAACAAGCAGCCATAAGTATTCACGCATGAGCTTGCATATTCTAGACATAGTACTGTGTGAATTTGGAGAGTGAAGAGATCGCTAGGAGATTGAAGTTTTTTGAAGGATAATTTCTATTTTTATGTACAGAATGGTTAACACTGTACTTTTATCCCAGTTTGGTGGGCAGAGATCTTTAGGCTTTGCATTTCCAGCTTGGCAATAGCAGCCTTAGATTTTTCTGGAATTCTGATGCTCCCTCCCACTGATGGGGGATCTTGTCATATCTGTCATCACAACTGGCCCCTACGGCTTCTACACAGTTTAGCCAGCGGTCTGTCGTTTTCCAGGTTGACCTGTGGGAAGGCAAGAGTGGTACAAGGCTTCGCCAGGGACGAGACACATCCTGGTCTGTCCGTCCCCCTCGTAAACGGACGAGCGCCCTCCCATCTTGCAGCATAAGACAGGCAGGAGGACAGCTAGCTCGATGGGAGGAACACATGTGCCATACCGTTCGGTGAGCCCTTCTGTTCTCCGCAAGGCAGTGACAGTATCGCTGCGTGCTCAGAGGAGAGGTGGGGACGCTGGGGACATTCTTTGTTGGCAGCTTTTCCTGGCCTGGGACACCAGCTTCTGCTTGTCTTGCTTTGTCTCTGGGCTGCGCCGTGGGCCAGCCGAAGCAGCTGAGCTGCGGTTTGACCCCTCCAAGGCCCGGGCGAACTGGTGACCAGAAGTGGGCTGCTTCGGACGGTGACAGAGGACAAAGCAGGTGACAGGGGTGGTTATGCAGGCCGACCTGGAAATGACAATTTGCTTTGAACACTTTTTCTTTTTAAAGATTTTATTTATTTATTTGAGACAGAGAGAATGAGAGAGAGAGAGAGAGCATGAGAGGGAGGAGGGTCAGAGGGAGAGGCAGACTCCCCGCCGAGCAGGGAGCCCGATGCGGGACTCGATGCGGGACTCGATCCCGGGACTCCAGGATCATGACCTGAGCCGAAGGCAGTAGCTTAACCGACTGAGCCACCCAGGCGCCCTTGCTTTGAACATTTTTAAAACATTTTGCTAGCATTTAAAGTTTTGGTCAAAATAATACAGGTACCTACGTAAGATTAACAGGCTTGTGTCAGGCCTGTTGCCACCCCAGGTCCCGTGATAGGGGTTTTCCAGATTATTCTCATAGAAATAAATCTGACCACTCAAGGACCGTCTAAATCTGTACTTTCAGATTTCAACATATGTAAATATGACTATTTTGAGTTCTTTCCCCATTGTAGAGATTTGGGTTTTTTTTAATTAAAAAGACTGTATCAAATCAATTTTTATCACTTTTCCGGTAAGAAAAAATGCATTTTTCATATAAAGATGTATATTATCAGATCTTTTTGTCCCCTCTTGCATAAAGGCATGAAACTCATGATACTATGAAATTTATCCTCAGGGTTCTGGCAAATAATTATACTAAAAGACATGTGGTTTTTGTCTGTGAGCTGTATTAGTCTCTCTTACTTGATATTTTATTAATCTACTAATAAGGAGATCAAAGAATAAAAATTGGGGTACTAGATTAATATCATTTATATGCATATTTTTAGAAAAACCTAGACCTGATACAATTTTCAGAAGAAACTATTATTCTAGGATTGTTTTAACTGTCCATTATATATCCTCTGAACCAAATTCTCTAGTTTTTATTACATTTTCTCCTGGGAAAGATAAATGAGGCACCCCACAGTGGAACAGAAAATAGATTTGGCTTTTGGGAGTTGGGAAAGTTCTGGTCAAATGCCAAGTGCTGAGCTGCAGGTTTTCAAAATTGTTTATTTTCAAGCCTACAGATGTTGAAAAAAATATCACATCTGAGCTCATGTCCTTGTTTCCGACAGTGAAATAGGTCAGCTGCCCAAATGGTGTGTAAGGAAGAGCCCACTGAAAGAGGTGATGTATACATCTCTTTTTCAGCCCAGACTCTTTTAGCTGTGTAAGAGGCTCTGCGGGGTTGAAAACTCATCAGTACCATTCTTTGATTAGTCTCTTAGTCTAGCCATCTGACTTTGATGGTTGTGGTCATAGTTATTGTAAGATTTGATTATTTTTTTAACTTTGGAAATTCTAAATTAATGTAGTACTAATACATTCATGGCAACCTATAAAGCAATTCTTGTTCCCAAGGGGCATAGGCCTAGATCCTTTTTAATGTCAAATCGGTATGGAATTCTAAATACCATTATACAGACTCCAGTTCAGTGGTGAAGTAACAGATGCACATAATGTGGGAAGCAGCAGCAGTGAGCACAGAGGGAGGGGCAGGGAGATTTCCAGACCTGACAGATGCCAGGTAAAAAAGTATGGGTGGAAGGCTGGGGAGCATCAGCCCCCCAGAGGTAGAGGAAAAGCTTCCTTGGACTTCTTGTCCCCAAGGGGGAAAACATATTTCATTAGAAGAACTGGTTAGTAACTCCTCTGTGTTGGATGATGTGATGTAAGTTGAATTTACCAAAGAAATGGGAATGACACCACTTTGGAACCATTCCAATTTGTCATAAACTGTAACGGGGAGTCACTGCAGGCCGGATGTGCCCCAACCATCAGACATCTGCCGAGGACAGCTTCCCTACTCTTCCTCTCCCTGGAGTGGAGGGGGTCAGGGAGGTGGTGGTGGCAGTTTCTGAAGGAGATTCTGGGATCCAAGAATATTTGGGGTTGATCATGAAAAGGCAAGTCCTAAGCACATAGAGAAGGGATTTCTGCAGACAAGCCTCTTGCCACATCTACCAAGCACCTTAAGCTGCCCAGATAAGCTACAATTTGAGGATCAGTGTGTCTCTTTGGAACTCCATTCTACATAAATTTTACTCTTGGAGAGACAGAGCTCAAGAGACTACTAAAGACGTATCAGTGACTTGAACTAAATTACCAGAAACTTTAATTTTAAGGATTTATACTCAAAAGATAGAAGTTAAATAAGGGGAAATGTTTGCAATGAAAAAGATCTAATTAACCATAAAAGCAGCTACAAACACATCTAGTGCATAGGGTAGCCTAAGCTGGAATACTATGTCAAACATTTTAAATATTCCTCAAAATACCCAAATGTTTTTGAATGCTAGCAGGATCTTGTTCACAAATTCTTACAGCCCAAATGAAGCGCAGAAAATTCTCAACCTGCAAACTACAGCTCAGAAGTATCTGGAAAAGAAAAGATGGTCCAACGTTATAAAGTAAAATAGAAAAAAAAAAAAGATCAAAAATAGATTTAACTGCATTATGCTTTGGTTTTAAAATGGCCAACTGTTTTTGTTTCAGAAATGTATTCCCACTGAGTACATCAGGTAATTCTCCAAACTAAAAAAAAAAAGGGAAAGAGATAAGATAAAATCTGCTTGACTCTTTCTCCTAAATTTTTGTCTGATTGAAATTTTTAAATCATTTAATATTAATAATCTGTTTTTTATATTGAGGTGTAACTTATGTACCTTGAGATTTTTTAGATGTCCTGGTGGGGTATAATGGGATCTCGTTGTGCCTTTAATTTGCATTTCCCTAATGACTAACGATGTTGAGCACCATAATGGACTTACCAAAAAAATCCATAATTTTAGTACTCTATTTTCCTTTTTTCCGTGTGTCTTTTCTGTGCAGCCCATATATTTACATAATCAGAGTACATCTAGAATTTTGTGTTTTTAAACTAATTATTTTTAAGTTTTTTATGGACCTCATACCTAACTTTGAAAGTGGCTTCATATCCCACTGAGTTTGTGTAGTAGGATTTACTTCACCATTTCCTCTTGTTGCACATTAGGTTCCTCCCCATTTTCCCTCTGGCTCACTGTTGTCGGTTGTCCCCGGAGAGGAAGAATACAGATGCGTTGCCCCGGGTCATGTTTCAATAGAATGGAAACTATCATTTTCCACACAGTGGGGTGTGCTGGCTAGGTGTGCTAGCTAGGTGCTTCAAATATGGTTTTTATTTCGTTCCCAGTACAACCCACATAAGTAAGTGTTATCTCTATTTTACAGACAAGGTATCTAATGCTAGGCTATATCATTTGCCATCATCATGCCCAGTAGGTGAAAGAGCAGGATTTCCTGAGATTTATTTTTATTGTGGGGATAGTGGGGGAGTGGAGAAATTTTATCCATATTCTATTTCTGTTATTTGGATGTATCGTTTCCCTTTATTAACAGTGCCAATGTGCTGGTCAGAGGTATGATGAAACATACTCTGCTTTCCAGTATTGTGTTTGTGGTCCATGTTGATAGATCAGGTCACATTAAAGTCTTTTTTTGGTATCAGTCAGCTACTGCAGCATACCAACCTCAAAATCTCAGTGTCATATAGCGATAAACATTATGAATGTACGAGTCAGCTGAGACAACTTTGTTTCCTATTGCAGGTTGACAGGGGTGGCTCTGCTCCACGGGGTTCTCATCCTTCTCCTGGTATCAGCAGGCCGGCGAGAGCCTGTTGTTTCCTGGTGATGGAGGAATCAAGAACCAGCTTCAATAGAGCCACATGCCAAGTCCCTGCTAACAGCTCTTTGGTCTAAGCAAGTCATGTGGCCAAAGAGAATGGCGGGGGTGGGGGGCGGTGGGGAAGTTCACACAATCTTGTGTAGACATTAACTGTGACGTCACGTGACAAAGGGCACGGCCACAGAGAAGAGTGAAGAGTTGGGATCACTAATTTAATCCTTTACAGTCTTGTATCTTGAAACTTTCAGATGAAATATATGTGGTATATACCAAAATCCAGAGTAGCTTGTGCCAAGTTCCAGTAAGAACTGCGGTGTAGGCTCTTTCAGTTTTGTTTCTTCAAAATAAATTGAAGAAGTATGTGTAACAGGGCCACAGATTTTGCTCACGCTGTCCTCAGATGTCAGAGCAAATGCTCTTCTTTAGCTATCCTCCTCTTCCTCCCAAACGTTGCCCAAGGAGAAGTGGGGAAAATTATTGTCTTATCTAGTAAATGTAAGCAGTTTCTTTAGTATGTGAGTCTTTTACAAGGGTTGCTTGGTTTCTCTTGTATTTATTCTATTCTCTCTCACCTGCCTGAGATGGTTTCTGCATGCATGGAGTATGGGGTGATTTACAGAATCTTGTTAGGAGCTGCTTTCCCTGGTAGCTCTGGTTACCACATTTGGATCTGTAATCTTGGTGGTTAATAATGTGTTCTGTTCTGGGGCGCCTGGGTGGTGCAGTCAGTTAAGCACCTGACTCTTGGTTTCGGCTCAGGTCATGATCTCAGGGTCGTGAGATCAAGCCCTGTGTGGGGCTCTGCACTGAGTCTGCTTGAGATTCTCTCTCTCCCTCTCCTGCTGCCCCTCCCACTCACACACTCTCTCTCTCTCAAATAAATAAATAAATCTTTTAAAAAAATGTGTTCTCACAGCTGCCTAGAGACCAGTAGCCCACCCAGGTGACCTGGCCTTCCCTTGGTTCTTGCTGGCGTTCTAGAAACCCTGAGTTTCTACATTAGTCTCCACCTGACTCCTGGTCAGGGAGTCTACCCCAGGCTTCTGCTGCTGCTTGTCTCTCCCCTCACCATGGTAGCACCAATACTTCTTCCGGCTTAGCTAGCTGCCTTCTGAGTCCTCACTTAGGGGCTCTGGTAACTTCTCAGTTCCACCTATGCCTTGCGAGGCATAAGCAGCCTGGGAACACAAAATACTAGGTGCTCTTCTGCTGAACCATTGTATTAGAATTCTGCCAAAAGGAAGATTAGGAGAAACTGGTTCACATGATTCTGGAGGATGAGGAGGCCCACAGGCTGCTACCTGCAAGCTGGAGACCCAGGAAAGCCAATGGTATAATTTAGGGGCACCTGGGTGGCTCAGTTGGTTAAGGGTCTGACTCTGGATTTCAGCTTGGGTCATGAGATTGAGTCCCGCATCAGGCTCCGAGCTGAGGGTGGAGCCTGCTTAAGATTCTCTCTCTCTCCCTCTGCACTCCACTCCCCCACCCCTGGGTTCATATGCGCTCCCGCTCTCTCTCTCTCTCAAAAAACAACAACAAAAAAACTGAGTCCAAAGGCCTGAAAACCAGGGGAGCCAATGGTGTAAATCTAAGTCCAAGGGCAGAAGATGAGATGGGATGTCCCAACCCAAGTAGTAAGGCAGAGAAAAAAGGGGGATGTGCAAATTCCTATTTTCTCCAACTTTTATTACATTTGGGCTCTCAATGCATTGGATGATGCCCACCTACATTGGGGAGGGCAATTTACTGAGTCCACCGATTCAAATGGTAACCTCTTCTGGAAACAGACACAACAGCAGGAATGCTTAATCTGGGTGCCCCATGGTGCAATCAAGTTGACATAGAATTAGCCATCACAACCATGTTGTGCTTTCAGATTTACTTTGTTGTGTTCACATCCCAGGCTAAGGCAGGGCAACCTGTGAGGGTGGCCACTATCTAGGGTTTAAAATGAGGAAAAGGGACAACCCTCCTAGTTTCTGTTACCTCTGTGGGAGTCCCCCAGGCCACCGGCACACCTTGGTGAGCGGTGTCCTGATTTGGAGAGGACCCCCACTCTCCCTATACCTTGCAGGGAGGTGTATCACAGTCCTGGCCATCAATTCTAGGCAAAGACAACTGGAGACTCCACTTAGGTCTCAGTTATGCCCTTCTTCTGGTCCAGTTTTTCCCCGAGAGCCTTGTTTGGGGGATATTGTTAGGCATTTTTCCAAACCATTCACAAAATGGATACTTTGACTATTGGTCCTATAACCTAGGTTGAATTACATGAATGCCAACACTGGACCATTTTTAACTTAAGAACGACACCACTTTCATACAGTTCAATTCATATGTTAGCTGGTGGAACCCCAGGAGGAGAGGGAGGGTAAGTCGAAGTCTCCCCTATCATACCTCACATTGAGAAGATCTGGGAAACTGCTAGCCAAGAATGTTCTGCACAGGCCTGGAGGAAAATGGGCCAGCCAGGGGCTGTCAGAATTGCTGATACACACTGGGCAGTAGCTGTAGAGTTTTTGTACTGACTAGGGTGTCCATTAACTGCATGGCCTCTTCCTCCCCTGGGACTCCTGGGTCTGGGAGTCGGTGCTCGCAGGCCTGTGGGCACCCAGGTGGGAAAGAAGACTTGCTGCTCTAGCTTCACCCCGCATTCTGGCTTCCGCTCCAGGTGGGGTGACACACTTGGGCTTTCCATGTTTGGAGGTCACTGCAGACTGCACTGTGAAATGTGGCCCAGTGCATGTGCGTGCGTGCGTGCATGTGTGCACGCGTGTGTGTGAGGGGTGGATAGCGGGGGTAGGCAAGCCTGAACAGCAAAAACCACACCCCTCGGTCCTTAGCGCCTGGTGGTTTGCTCCAGGCTTTTGAGGACACGCAGGCCCCAGTGTAGACCCAGTTTCAAAGATAGCTCAGGGAGGTCAGGGAGGGAAGGTAGGTCAGGGCACGTCTGTACTCACAAAAGGAGCTGAAATAGTTCTTGTCCCTGCAAAGGGATGACGCAGAGAGAAGCAGAGCAGACATACTAGCCTTTTTATTTTTTTAGTATTTTCTCAAGTTTTCAGGTTTGGGAATTACGGTTTCTAAAAGCAACAGGACGGTGGCTCCTTGCCATCTGATAGCGCGACAGAGGAGTGTTTCTGTTTGGTCTCACCACGTGCTTGATCCGTAGCTCCTCATGGGACAGAGCAGGCCAGCTGGGGAAGGGCCAGTTAGATTTTGTGGAAATTCTGAACAATAGACTGTCTTAAAAGATGGGGCATTATGTTATAGCTTATCTTTCAGGGATAGATAGAGAGGGAAGCTGTTTACAGAGTTGTCCCTTGAGGGCCTGTCGTGCCTCCCCGTCTCCTCCCCCCCATCCCACCTACCAGCTACTCAGCTGCCACAAAGCTACTCTTTACCCTTCCCTCATGCCCTCTTCCATGGCAGGCTGACCTTTGCAGATAGCATCACCTGGAGTCCCTTGACTTCTGGCTTCCGGTGGAGTGGAAGGTAGCAGGGGAGGGGGGAGGGGAGGGAAGTTGGAGGGTGGGGAAGAGAGGAGGGGCAGAGGGAAGGGAGGGGCAGGGAGAGGGGAGTGGGGAGATGGCAGATGGGGAGACAGGGGGTGGGGGGATAGGTAGGGAAGAAGGGGAGGTGGGGGAGATGAAGAGTAGTGGGGAGGGAACGGGGAGGGTAGGATGGGAAAGAGGAGAGCTAGTCAGCAGCACTGGTTCCCCACCTGTCTCTGAAGGGCTGGGCTTGGCAGTGGCTGCCTCCTCCTCTCCTGAGGAGACGCCCCTCCCCGGTCCCCCTTCCCCCCAGCTCCTGTTCGAAGGGCCCCTCCTGCAGTTGCAGCTCCTACAGGGTCCTGGAGAACCTGTTCCCCGGTCGCTTTTAAGCCTACGGGTGGGCGTGGTTTCCTGCCATTTTCAGCCCCGGGGCACTTTATCTTAGCCGTTTCCCCAGGAGTCTGCCCACAGCCTTGTAAGTGGTCTCTTACCAGACCCTCTCTGGAACTGCCAATTGCTTTCCGCTGGAACCCTGACCACGTTCTCCAAGGACCCCCGGTCTCCGAATCAGCTGGGCAAATTTCAGTTCTTATCTTCAGCACCTGACTGTGGACACTTTGGCACTTTTTTTTTTTTTTTTTTTTTTTAAGGTTTATTTGAAAGAGAGAGACACAGCGAGAGAGGGAACACAAGCAGGGGGAGTGGGAGAGGGAGAAGCAGGCTTCCTGCGGAGCGGGGAGCCTGATGCGGGGCTCGATCCCAGGACGCTGGGACCATGACCGAAGGCAGACATTTAACTGACTGAGCCACCCAGGCGCCCTGACACGTCTGCATTTCTAAATCTCTCTTCCCCTTGTCCTTCTCATGGGGCAGGGTGGGGAGGGCAGCCACCTCCTTGAAGTTCCTCCTGGGTCATTGTCACGACCTTGCGCACGCCATCCAGTTCTAGGCCCTCCTCTTTTTACTCTTTATTATTTCCCTTCATGATCTCAGGGACACCTAAGGCTTTAACTTAGAGAACCAACCCTCACTGAGTACTTCTGAGTGAATATCAGGTGCTCTGTCCCATTATTCATTTAAATATTCAATGTGGCAGGATTATTCTGAGGCTGGGGATTTATTATCTCTTGGGCTCTTCACAACAACGTAGGTAGTATTGTCCCTGTTTTACAGATGAAATTCTGAGCCTCAGAGAAGTGAAGTAATGCGCCCAAGGTGGCCTTGGGATTGAAGTCCTTTCCTGCCTCCAGAGCCTGAACTCCTGAGCTTCCCCGCACCGCCCCGCACCCCACTTGCAACAACTGAGTATGCCTCTTCTTTTACACCACTGAACTTGAGCTGAACTTAGCAGAACATTTACATATTCTAAAAACAGCATAGTCTGACTTCAGGGGTGTGAACTGAAGTGGAATAAATCTTTTTGCTAACTCATTCATCAGAGACACTGGCCTTACTCTGACTTTGAGCCTCTGTTTGCTCTGTAATTCACTGTGATGCTAAAATTACCCCTGGCTCCCTAAGTGCTCTATTTTAGAGTCTGGTATCCTGACAATACGAGATTAATTTAAAGTCAGAGCAGTAGGATTTATTCGAGAGATTTCTGCTCATAATAGAAATTCGAAGTAGGAGTGACCGTTTGCATCTTCTGCCCTAAAAGAAGATGCAGATAAGCCTTGTCCTGGGTGTCAGGCCAGGGCCACCCTAAATGGTAGCCTAGGAAGCTCACTCATCATTATTAGTCAATTATTGCCGCCAGGCTAAAGGAAAAAGGAGGGGTGCTTAGAGTATGGAGCCTCCTTGTGGACCAAGCATGAGTTTTGGAACCCAACTGACCTGGTTTTAAAGCCTCACTGGGTGATCTTGGGGTATGTCCGTCACTTCTCGGAGCTTCTGCTTCCTCAGCTGCAACATGGGGATGATGGAGATGAGTCAACAGGATGTGTGTAGTTCTCAATGCTTAGTGATTCAGGCCCTAAAACCTTGGCCAGCTCTTGGTAGAGACTGCAAATGTCACTTTGGAGGAGACTTGACTTACTACAGAGAGTGGGGCTGGGGTGGGGGTTGGGAGCAATCCCCTGGCCTCTCCCATCCCTTACCCTGTGGAAAGCAGAGAGCTGGATTGAACCTTTAATGACTTGCATAAAGAGCATTGGACCTTAGGGACCAAGATCCTAACCCCTTGTCCCCAAGAATCAAAATTCAGAACACTCTTCCAGAAGGTTCAGGAGGACTCTAGCAGGGACAAGGTGATAAACACCCGGAACTAAAATTATCAATCGGATAGAAAGGAGTGTGACCTGTGGGGGCTGGTGGGAGCTGCCTGCAGCCTTGAGTCAGTGAAGAGCACAGGGTTCAGGTGTCTCTTGGTCTCTCAGGAGGCTGTCCTGTATTCTAAGCATCCCGATCCAGCCCTCCTGAGGGCAGAGTTGGACCTTAGAGGAGGCAGCTTAGGGGAATAACCTGGAAGAGGATCCTGTCTAGCTTGGGATGAAGTGCCTTTGGCGGAGGTTCAGTGGGAGGAGGTGGGAGCAGGCAGGACTGGTGGGAAGCCCCTCCCCCACTAGTGAGCCTCAGAGTTCCTGGAGGGGGCGGGGTCGGGCGGGTGGGTAGCCCTTTGGTGGATGGAGGGGTGGGGATTGGACTTCCCTGCTGGTTAAGGGAACTGGGCTGCGAGCATTATATTTTGGTGGTATACTAGTGACGATGTCAGGTAGCAGTTACAAATGTAAAGGTCTAAGTACAGAGCCTGACACGTGGTAGGTTAAGAAATGGTCCTGGGTGGCAGTGAGTGGTGTTATGTTATTACTAAGAGATCTTGCTGAGGAAAAGAATGAACTGCTTCAGCTGAGGAAATAAGGGCGCAGGGAGGGACACTATTGCATTCTATCACCCTTGCTAGGTATCTACAGTGGCTGTCACCCTGTTTCATTGCCCAGAAGCTCGGTCTTGCCCAATTCCTCAAAGTGTAATATTCAGTCTTAGAATCTTGGAAGGGACCTAGAAGCCATCTATCAGTGGTTATCAAACATTTTAAAGCAGTAAAGCCTCTTTTCTTCTTGAATAAAATTTTACCTTCTCCTGCTCTCTTGCTCTCTCTCTCTCAAATAAATAAATAAATAAATAAATAAATAAATAAATAAATTAAAATCATTTGAAAAATAAAAAGGGGGCACCTGGCTGGCTCAGTTGCCTGAGCATCCGACTCTTGATTTGGGCTAAAGTCATGATCTCAGGGTCCTGGGTTCGAGCCCCGCCTTGGGCTCTAAAAAATTTTTTTATAGGACACTGACATATAAAACAAATAAAGTAGAATTTTGCTAATAAAACATCCCTTTAAGTTGAGATGTATTCTACTGACTTAGCATCAATCAAAGAGAATATCAAGGTATTTTGAAAAATCCCAAAACTCATAATTGGGGCTCTGGAAGCTGGTTTCATTCTTCTACTGGATTTAATTAGCATCCATAAAATTCAAGTCAAAATGCAAATTGAACCTCAGAAGTACCCCATGATATTCACATGCCTCTGATCCAGCTCACTGTATTAGTCATGGATGGCCCCGGCAGGAAACAGTGTGCACTCTCAAACGAGGGTGCTTGCAGGGGGGTTAAACTTAATGAAAGCATTTACAAAAGCACAAGCAGGGCTAGGGAGCCACACAGGATGGTGGAACCCCTCCGGGCTAGTAGCAGTGGTGTGGTTACCCCAGCAGACCAGCATCTGGGAGAAGACTGGACAGAGGGCTGCCCTGAGAGAGAAGTGACCTTTGGGAGACCCCACAGGAAAGAGAAGGTGGTAAATACCCAGGTCTCACTATCTTCCTTCTGACCTCCTGCTGGGGCTGCAGGGCCCCAACCAGAAGGTAGAGGGAATGGAATTTCTACAAGCCAGCCTCCCAGGACAGAAGGCAGGATAGGGAAGGATGGAGAGGGAAGCTAGAGGAGCCAGGGGACACCATCCAGGACACTCACGCTCCTATTTTTAAAGATTCCAAGAATGAAGGCTCAAAGGGTCTAGATGACCTGCCCAAGGCCACGAAGATAGGGGCAACAATGATACAAAGTCCTCCAATTCCAGTTTAGCACTCTTTCCACCATGCTATTTCATCCCAATAGTCCAAGGACAATTCTAGGTTTAGAAGTGCTAATGTCATCCATGGAATTTTTGGATCTAGAGTTAAGGGGGCCAGCTTAGCCTAGTCCAGTAATTTCCGTTACTAGGATCAACTGTGATCCGCTATTGCTGTGTAGTTCCGTGCAAGTCTCAAGACAAACCACAGCTATTTAGGGAAATAGCACAGCATGGAGCGCTTTGGAACTTCTGTCCCACACTCAGGTCAGCCACTTTCTCAGAAAGGGCAGGAAGAATGTCAGCCAAACAACGTAAGGGAACACACAGAACATGGGTACTAACGCTGCCTCAGAAATATCCAAGAGGACTCGTGTCTATGAAAGCTGAACAGCTGCACAGAGCTCTTGGATCCCTGGTGACATCTGCTATATTCAGCATGTCTCCCAAAGGTTCTACCCTTGGCCTGCTTCTCATAGAACATTTGACTTTAGAAGAATCTCTTCTAAAAAAAATGTTCTCATCAAAGCGGCAGATACCAACTATTGCTTAGTACTCTTTGTTATGGTTTGGGGCATTCATTCAGTGGCGTGGATCCCTTAACCATGAACTCCAAGGCATTCACAGTTTGAAATAGGTTATGCGTGGTTGGTGTCTTATAATTTCTTTGACTTAGTTGGACACTGTGGACAAACAAGCTTTGTGGTGACTCAATTCCCAAATTGACTTATTGTTGGTTCAGCATGTAGCAGTCAACTCACAAAGAAACCACGCGAGCCAGAGCCTTTGCAAACCCTAAGCATCTTGGGTATTCCCTCACCATATGTAACCATTACATGGCTGCTCCCAGCCAACTCCACCCAGCCTTTCCTGGATGCATTCCCATCTCAACGGCCAGGTGCACCCCTTCTCCACGGTTGCCTCCCCTCCCCGTGTCATTGGTTGCCTACAGTTTACTGACACATTATTCACTCAGTCATGGTTGACCAGGGTATGTAGACATAAACTGTGCATTTTTCTTTCATGGAATGTTTAAGCATTTTGGCAACTCTTTTATCGTAGACAATTAAAGAGTCATTCTGACCTTCTCTCCTCTTCTCTTCTGGGAAGATAGCTTAGCTTCTTTTTCACAGTTTTTCAGATTACACAACACCAAGTCATGGCTTAGGTGAGGCTGGTTCTTTTCTGTGCAGTTAACTCCACTCATCTGCAGCTGTGCATGGTTCTAGTAAGATGAGGACATCCAGGGACCTTGTTTTAACCTAGGACACTGTGTAACTTCCCTCATTGTCTAGGATTATAATGCAGTAAGCCATTTAAATTTGAATGGCTTGACCACCAAACTATGCTCCGTAGAGAACAATTTGGCACTGTATAAGTAGGTCTCTGCGATACAATCCGAGATAGTTCTGAAAGATGTCCTTATACAAGGCATTCCAATAAGCTATTCCACGGGTGAACCTCCAAGGACATCATCATTCCACTGCCGCAGTCCTATCCACCATGTAGCCTAAAACAAAGTCAAACAGAGCAATGGCAAAACAAAAGGCCAGCAGTGTTTCTTTGTCACGGTAGGACTATCAGCACAATCAGGGTCTTGTGCATATTTCTGTGGCCGAGGTAGGCTATTTGACCTTATTTACATATGCCAGGCAAGGAAAAAGGGTGACTAAGTCTGGGTCCCTGCTATAAAATACACATGCATTCCCTCACTTGATTTAAACAAACCAACCCTTAATACAATTAACATGGGGTTCTTGCTGATTCATTAGTCACTTTTCATTGCTATCTATGACATTTAAAATCTTACGTGATTCTGATGAATGAATATAAACGACCCACTCTATACTATAATTACATCCATATTTTAAGTCTTTTGTTTATTTTCTTTTGCTAACACTCTTAAGTAAGGCATACACTTTCTTTCTCATCTTTTCCAAATTAGCAAATGTTACATAGCACATTGTTAACAGAGGTTTGTCCTATGTATTTAGCCAAGTTGTAATTTTATTAGTAGGATTAAGATTGAGGAATAGATGTTTAATTGGTATATAGTAATAGTTCAGTAATATTTTTTCTTAAAAAGGAAGGTTTCCTGGCTAGTGAGAGACCTCTTTAGCCCACCTGACTTAAAAAAAACTTAAGAAAATAAGCCTATTTTAAATTCATTTTAGATTTATAGAAAAATTATGAAAGTGGCACATAGAGTTCCCATATATTCTACTCTCAATTTCCCCTATTATTATGATCTTACATCAGTGGGATATATTTGTTACAATTGGCAAACTGATATTGATGCATTATGAACTAAAATCCATACTTCATTCAGATTTTTTTAGTTTTTACCTAATGTCTCTCGCGCTCTCTCTCTCTCTCTCTCACTTTTTGCAGGTCCCATCCAGAACACCACATTACATTTAGTCATCGTGTCTCCTTAGGCTTCTCTTAGCTGTGACAGGTTTTCCTCATGTTTGATGACCTTGATGGTCTTGAGGAGTACTTGTCAGATATTTTATAGACTTGAAATTCTGATCTTGTCCTCATGATTACACTGGGGTTATAGGTTTAAGGGGGAAAACCACAGAGGTAAAGGGCCATTCTTGTCACATCAAGGGTACCTATTATCAACGCGATTTAGGAATGTTGATATTGACCTTGACCACCTGCCTGGGGTAGTGTTTATTGGGGGTCTCTTCCATAAAGTTACTCTTTCTCCCCTCTCCATCCTGTGTTCTGTGGAAGGAAATCACTGTGCACAGCCCACACCTAAGGAGTAGGAGTTATATTCCCATTGTATCTCCAAAAATTATTTGGAATTCTTCTGCATGGGAGATTTGTCTCGTCATTCATTATTCATATCAGCATGGACTCCTAAATATTTATTTTAGATTTTGGGTTATACTTAAAAACTACTTTATTTATATTGTTGCTCAAATTATTCCAGCTTTGGGCATCGAGAGCTCTTTCTGTGGCTCCCACGTCCCTTTGATATGCCCCCAACATTGTGGGGTTTTTAAAAGTACTTTCTTACCTTTTGGCACTATAAGATGCTCTAGAATCCTTGTGTATAACTCCTGGCCTAGTCCTGGAATCAGTCATTTTTCCAAGAAGTCCTGGTTCCTTTTATTGCCAGATGGTAGTAGAAACCAAGAGCTGGGCACTGGGTGTCATCGCTTCTAGGTCCTCTCAGCTAACAGATCAAGAAAATAGATGTTTGCATACTAACCTGTGAATATGCACATTTCTATAAATATTGCTGTATGTAGCCATCTGTTTCTATATTAAGCTAAACATGACTTGATGCTGACATCTCCAATGCTACAGCATTACAGCATGGATCAGTCGAGTCTCCTCCCCCTGCTTATCTGCAACTTCCCAGCCCAACGGCAAGAAACCTGGCTCCCACCACCCACTTACTTAATTGTTCTATTCCTGTGCCCCATGTAAAGATTTATTTTTATTTTTTATTTATTTTTAAAATTTATTTGACACACACAGAGAGCGAGAGAGAACAGCAGGGGGAGCAGCAAGCAGAGGGAGAGGGAGAAGCAGGCTCTCTGCTGAGCAAGGAGCCCGATGCGGGGCTCGATCCCAGGACCCTGGCATCATGACCCGAGCCAAAGGCAGATGCTTAACGACTGAGCCACTCAGGCGTCTGTACCCCAGGTATAGTGTTCAGAACTGCTAACCCATATCCCCATGTAAAATAAATTTTTCAACTAAAGTACAGGATTTGTGTACAGTTCCTTTTGCCTTAGACTCTACTCCTTTCCAAATTTATTTAAAGACCTTTTCCTTCCACCCCTTTCAGGGAGGTTGTTTTATACATTTATAACAGAACCTTTTGTCACGTTCCCCATTCCTTCCTAGAGTACTCTGACCACCGTGATAATGTTTAAAATTTATGTACGTTAAGGTTTACTCTTTGTGTTGTAAAGTTCTATAGAGTTTTGGTGGATACCAAAATATTTTTGGTGAATGTGAAGTATCATGTGTCCACCATGACAGTGTCCTATAGAATAGTTTTACTGCCCTAAGAAATTCCCTATACTTCCCCTCTTTAATGCTCCCTACTCCCTTCACCCTTGGAAACCACAGTTCTGTTTACAATCTCTACAGTTTTTGGCTTTTCCAGGATTTCATATAAATGTGATTACATAGCCTATTCAGACTGGCTTCTTTCACTTAGCACTAGGCATTTAAGATGCTTTCATGTCAGCCTGGATTGATAGCTCACTCCTTTTTATTGCTGTATTGTATGAATACATTGAAAAGACCAATGCTAGTACATCCATCTAGTCATTTGTTGAAGGACGTTGGTTGCCTCCGGTTTTTGGTAATAAATAAGGCTGCTTAAACATTCAAGGGCAGATTTTTTTTTCTATGGGCATGAACTTTCAAGTCAGTTGGGTAAATACATAGAAGTGTCATGATGGATCTATGGTAAGACTAGGTTTGGCTTTCTAAGAAATTGCCAAACTGTATTCCAAAGCGGCTTTACCATTTTGTGTTCCCAGAAGCAATGAATGAGAGCTTCTGTTGCTCACAAAAGAAACTGCCATTGCCAGTGTTCTGGACTTCATTCATTCTAATAGATGTGTAATGTCTGTGGGTGTTTTGTTTTTGTTTTGTTTTTTGGTATATATAACAGAAGCTCTCTTAACTGGTCCTCCTTTAATGCTCTTGAGTTCCACTTAGGAGTCTCGAGAATTAACCGACATTCTCTACTTTCCTTTTAAAGCATATGGCTCCGAGAGTCTGTTCCCTGGTGAGGTACTCTCTTGCTCATCTGTGCACTTAAGGCCCCACCTGTAGACGTTCGTGCTCAGCAAGAATCAGTTTTGTTTCTGTACATGTTATAATTTATATAATTTATTGAAATATTATATAAATTGATAAAATGTGAGGGCAAAATGAAAGCATTGTCTTTCTTTTGATGACAACTTTATGAATGCTTTGGGAAAGACTTGAAGGCAAGTGACTAAAAAATGCTGTTGAACTGGGTGTGGGTGAGGCAACTAATGATGAAAATTGGGGGAAATTGTAAACATCTGCACTCAGATTTTCTACCCAGATTTGTGTGTGTGTGGTTTTTTTTTTCAAAGTTTTTATTTAAATTCTAGTTAGTTAACGTATAGTGTAATATTGGTTTCAGGGGTTAGATTTAGTGATTCATCACTTACATATAACATCCAGTGCTCATCACAAGTGCACTCCTGAATCCCCAACCCTCATTTAGCCCATCCTCCACCCATCTCCCTCTTCTTGTGGTTCTTAAAATTACTCAGACTAGAAAACAGATGAGGATCCGAGATTTGGTTTAAAAACAAGGGAGGGGAGGGGCGCCTGGGTGGCTCAGTTGGTTAAACGACTGCCTTCGGCTCAGGTCATGATCCTGGAGTCCCAGGATCGAGTCCCGTGTCGGGCTCCCTGCTCAGCGGGGGGTCTGCTTCTCCCTTTGACCCTCCCCCCTCTCATGTGCTCTCTCTCTCTCATTCTCTCTCTCAAATAAATAAATAAAATCTTTAAAAAAAAATAAAAAAAACCAAAACAAAACAAGGGAGGGGTGAAGAAAAAAAAAATTAAGTCATAGGCCCTAAACTCAAAGAAAAGGACTATGACCTGAACCTCAGGATTTGCAGAGTCAGGATTTTACACTAAATGATGAATGCCTTGTGTGCTGGAAAAAATGAGATGCATCCAAGTTTTATGTGTTACTCATGTGGAGAAATTATCTACCAATCAGACTCCTGCTCAGAAAGATGTAAAATATGAATGTATTTTAAAAGCATTATTTGCACTTACAAAAAATTCTCCAAGCAACTACTGGTCTCCACTGTATTGGAAAATAGGGTTTTTATAGCAAATGAATTTTTTAAAAAAGATTATTTTTAAAGATTTTATTTTTTATTTGTCAGAGAGAGAGCACGCACACAAGCAGGGGGAGTGGTAGTAAGAGAGAGAAGCAGGCTCCCGCTGAGCAAGGAGCCCGGTATGGTACTCCATCCCAGGACCCCAGGATCATGACCTGAGCTGAACGCAGACACTTAACCCACTGAGCCACCCAGGTGTCCCTATTTATTTATGTAGCGAGTGCAAGCAGGGGGAGGGGCAGAGGGAGAGAGAGAGAGAGAGTGAGAGAGAGAGAGAGAGAGAATCCCAAGCAGACTCTGAGCTGAGTGCTGAGCCCCACTCGGAGCTTGATCTCACGAGCCTGAGATCATGACTTTGAGCTGAAATCAAGAGTCGGACTCTCAGCTGACTGAGCTGCCCAGGTACCCCAAAAATGAATTTTTGAATCTGTAAGTGGGGTTCTGGGATGAGCATAGGTATATAATGTAAAATTTAGATATCAGTACTTAAAGACCAGAGCTCTCGAGGAGATCTGTCCAACTGAAAACTCTAACGTGTCTGAGACCTAGAAGCATTTTTTCGTTGTAGGCATGACTCTATAATAGAAATAAATGTTGTCTTTTTAATCACAAGCTCATCTGGCTGGAATAGGGGGTTTGAGTGGCCCCTGTGCATGAATGCAGGATGACAGAGAGGGCTTTCCTCCTTTGGGCTGCTTTGATCTGATTTTTGGCTTTCCAGATACCAAGATCACTTTGGTACATCGGCTATTGGTCATTTTGCTATAAAGCTACCAGAATTGACAATAATAATCTAACTTGAGTTCTATCATGTTCGTTTGATTTTTAACCTTTCTGTAGGTTCAAACATCTCCAAAGGGGGAATTATGATTTTAGTAATCAGGAAATAAAATTAAAATAACCTGTATAGATTTAGAAGTGCTTTGCTGTTTGCAAAGTGCTTTTAAAACTGCCATCTCCAGTGACCGCCACAACCACCTGTCTGCTCTCTGTGATTTGTCTGCTTTCTGGTACTTTGGTCTCCAGTTTCCAGTCTCTTTGTTAGTGAGCCTGCTTGCTCAACTCTAGACACCAACAGTTAAAATCAGAAATAGAGAAGATGGCTTAACTTGTGTTCTAACTGAAACCCATTGTTCTTATTCCTTATCACACTTTCTGGAGGCATTGGCGAAGGGGTTTTGCAATGACCCAGAACATACCAACCATCAGGCCAGAAAAGCCCAGATAGCAACGGAATGCCTAGAAGACCACACCCCACACATTCGTTCCCTTCTCTGATGTTGATCACGGGCTGACTGTACTGACCCCCACCCGTGGTCACACGCTCCCTGCCTGCTGTCTTGCAGGCAGCTGCCTGAACCTTTCCATAAAACTCTAGGTGTCCATCTTGCGGGCTGAGAGGTGGGTTATCAAGGCTTGAACCTGCCACCTCCCTTGGCTGCTGGCACCTGAAATAAATCTCTCCCTTTCTTGAGTCTAAACCCTTCTCTCTTGAGTTATTGGCTTCTCTCGTGACGATTTCATCCCAGTTTGTTCATCAACAGTGTTGGCAAACAGAGCCAGGAGCTAGGCTTTTGATTTGTCCAGCGCCCCCCTGTGGGGTTCCCTGGGTTGGAGCTCACCTGTTCTTTTCCTGAGTTAGTGGCTGTGAGAGATGGTTCGGTAACATTTTCTCCCCACGTCCTGCTCCATGGTTCTCGGACCTCCTCAAACCCAGACACATTACCTCCACTCCAGTTCATCACCCTCTTCTGCCATCAACTCTTAATCAGTTATGGGTCAGAAAGTCTTTTGGAATTTATATGAAAGCTGTGAGTGGTCTCTCAGGGAAATTTCTTTTGGAGAGCACATGATATTTTGTATTGTTTCAAGGGGTTCTCGGAGCCATTCATCCTGCCCTCGCCTGGAACTT
Source organism: Leptonychotes weddellii (assembly GCF_054177405.1). Taxonomy (NCBI): domain Eukaryota; kingdom Metazoa; phylum Chordata; class Mammalia; order Carnivora; family Phocidae; genus Leptonychotes; species Leptonychotes weddellii. The sequence goes on along the minus strand of NC_138371.1, from coordinate 164,295,755 downwards.
CTCTAACTCTGAGATTTCATTGGCTGGCCTAACCCTCTGAAGCCACAACTTATGGTTACGACCCTCCCTCCATTACTACCACCACACATTTATACACTGTCGTCAAGACTTCCAGATTCTTGCTCCTGGCTTTTCGATCAGTGGTCTTAATGTCCTTCCCCAAGTAGTTTAGACACAACTTAAAGAATATTCTGCACATTCAATTCCAGTGTGTGGGGCGGCGAGGGTGTGGTTTCCCTTGCACCAACAACAAGCAATTCTGACACCAAGCAAGTGTCCTACAATTCAACTCAATTCTGACACTATCCAGAGAGGTCACCAGATCCCACAGGTGAAGGGTTCAGTCCTACCAGGCTGCGCTGCGCCCCCCTGCCCTTCATGTGCCAATTGCCAGCCTGCATTATCACTTGTGGTTCTGACCAGTGGGCTCCAGAGTGGAGGTTCCCATGACCCCCTCTTGGGTTTAATTTGTAAGAGTGGCTCACAGAACTCAGGAAACTCCTCCCACTTTTTTTTTTTTTTAAAGATTTTATTTATTTGTCAGAGAGTGAGAGTGCAAGCGCACAAGCGGGAGGAGCAGCAGAGGGAGAGGGAGAAGCAGGCTCCCCCTGAGCAAGAAGCCTGATGCAGGACTGGATCCCAGGACCCTGAGATCATGACCTGAGCCGAAGGCAGACACGTAGCAGACTGAGCCACCCAGGCATCCCTCAGGAAACCCTTTTACTCACTAGATTACTAGTTTATTACAAAGGATATTAAAAATTATGAATCAACAGCCAGATCAAGAGATACATAGGGTGAGGTCCTGAACAAAGGAGCTTCTGTCCTGGGGTCCAGCACAGAAGTTCTGGTTCCCCAACCTGGAAGCTCTTGGACCCCCTCATGTTGGGTTTTTAGGAAGACTTTATTACATAGGTATGATTAACTCATTGGCCACTGATGATTGATTCAAACTCCAACCTCTCTCCCCGTCAGGAAATCAGGAGGGTGGGACTGAAAGCTCCAATCCTCTATTCAGGATTGGTTTCTCTCTCTCTCTCTCTCTCTCTCTTTTAATAAGTTCTACACCCAACCTGGGGCTCAAACTCATAATCCTGAGACCAAGAGCGGCGTGCTCCATTGACTGAGCCAGCTAGGTGTCCCCAGGGTTGGTTTATCTACCAGCCCTCATCCTTAGAAGATTTCCAAAAGTCCCCTCATTAACATAAACCCAGTTTTAGTGGGAAGGGACTTGTTATGAATAACAAGATACACATTTTACTTTTATGGCTCTGGAGTTTCTCAGGAACTGAGGACAGGAGACCAAATATTATAAAAAATAGGCTCTTACTGCTCAAGAAATTGGGGAGCTGTGAGTAAGGAACCACGGACAAAAACCAGGTACCTCTGAGAAATATACTTTGGTCATCTGAGTGATCTATTATATATTTCTTATAAATCACAATAGCCTATCACTGTCCAGCATTTCACCTCCTTTTCTTTCTTCCCCACCCCCCTTCTTTTTATTTGACCATCAGGAAAACTCTAGTCCTGGACCAAAACCACTGTTTCTCATTCTCTGTTATGCCCGCACTTCCTCGTCCTGCTAGGGAAAGTCAGACAACTGATAACATTTTGCCATTGCAAAGGTATCAGCTCCAATCTCATCCATGCCTTTAAAATAACCAGCCATGTGCCTATGAACCCGTAGTCTGGGTTTTCTCTTCATTTCCACAACTATTTAAAAATGTCTTCTCTCAAGGGCCCGCACACCCTCCTGACTATCGGTCACAACCTTGCCCTCTGCAGGCACAAAGCGCTGTTCAAGGTGGCAACAACATACCGCCAGAAGCCTTCCACCTCTTTGCATTTGCAAGGCATTGAAGGTAACATAGAAACATCTAAGAGGAGCGATTTTCAAAAGCGAGGTTCCCTGGACCAATAGCATCAGCATCTCCTGGGATCTCGTTAGACACGTCATTCTCATGCCCCACCCCAGATCCCTTAAATCAGAAACCCTGGGGGTGGGCCCCAGGGCTCAAGAAGCCTGCCAGGTGAAGCAGATGTATGCTAAATAATTGTGAGAACCATGGTCTTGAAATAAGAGGCAGCTTCTGCTTCCTTCTTTAGCCTTATTTCTTGCCACATTGCCAGCTCCATTTTGTTGGACCTTCTAACCTTGCAGAACTGTGGAACTAACCATTGCCCAATCTGACCAAGCTTTCTCTTGGCTCAGGACAGCTGCTACCTCAGCTTGGAAGACCCTGCTATTTATTCTCCATTACCCCCTGTCTCTCAGCATGAGGAACTTTAGGGACTTCCCACATCCTAGAGCTAATCTAGATGCGTGTGTCTTTTCATTATTGTTTTGCAATAAAGGAAAGCCACATGACAACACAGTGTGCCTTTCGAGTATCATCCTGTGCAATTCTTGCCCATTGATTTGGCTCTTGTTGGGTGGGTGGGTGATGAGCTTGATTGGAAGTAGGAGAACTTCATGTTGAGGTGGGGGGGGGAGGGCAAGGCAAACTTTGTTCAGGTGACCTTGTAGCCCCTGCATTTCCAGCTTATGATTTCAGAGAATAGCTCTCACAAATGTATCAGGCCTTCCTGGGCTAGACAGCACACTTATTGTCATTCAAATCAATTCTAGGAGGCAGAGGTCTGGAAGGAAGAAATTAATTTGAGATAAATTACTCTTTTGGGTAATTTGCCCCTTTTATGAAGCCAAGCAATCCGCTAGAGCTAAGAAAATAACTTCCATGTGAATACTTGGCTTTGGAATGATGACTTATCCTCTGTAGGGAATGCGTTTCACCTGGCTGCACTGTGAAACCAAGTTCATCCCTTTTCAATGGTCATTTGCCAGGAATTTTTAATTTGTTTAATTTCCTTGTGGTTTCTACCCAACAACATGCTGGCCCAAGTTTGTTTGTTTGTTTGGTCTCTTGAAAATGTCTTTAAGCATAATCTCATAATTTCCTAAAGCCGAGTAAATGAAGTGCAATGGGTTCTACTTGTTCAGTTAAAGTTGTCATTGTGTGTTTAGATCTTCTACATCCTAACTACTTTTTGTCTGCTTAATCTATCAGTTATTGAGGGTTTCTTAAATTTACAATTCCTCTCAGTAATTCTATTATTTGTGCTTTGCCTATATTAAGGCAATGTCATTCAAGGACATCCAGGTGCAGAATGGGGGTTGCGGTAACCAGTTTATCCTTAATAATTCAGTTGGATACAAAGTGTATTTTACTTTATATTAATGTAGTTGTATTAGTTTTGTATTGGCTGTTGCAACAAATCATTACAAATTTAGTGGCTTAACACAACTTATTATCTTACAGTTCTGTATATGACCAGTCTGACCTGGGTCTCCCAGCGCTAAGATTGAAGTGTGGACAGGGCTATATTCCTTTTTGGAGGCCCTAGGAGTGAATCTACTTTCTTGCCTTTGCTGGCTTCTGAAGGCCACCTTCATTCCATGGCTCACATTCCCCCTTCCTCCACCTTCAAAACTAGCAATGTTACATTTCTCTGGGCGGTACTTTCAGAGCCACATCTTTCTCTGATGGTCCCTCTTCTGCTTTTCAGGTCCCCTGTGATTACATCGGGCCCACTTGAATAATCTGGGATAATCTCCCTATTTAAGGGGTAGGAGATTAGCAACCTTAATTCCATTTGCAACCTATTTTTCCTTTGCCATGTAACCTAACATATTCACAGGTCCTAGAGATTAGGACATGGATATATTTGAGCGGGGGGCGGAGGGGGGGTCATCATTCCGCTTGCCACTAATCGTTGTGACAGTTTCTTTTTAGTATGTGTATAGTAAATCTCTTTAGTTTTAATCATTAAGAGTCCTGGTGTTGTAGGTGTGTCTCTTGAAAATAGCATATAACTGGATGGATTTCCTCTTCCTCTGCTTAAATAACAGATTTATTGTCTCACAGCTCTGGAGGCTAGAAGTCCAAGATCAAGGCAGGATTGGTTCCCTCTAGGGGCTGTGAGAGAATCTTTTCCATGCTTCTCGCCAGCTTCTGGTGGCTTTCTGCCAACCTTTGGCATTCCTTGGTTTGCAGAGGCATCATCCCTGTCTCTGCCTTCATCTTCACATGGTCTTCTCCCTGCTTGCATGTCTCTGTGTCCATATTCCCCCTTTCTACAAGGACACTAGTCATTTTGAATCAGGGTCTACTGTAATGACCTCATTTTAGCCTAACAAATTCCATCTGCAATGACTCTATTTCCAAATAGGTCACATTCTGAGGTGTTGAGAGTTGGGACTTCAACGTATGAAATTTGGGGAGATAAAATTCAATCTGTCACAGCTCTCTTTCTTATTTTTGCACACTTGAAAATTCGTTATGACATTAGGTTTACTTATTTGGTTACCCAGTATTTTGCTCTCCTTTGCATTTTGTAGCTTACTGCTCTTTACTTCTGTGTTCAATTTTCTTCTTCTTCAAGTATACTTAATCTTGACTTGTTTGAAAATGTCTTTATTATGTCCTCACTCTCTTTTCTTTTTTTAAATGTCCTTACTCTTGGATGACATTTTAGTTGGGTCTAGAATTCCAGGTTGACACTTAACCTTCTTCCAGTAATTTGAAGATATCATTTCAGTGTCTTACAGTTTCTTTGTTACCATTGTGAAGTCTGCAATCAATCTCATTGTGGTTTCTTTGCAGATGATATTTCTTTTTTCTTGCTGGTTGCTTTAAAGATCTCTCTGTTGTTTACTATACTATGTCCAGGTATGGATTTATTTTTACTCATCCTGCTTGAGATCCATTGTTGTCCTGAGTCTGCAGAGATATGCTTTTTGTCACTTCTAGAAAAATGTCAGTCTTTATATCCAAGAATATTGCTTTTGCACATTTTCTCTATTCTATCACAAGGTTTTCTTTTTCCTACAAATGTAAATTTTTGAGGTATAAGATACATGGAAAATGCACACGTCATAAGTGTTTGATGAGTATTCACAAGCTGATCACCCCTGTTTCACCAGCACCCTGATCAAGAAATAGAACAGGGGCATCTGGATGACTCAGTCGGTTAAGTGACTAACTCTTGATTTCGGCTCAAGTCACAATCTCGGGGTTGTGAGATCAAGCCCCACATCCGGCTCTGCACTGAATGTAGAGCCTGCTTGGGATTCTCTCCTCTGCCCCTCCCCACCCTCTCTCTCTCTCTCAAAGAAAGAAAGAAAGAAAGAAAGAAAGAAAGAAAGAAAGAGGAAATAGAATAATACTAGGACATCAAATGCCTTCTTTTCAGTCATTGTCTACTTTTTCCATCAAGAATAAGCTCCATCTTGACTTCTATCTGTATAGATTAGTTTTTCCTCTCTTCCGAGCTTTATAAAAATGGAACCATGTGATATGTACACTTCTGTCTCTTTCACTCAACATTATGTTTATGAAATTCATCCATATTTTTGTATGTAGTTGTCATTTATTCATTCTTGTCACAGTATATAGTATTCCATTGTATGAGTTCCAATCAAAATTTTTATTAGAAACATGTTGGACCATCTTTTCCATCCTTCATATCTTTTAACCTCTTTCTTACATCTTCCATCTTTTTAATTCTTTGTTTCATGCTGTGTAAATTCCTCAGATTTCTCTTCATGTTCACTAAGTATCTATTCAGCTATATTGAATTAGATGCTTAGCCCAATGACTGAATTTTGTATTTCAATGACAGACTTTTTTAAAAAAGATTTTATTTATTTACTTATTTTAGAGAGAGGGAGTGTGCGCACATGCACTTGCAAGTGAGCATGAATTGGGGGGAGGAGTAGAGGAGGAGGGAGATGGAGAAAATCTCAAGCAGACTCCCTGCTGAGTGTGGAGCCCAATGCGGGACTTGATCTCATAACCCTGAGATCATGACCCGAGCCAAAACCAAGAGTCGGATGCTTACCCGACTGAGCCATCCAGGTGCCCCTCAATGAGAGTCTTTTTCATAATTTTAAAAGCTCTGTTTGGCCCTTTCAAAAATATGCTTGTTCTGTTTTTTCAGAGTGTTTATGTGTTTAATTTTCTTCTGTGTTTTATTAATCTTAAACATAATTATTTAAATTCAGATGACTCTTAAATGAAACTTCAGAAAATGTAATGTTGGTATTTGTTGCATATGCTTACTTTTGTTCTTGGTACATTTTTTCCTTATCAATAATTTGGAATTGAGAGCTGATTGTTCAGGGGTTTCTTACATTTGGGACTACAGTGTAGTTGGAGGATTTGCTCTTCAGAATGGTTTCATGTGTTTCTGCCTGGAGTCTCAGAGGTATCATTAAGGTTGGGGCTAGCTTTCACATTAATTTCTGGGCTTGGAGGTTTCTGAATTATAAAGGTAATATATATTAGAATATATATATTGGGCTTGAGTAAGGTCCAAACTGTGGTTCTGAATTCTCAGGTGAGATTCTTTTCCTGCTGTGTCCAATACTGAGACAGACAACAACCTTTGCCCAATAAACTATTTGTGATTGAGGGAAGTTTACAGAATAATGCAGCCAGCACTGTGACTTACAGCTGGGTCACTGACTCCAGGACAGAAGTGGACTTGGAATCCAAGAATGAGTCCCAAGACTGGGGTTTCAGTGAACCTTGGTGCAGAAATAGGTTAGGAGAGAATCTGGAAATTAAGCAAGGATTGGTAATGGGATATCAGAGAGGCAGAACAATATAGGAGCAGGTGCAATGAGCAGGTGGAGTGGTCCTGGGGCTAATTTTCAGTACTCTGATCTTAGTCCTGGTATTACATTTAAACCATCTTTTTGCTTAGCTTGAGCCCTTCTCTGGACTGAGGTGGGTTCTTAATGGCACAGTGGTTGGCCAGTCTCATTTTCAAAAGTTTGAATTATGGGAAATTGTCTTTAGTACTGTCCTATTGTTCTGTCTGACTTTTCCCATCCTACCTGCTGGAGCCACTCTCCTTCCTTTCCCAGTTCAGAGCCTCTAGGACCAGGTTCTCAACGCCCACAAATGTCTATGGGGAGTGGACGATGAGGCAGCTAACTAGAGCTCATAAAAGGATGGAATGGTGACTGAGGAGAAGGAAAGAGGCAGGGGCACATGGCTTCTCAGCTCCAGCTTATTGTTTTTAAGTGGAAATGCATAGTCTGGGCTGGAAATTTGGATTTTTTTTTTTAAAGAAAACATTAAAAAATGTCAGCAACTCGTTCACTTATAAAAATGTGCAGGCTAGGGGCACCTGGGTGGCTCAGTTAGTTAAGCGACTGCCTTTGGCTCAGGTCATGATCCTGGAGTCCCGGGATCGAGTCCCACATCGGGCTCCCTGCTCGGCGGGGAGTCTGCTTCTCCCTCAGACCCTCCCCCCTCTCCTGCTCTCTCTCTCTCAAATAAATAAATAAATAAATAAAATCTTTAAAAAAAAATGTGCAGGCTAACCAAAAATACATCTATAGGCCATTGGTTTGCAACTGCTACTCTGAGCTGCCTTCCAGAATCTTCCCAAGTGCCTGAATTCCCTCATTCCATGGCAGCCCCTATTCTCCCTCAGGATTACTTATCAAATACTATGTCTTTCCAAATCATCTGCATTCTCAGTTCTCCACCAAATACCACATTCCTTGAATGACCATATATGAACAAATTCTCACTAGTGTGTGAATGATGGATTGTTCCTCCCAAAGTATGTTGGACCAAATCAGAGTGTGAACCCCTGGCAGGCGAGCTCAAGGAACAGCATCTTGTGTGCATGACTGATACAGGAATGTGGGGTATCAACGAGTATGGGCTTTGCAGCCAGATGTTCATGCCTTCTGGCTCTCCACTTGGAAGTGGAGAGATCCTGTCTAAGAGGGTTCACCCCTCTAGACCTTGATTTTCTTGTCTGTACAGTCAGGACAATAATACTTGGCAGTGTTGTTGTGAGGCGGTTTTAATTTCTGTTTTATACTCAAGGCTTATTTTTGTTCAGATTCTGGGAATTCTGCAGTTCCGAGAGCCTTAAATCAAGCCCCTCAGTGTGCAGATTTTGCAGACATGGAAGATTGTGGTTCAAGGGATCTGCTCAATGTCCCAGCTGGCCAAATTCATTTGCAATATTTATTTTTAATGATTATTTTTATGGTGCAATTGACTGTAATATCCCATAGTTCATCTGTGAGGCAATATGAATTAATTATTAAAGCAAAACTGTGGCTCCAAAACCTATCAGATTAAAGTATTGGGGAAATGACGTGGGTACTTCCAGCCCTTTCTTTGCATGTTACAGTTCAGTTATGTAATCTCCTTTCTATGTAACAGTTACATAATCTCTTTAAGCCTCAGTTTGTCATCAGGAGGCCGCAGTAGCTGCTTTGCCCATTGGAGTATTATTCTGAGTGTTAATGGTATGACTTACTTCCCAAACTGGGGACGCAAACATGGTCTTGTCTCTTTAAAGAATTAAAACTAACCCAAGATCGTATATTTTTGACTGGCAGAAAGGTCAGTATCTCCTTCTCGGGCCCACCCTCTCCCCAGACTGTTCAGGAACCTGAGGGTTATAGAGTCCTAAGGTGGGGAGGGGTAGGTGGTTGCGTGTCAAAACCAAAGTTCCATCAGTTTTCTATCGCCACTGCTCCTTCTTGCTGCACATAGTCACTGTCAGACCCACACCCTCCAGAGACTTTTTTCTTAAAGATTTATTTATTTCAGAGGGGGGGGGGAAGGGGCAGAGAGAGAGAGGGAGAGAGAATCTCAGGCAGACTCTGAGCCAAGTGTGGAGCCCGTTGCCATGAGATCATGACCTGAGCTGAAACTAAGAGTAGGATGCGCTTAAATGACTGAGCCACCCAGGTGCCCCAGAATCCTACAATCGAGGAAAGGATGCTTCCTCTGGGAAGGCACAGCCCTGTGAACCCTTCAGCCTCACTTGCATTCACATGGTGGCCCTGGTCAGTGAGGACACCTGGTCCTGTACCTCCTGAGAGAGGGACACTGGGGTGATGCTGACTGAGGTCTGGCCCCAGCTGAGGGAGGCTGGCCCTGCCTTGCTCGGGCTCACAGGGACATGGGTCTCACTGCCCGGCTGTTTCAGCTCTCCCGGCTGCCGTTTCAGGAGGCACCTCGGGAGCACTTGTGTGATCCTCCTACTCCCGGGACAGCCACATACTTAGAATGCAGAGGGTCTGAGATCTGCCCCTTTTGTGAACCCCAGGGCAATCTGTCCTCCACATTCCTCCCCTTATTTTAGAGCCCCACTGGTGATTTATTCCCCTAAAGTTGAATCAGGTGACTTCTGGAACATGGTATGAGTAAGCAAAGCAAAACAAAACAAAAACCCAGTGCAAGTTGATGGGAAAAAGTCTCTTCAACAAATGACATTGGGAAAACTGGAAAACTGGACAGCTACATGCAAGGCAAGGAAAGAGGACCACTTTCTCACACCTACACAAAAATAAACTCAGAATGGATTAAAGACCTAAATATGAGCCCTGAAACCATGAAATTCATAGAAGAAAACATAGGTGGTAATCTCTTTGATATTAGCCATAGAGATATTTTTCTAGATATGTCTCCTTTGGCAAGGGAAACAAGAGCAAAATTAAACTCTTGGGAATACATCAAAATAATAACCTTTTGCACAGCATAGGAAACCATCAACAAAACAAAAAGATAACCCACTGAATGAGAGAAGAGATTTGCAAATGATATATCCAACAAGGGGTTAAAATCCAAAATATATAAAGAACTTAAACAACTCAATGCCAGAAAACCAAATAACCCAATTAAAAAATGGGCAGAAGACATGAACATTTTCCCAAAGAAGACATACAGATGGCCAATAGACACATGAAAAGATGCTCAATCACTCATCATCAGAGAAGTGCAAATTAAAACCACAAAGAGATATCATCTCATACCTGTCGGAATGGCTAAAATAAAAAACACAAGAAACAACAAATGTTGGTGAGGATATGGAGAAAAAGGAAATCTTGTGCAGTGTTGGTGGGAATGCAAACTGGTGCAGCCACTGTGGAAAACAATACGGAGGTTCCTCAAAGAATTAAAAATAGAATTACCATATGATCCATTAATTCCACTACTAGATATTTATTCAAAGAATATGAAAACACTACTTTGGAAAGATATATGCACCCCTGTATTTATTGCAGCATTATTTACAATAGCCAAGATATGGAAGCGACCCAAGTGTCCATTGATAGATGAATGGATAAGGAAGATGTGGGTGTATATATACAATGGAATATTAGCCATAAAAGAGAACGAAATCTTGCCATTTGCAACAACATGGGTGGCTCTAGAGGGTATAATGCTAAATGAAATAAGGCAGTCAGAGAAAGACAAATACCATATGATTTCACTCATATGTGGAATTTAAGAAACAAAACAAATGAACAAAGAAGCAAAGAGACAAACCAAAAACAGGCTCTTTAATTGTGGAGAACAAACAGATGGTTACCAGAAGGGAGGTGAGTGGGGGATGGGTGAAATAGGTGAAGAGGATTAAGAGCACACTTACCATGATGAGCACTGAGTAATGCACAGAACTGTTGAATGACTATACTGTACGCCTGAAACGAATATAACGCTGTATGTTAATTACACCGGGATTAAAAAAAAATGCAAGTTAGATTTTCCTTGAGACGTCTTGATACATGTGAGCATCACATTGCATTATGATTTTTTTCTTTAATTTGCAGTTATGCTATAAATCAAATTGATTGTGAAATAATCTGGTGATTAAGTGGATTAAGGATTAAGTGAAATAAACTGATGGCCACATAATCTTTAGCAAAAGCCTCCAGAGGTCTGGACCTTTCAGGAAACTCAACAAGGCTTTTTTTTTTCTTGGTAGATTAGCTGTAACTATCATTTGCATATGAACTTGAGGTGCTGACTCACCCTCCTAGTCTCTGGTGGCAGGAACTGGTTGCTGTAACTCTCAACCGACCTCCCCTGTGACATATGACTTAGGCAAACAGAAGCTGAGATGTAGGGCCCAGCCTGAGGTCACAGACTAGAATTGCTTCACCTGCTGGTCTTTCCCTCCTTGGCATTACTGCTTCTCCTCTGAACTAGTGCCCCTCCTAGGATCCACAGAGCCACTGGCCCCACAGTAGATAATTATAAACAGGGAGCCTTATTTTTCTTTGTTTAGAATTCTAGCAGGACTGACCAGTTGTTTTTTTTTTAAACTACCGAAGCTCAGTTAAATCAAAACCCAAGGATTAAGTGAAAACATCAGCCAACAAGATCAATAAATCATTAACTTGAGCAGACCTTAGAGGCCTGTTGCCTGGTTTGCTTTGCCACGTGACAGAAGGTTCAGCGACTTCTGAAGTGGAAGGAAAAGTTGGTAATGATTTAGCCAAGCGTGAATTCATTTATTTTCCCTGTGCGCTGGGAGGGAAGGGCTGAGCATGATGCTGTACCACCACCTAGTGATAAATACATGCACATCACCTACAACGCAACCAGCGTGCTCCAAGATGCTCAGGACATCCTCCGGATAAAATAATGCACTTTGATGAAACCTCAGTGACGTGCTCCAAGATGCTCAGGACATCCTCCGGATAAAATAATGCACTTTGATGAAACCTCAGTGCCACAAATCACATTATTCCTCACTCATGGTGTTTGCTGATTACTTCTGGGATTTCTGTGTCATGGCTGAGGCGCAAAAAGCTTTAGGACTTTACGGGCGCTTTGGCAGGTCGTTGGCTTACCCGGCCCGGCCTGCGATATCACTGGTAACAGGTCATTTTTAGGAAGTGTCCCTGGCTCATGCTGCTGCGGCCACTGTGGGAGCTGGCTTCTCAGTGGTCCCCGGAGGTGACACAATCCACAGTGTGAGGGTCTAGTGTGCCACAGGATGAAATTTGACCAGTGAAAAACAGGAGATGAGAGGGAGCTGGTGGATGAGTGATTCTCCCTGTGTCCTCCCTGATGGACTGTTGTGACACATGGTGTCCGTGTTGTCTCTGGAGATGCCCTCTAGGACAACCAGAGTTTTGGTGGTGCGGTAACCAGCTCAGTACTACACCACCTGATTTTTGCTTTTCATCCTTTCCATTCTTATTCCCTTTTGTTTCCTCCTCTTGGTCTTTGGAGATTGCATTCTTCATCAGTGGGTTTACATCTGAGTTTGCCTCAGGTGAGCTAAGACAGTTCACGTGCCCATCTTGGAACTAGTTACTGGGTCCAGGTATCTAGGTGTCCATTCATACATGGGGAGTGAGGTGCTGTGATTGAAGTTTCCACCAGGATCAGATGGAAAGGGGGTGAAGGTCCCCAGAGGAGCAAGCAGAAGGATTTCCACGGATGGAAATACACCCCCTTGGTGTTTGTGAAGCAGCCAAGTAATTTTTAAGTCATTAAAGATGTACGTTGGCCATGAGATCCAAGTTAATGTCACCATAGAGGGGCCACCTGACATCATGTGTCTTCGATGTCATACCATGTGAGGCACATAGAAGCCCACGAAATAGTCTCAACAAAACTCTTTGATATAAATGCAATCAAGCCTTTGGATGTAACTTTCAAGTTACAGGAACTATGGGAGGAAGAGGAGCAAGTTAAGCAACAGCACAAAGAAAACACTTTCAAATCTAGAATATGGACTATTCTACAAGACAACTGGCTGGTGTATTAGTGTCCCAGGGCTGTAGTAACAAGGCACGCCAGACGTGATGGTTGAAATGACAGAAATGTGTTGTCTCACAGTGAGTACTAATCTGATTTCAGAATTCTGTTATTTTTAAACAATTTATAACAGAGCCAATCTCAGTTATGCATTTTGATACAATATGTTGCAGGAAGAATATTTAATTTATGACACAGAGGAGGTGTGAAATGTGTTCTATGAATAAATTGGAAACTTGTCTGCTTGATCTGAAGACAGATTGGGACATCTATCAATAACACTGGAGAAAAATTTCTCCCTGGCTTTGTAATCAAATGAAAGTTTTTTTTTTCTTTATTAAAGTCTTTTATTTGATTCTTTTTTTAAAATTTAAGTCTTGTTAGTTAACATACAGTGCAGTATTGGTTTCCAGAGTAGAAGTCAGTGATTCATCACATACATATAACACCCAGTGCTCATCACAAGTGCCTTCCTGAATACCCATCCCCCATCTAGCCCATCCCCAACCCACCTCCCTCAAAGTTTTCTAATTTATATCTCCAGGATGTGGAGGCTGTCAATTCTGACAGATTTTTAAAAATCAATATTTCATATAGAGTTTGAATTGAAGTTCTGAAGTGATTATGTTTTCAAATTTTGAGAGCCATTAGGATTATGACAGTGTTAAAAATAGGTTGAGGCATAATTTAAACATGTGTTGAAGGGAGATTAAATTTACATGTAAAATATTCTCAAAGACCAAAGCATCTTTGGATCCTGGTGCATAAATTACTTAGATCTCACTTCAACAGCCTTTTTTATTTTCCAACAACTGAAAAGTAACTCATTACTTTCTTTAATATCATGCAATTACTGTGGGATGGAACATAGTTAAACTAATAGCCCCTCAAAAACTTTGATGACAGGTATACATAAAGTTTATGAGCCCAGAAGTCACATTTCAAGTCGTGTTAATCACAGTGTTTGAATAAAAACACCCAGACAATTAAGACATCATTTGGTGTGCCTTTGTTTTGGAGTGCCTTAAAAGAAAACTTCTGTCACAGCTTTATCTCATTAATCATCCTGGGGTTAGGTTGATATGAAACACATCAATTGTTTTCTTTCTCCAAATTCTGTAGAATGGATGCTAAACTCTACATGGTCTTGGTGTCTTTCAGAAACATTTTAACTGCATTTCTCCAACTCTTGGGTAGGTTGGATGGGTTTCCTATGGACCATTTTTCTCTTACTCCCTGTAAACTCACATGGTACCAGATATAATTTCACTCACTTATGTCAGAAACATTTAGTGGGCACCTGTGGAGCAGAACACTGTCTGAAATCTCAGGGAGCTCACAGTTCAATGGAAAGACAGACAAATGAACTTCCAATGACAGCCCAGCTTCAAGAGTATTCCACTGTGTAAAAAAGCCATATTGAGAACCAGCTAGTGCCTGGCTTCAAAGCTCAAAAACCTCTTCAAGCCTCAGTTTTGCCATCGGTAACATGGGAATAATTACCCCTTCATAGAACTGTGGCGCAGATGAACCTGCAGATTGTGATCATCCACTGTCTCTGAATTTATCTTACAGTTTTGGTTACATGAAAACAGTGAATCAATCGATCATCAATCAATCAATCAATATCTATCACTGTCTTTCTGCTAATTTTAAATTCTTGGTGAAGGAATTTGATTAGCTCAATGAGTCAGGTGGCCACTCCTGGTTCTGTGATCGGTGGCTGTTTCTGCCAGAAGCCCACCCCTATGACTTGGGGGATTGAAAGCAAGTCCAAACCTTGTATACTGCACTTTACATAAAGATTTTGTTGTGATTAGTAAAATGCAAATCACTTTAAGTGTTGTATTGGATTAATAGTTTATTTTTGCATGTGTCAACAGCATGGCTATTATCCTGCAGGGTTCTATGAACTTTTTTGATATTAAGAAAATGCTTTTGAATTTGAAAAATCTAGACACTCCTGTTCTAGGGAAGAGGCATTTACAGAAGTATTTCTAGTGCTCCAGGCTTACTACAAAAATGAGAAGACATAAGAGTTCTGGAGATTAGTTGCATAGCAATGTAAATATACTTAACATTACTGAACTATACACTTAAAGATGGTTAAAATGGTAAGTATTATGTTATGTGTAGTCGACCACCATAAAAAATCTAAGAAAAAAATGAGAAAATACAGACACCGGATAGACTCACTGAAACATTTCAAATTCCCTAAAGTTCCTTATTTAATAGCCATAGTCATTAATAAACAGGCATTAATAAATGTCATCAGTCCAAACAAAATGTGGCTCCATCAGGCTAGATAATATGTATATTTAATTTATATCTGTAAATTAAAGAACATAAGAACAGTACACACTCTTGTACATAGCGTTAAACCCATAAAGAAGGAAACCACCCGAGACATTTAAAGTGTAGAGTACAAGAAATTATCATTGGCAGAGCATCACCATGAGGGACAATTTTTAGAATATTCATTCATTTTATAATTAGCAGTAGAGACCTAACAGTTGCCAGGTACCAGGCTAGGAGTGGGATATGGCAGTAAATCAGATATCTAGGATCCCTGTCCCCATTGAGTTTATACTATAGCAAAGGAGCCCATTAGACCTGAAATGACCAGTTGGTGTAATAAGTGTTCTGGTAGCTGTGGGAACACATAGGACAGATTCTAGGACTTTCTGGAGGAAGTAACTCGTAAGCCCAGGTGTGAAGCATAAGTATGAATTAGCCGGACAAGGAGGGGGAGAAAAGAGTGACTCAGGCAGAGGTTAATATGGTGCTCAGAGTCCCAAAGGTGAGAAGGAAGATGGTGAATTCATAGAACTGAAGGAAATCCAAAATGTTTGGGGAGTGGGGTTTGACATTAGTCCAGATGTTTTCAGGGTTGAGATCTGCTGAGCGGTTGATGTGGAACAAAAGCAAAGGATTTAGGAGGTCAGTGAGAGATTGAGGTGAAGAACCATGACATGGAAGTTGAATTGGAGAGGAAGAGAGGATCCCAGAGGTGAGGAGCTGGAGAATTGACCAGTAACAAAGGATTTGTTGAAAAATGGGAAATTAAGGGCATGTCTCAAAGACATAAAGCTGCAAGATGGGAAACAGTGTAGTATATTGGTTAAAGAATGAGATCTGAAAGGCAACAGACCTGGTTTGAGCCTGCTTTTCATCATAAAGTTGACCTCATTTTCCTTATCTGTGCAAAAGGGTTGTTATGATACCTATTTATAGGGTTGTTACAAAGTGAACATTTTTGAATGTATATAACCAACTTTACAAACCCTTACCTGTAGGAGCCATCAGTGCATATGAAACACTAACTGCCATACCCTCAGCTCTGTAAGGGATGGCTCGGTCCTGGGTGCAGATGGAGAATGTTCTTGTAGATGGCTGGATGGAAAGGAAGCTTCAAGTCTGCCTTTTTTTACTATTATTCACAGCATCCAGAGTAGATGTTCAACTCTGCACAGAGTAGATGTTCAATAAAAATTTGTTAAAGGAATTAATGACCAAATAACACATACGTGGTTGAAATAAGTATGGTTTTTTTGGAGAACATTTTGGAAACACAGAGCTTAGAACTGTCGATACTCTTTGACTGGTTTAATTTAATAAATACATCTAAATATGTAAAAATATGTAAATAAATACATCTAAATATGGAAAAAGCTAAAAGCACTAGGATGTTCATTGCAGTGCTAGTGATAATAGTGAAAAACTGGAAATAACTGAAATGCTCAATAACAGGGACTAGATGAAGTCAGCTTTGGCATATGCATTTTAAGGAATGCAAAATGTACAAAACAAATTCATTTGTGATGCATATCTTCAATTATGGAAAATGCTTAAGAAACAGTGCTAAGTGAAAAAGGCAGATTTAACTGTGGTATTGTCATACAATGGAAATATATGATATTCCCTGGGAATATAAAAATCTATGCATAGGAAAATGTTAGAAAACATACCAAAACGTTGGTGGTAGGACTATAGATAAGTTTTTCCTTTTTTCCTTTACTCTTTCCTCCTTCTTTTTTTTAAAATTCAAAATTATATAATTCTCCATATGAAATTGTGCAAGTAGCTTCATGTAAATGAGAAAGAGGGTCCGGGTGGAGAGGTGTCATCTGTTTTAGTGACTATAGCATTTTAGATCCTAGATGTCAGGGGCAGTGGGAAGTGTTGCTGAAGACAGTGGGGGGAGAAGAAAGGGAAAAGGAAATGAGGGTGGTTAGGGAAGAGGAAAGGTAAAGAAAAGGGGTCCATAGCATGATGGTGGGGACAAGGGGTGCTGTTGCCTTCTGACTTTGGTGACGAACTTCTTAACACAGCTAGAAGGACAGTTACGTGGAGAGGACACTGCTGTCATGGCAGATGTCGAGAACATTGTTAGTTGGGTTTCCTTCTTGGTAGGTGGAGTTGAGGTGTCAAGAGCTGGATTGGTCATGCCCCATGTGGCCCTACCCCACACAAATGTGACAGTCTTCCCTTTCCTACCAACTCCCCAGTATCATCAGAATCGATCATTTCTGAATGTCCTGTATATTCTGTGTCTTGTAAATGCAAAGATCACAAGGAATAGGGTATGGGAAATTGAAATAGCATGGAAGAATTAAGGGATAATTTTAATCTAAGCCCTTCAAGTCATAGATGAGGAAGTTTGAGAACTGGAGAAGTAAAATGACTGTACAAAGTGACATTGAATGTTTGCAGCAAATCTGGGTTGATTCTCCATGTACAGTCTTGACAAGCTGGTCCTTGCTCTGCTCTGTTCTAAGAGACCTCCTGGCTGGCTTTTTAAGGCTACTCAGAAAGTATTTCTTTCTAGGGGATCTCAAATTTGTACTTAACACCTGGGAGTGATCAGAACAGAAGCTGAGTGCAAGAGCAATGCAGAAAAGTTGAAGGGCTTCTCCCTTTCCACCCTTCCAGGGGAGTCAATGTTTCTCACTTAGATGATGGTGATGATGATGATGATGATGATGATGATGATGATGGTAGCTAATCCTCACGGAGAATTTACTAAGTGCCAGGGCTTAATTTAAAGGTTTTTATATATTAACTTACTTAATTCTCTTAACATTCTTATGAGGTAAGAACAATTATTATCCTCACTTTTACAGATGAGGACACTGAGGCACAGAGAAGTGGAGAAGTTAAGTGGCTGAAGTCACTTTACTAAAAAGTGACAAAGTGAGATTTTGAGCCAGAGTCAGATCAAGAGTCCATGCTCCTAACTACTGTTCTATTTAAGAAGAGAGAGAGAGAAGGAGAGAGAGAGAGAGAAAGCAGTGACAGAGAGAAAGGAGAGGGGGCAGGGGGACAGAAGTGTGAGAGGAAGAAGGAATTGAGAAGGACAAGAAAGATTGAAGCTTACTAGAGATGTGTACAATGGAAAATACATGTCTTCTTACAGAAATTAGCTGGTCTAGATTAAACTGTTCTTTGGCTAAACTTCTTGGCAAACATATTTTTGCAGAAAAATGACCCCAAGACTTTTTACTTACGATGACTCCTTTATGCCCCAAATTCTCGGTAATATGTTATGATGTCATCAAGATTTAGGAACATTAATCCTTAAGCCTAGAACCTATGGCTCCTGGAAGTCTTGCCAAAACTGTGGAACTGGTAGGTTTCCAATCTCTTCCTGTTCTGTGTGTTGGAGTCCAGGCAGATGGAAGAGTGGGAGTGGGTAAGAGGCATGGGAAGAGAGGGGGAGGCTTTATATTTTTTGGGTTTCTTTGCAAATTCTTATGATTTATAACCAAAAGAATTTATTTTAAAACTTCCTGATGAATAAACAATCCTGTTTATAGGATGATGTTTGGTAAAATTTCCTTTATTTTTAACTTTGTTCTATTTCTATTATAAATTTGATCTGGTCTCTGAAAAAGTAAGAGGCCTATGCGACATTATAAATAAAAGCTGAAAAATGAAAAGAGGATACACATTCAATTAACTATTTGTTTAGTCAATGTGGTAGCAACGATGGCTTGACTGCTTTTTGGAATTAGCTGATTTTCGAACTAACTAGTTTTATCCATAATGAAGCTATGATCTGATATTCTCTTCACCTTAACTGATTCTTTTGTCTTTTAAGTGCATAGATTAATGCTTGGAATGTACAGTCTAGCATTTTCAATCTGACAGTCAGGTGGGAAAACTGATGGGAATTCTCAACCATTAGTCTTTGGCTAGGATTACCTTCTCAAAAGTTTAAAACAGGTAATGTCTCTTTCCTCCTGTTTATTCCTTGATGCTGTGTTTATTCACCTAGAACTGTCAAGTTTTCTTCCCCATTTTTCATCAAAATTTGTTCAGGTGCTTCATTCTGAAAAAAAAATTTAGCAAGTCAAACCACCAATATATTCAAGGGATAATGTGTCATGACCAAGTGGGGTTTATCCCAGGAATGTAACGTTGGTTTCACCTTTGAAGATCAATTTACCATTTTAACAGAATAAAAAGAATATGGGGAATCTGTGTATCTTCTACTCAATTTTGCTGTGAACCTAAAATTGCTCTTAAAAAATAAAATCTATTAAAAAAAAAAGGAATCATATCATCATCTCAATAGGTAGAGAAAAGGCATGTGACAAGATGCAATATTTATTCACGATAAAAACTCTAAGAAACTAGGAACTGAAGCAAATTTTTCATCCTGATAGAGGACATTATGAAAAACCTATAGTTAACATAATACTTAATGGTGAAAGGGTGAATGCTTCCTCCCTCAGATGAGGAACATGGCAATGAGGGCCTCTCTCACCACTTTTATTCAGCACTGTATTGGAGGTTCTCTAGTGAGTAAAACAAAGCAAGGAAAAGAAATCAAAGGTCAACAGATGGAAAAGGAAGAGATAAAATCATATTTTATCCAAACGCTGAAAATAACAGAGTTGGCAAGGATTTGGAGCAACTGAAACTCATACATTGCTGGTGGGATGTAAAATGATACCACCATTTGGAAAACAGGCCATTATACAAATACCAACCACATAAACTGTAATTTCATTCCTGGGAATCTAGCTAAGAGAAATGAAAGTAAGTGTCTGCACAAAGACTTACACACATACATTTGCAGCGGCTTTATTTGTTAAAACCTATACCAGAAATAATCCAAATATCCATCAAAAGGTGAATGGATCAACAGATTGTGGCATGTCCCCATAATGGAACAGTACTTATCAATAAAGAGCAAAAAAATATTGATTCATGTAACAACATGGAAAAATTTCAAGATCACTAGGCTGAGGGAAAAAGCTAGACAAGAATACATACTATATGATTTCATTTTTATAAGATTCTAGAAAATGCCAACCAATCTGTAATGATAGAAAGCAGGGCAGTGGTTACCTGCTGATGAGCAGGGGAGGAGAAGATGAGAGAGAGATAGATTTCCAAGGGGCAATGACAATGACAATTTGGGGGGTAATGAACAATTTTGTGGGTAATGAAATATTCATTATTTTTATTGGGGTGATAGTTTTTGGTATGTGCATATGCTGAAACTCATGGACTTGCACAGTTTATTAAATATATGCAGATTATGCTGTGTCAATTACGTCCCAATAGAGCTGCTATGAAATTAGCAAGCATGAAGCAGAAGGTGGAGGAAGCTATTTGGGGGCCTTCCCTGATGCTCCTGGAATTTCAGCAAGTAGACTGTTACCTGCATGCCTATATCCAAGTTTGACCCTATTTTGGTGTAGGAAAAGAGCTAATTATATTCCAGGTTTCCTGTTTAGGAGGCTTCTGAACATGTAATGTATTTATCTCAAATGCACCAACTGTTTCTGTGTTACCTTGCTGTCCCTGGTCCCCGAGAAGGAACTGGCAGTAACCATGGAGCTAAGTTCCTTGTTCCAAATACCAGGGAATCAGGTGTGAGGCAGCTTAAAGAGCTCTTATTTTTAATCTTAGTTCTCCCCAAAATGAAATATATACCCTGTGTTGATGCTTCGGAACATTGAGAATGAACACAGATGGTAAATCAAATTTAGGGAGGAGGGATGTTCTATGTAACTCCTAAATGCCAACTTTGAAACGCTAGATGGCTCCCCTAATGTATTTTAGATTGGAGTTAAAAATAAGGCTCCTCATCAGTATTATTGCAAAAGATGACAATCGTTTTTCAAGCAATGGACAGTTGCATCTATGTGGGCTCTAGCCGGTGAAGAAAAGGAAAACGCAGTGCAGACTGAATAAAGCACTTTTAGAGATTGGAACTTTTGGCTGTTTCTTATGCTTTGGGGCTAATACACACCACGGGGGACCAGCCTAATGAGCTGTTGCTATTGACGGATTCAGGAAAACATTATGCAAAACGGTCACGTATTATTTTGGAAAAGAAATAGTAAGTGTTTTTAAAAACTAATTTAAAAACATGTACTTGACAGTTAGTGTTGGAGAGTTGCAGAATGTGACCCCCCAAATATGCCCAGAGGAGCTCAGGACATGCCTCCCCAGAACATACCCCTCTGGTCTAGTGATTATTCTGAGCTGTCGGCTCTTGATAAACAGCAGGGAGAGGCTTCAGCTCCTCCAAACAGAGCTCAATTGTCATAGATGGGCTTTCTGGGAGTTTCCCCAACCAAGGAAGACTGACTTGTCACAGTAAAGCAGACTAGAGGTCCACCCCACACCCAGACAGACTTTGTCACAAACTACCGTACCTCCCATCCGTTCTTCTAAGGTCCCATTCATCTTTCCTAAAAATCATTTCCTCTCCCTGAAGAGGCCTACATCCCTCTCCCCTTTCCCTATTAAGATTGTATTTAAGCCTGAATTCTAAGCCACCTTAAGGAGCTAACTCATTTTCCCCTGACTCTCTCCCACATTTATATGATGTTAAGTGTTAATAAACTTCTGGGGTTTTTTTGCCCTTGTTAATCTGTCTTTTATTACAGGGTCTCAAATAAGAACTTGGAAGGCTAGAAGGAGAATTATTTTTCTCCCCTACAGTGTGATAATACGGTTAACAGCAGTAAAAGACCAAATGACCAACCTCAACTCATGCTGAGCCCCAGAGGATGTTTTGGAAGCAGGAGTACAGTGCTGAATTTTCTGAAAGGCTGGACATATGCATTGGCTGAAAGGTCAGAGAAACTGATGAAGAAGAAAAAAATGCAGGCTCTGGAATTAGTCATTCTCAAATACTCCTAGATGTGGGGATTTACTTCATTTTTTTATTCTGTAAAATGGATATTCAGTGAATGTTAGTTTGCCATCCCTGCTAATGAATAGACTTCATTCTCTTTGTGTGTATCCAGTAGAAAAATCTATATCTATATTTGCATAGTACCTTATGGTTTGGAAAATGTTTTAATATTTATGAGTGATTTGCAAACTTTTCTTTTTATTTATTTATTTATTTATTTTTTTAAGATTTTATTTATTTATTTGACAGAGAGAGAGACAGGGAGAGAGGGAACACAAGCAGGGGGAGTGGGAGAGGGAGAAGCAGGCTTCCCGTGGAGCAGGGAGCCCGATGCGGGGCTCGATCCCAGGACCCTGGGATCATGACCTGAGCCGAAGGCAGATGCTTAACGACTGAGCCACCCAGGTGCCCCATAAACTTTTCTTTTTAAAGGAATGGGTTTTTTCTTGAAATGAGCCACTACACAGATACAGAAGATGTAAGAAAATATAAAGGTGGGTTTGCTCTGGTTGAACAAGGGGCGAAGTTTCAACCTTTGCAACGCCCCCACCCATTCCTATACCTTCTTTCCCTCTATATGGGTCTTCTCTATGCAGCACAGTTGAAAACCTCTGCTATTCATTATATCATTTGATCGGAAACAGGACTTAAATGGACATTGATCTGATGGAGAATCTTAGAAGCCAAAGGATTATGTTTACACTAAGATCACATATTTACTTCTAGGAGCTTTTTTCTAAGAAACAGTATGGTCTGATTGCAGGGAAGGTGCTATGCTGTTGGGCGAAGAGATATTTTCTCCAGCTTGGTCTGTATGTCCACTGACGAGACCATGTCTCTGTTTCCATTTTCTTGTCTCTAAAATGGTTATACTAATTAATAGCAACCTCCCTTCTGTTTTCAAGGATACTAAGAAAGGGATCCAAGTTCACTGAATGAATCATTATGCAAAGCCTGAGAGAAATAATGAACCAATTTGAAAATGGATATGGGTAAAGAACTTTCCTTTTATTTTTGACAAGCCAACATTTTCCATGATGCCAATTTTAATATAAAACTTGGCTAATGACTAACTAATAGCCAAAAGTCTTGGCTAGTGACTAATAAAATTGAGTTATTTTACTTTTGGGATTGCAAAAAAAGGCAATTGCTAGTGGGGCAGCCCATAGGGGATTCTTCTGAAGCCAATGAGCCCTTGTTTTCCAAGTAGGGGTAATGTTCTCCCCTCCAGCCCTGTGGGATGGTCTTCCTGGAAAATGATCTCAGCTCAAGCTTCCTTAAAGCTCTACAAGGATAAGCAGATCTTGCATAAGCTATGATGTTTAAAGCCACATGAAGCCTACAGGTTGCTATGCTATGAGAAGTAGGTTATTCCTATGGCAGACCTTTGGTGATTTGGCCCCGACACCTGCTCCCATTAACTGGAAGATTCGATTTAGTATTTCGGGGCCTGGTTTGTTAGGTCTTGACTGGGCACCGAATCTGAGTGTGAGGATCCAGATGGTTATGGATCAGGAGAATTCCAAAAAAACCTTTTGGGATCAACAGAGGCTTACTGGCCTCCTATTTAGCCAAATGAGGCCTTTTAAAAAAATGACTTTTGTCTTCTATCATCGTCGTTTCATTAACAAACTGACATTTAGCTACCCTTACCTATCCCTGCATGGAGGGAGAATTTAATCTACAGCAACAGGCAAACTTTACATTTAAAGTTTGGCTTTGTGAAAATACTCATGACACGATCTTTGTTTCTCTTGTTTTGTGTCTAATTTTAAGAGCCTTGCCACAGACCAGCGCTTGGGAACGCTAGTGCCAGAGAACCGTGGCATGTTATGGCAGATTCCTAAGGGGTCTATTTCATGTTGAATCAATGATCCCATTGGGAAAAACAGTTTCAAGGCCTTTGAAGTGGCTAACTATGAAGTTATTAAGACATTAGACCTTCCATGTGTTTGGTGGTGTTCTTGGTGATTGGGAGATCAGAGATAAGAGGAGGCAGAAGGCGTAATCTCCCTCTCTGATCATTGCCTTAGTGCTGGCCCAAGAGGATATTTTGTCTGTGATTCTGCTTAGGGTCACTCATATGACACCTTGGTTAATCCCAGGGGCAGCCTGTGAACAGCTAAAACCTAACAAAAGAGTATCAAAGACCTCAGTAGGAAATTAGGGTCCCCTGTTCAGTCACTCTGTAAGTATCGTAATTATTATCTCTCTTGGTGGGAGAGATAGGGTCCTCCCCACCAAAGATCACTGTCAGTGGCCAGGTTGGCATCAGGAGACATGGGAGTGGGGTTGCCATCATGACAGCGATATAATTCAGACAGAATCAAGGTGAGGTCAGACCGTGCTGCGCAAATAGGAGGGTGGGAGGCAGCTAGGGCTGGCAGGGCAAAGGCACCAGAGGTAGTGAGGGGGGTTTTGGTAAGCACTAAAATAACAGTGACCTCACTGCCCAGAGATAAAAGAAGCTTTGGAAAGCTCCATTTCCAGGATTCCTCTGGTGGGGCCACAGGGCCAAAGACTTTAACAAAATAATAATAAACTTTATTTTTCAAGAGCAGTTTTAGGTTACAGAGAGATAGCTCAGAAATTATAGAGTTCCCTTGTAAGCCAGTTCCCCCAATCCACAATTTGCCCTATTAATAACATCTTGCATTGGCGTGTGCTATGGTCGGAAAGTTGCTGGCCCCTGAAATTCATCTGTTGAAAACCTCATGCCCAAGGTGATGGTAGCAGGAGATGGAGCCTTTAGGAGGTGATTGGTCATGAGGGGCTGGATGAAATGAGCGCCCTTATGAAAGAGGCTCCAGAGAGATCCCTTTCCCCTCCCCCTTTCCCCTTCTGCCATGTGAAGAGACAACCAGAAGTCTGCAACCAGGAGAGGGCCCTCCCCTGACCAGGGTGGCACACTCATCTTAGACTTTCAGCTTCCAGAACTGTGAACAATGTATGTCTGTTGTTTAGAAACCACCCAGTCTGGGGTATTTTGTTAAGCCAGAACTGACTGAGACAGTGCGGTCCATTTATTACAGTTGATGAACCAGTATTTATACATTATCATTAACTAAAGTCTGTCATTTACATTCGAGTTCACTTTTTGTGTTGTAGGGCTCTCGGGGTTTCAACCACGGTGTAACGAGACGTACCCACCTATAAAACATCACACAGATGAATAGTCTCTCTGCTCTAAGAATCCCCTGTGACCTACCTACACATCACTCACTTCCTCTCCCTCGAACTCTGGGCAACCACTGATTTTTTTTACTATCTTTATAGTTTTGCCTTTTCCAGAATGTCATGCAGTTGGAATTACAGAGTTTATAGATGGTCAGAATGACTTCTCTCATTTAGCCACATGCGTTTAAGTTCCCTCCATGTTTTTCTTAGCTTGGTGGCCCCTTCCTTCCTTCTTTAAATTATTTTTAATTGTGGTAAAATACATATAATATATTTTTATATATGTTATATGTTATATTTATATAATATGTAATATATAAATAATTATATATATTACATATATAATATATATTATATAAATAACTTATATGTTATATATAACTTATATAATGTAATTATATATATAATATATAAAGGTTACCATTTTAGCCATTTTTAAGTGTACGGTTTAGTGTGTGCAACCATCACCACTATCCACCTCCACTTTCTTATTTTGCAAAACTGAAATCCTGTACCCATTGCACTATAACTCCCCATTCCCCATTAGTCACTAGTCCCCCAACAAACACCATTCTACTTTTTCTCTCTATTAATCTGACTACTCTATGTGCCACGTACAGGTGGAACCACAGAGTATTTGTCTTTTTGTGTCTGGCTTAGTTCACTTAGCCTGATGTCCCCAAGGTTCATCCATGTTGTCGCAAATGTCCGAATGTCCTTCCTTTTTAAGACTGAATACTATTCTGGGTGCCTGGGTGGCTCAGTTGGTTAAGCGACTGCCTTCAGCTCAGGTCATGATCCTGGAATCCTGGGATCGAGTCCCGCATCGGGCTCCCTGCTCAGCGGGGAGTCTGCTTCTCCCTCTGACTCTCCCCCTCTCATGCTCTCTCTCTCTCAAATAAATAAATAAATCTTTTTTAAAAAAAAAAAAAGACTGAATACTATTCTACTGCATGTATACCACGTTTTGTTTGAATGTTTATCTAGTCACCTATCCATGGATACTTGGGTGACTTCTATCCTTTGGCTAATGCGAAAAATGCTGCTATGAATATGAGTGTGCAAATATCACCTTAAGACCCTGATGCTGGGTCATATTGTTTTATTTTTAATTAACTAATTTTTTTTTTTTTAGAGAAAGAGAGAGAGAGAGCATGCACGTGTGAGCTGGGGCGAGGGGGGGGCAGAGAGGTAGAAGGAGAGGGAGAGAGAGAATTTTAAGCGGCCTCCATGCTCAGTGCAGAGCCCAACTCGGGGCTTGATCTCATGATGCTGAGATCATGACCTGAGATGAAATCAAGAGTCAGACGCTTAACCGACTGAGCCACCCAGGCGTCCCTACTTTTATTTTTTTGAGCAACATCACACTGTTTTCCATAGTGACTGCACCTCTTTACACATCCACCAACAGTACACAAGTATTCCAATTTCCCCACATCTTTACAAACACTTGTTCTTTTCTGTTAAAAAAATTTTTTAAAGGGCGCCTGGGTGGCTAAGTTGTTAAGCGTCTGCCTTCGGCTCAGGTCATGATCCCAGGGTCCTGGGATCGAGTCCCACATCGGGCTCCCTGCTTGGCAAGAAGCCTGCTTCTCCCTCTCCCATTCCCCCTGCTTGTGTTCCTGCTCTCGCTCTCTCTCTTTCTGTCAAATAAATAAATAAAATCTTTAAAAAAATTTTTTTTAAATAGTAGCCATCTTAATGGGTGTGATATCATAAGGGTACCTCATTATCATTAATAGCTCATTTCTTTTTATCTCTGAATAATATTTCATTGTGCATAGATGTACCATAGTTTGTTCACCCACTGAAGGACATCTTGGTTGCTGCCAAGTTTGGGCAATTATGAATGGGCTGCTATAAATATTTGTGTGCAGGGGTTAGTGTGGACATACATTTAAAGTTCATTTGGAAAAATACCAAGGAGCATGATGGCTGGAGCATATGGTAAGACTATGTTTAGCTTCGGGGCGCCTGGGTGGCTCAGCCGGTTAAGCGTCTGCCTTCGGCTCAGGTCATGATCCCAGAGTCCTGGGATCGAGCCCCGCATCGGGCTCCCTGCTCCACAGGAAGCCTGCTTCTCCCTCTCCCACCCCCCCTGCTCATGTTCCCTCTCTCGCTGTGTCTCTCTCTGTCAAATAAATAAATAAAATCTTAAAAAAAAAAAAAAAGACTATGTTTAGCTTCATAAGAAACCCCAACTATCTTCCAAAGTGGCTGTGCCATTTTGTATTTCCACTCATTAACACTGTTACCCATATCCCTTGACTGTCCTGCTCTTGGCTGGCGTGTTCTGGGAAAGAAAAGCTGCAGATGGATCACTGACAACTGGAAAAATCTTATTTTTATGCTCCTTCAACATAACCTTCAATCAACCAGCCCCCTGGAGAGTGAATTTGGACTGAACTGAGGCAAAAATTACTTGGCTTTTGGTACTGGCCGCCAGAATCCATTTTCTGTAGAGATTAAAGTATATTAAGGAAATCAGAATTTGAACACTCCCCAAAATAAAACTCACAATGCTGAGCCGAAGGTACAAATCAGTTAAGTGCTAATATTCTTTTCTAGTACACTTTCTATGCTATTAATATTGGGTACATTTCAATGTTTGGGGCCCTTTGTTTCACAGAAATTTATTTATTTTTCAGGTAAGGGAAGATAGTAAAGGGCTCTTCCCGAAAGTTTGAGTCCGGAACTCAGAATTTAAAAATATCAGCCTCTTTGAGAATGTTCAGAATTGTTTTTATAGGTAGGATTTCGAAATTAAAATGACTCTTACTAGGTACATTCGCAACAGAAATGAATACATATGTTCACCAAAAGACCTGTAAGAGTTCTCAGATGACTGTTATGTAATAATCCAAAATAAACAGCAATCCTAATGTCCGCCAATGGTAGAATGGATAAGTCAAATGTGGTATCTTCATACCATGAAATCCTATGTGGCGAAAGGAATGATCGAACTGCAAATACACAGTGCAACTGGATACCATTCTGTTTTAATTACTATAGCTTCATACTATACATATCTTCCAGCACAAACCTACCCTCATTTTTCTTCCTTATGTATGAAGGTACAGAGTAGTTACTATCTTAGTACACTTTAGTCATTGACATTCACTCTGGCCATGTCCCCGTGAGTGTGTGTGTGTGTGTGTGTGTGTGTGTGTGTGAGATACACATGACTTATTTTGCTGGGTGTTGGGGATATAAAGGAGTTTAACATGAAATACCAGCTCTGATGGACTTTACGCTACTGAGCAGAAAAGATGTATTGTCAGAAAGTGTAAAGAACTAACTGCATGTGTTAAATCACAAAGCAAAACAGTGGTAAGAAAGAGGTGTTGTAAGATAATGACCTTCTGTTAAAGTACTAAGTGCCCTCCGACACTGACTTTTCTGCCTCCCTCTTCCACATTTAATGATTCCACCTGGATCATCCAGGACAATTTCCTTATTTTTAGGTAAGCTGATTAACAGCCTTAATTCCATCTGAAACCTTAATTCTTCCTTGCCATGTTGATGGTTAGTTTTATGTGTCGGCTTGGCCTGGCTATAGTACCCTGTTAGTCAATCAAAACCCGTTTCTAGGTGTTGCTGGAAGGTATTTTGTAGGTGTGCTTCGCATCTAGAATCAGTCGATCTTAAGGAGATTACCCTCAATAATTTGGGTGGGCCTCATCCCATCAGTTGAAAGATCGGAAGCAAACACTGAAGTTTCCCTGAAGAAGAGGAAATTCTGCCACGAGACTGCAGTATCAACTACTGCCTGAGATTTTGGACTTGCTACCCCTGACAACTGTGTGAGCCAATTCCTTGAAATGAATTTCTCTCTCTCTCTTTCTCTGCCATATATATATGTGTGTGTGTGTGTGCATGTATACACACACATATATTTATACATAAAATAACATATAATTAAAATATTATATTAAAATTATATTAAAATATAATTTAAAAAATATAAAATAATATATAAAAAGATATATTATTTTATATATATATATTTCCTCCGTATGAGGCAGAATAATGGTCCCCCCAAAGATGGGGCTATGTATGTATTGTGTCACATCCAGCTACCAAGTTTGATATTTTCCCTGTATTCAGGGAGATACCATTGAAGAGATTTGAATAGGAACTGATGTGGTGAAAGGTTACTTTTACAATGGTGCATTGGTTATATGGAAAGAGAGACACCAGAAAAAGGTAGAAACAAATCTACATATGAGATAATGTGGTTCTGGGTCAGAGTGGGTGGTCCTGGGAATGAAAAATGGAGTAAGGTTTTTCAAAGACTTTGGAAATAAAAATGAGTAAAGGTGCAATTAATTTTATACGGAGGTAGAGGGTAGGGCAGAAAAGGGATTTTGAGCCAGAGTCACACTGAGAAAGAGATTCAGCTAAGGTACAGCAACCGTGCCAGGAATTTAAGTAGGTCACATTTAATACAAAGAATTGTTACCTAGGGGCACCTGGGTGACTCTGTAGGTTAAGCGACTGACTTTTGATTTTGGCTCAGGTCATGATCTCAGGGTGGTGAGACACAAACCCGCCTGGGGCTTGTGCTGGGCATGGAGCCTGCTTGAGATTCTCTCTCTCCCTCTGCTCCTCCCCACCCATCTTTCCCTCCCTCTAAAAAAAAAAAAAAGAATTGTTACTTAGTAAAAAGGCAGTTCCCTAGATGAAATAAAGCCCTAGTGGAGTACGCAGAGAGCAAACACAGAAAGCAGCTACTACAGCTATGAAGGAGGGAATGTGAGCAAGAAAAGAACTTAGAAGAAGAGATCCCTGCCCTCCACCAGTTTGGATCCAGTCCTCTTTGGTGAGGGCATGAAAGCCACAAAACAGCCCCGGGGACAGGGGACACGCCCCGGGGGTCTGGGCAGCAGCTGGTCTGAGGCTGCGGAGGTGAGCGCTGCAGAGGAGGGGACAGTCCCCGCCTCCTGCTTCGCCAGGCAGTGTCCCTCCGGCGCCCCCTGTTGGCCAAGCCAAACATCGAGCTAAGTGGCGGAGGAGGAACATCTCCAGGGGCCAATTCCAGTGTTATAAAGCCGGGCAAAGAAAGGCGGATTTGGAGCTAAGGCAACCAATGAGGAACGAGCACAACTTCCTCTAGATGAAACCTTGCTTAAAAAATAGTAAATAATTGAGAAGAACACAGATGATATTTCTTTGTTCCTATGCCTTGCTTTTCACTAAGAAGTAGTGATAGTATTGCATCACAGTAAAATCCTGACTTTTATATACCTCTGGGGACAAAGAGTGGAAAATGAAAGCAGGCCAACTTTACTAAAAGAGAATTGGAACCGGAAGAAGGTGAGACGACTAGAAGCAGAGCACTTGGTGAGTCACGGGGAGAGCAGGACACAGCTCACCGTGTAAAACATCTTTCATTATTTCCTACATCACTTATGCTGTTTGTATGATGGGAGGAGGGAACAAGTGTGAGTTGATTTAATATGTGACAAAAGGAGGGAAAAGCTGGCGTGCTGGCTCCTTCTTCATGTGCGGGGGCTGCTGGGGGGAAAGGCAGCTTCTCTCTCCCTTGATCGCCTTTCCAGTCGTTGGCCATCTGTCTCTCCGAGTCTCCTCTTCTCCAGGTCAGATACGGATGGCACCTCCAGAAGACATGGACCCCACGTTGCTGTTCATCATGTGGCCTCGGTCCAAACTGTTCACTTCCTTGAAACATACTTTCTATATTTGTAAAATGGAGGGTTTTGAGAGCTGGAGATTTCTAAGAGTCTCTTGTCGCTGTCGAAGCTTCTAGTAAAAAACATCGCCTTGTTATAGTCCTTTCTCGCTCATGAATGGGCCATATTATGCCTACAACTGCCTCATAGCATGATGTCTGGAACTAAACTCCTGCATCTGGGGCCCAAGTGAGGTGTGCGGGAAGCTCCCAGGTTAGATGTTTTCAAGAACTTTTTGGAAAACACAGCATACTTTCTGAGCATGTTGGGTTCAGCTCTGTTTGACTTCTTTTGCCCATAATATACACAGAAAAGGAGAACAGATAGTATAATACAGAATTAAAGATGGAGAGGCCCATCAGTCTCCATCATGGAGTGTAAATTTTCTTCTTATTTGCGGAGTCATCCAGCTCAGTCCTGTGGCCATCTGTGTACTCAGAAGACGCTGGTTGAAGTAAGTGGATTATGCATGTTTCCATTTCTGGTAGTTACATTTATTTTTTTTAAAAGACTATTTGGTCTAGAAAAGTTAGATGGTGTTTCGGCTTGAGCCTCATAACTTTCATAACTTGACGGAAGTCATAAGAAACTTTGGATCGTATCTGTTAATTTTCACATTCGAAACTTCTATTTTACTCCACACGACGAAAGGGAGTAAGGTTTGATTCTTGCTCACGAGCTCCACAAGCAACTTGTGGAGAATGCAGAGTACCGATCTGTAAATTGGAAGAAGGAATGTATCGGACAAGCAGATCGCAGAATGTCTACCATATGATACCTGAGATACCATTGAAGAGATTTGAATGGGAAGTGATGTGGTGAAATATTACTTTTTACAAAGGGGTACTCTAGCCCCCCTTGGAGGAAGCCTCTGTCCACAGTCACTGATGAAAGGGGAGGCCAGTGGGCATGGTGTGATCGCATCCCCACCTCCCACCCTACTCCTGTTATGGACCAAGAATGGGAATTTGACCTAAGGACTGCCATTCAATAAGCTGGTCAAACTTCCCCTCATCACAGAGAAAGTTTGCTGAAACCCAAAGGTTATTATGAAAAATGAGGTATGGGAAACTCCTGATGGGCTGGGTTCTAGGTAAAGTCAAGAAGGAGTCATGGAAATGGTGAGTCAAGAGAAGTTAAGTGGTAGAGAAAGGACAGACAGAGTAAATAGAAAGAACCAGCCAGTGGACCAGAGGGAAAAGAGGTCCTAAGATTCAGAGCACTCTCAAAAACCTGGTGGTCTGGTTGTGTTCTACCTGCTATAAATACTCTAAAAGCATACACTTGGCAGAACTCCAGTGTCAAATATTGCTAAATTGCTGATATTTACGGTAACCAGATAAACGTGGTGTCTCTCCCCCCACCCCCCACCCCCTCATCTCCCTTCAATCCTAGCTGGACACCTAATACCATCTGACTTAAAAATTTTTATTATTATTATTTTTACTTTTCTGAAAGGAGCTCTCCTTCTGCCCCATTCTCAACTATTCCAGTCCTTTGCCTAGCTGCCTTCCTTCTACCTTAGTAGATAGTCTTATCTTCTTAGTTGAGACAATGAGGGCCCTTAGTATTCTCTTCCTGAAACTTGTCTATGCTTGATAGTGTATCTTATATGTACTTATAAGGTATATATGAAGTTTAATATATATATGTTTTAATATTATAAATGTGATAATTTATAATGTCTATGTATCACATCTAATATTTATGCTGTGATGTAATTATGTGATTAGATTTTATAATCTCTCTATTTTGTGATCATATATCCTTTTGAAATGTTATTCTTTTTATAATGTTTATTATATAGAGAACTGTGTTAATCACTGTCTAGCTGAAGGCTGTTTCTCTAGGACAAGAGAGAGGGGTTGGGCGGATGTTGGAGGGACAAGTCCACCACTCAGAAGGATTTACACACCGAATGGAAAACAAAGAGACAGAGATTAACATCCACATTCTGAAAGCAATAACCCAGCACAGTGCTCAGTAAATGGCTTGGTAAAAAATTTCATTTTATTTCCTGAATAAGCATCAAATCCACCAGATGGGGCTCTAATGTTCTTTTAGTTCAACGACGGAAAATTCCAAGCATTTACTATTATCTTTAGAGAAAGAAAATATATTTCCCATATTAAAAGAATTTGCTTGAGATAGGGTTACGCCTTAATAAGCATTATCATTGTTTAGTATCTTTTAATGTTATAAGGTGATTTATATAGAAAGTGGCCAATTTGCTGAAAATTGAGGCATCCAAATAGTCAAATTAAATCAATTTAAGTAGTTCTGAGTTAAATCCTTTTGCAAGCCTTCTTTTAGGGAAACAAGGACATATTTCACACACAAGTAGATGTATATTGCTACAGGACTATTCCATCTTTGGAGTCACTGACATAATTTAAAATGTGAATTGTTTAAAATGATATTAAATCATTGTGAAATTTATCACAGCAGCAATATACTCAGCCCAGTCCAGCTATTTTGATAGGTTATGCTTTAAGTGTTGGAAATTGAGATTTATTTATTTATTTATTTATTTATTTTCAGGGCAGGGATGTGTGCTCTCCAAAGAAAACATTTTGCTTCTATTTTTCTGAGGTTTGGATTTGGAAATTTGAGTCTCTTCTTGGACTCCTTTCTCCATGACTCATAACTTTTGTTCAGTCTGGAAAGAATGCCAACTTGGGAGCTACATCTGAATTTTGACTGAGAGAGTGGTTGGGTCAAAATCACAATCTTGAGACAGAGCTGGGTTGGATCCATAATGTCATTCAGTGGGAAGAGCCCTGTGTTAGGACCAGGAGCCAGGCTCTCATGCAGCCTCAGGCCAGCCAGTCATGAAGGACCACCCGCACTGGCGACGAAGATGATTGCTAACACTCATCCAACGTGTCTGTATGTTAACCATTTTGTCCTCCTTCCATTGGCTTCCTGGGTCTGGCTGGAGCTCCCTTTGGGAAGGCCAATTCTCCAGAGAAGGTGGCAGCTGAGAGCCCAGCAGCCGACACGCACAGCAGCGTGGGGGATGGGTGCACATCTGTCCTTTTTTGTCGCTAGGGTCACCGGCTGCCCAGCCCCACGAGGACTCACGGGACAGTGATACCTCCTGGAGCTGAGCAACGCCACACCCACAGCCCTGTTTGTACTAATCTTCTAAAAGGGAAAGTGGTGTAGATTGTAAAGATTAGTGAACTTGTATTTCCAGTGTTTGAATTCCAGGAAAACTGTAAGTACATAAACAGTCTAAATTGGCCCCAATGGAGTTAGTTGCCTTTTTTTTTCTCACATTTGTAGCTGAAACATTAAAAGTATCAAATATACATGCTTGTTTAGAGCATTAGATGTATTTGTCACGTCTGGTGCCATGGCCAGCGATGGGAAGGATTTCTGAGGAAACTCCAGGGGGTAAGAACCCACAATCCCCGCGCCCCCCTCCCACCTTTGGAGTGGGGCTGGCT
Source organism: Leptonychotes weddellii (assembly GCF_054177405.1). Classification (NCBI taxonomy): domain Eukaryota; kingdom Metazoa; phylum Chordata; class Mammalia; order Carnivora; family Phocidae; genus Leptonychotes; species Leptonychotes weddellii. Next base: position 164,261,671 of record NC_138371.1, on the reverse strand, counting down.
CAGTCTACTGCTGGTGAGGCCAGTCGGGGAGGCAAAAAGCAAGTTCTGGAAGGCATGATGATTACCTAGCGTCAAGTGCCTCTTAGAGGCTGGAAGCTCTGTGAGAAATACCTTCCAGGGATTCTCTCTGACGTGTCCATCATCAGAGCATGCAGGCATCATCATCACACCCAGTTTACAAGTGAAGATATGACCTGCCCCAGGGCAGGCTGCCATGACAGTAGACAGGCATTCGGCGCTGGTGGGCTTGTTCTGGGAAATAAGAGGGTGCTCATGAGAAATGAGCTGCTGAGAAGCAGACAGCACTCAGAGATCTTCCAAGAAGGCAGACGACCTCAGGGAACTCATCAAGGTGATGAGAGAGAAAGGAATCACGTTTATTGAGCGCTTATTATGTAGCAGACTCTGACACGTGTAGAGAACAGCTCATGGGTAGTGAGGAAGGACACAGGCTTTGGGATCAGAGGACCAGAGTTCGCATCCCAATTCAGTCATTTCCCAAGCTGACTGTTCTGAGCACGTTCCTGAGTTCTCTTGAAAGAAACCTATAAGCCTCAGTTTTTAACCTTTACAGTGGAAATGCGTTTTCCCGGTGTCACAGAGCATTTCGAAAGATCAACTGACCACTTGCATAAAGTGCTTATTTCACAGGTAGGAGGGAGCCACTTCCCAAGATTACAGAGTGGGTACAAGGTGGAAAGGGAAGACTGGCCCGGGTCTCTCTGACTTTGGGCTCCCCGGATTGCAATACACGGTCGAGAAGAAGCAAAGAGGAGATGTGGTTGAAGGGGTGAGCTCATGCCCATACAGTCGCTCTCCCTCTCTGGCCTCACCTGCCACAGCTCTTCTCCCACTGTTGACTCTACTTCTTGAACATGCCAGGCTACCTCCAGCCTTCGAGTGTTGGCAGTAGCTCGAATGCAAATTGGAATTCCATTGTCCTGGCTCCTGCTTGACTCACTCCCTTACCCCCTTTATATGCTTGCTGAGATTTTACCTTCTCATGAGGTCTCCCCTTCCCAGCCTGACCACCCGTGGAATTCTCAATATACTTTTTCTTCTGGGGCGCCTGGGTGGCTCAGTCATTAAGCGTCTGCCTTCGGCTCAGGTCATGATCCCAGGGTCCTGGGATCGAGCCCCGCATCGGGCTCCCTGCTCCGCGGGAAGCCTGCTTCTCCCCCTCCCATTCCCCCTGCTTGTGTTCTAATCTCTTTGGATCACATATTCTTTCATTCATTCATTCCTAAGTGTCTGCCATGTACCAGACACCGTTTTTTGTCCTGAAGATGCAGTAGAGAGGAACACAGAAGTTAAATGTCTTTTCTCATAGGGCTTACATTCTAATATGGAGAGACAAACAATAAACAAAATCCAAATCCACTTTTAAACCATATTTTTAAACTATTTTAATGTTACTTTCTATGTTCAATTCTGGCTTTGAGGGTGTCTGTGCTGTCTTCCTGGTACAGCATAAAAGCAATATCCCGCACATATTCTTGATTCGCCTCTTGGGTTAGCAATGCTTCATCAAACTGTGACTAAACTAGCATCTGCTTTATTTGCCTATGGCAAAAATAATCATATTACCATTTAGTTTTCTGATATGACTAGAAAACTGATCATAAAATATTAGATTCATGATATAGTGTATACCTTTGCAATTCTATGAATTCTTTAACATCTAAGCTGGTTTTTGAAAAATGTGTAGCAAGGTAATATCAAATAAATATGCATTTTTATAGCAAAAGTTGATTGAGTCTCCCTGATTAGTCATTTAACTTGCTTTCATTTAAATCAAACCTATCGCAAAAAACATGAAAATTCTTTGAAAAATGTAAAATTCAATACACAAATATAAAGGGTTGTCAAGGATTTTAATAAAGAATCTGACTCTATTTTTTGACATATGATTGCTGGCAGCTTTTAAGCTTCACCCTCTCTCTTCTTCTTGTGCCTTATATTTAGGCAAGCTGATAAGAAAGCCTGGGTGCTGTCTCCTTTGGTACCGGCAGGAGGCTCAAACCAGCCCAGGGTAACCTTCCTCCTTCCCCTCCCCCCCAACCACAATAAAACCCCAGTCTCCTTTCCCTGCTCTCTCAGGCCATTTTTAGACCAGCTTGGGAGTCCTATTTTGCTCTCCCCAGAAAGCCTCATAATGTAGGTAATAAAACTTTCCATACTCTCTTGGGGTGTGTGTGTGTGGCATCATCAGTCTTGACATCTGAACCAAATCTTGAGTAAGGGTCCATCTGATTCTAAAGACTGGCCACAAGAATGGCTTTCCAGAAAACATCAGGGGAAGCACCCTTCCCATTGTTTATAGCTTTTAAACATCCATAAATATTTTGCTAAGTTGGTTTATTTAAAACAATCCCGGTGGAACAATAGTTATTAGCAACATCCAGTTGTCTGTTGGAGCTTGCCTTCCCAGCCCCACCCAGGTCTGGAACCAGCCCTGAACTTCCAGGGATCGGGAATCAGATGTGTCTCAGTACCCCTTGTGTTTGGCTGAGCCATGGACACACATGTATCTACTGAGTTCCAGCCTTCTCCTTAGTCCTGTTGAGATGATCCAATCTATACACAGCCTCAATCTCTCTCCTGAGCCAGGAATCTTGACCTGAGCCACACTTCTATTGAGGAAGGGAACCTTAACAATTTCCCCAGCTGTGCACTGCTTTCTATTGTTCCAAGTACTAACTAGATAGTCTGTTGATGGACTGATTGCCTAAGAGCAGACCAGCTGTTGCGGTGTCTCGCCATTCAGACAAAACCTCCCCAGATGCTGTCTGCCCCCAAGCAAGCAGGTTTTCCATGGTCCTTTGGACACAGTGGGCTGGGCTTTTTGGTTATCCTATGCAGGGACTGGCCCTACGGCATTGGCAATTTCCCTAGCCCCATCTCTCTCAGGCTTGGTTTCTGTATTCATCCTTCCTTATATCCCAGCATATATGTATATCCCGCCCTCCCCTACTCTGAATGCATACATAAACACAGACATATTCATTCTACCCGTGTTTCTTTTGTCTTAGTATGTCTTATGGTCAAGTATTTTACATATGGATTTATTTTTTAAAAAGATTTTATTTAGGGGCACCTGGGTGGCTCAGATGGTTAAGCATCTGCCCTGGGCACAGGTCATGATCTCAGGGTCCTGGGATTGAGCCCCATGTCGGGCTCCCTGCTCGGCGGGAAGCCTGCTTCTCCCTCTCCCTCTACTGCTCCCCCTGCTTGTACACTCTCGCTCTCTCTGTCGAATAAATAAATAAAATCTTTAAAAAAGAAGATTTTACTTATTTCAGAGAGAGAGGGTAGGGGGAGAGAAAGAGATTCCCTGCTGAGCAGAGAGCCTGACACAGGGCTCCATCCCAGGACCCCGAGATCACAACCTGAGCCGAAGGCAGATGCTTAACTTACTGAGCCGCCCAGGTGCTTCTACATATGGATTTAAATTTTGTGTTTTCCTTGACTAATTTCTTATGTCATGATTCTACATTATGCTTATTTACCTAACCGGTCAGAGAATTACTAAAAGTTACTTTCTAGTCATATTTGCCTCCATGCATAGCTATTTATAACTATCCTGTGAGAACTCCTAGACCCTCTTTTTTAGTGCATACTGGTGAGACTGACCTCAGGAGGGGCATAATATATCAGAACTTCTCAAGGCCCCAAATATTCCCCAAATGCCATAAAAGATGCTTTACAGCTTCGTCTTTCATGTTAGATATATACTGCTATGTAATTCAATATTACCTCACAACTTGGTGGCTTTAAGCAATAAACATTTGTTATCTTATACAGTTTCTGTTGGCCAGGTATTCAGGGCAGGTTAGTTGGGTGTTTCTGGTTTAGTGTCACTCATGAGGGTGTGGTCAGGACATCCACCAGAGCTGTAATCATCTTAAGACTTGACTATGGCTAGGGGATCCTTCTCCATTTGGCTCACTCATATGGCTATGGGCAGGAGGACTCAGTTCCTTTCCACATGGACCTCTCTCCACAGGCTTCCCGAGTGTCCTCCAGACATTGAAAAAGCAGCTTGCTTTTTCCCCCCACAGGGAATGATCCAAGAGCAAGCAAGATGGAAGCAGCTCTGTTTTATAACCTAGCCTCAGAAGTCATACACCTTCATTTTTGCAATATCCTATTGCTTGCCCAGGTCCGCCCTAGTTGGTGTGTGAGGGGATGACTCGAAGGCATGCATGTCAGGAAGTGGGGATCACTGGGGATAACTCGGGCGTGGGCTACCACACCACTTTAGCTTAAGATTTGATCAATTCAGCTACAAAACTCTATACCATCCAGCTCTTCTTTTCTCTCCAGTCATCCCTTGGGCTAGCTGCTGGGTAGTTTGAAGATTAGCTGCTCCCAGTTTTCCAGTCAACTGTAGTGAAGGGGGGGTCTTGTGGTATAAACCTACTTGTTGCAGCTGATGGATCATATACGACAGGGCTCTTTTCTAAAGAGAGGCTAGATATGAGGCCACCCCTAAAGGACATCTTCAGGATTCACTTGATTTCAACAAAAAACTCTGAGAAGGGAGAAAATAAGATATAGGGGATGGGAAAAATGAGCAAACTGGGCTCGCTCACCTTTTTCTCAGAAACCCAGCCTACTAGACACCTTTACTTTTCCATTCGGTGTGTGTCAGGATTGCAGTACTGGGCTATGGCCAGAAGAGGGCAGGCTTCTGCGAGCCAGAGACTGCAGGCTAACATCTTCAGAATAAAGGACGGGTAGAATCATAACATTTCTGAGTTGGAAGACCCTGAAAAAAATCTATTAAGACCTTCTTATTTCAAAGATGATAAAACGGAGTCCCCCAGAGGAGAAAGCAGCTTGTTCAAGGACTGTCAGCTTGCAAGTGACGTGGTTGGGATTTGAACTACTAGCTCCTGGACCATTTTTCCTTTCATTATACTAAAGTTCTTCCCTTTTAGTTAGAATTGCTTGAAAAATGGCCATTCATGTTTTAGGCAAATGGAAAGGATTAGGCATACTTCATTATTTCTCAAATTTGAGCAAAAGGACAATAAAAGTTTTGAGATTTTAATTTTTGACTTACATCTTTTTTATATTGTTTTGCTGAAATTCAGACCAACATAAAATTTGGATTAAAAGGCCTTATATTTATAGCTCTTGTAAAATGATTCATTAAAATCAAATTCATATAGTTAATACAAATAAAAATTTAAAAACTAAGTTGACAACATTAACTGGATGTGGGATATGTTGTCATTCCTTGAGTTTAGCTAAAACTGAACTGCTATTTACTATCTGAATGTGGTAATAGGGTTGCTCGGCCTATACCCCCATGGGTAGTGCGGTTAATCAGTTTTCCCACCACCTTTTCCCTATTCAAAGTGTGACAAACCTTCATTTGTATAGTGGGCTGTTTTATCATTAATTTGTTCTCATTTAGTGAAAATGCTTCATTTATGGATTAATCTCACTTCTTTTCTCCTTAGCTTGGATGGGTCTACTTTTCTCCTACACAACTAATCATGAACGCAAACACGAGCAATGAAATCCGGGGAGATAATTGGTTATAAGGTGATTACCCAGAGATTATATTTATATTAATTTAAGCACTGAAATGAAAACAGACTAGAAAAAAAAAAATCAGAGAACTTGCAACTCCCTGAAAATATGAACACAAACCCTCATGCTGAAATTGGAGAAGACATTGCGTCATGAGTTTGTTTTTAGTCCTGATCGTATGTTCTGGACATGCTATTGTTATCAAGACTTATCTTGATGTCAAAGGAAACAAGAAGAGTCAGGAACAATTTGTACAGTTGTTGATGATGATGTCTTAATTGCAGAGCTAGTTAGTGAATGCACAGAGAAGAACACAGGCATCCTTTGCCTTCTCTGGAGACATCCCTGAGGACAGGTAGCCAGTTTGAGGCAGAAGGCTGGGTCTCCAGACAGCTCAGTGATGGGCTCTATTCTGTTACTGGGCATTGCTCTGACCTTGCGGGGTAACTGAATACCCAGTAAGACGTGCCTCAAACCAGACGCTGTGTGTGATATGTGCCCCAGGTACCAGGACCTGCTTCTAACAAATGATGCCTTTCGGATGACTCTAAACATCAGAGTGTCCTGCCCGAACAGTCTCGCAAAATTTACTTGGCTTAAGCATGTTTTTGGTTTAAAAACATCAGTGCTGCTCTACTTTCTGAGACTGAGGAGCAGGATTCCACAACCAGGGCCCACATCAAGAGTGGATTTTGTGGCTCACCCTCTCAACGTTGTCCCTTCTGTTCACAGGCACCGCTTCTACGAACCAGTGGGAGGAAGCAGGAACACATTGTTCCCATTTCGCTGTAGCTTAAGGAGAGAGAAAAGAGGCAAATGAGGGGTTTAGGCTGAATTAATTAAGCCCAACACATTTCAGTAGAAAATTTAAAGGTGTGAATGTTTGAGAAGTTTAGATGAACATTTTATATTCACACCCCCATCTCCACCTGTTGAAATATTTCTCTCTTTTAGGCTTCTCTCCAAAGCTACTTTTCCCTGAAGACTTTCTGGACTCCCATAAGATGGGGTTCAGCCGCCCCTAATGCCCATGGCCATTTCGTGGGGGAGAGGGGACCCTGCTTAAAACACTGCTTTGCCCAAGGTTGTACATTTCCTTCAAGACAGGTCATCCTCAGAGTGCTTTGTAGATGGTATGAACTTGATGAGAGCTGGTTAGAGCCCAGAACACTCTGAATAACAACCAAACATTTACAATGTAATGGCTTTGCCGTGGCTACTTTAGTTTTCTTAGCGAGGTTCAAAACCAAAATATTTCACATGGCTGTGGGCTCATAGAAAGAGAGAAAGAGAGAATAGAGAGCTTCAGTCTCAGCCTCATCATCAAGATGCAGTTAGACAGCTGCTTCGAAGAAGAGTTGAAATCCTGCTAAGGAAGCTGAAAGCATACTTTGATTTGGGGAGGAAAGTGTGCCTCAGTAAGAACACACAGAATCATTGGTGGTGGGCCCTGAAATGCTGATTTTCCTCTCTTCACGACTAAGGTGTTTAACTGAGAAGGATTCCCTCCTGCCTGACCAGGTACATTCCTGGCTTGGCTTGATTTTTTGTATGGGATCCCTTCTTGGCGATAGCCTTTCCCTTGGGAACAGTGGTCAGCGGTGGAGCTCACAGCAGAAAAATCGCTGAAAGGGAAGGCACATGACAGGAGAGTGAGAATCCCAGCATGTGATCGCTTAGGGATCCAGGAGAAATGAAATAGTTGCTCAGGCCATGTTACAGAGATACAAATAATTATTATCCTCTGATTCCCCTACTCTTTCTGTCTCCTCATTTCTGACCTTACAGGACTGTGAATGGACTTAATCAAGGCTCTTGATTGCAGGAGAAGTCTGTGATTAAGATTTAATAATAAATCATGGCTAAAGCACTCCTTGCCAGCAGACTCTGGGCCTGCCAATGTTAGCGCTGGATGCACAGCACTCCACACATCCGGCGCTGGCTTTGGACATGTGATGAAGGATGGTTAAGTGATTTTCTCGGGTAGAGGTGGGGAAAGGGAGGAGGGAGAAGAAGGAAGTCCCCAAATATAGGCTCACCAAGTTTTCATTTTAACAATGTCCGGAAGCTTTAGAGCTCAGGGAGTTTAACCTCCCATCTGATTGATTCATTTATTCAACTAATATTTACTAAGTGTTTATCATGTGCTGTGGGTACAACAGTGAACAAATCAGATAAAAAAAACCAAAAAACAAAAACAACCTTGCCTGCGTAGAGCTTACATCTAGTAAAGGAGGACCAGTAATAAGCATATGCACAATTAAATTATGCAATATAATAGAAAGTGATATGTGCTGTGGAAAAAATGAAATAGGGAGGGAGCTAGAGATAGTGGGGTGAATGTGAGCAGTGTTGTCATTATAAATAGGATGGTCCTCCTTGACAAGGGGTTATATAACATTTGTTGAACACTTGTGTCAAGGAACTCATTACCTCATAACGGAGCCTCTCAGTTTTGGAGTGCCTTCCTAGAAGTCTTTTTCATATATTGAGTTGAATCTGCTTTCCTGCAAAATGAAAAAAATGAAAGAGGTAAAAAGTAATCCATACAAAATGTAGCTAAAGAGAAAACAAGTAACAGTCAATAGGACACATAAAGAAAAAATAGCAAAATAGTAGATTTAAACCTAACTGTAAAAATAATCACCTTAAATATAAATGGTCTAAACACCCAATTAAAAAGCAGATATTTTTAGATTAGATTAAAAGCAAGACCCAACTTTATACTGCTTACAAGAAACATACTATAAACACACTTTAAATATAAAGACACAAATACAATTAAGCTAAGTGTGGAAAAGGATAGAGCATGTTAATATTAATCAAAAGAGAGCAGAAGAGGCTATAATATCCAACAAAGCAGATTTCAGAGCAAAGAAGGTAACAGAGAGAGAGAGCCGTCATTTCATAATGGAAAGGAGTCAAAAGAAACTACGGAATAATACGCCTCATAGATGCAAAAAATCCTGACAAAATTGATCTGATGAACACAAGGTTGGTATAACATTTGAAAGTCAATCAGTGTCATTCGCCATATTAACAAAATAACAAAAGAGAAACCATTTAATCAGCTCTGTAGGTGCAGAAAAAGCACTTAACAAAACTCAACATTCATTCCTGATATGAGCTCCCGGAAAACTAAGACTAGAAAGGAACTTTCTCAACATGATAAAAGGCATCTATGAAAAAATCTATAGGTAGCATTCTTAACAGTGAAAAACTCAAGATCAGGAATAAGGCAAAGACGTCTGCTTTCATTGCTTCTATTCAACATTATGCTGGAGGCCTAGGCAGTGCAACAGGCAAGAAAAAGAAATAAATGACATCCAGACTGTGAGGGAAGAAGTAAAAATGTATTTATTTGCAGATGATATAATCACTTGTGAAGGAAAGCTGGTGAAATCTACAAAAGAGCTACTAGATTAATTAGTGAGTTTAGGAAAGTTGCATAATACAAGATCAATATATGAAAATTCATTGCATGTCTGTAAACTAGGAATGAATAATCCAAAACTGAGATATAATACAAATAAACATTAAAAATATCAAATACTTAGGGATATATCTGCCAAAAGATATGCAATGCCTGTACACTGAAAACTATCAAACACAGTTGAGAGAAATGAAAGAAGACCTAAATAAATGTATTTATGGGTCAGAAGATTAAATATTGTTCAGATGTCAATTCTCTCCAAATTGATCTATGGATTCAACACAATCTCAAACAAATCCCAGCAGGAATTTTTGTAAAAATACACAACCTGGGGCAGCTGGGTGGCTCAATCCGTTAAGCGTCCGACTCTTGAGTTTGGCTCAGGTCATGATCTCAGGGTTGTGAGATCGAGCCCCATGTTGGGCTCCACACTGGGCCTGGAGCCTGCTTAAGATTCTCTCTCTCCCTCTCCCTCTGACCACCCCCTCCAGGTAACATGCACTTTCTCTTTATAAAAAAAAAAAAAAGAAAAAAGAAAAGAAAAGAAATACACAACCTAATTTTGCAATTCTTATGGAAATGCAAGGAACCTAAAATGCGCAAGGGAACTCTGACAAAGAACAAAAGTACTAGCTGATTCAAAAATTATTACAAAATTTACAGTAATAAGGATAGTATAGTATTACAATAAAGAGAGACATATCAAAGAAATAGAATAGAAAATCCAGAAATAGATCTGTACATATATGGACAATTGGTTTTCAACAAAAGATCAAAGCTGATTCAGAGTAGAAAGGATAACCTTCACAAGATAATATACATGCAAAGCGATATTTTTTTGCTTAAAAATTAAGGAAAGTATGCCATTATTTCTTGGAGACCTTTAGTTACCTTGGAGCAGAATTACTTTTTTTTTTAAAAAACAGCTCATTGAGTATAATTGATACACAGAAAACTTGCGTATTTAATGTATACAATTCGATGAGTTTGGACATATGCATGCACCTGTGATATGCTCACCAGAATCAACCTCCAACGAACCATGAGAGACGATGGACTCTGAAAAACAGGCTGGGGGTTCTAGAGGGGAGGGGGGTGGGAGAATGGGTTGGCCTGGTGGTGGGTATTGAGGAGGGCACGTTCTGCATGGAGCACTGGGTGTTATGCACAAACAATGAATCATGGAACACTTCATCTAGAACTAATGATGTAATGTATGGGGATTAACATAAGAATAAAAAAAAAAAAGAATCAACCTCCAAAATTTTCCTTGTATCCCTCCCCACCTTCTGTATAAGACACTTAACATGAGATCTACCCTCTCAACAAATTTGTAAGTGTACAACACTGTATTATTAGCTGTAGGCACTGTAGCACTACATTGTACAACAGGTCTCTATCATTTACTCATCTTGCATAAGTAACACTATACCTATCAGACAAGTCCCCATTTCCCTTTCTCCCCAGCCCCTGGCAACCACCATTCTATTCTCTGCTTCTATGAGTTTGACTATTTTAGGTTCCTTATATAAGTGGAATCATACAGTATTTGTCCTGAGACTGGCTTATTTCACTCGACATAGTGTCTTCCAAGTTCATCAGAATTACTTTCTTACAAGGAAAATAACTTATGTGAGTGGCTAGTTCATAGCTATTGGCTTGGGAAAGTGCTTGACAGAGCCTTTTATCTTACATTGCTTAGCAAACCAGAGAGCTGACAGACAAGTCACCTGGGGGCTGTTGGTCCCAGTGGCTTCACTCCCACATCTGGTGGTTGGCTCTGGTAATGCTGGCTGCTGGGCCCTGTTTGTCCAGCATCTAGCAGGCAATCCCAGGCTTCTGTACTTGGAGGCTATGTTCTAAAAGCAGTAAGAGAAGAGAAGCCCATACGAGCAGGCACTTTGCAAGCTTCTGTGTGAGTTCTCTTGGCCAAAGCAAGTCACATGGCCAAAGCCAGATTCAAGAGGCAGAAACATACAGACTCCACTTCTTCATGGGAAGAGATGCAAAGAGTTTCTGACCAGTCTTTGAAATATAACCCGAGGTGGTTTAGCAGAACATGTTGCTGAGGAGTGAAGAAGCTGGGGCCAATGCAGGTTTAGAGTTCTCATGACCAAAGATAACACTGGGGCTGAGGCTGGGATTGCAAGAGTGATTACTTATGACCAAGGTAGTTCGAACAAAGCTGCTTAGGGAAAGCTGGGGACCACCTCTCTAGGATCCTTCTGGTCTCCCATATTCTTGGGATTCTGTGAGCATTTGGCATATGGCTATCCGCCACTTACAGAATCTCCACATCTACCGCGCTTCTGACATCTTGGGGGACGTTTTCCATCCCCCCAAGCCAGACCACTCTGGTTCTGCTGCCCTTTGTAGCTACAGCTCTTTTCATTGGTGGGTGCTTGGTAGCCTTAACTGTAGGTCTCAAAATGAGTTAATAACACAGGCAAAGGAGTCTACATTCAGATCATGCCCACCTTCTTGCCTGGGAGAAGGATGATTCCTTCCTATCTTGCCAGGCTCCTATGGGAGCAAGAAAAAAAAAATCACAAATTAATATCTCAATAAATTATCCTGCCACATTTGTTTATGCATTAAATGTTGTGACTGTTTATCTTTCTTTGAAATTACTCCTGAGCTCCATGGAGCAGAGTATTTTGTCTTATAAAATTTATCATTGTGAAATTGCTTGTCGCCGCTCCTCCAGAAATGTCAGGTTTCTGAATTAGTAAAATGGAGCACCACAACAGAACAACTTTTCTTTAGGAGTTGTGTAGAGCTCTGTCATTTGGATTAAAGAGAAATATCCATTAGCATACCCAGGTGCCTAGATAGACATTTAAAACATTAACAAAAATGTTTTAATACACGGGAGCTTCAGTTGATATTTTGAAAAAAAAGATACAAAGGAATATTCAGTTTCTAACCTTCCATTTTTTTTTCTCTGTAAATGAATAGACAACATACCCAGAGATGTGACCATACAGCCCCTTCAGAATCCAGGATAAACCACAGATCCTCTCCCCTTGGACTCTAGACGTCTAGAGCGTGCTTAACGAACAGGGCCACCATGAACAGTTGCAGACCCCCTGGATCTGTAGAGCTTGTCTACCCAGAGGGGTCAACGCTCTTTTCTAATTCTCCAGTAATGAGAAATAGAAATTGGGGCTGGAAAGTGAGTGTTGGAGCGTGCATGAATTTATATTTGTGTGTTCAAATAGAACTGTGGTGTTTTCAGGTTCCCGCCAATGTCCATTTCTCTTCCCCTTCAGAGGGTGAACTTTGTGGGAGTTGGAACAGTGTGTCATTGAGCCCAGTGCATGCAGGGTGCTCAGTGAATGAACCACCAATTCAGAACATTACACTGGGCCCTGTGTGGGATTTGGGGGAGGTGCAGCGTGAATAGAGCCTCTGTCACCGACGGGCCAATGACAATCTATTGATTGATGTCAAAATCATAGCTGGCCACACACATCATCCTCATTTCCAATGTGTGCCTTCAGCCTTCTTGTCAAAGACAGACCTCCCTCCTTTCTCCCTTTCTCCCCTCTTTCCCCACACCCCCTCTCAGTCCCTTCCTCCCTCTTTTCCCCATATCTTCCTCCCTCCCTCCATTTGTTTTCCCTTCCCCCAGAAAGGACAACATCAAAGCAGATCCTCATGAAGAAACTATTGGAGCCTCTTCTATTGGGGTTTACAATCCAGTGGGGATTGATTTGAGCCTATTAGTTTCTGGCAGTGTCCAAGAATATTAGGAAGACAGAATATGCCAGTGCATTTCTGAAGGTCGGCCCAAGGTATTGTGTCTTAGGGCTTGTGTTAATAAACAAAACAGAATAAAAATATTAATATATACAGATGCATGGTCTAACCTGGATCATGGGCTCACGGTTTTGGGGTTTGGGCAGAATATAAAGAATTTTCTTATGGGCTATTGTAAAATAGCAACTTGTGTATTTTGGGCCTAGGTGTGTATGTGTGTACATGAGAGAGGAATAGGAAACACCTGTCTATTGATTTTTAAAGTACTTCTTCCCCCGTTGTGAGTAGGGTCAATTTCCTAAGGAATACTCCCTTCCCCACCCTTTTCTTTCCCTCTCTTTGCCTTTATTTTTGTTCTTTCTTCTCATTTCCTATCTGCTCCCTTGCTAACTCCTAATTCTGTCTTTTATTGCCCTTATGTAAGCCAAGAGCAGGTTTCCAGATGGCCTGATGTTTCTGTTAGTGCCTTTCCTCCTAGGAAAACTCAGGCACTCACGACACGAACTTTATTCTTGAACTTTAATGCAAGTGTGTATATTTATTAAAAATATTTGTGGGAATCAGGTCATACATAATTAAAACCAAGAGACACACATGCACGTATGTTACATCTTCTTTCCCCCATCTGACTGTGTTGTGTCGGGTGCCTGGCCCTTCCAATAGACAGGGAAGAAGAACTTCTAGAGGTGTAAATAACACAGAATGACTCAGAGTGGGCCAGAGCAAATCCAGATTTGGAGATGGCCCAGGGCTTTTGAAAAACATCCTAAGCATTTTAACCCAAATGCCTTGGGAGCGAAAGAGCTGGAGAGTCTATCCGCTGCATCTGAGGGCCAGCTAAGCTGCCGGTTCTGAGGTCTCTGTATTTGTTATGCAAATATTTGCAGTGAGAATTGGGAAATAATTATGGAATCAGCAATTTCTTAGTAAGGTGGGGGTGGGATGTCTTCTGGGCAGCATTCTGCCTAAAGGCACTTCTCTTCCTGACCAGATCTCCCCCAGGGGAAGAATGAGCCAAGCAAGAAGTGCCAGAGGGCAGCACAAGGGAAGGAAAAGTTCATTGCATGGAGTTGTGCAAAGGCAACAGGAATAAAAAAAGTGATGGAAACGTGCTCAGCACTGGGGGCACCGGGAAGTGCCCTGCATTTACCCAATGGCTCTGACTCCAAGAAACCACTTATTGAGGTGGGAAAGAGAAAGGCTTCAGAAGAAGCCCTCTCTTGGTGATAAGACCAGAAAGGCAAAAGGAAAGGCAAGGGCCTGGTTCAGAGCTGAGTAAAACTTGACAAATACACAACTGAGGGAGGGGTGGCTTAAGCATACTAATTACACCTGCATACGTGATGAGTCCTAATGTAAAATCTTGTGTGTGTATATATATAAGCAAACATAAAATTGCACGTTTAGGTTGGCTCTGGAGTGAATCTGCACAGTTTATTCAGAATGTTTTGGTTCTTCGCAGCCGCCCTATTCACCCATCCATTTGTTCATCCGTCCATTTGGTTCCTATGCTGTGCCAGACACTCTGCTGGGCACTGGATGTGTAAAGATCAGATAACACAGCACCTCTGCAAAGAAGCTCACAGGCCAGTGACGAAAATAGTCCTTTGTACAATTATAAAGCAGTGACAGGGATGTCTCAAGGGCTTTATGGGAGCACAGATAATGGAGTCTGTTATGGGTTAAAATGTATGCCCCCAAATTCAGACGTCGACTCTCTACCACCCAGGAGCTCAGAATGTGACCGCATGCGGAGACAAGGTCTTCAGTGAGGTCATCAAGTTAAAAACGAGGTCGTTAGGAGCTGGCCTTACCCAATATGGCTGGTGTCTCTGTGGGCCGTGCGGGGACGGAGGCGGACGGAGACCGGGGCAATACTCCTACACGCCGACGGACGGACACCAGACAACCCCGGCACACCGCCGGAAGCCGGAAGCCGGCAGCCGGCAGCCGGAAGCCGGGAGAGGCACGCGGCGGCTTGTTCCTCGCGGTCCTCACCAGGGCCCTTCCGGGAGCTGTCGGGAGGAGCGTCGCAGAGGACTTCCGGGAGGAGAGGGCCGGGCAGCAAGTTGTCAGGGAAAGGGGGCGCGGTGTGATCTCAGAATGGCCCGCCGCGCCCAGGAAGAGCACAGACGGAAGGAAGGAGGGCGACGAGAAGCCGCTGGGGCGGGAGCGAGGCCGTGGTGTGGCGTGAGAGCGGCGCGAAGCCGCGAGCAAGAAGCGGCGGCGGGCACCGGGCTGGGGGCGCGCACCGACACGCGGGCAGATGCCACGTTTCCTGCCTCTGGAAAAGCCCGGTAGGCCGCCCCCTCCCCACCAGGCCGTGTCCCTCTCCTGGCCCCCCTCGCAGCGGAGAGCCCCGGGGCTTAGACACGTTACTGGGTTTCGCAAAGCTGGTGCCTTGCTGGGAGCAAAGCCTCCTCCAGCCAGGAGAGGAGCACGAGGCTTCCGGTCTGCACAGCTCCCGTTCCTGGGTTCTGGAAGGTCTGGCTGGCTCTGTCCTGCCTGAGGTGGCTCTCACTTCAGGGACCGTGCGTTCCTCCTGCGCATCGTGAAGCGAAAGCTCCCAGATGATGTAAAGTAGAGGCAATATTTAAGCATCACCTAAGGTCATGGGAGTGTTCTGATTCCTGAACATTTTTGTGTCTTTCAGCTTCCTCACAATAGGAAGACTGTTAACAAAAAGGCTTTCGCCCAGCCGCTGCGTTCGAGAAAATCCGGCTTAATAGGTGAGAAGCAGTTCCTGAAAGCACTGCCCGGGCATCTGTGCTCCGGCCTCTCACGTGACTCTGGGGTTTTTGTCTAAATTTCCCACCTCTGGTACACATCTCAAAGGGTTCTGTCCTGGGAGCGTATGGCCCGAAAGGCGCAAAGATTTATTCTGGCTAATTAAGATTTTGTTTTGTTTTAATGTCAACCCACCTTTTATATCATCTCTAAAAATTCTGGTGCTCCGGAGCACAGATCAGGCCATTCACCCCAGGGGAGCTTTAAATTGAGGACATTTGTAACCTTTTTCTTTTAGGTTTCTTTAGAATTTAACCTAAAATAAATATGATAGCTCGGTGATACTAAAATATAATGACCCTTGCATTTATATACTAGACTGAAAATCATATTTGAATCGTTCGGGAAGTATCCTAGTTAGGAGTAACACACGTTTCTTTTGGGAATGGAAGAGCTGCCTTGTAATCTGGGTGGTCTCCTTAATTTTTTAAAAATTAGCACTGTTACATATATAAGAGAAATGCTTAAAATCTAGTACTGTCTGCAAAATTAAATGGCCCATACACATGCATAATTGCAAATATTAAAGATATACTTTATTTTTTATTATTTTTTTATTTTATTATTTTATTAAGATTTTATTTATTTTTCAACAGAGAGAGAGACACAGCGAGAGAGGGAACATAAGCAGGGGGAGTGGGAGAGGGAGAAGCAGGCTTCCCGCCGAGCAGAGAGCCCAATGCGGGACTTGATCCCAGGACCCCGGGATCATGACCTGAGCCAAAGGCAGACGCTTAACGACTGAGCTATCCAGTCGCCCTTAAAGATTTTATTTATTTATTTGTCAGAGACACAGCAAGAGAGGGAGCACAAGCAGGGGGAGTGGGAGAGGAAGAAGCAGGCTTCCTGCGGAGCAGGGAGCCCGATGTGGGGCTCGATCCCAGCACCTTGGGATCATGACCTGAGCCGAAGGCAGACAGACGCTTAAGGACTGAGCCACCCGGGCACCCCAAGGATTTACTTTTTAACTCAGAAAAGTTAAGGACAAAACTTGTACCGCATGCCTTCCCCCAACATCCCCGCAACACACTCTGCTCCCACTTCCATTTATCAGATAACTTAAGGGTGGAGCTCAGGTGCTCAGCAGCAAAGGACAGTCTGTCACTACTCATGAGGAAGTTCAAGCCTATTTGGGGAGGGGACTGATGTATAAATATGGCAAGTGCTGCAACAGGATATGAATAGGACGGTGGGTAGCTAAGCGGAGGGGTTGAGAAATCCTTCTTGGACATCATATTTAACCTGAGGCCTGAGAGATGGGCATGAACTTACCAAGTAAAGAAGGAAGGGAGGCATATTCCAAATAGAGGAAAATTCTGCATAAATGGAGAAAAGAGTGGGAAGGTGGAACAGCAAGACACTTAGTGTGCCCAGAACATGACGTATGGGGACAATGGCTAGGAATGAGACCACAGCGGTTAGATGAGGTCTAGATAGGGGGAAGACTGTGCCGTGAAGTTTATGGACTGTTCGTAGAACAGTTTTTGGACATCTCGATCAGATCTGTTATTTTGGATGCAGACCTGGCAGTACCATAGTGGAAAGGTAGTGGGGAGAAAGAGGAGCAGGAACCCAAAGGATGTGGTTCAGGTGAGGTGCAAGGGGGCCTGAACTGGAAGCATAAGGGTAGAGGTGGAAGGAAGAAATGGGCTAAAGAGAAAGTTAGGGATGGCAACCCATTAATTGGGGTGTCTGGCTGCATATAGGGGAGAGGAAGAGTCAAGACAAGACCTAGCTTGGAACATGGTACCTGCTATGAACTGAATTGTGTTCGCTGTACATTTATATGTTGAAGTCCCAACTCCCAATGTGACTGTATTTGGAAATAGGGACTTTAGAAGGTGATTAAGGTAAAATGAGGTCATAAGGTGGGGCCCTGATCCAATAGGATTCAGGTTCTTATAAGAAGAGACACAAGAGAGCTAGCTCTCTTTCTCTCTCCCTCCTGTGAGCAAACAGTGAGGAGGCGGCTGTCTGCCAGCCAGGAAGAAAGCTCTCATCAGAAACGGAATCTGCTGGCACCTTGATCTTAGACTTCCCAGCCTCCAGAACTGTGAGAAATAAATGTCTATTGTTCAAGCCACCTAGAGTGCGGTATTCTCTTATGGCAGCCTGAGCTGACTAAGACAGTGCCATTAACTCATAGAAAGAAAGAATGCAAAGGACAGAGATTTTTGTTTTATCCATCCATCCATCCACCCATCCATCTATCTTTAGTTTGGTTTTAGACACATGAAGTAGGAAATGCTAATAAGGTAGAGAAGAGATGTCCAGGAGGCAGCTGGAGATTTAGAATAGGAACAATGGGGAGCACTCAGGTCAGAGTTTTCAGTATAGAAGCAGAAGCCAAGAGTGGAGATTGTCTAAGGAAAGAATGTAGAATTAATGAGAAAGCCAGGAAAGAAACTGGGGAATCCAGACATGTAAGGGCGAACAGAAGAAGTAGCCAGAGAAAGATTTACAAGTGAGAGATGTTCTAGGAGCAAAGTGTGTGTGTTTGTGTGTGTGTGTGTGTGTCTTAAGGCCATTTATCAATAGTGTCCATGTATTCTAGAGGGCTCAGCTAGGCTGAAAACCAAAAACTAAAGCACCGGGCTGGGAATTAAGAGAGAGTTATCAGGAGCCATGTCATTGCACTGCCAAGTTGCAGTTGGTTGAGAAATGCATGGAAGTTAAGAGAAATGAGGATAGATTATGATTTTAAGATATTTGCTCATGAAATGCACAGGGGAGATGTGGAGGTGGCTTGAAGAGGAGGCAAATGTGAGACACAGTTATTTTCCCTCTGTGCTTCTGAGAGTCCACATTAATTCCTATTTTTATGCGAAGGAACCATGGACAGCTATAGAAATAAAATTGTACCCTTCTTTTAAGCAGATCAACCCCTTTCATTATTTTAGATTTGTGATGTCTGTTTTCCACCCAACAGGAACAAATCATGTATCTCCTTCCCCTACAGACTCTTCATCTCATTGGCTCATTTCTCTTGACCGCCTGAAGACCATCGTGTTTTCACAAGGTGTCAGGATCCCCAGAGTGAGGTCAGAGGTGTGCATGTGTTTGTGACTCTGTGGGTGTGTTAGGGCACAGAATGTGAATATGCAATATGATGCAGGAGACCCCTCTTTTGTGCAGAGGACCAGGTGTTATTAATGGTAAAGTTTATGTTATATAATGTGACCATGATAAAAAAACAAGATAAAACCTGTCCGCAAAACAATTATGGTCCATCTTCTTCCCACTGCAGATTATGGTTAGAATGAAAAATGCATAAGAAAATATTTGTGTTTTCTTTTTTCCTCTATCTCAGATTTATAGAGAACTACTTCAATATGCTTGTGTGAATCTAGCTATCTTGGAGATTGACAGTCCAGTGGGATGTGATGTAGGCCTCTGTTTTAAATTGCTTAATAGTTGAAGTGAAAGAAAATATGTATTAGAAAATTCTTCCTGGAACATCAAAATAATGCATTAATTTAGGAAAAAAGTGATTCATATGTGACCTTGTGTAATATTTGACTTTTAAAATGCCACACACAGCACTTAGCTGGTTTTTAGCTTTGCTGGGAAATGGCTGTATCCAGCAAGGATAAAAGGCTTCCAGCTGGGCTAACCATCCTATAATTAGTGATGCATTTTTTAAAAGGAAAACCAGAAATTATTGGAGACAGTTGATGTAAAAATCTCTACATTGCTAAAGTATGTGTGTTGGTCGCATGACAGTTTTAGCCCTATTGATGCAATGTTACACACACACACACACACACACACCAGTTTCTCTTACCAGCATATTTGAGGAGGTCAGTTTCCTTTCTACTGATTTCAGTAGAATTCACTGGAAATCAGATCTGTGAATTTATATGATGTTGTGATATAAAATGAAATATATATTTGGTTTTTGTCTCCAGTTCCTGGCACACAGCTCCTAAAACTTCTATAGTTTCCTGAGGAGCATCTTTTGTTATAATATTTGGTCTTTTTTCCAGTTTCTCACACAAGAACTTCTAAAACTCTTGGAGTTTTCTGGGTGACAGAGGTGAGAAGAGCATCTTTTGTTACTCATAATAAGCCCCTTTCGACTATACCTGAGTTTATGCTAATGAGGTGACTCTTGGTAGGTCCCTGGATGGCTTCAGGATGGGCTTTGGTTGGGACGCCTCGGTGGTTCAGCATCTGCCTTTGGCTCAGATCATGATCTCAGGGTCCTGGGATGGAGCCCTGCATCGGGCTCCCTGCTCATTGGGGAGCCTGCTTCTCCCTCTCCCTCTGCCTGCAGCTCCCCCTGCTTGTGCTCCTCTCTCTGATAAATAAATAAATAATATCTTTTTTTTTTTTTTTTTTTAAAAGGAGGGAATCTGGTTGCTGGAGGAACCAACCAAGTGATTAGAGGGTTAGAACTTTCAGTCCCACCCCCAGCCTCTGGGGAAGGAAGAGGGCTGGAGATTGAGTTAATTGACAGAGGCTGATGATTTGATCAATCATGCCTGTACCACGCCATACCAACCTCTAAATGACAGGGTTTGGAAAGCTGTCTGGTCGGTGAACACGCCCCAGTGCCAGGGGGGTGGCGCACCAGTAAACGGCATGGAAGCTCCAAGCACTGGACCTCATACCTCTCTTCCATGTGGTGTTCCTAAGTTCCATTCCTTATACGAAACCAGTAATGACAACCAAAGGGTCTTCCTGAGTTCTGTGAGCAATTCTAGCCAACTGTTGTGTCTGAGGAGGGGGTTGTGGGAACTCTGGATTTACAGTGGGTCAGTCAGAAGCACAGGTGATAGACGACCTGGGACTTGGGCTCAGGGTCTCAAGGGGCACTGAGCTTTTAACCTGTGGCCCCAGTGCTAACTCTGAGTAGTTAGTATTAGTAGTAGTTAGTAGTTAGAACTGAATTGAACTGTGGTGTCCAGAGAGAATTGGTTGGTGTGTTACCGCCCCCTGCCCCCCCAACATATTTGGTGGCCAGGAATGTTGGGAGTAAAGCATCTCTGAATTTATGTCCACAATACATGATGACTTTATCACAGTGATGTGTTATGATGAGAAAAATAGTAAGAATTCTCTACTTCGAGCTCAAGAGAACCACTGTTGTCACTCAGCACTGGAAGCTGAAATCATCTCCTGTATCACCAGGGCATTCTCTCTCTTCCTCAGTACTTCCAGAATATTTAGCTCATATCTTGATTGCTGCATTTTCCATTTGGTACTATTATAAGAAGTTTGCACGTTGGTCTCTCCATTGGATCGTGGACAGGCACACTGGTAGTTAGCACCTCTGGCTAGTGGTCCTCAAACCTGTCTGGTATCACAATCACTTGAGATTTAAAAAACACTGATAAGTGTGTTTCTGTGTCCTCTGAGATAGGCTAGAGATTTACTGGGGGCAACATTTGTGAAAGAGGAGGGACGGAAGGGCAGGAGTGGTGGGGAGGGCCACGGGCCCATGGTCCACAGTTGATACCTGCAAGGGAGAGGGGCTGGAAAGATCTGAGACAGCAGTGTGGTTCTGAGACCCCTGAGGCCAGGCTGATGGGATGTGCCCGAGCAAAAGTGACCTGTCGGAAGTGTTCCATCCCACAGGAATGAGGCAGAACTAGTACTCACAGTGCGCAGTCCCAGGTTGGAGCAGTGTGTGTATGTGTGTGTGTGTGTGCGCGTGTGTGTGCACGTGCATCATAGGGTGACCAACTGCCCTGGTTTGCCTAAGACTGAAGAGGTTACTGGGACCTGCGACCTTCCATGCTCAAACTGGGAACATCCTGGCCAAATCCTGATGAGTTGGTCACCTGAGTGTGGCCTCAGCATGAATGCAGGGTGGTATCCAAAGGGGCAGCAGGGGACCCACCACACAACTGGGATAGTCTCCCCTTTGCAGGTGCTTTTGAAAGAGAGCTGAGTGGTATACTTCATAGCTGCCACTGCCCCTGTGGTTTTTCCTGACACTAACCAATTCTCCAGTTCTCCACACACCAGCTGAGTGCCCGACAGTTCAGTTCAACCCTGACTTACCTACTTGGGGTTGGGGTGATAGCCCGCAAGTCAAAGGACTCAGTCCCAGCAGACTGCCTCTATGTTAGACAGCAGCCATGAGAGAGGTCCCCAGGAGGCCACGCTTCTGCCCAGCTGACTATAGATTTGGGGGTTCCCACCCTCCCCTTCAGGCTTGATGATTCACTAGGGCAACTCAAAAGGCTCAGGAAAGGCTCTACTTAGGATTACAGATTTATTAGAAGGATACAGCTGAGGAAGAGCCAAGTGGAAGAGATGTTCTGGGCATGGCATGGGGGAAGAGATGGAAGCTTCTGGGCCCTCTTCAGGAGTGCCCCTCAGGAGCTCTCCAAATCTCAAGTTTTTATTGGACTCAGTCTCCAGCCTCCCTCCCCTTCCCAGACATTGGGGGTGAGGCTAAGAGTTTCTACCCCCAATCAGAAGTGTGGTCTTCTGGTGACCACCCCCATCCTGAATATATCCTGTATCTATCAAGGGGCACCAGCCTGAGTCACCTCGTTACCCTAAACTCAGGTGTGGCCCAGAGAGGCTCATTATGAATAACAAAAGCATTCCAATAACACGGCAAATTCTAGGGGTTTTAGGGTCTCTGTGCCAACTGGGGACAAAGACCAAATATATATACTTGTATTATACTACAGCTACCAACCAGAGATTCTGTTTCAAGTGACCTGGGGTAGGGCTCAGACAGTTGCATTTAAAAAAACAACAACACCCAAGGGAGACCAGTATATAGCCAGAGTTGAGAACCATGAGAAGCCATTCTTTAAATTTATTTTGGTGAATGAAAAGTGGGGAGGGAAAGAGACAAGGACTGTTTGAGGAGGCTTATTTAGGGAAGGCAGCTGCAGGCTGGGGCAGACTTGAGGGAGCAGCCCTGGGCTGGATCCGGATGAGCGGGTGGTTTTCTGGGTTGGCTGCGGAGCCTGGAGCCCTGCTGCTGGGGAGAAGGCGTGGGCCTGCCTCCCAGGTTCGTGCAGGCCTGGGCAGGGCAGCCTGGGCCAGATAAAGAAACAGGTGCTGGGAGCTTGGATCTTCATTCCATATCCCGAAGTCTGTGGTGCAGGAGAGCCCAATTTTCGGGTAATCAAAGGAATAGCAGGTGCTTAGGACATCAGCACACGCCTCCTCTTCTACCTGCCCATAGGGCTCTCATTTAAACTTCAGTCTCCAGGAGATTCACAAGGCCCTGTAAGCCACATAAGAGGGAAAGGTAGGAAAATTTCACGAGGAGGACATTCAGTTTCACAAGGACAATATATAAGTTCTCTTAGTTGATGCTTTACATCTCTATTAGTTTTTTTTAAAAAAAGATTTATTTATTTTAGAGAGTGGGGAGGGGTAGGAGGAAAGAGTCTCAAGCAGACTCCCTGCTGAGTGTGGAGCCCGACATGGAGCTCGACATGGGGCTCAATCCTAGGACCTTGAGATCATGACCTGAGCTGAAGGCAGATGCTTAACTGACTGAGCCACCCAGGCACCCCATGTCTCTATTAGCTTTTTAGGGTGGCTGTAACAAAAAACTGTGTGTTGGGGGATTTAAATGACAGAAATATATTTTCACACAGTTCTGGAGGCTAGCAGTCTGAGATCAAGGTGTTGGCAGGGTTAGTTCCTTCTGGGCTGTGAGGGAGAATCTGTGGAAGGCCTCTCTCCCTGGCTTGTGGGTGGCCGTCCCTCCTTCCCTCCAACCCCTGTGTCCCTTCCCTTCACACCATATTCCCTCTGTGCCTGTCTGTGTCCAAATTTCCTCCTTTTATAAGGACAACCGTGTTACTGGATGAGGGCCCACCTTAATGATCTCATCTTAACTAATTATCTGTAATGACCCTATTTCCAAATAAGGTCACATTTGAGGTCCTGGGGTTTAGGACTTTGCAACTTCTGGTTTATCTTTAGTGCTCATCAGAAGAACGGCCTGGTAATAGCTAGATAACCCAACTTGCTCTCGGTTCTTCCCAGAGCCGATGCTTCAGTACATAGTATATGGACAAGACAGACCCTATTCTCAGGCCCATTGGCCAAAACAGTTTAGAAAGATTCCATAATGATCCTGTGCAGCAACTAAGGTTATTATTAAGATGTAATGTACCTAAATATATACATTTTGTGCCTTCCTTCTAGAAAGAGCAGTCAATGGCAGGAATTTCATTTTGTTCAATTATTTCCAAGAGAACGAATATTTATGATCCAACCAAAGAGACTCCAAGAATAGCAAAGAGCCTGATGATAATCTCTGAGAAGCACATGAGGCATGGGACACATTGGCCCTAATACGAGGATTACTTTATTTAGGGATACCTTTAGCAAGGAGGCTCTTGCCATAATCATAATCAATATTTCTGCTTATATATCACTTTGCAGTGTACAGAGCAGTTTCAAATATATGACCCCATTTCCTTTCTCAGCCCTGCTGTTTAAGTGGGCAGAAGAGGAATGATCTTTATTGGCAGTGGAGGAAATAGGGTCTCATAAGGAGAAGTGAAGTGTCTAAAGTCATGTAGGCGGTAGGGGGTAGGGACAGACCTCATGGATTCTGACTTGAGGTCCAGCTGCCTTATTTTTCATTTTTTTTAATAATACTGAAATGTATCATTTGCATTGAAGAATATGTGAAACGTACATGCGCAAATTAAGGAATAGTGATGACTTGAAGGCCATATAGCCACCATTTGGAGTAAGAAGTGGAACATTCCAGGTTCCAGTCCTGTGGAAGCCCCTGTTTGCTCCTCCTTCCCCCCACCCCCGAACTAACTCAAACCCTGACTTTTGTGTTAATAATGATCTTGCTTCTCTTACAGTTTGATCATGCAAACAAGCATCCCCAATGACACAGTGATTTTGAAGAACTGAGTAGCTAGCATAGGCCTGGCTATGTAAGGAAGGGGCAGTATTGCCACCGTCAGATGAAGACTCCCAAGAGAGAATAAGCTGATCTCTGGCCCAGTAGGGCTTCTGCTGCTCCCAGAGTTGAAGAGCCCCTTTGGGGGAAGTCATGTTCAGGCCTGGAGTGAGCTCTGAGGGACATGGGGCTCAGGATACTCAGGGCACCCAGCTGGCGGGGGTGTTGGGGAGCTGGTATTGGAATCTGGCAGAGAAATGTTCAGAACTGCTTGCTGCTATGTGTTTTCTGCCTTGAAGCCCATCATGGGCTATTTCCACCAGGTGGGAGGTTGCCAGAGCCCGACTCCTTGGAGTGGTGAGTGAGTGTCTCCAGGTAGGCAGTTAGCAGTTTTTAAAGGGAGGCTCTACTTTTAATGTGGAGGTCCCCACACCCTGAACACTCACTCTGAATAACCTTCAGTTCTGGTTATTTTCTTGCATTATTTTGGTGATGATTTACTCCTATCCATGTACTCCCTCTTACTGGATTTTCTTATTTGAAGTTCAGCTTCTGGACGTGTCTTGTAATTTTTCCTGCTTTTCTTCTACATTGTCTACAGTTTATCTTTCCAGGAGACTTTCTTTTCTTTTTTTTTTTTTAAAGATTTTATTTATTTGAGAGAGAGAGAGAGCATGAGAGCGGGGAGGGTCAGAGGGAGAAGCAGACTCCCCACCGAGCAGGGAGCCCAATGTGGGACTCGATCCCGGGACTCCAGAATCATGACCTGAGCCGAAGGCAGTCGCTTAACCAACTGAGCCACCCAGGTGCCCCTCCAGGAGACTTTGTTAACTTTAACTCCCAGCACTGTAATTGATTTTTTAATTCGTGCTATCATGTTTTTGATTTTCAAGAGCCATTTTTTTTGGTTTCTTGAATAGCACTCTGTCTTTGTTTCCTGGATGCAAAACTTCTCTTATCCCTGAGGTGATAAAAGCTATTTTAGAATTCTTTTTTTTCTCTTGACTAGTATCTAGAGGTCTCACAGTTAATAATTTTTAGAAAAGGGATTCAAACTCAGGGAGTCAGGCTTCAGAACCTGTCCTCTTGACACTGTCCTGAAATGCCTTCATTTTAATAAACATCGGATTCTGGCCCTGGTAAGTAGGCAGATTAAACACAAACATCAAATTTTTCCCTTTAGTAATCCCACTACTCAAAAGGACAGGAGGAAAAGCATAGGTGATTCCAACAATAAAATATCGGAAGATGGGGGGTGCCTGGGTGGCTCAGTCGTTAAGCGTCTGCCTTGGGCTCGGGTCATGATCCCAGAGTCCTGGGATCGAGCCCCACATCGGGCTCCCTGCTCCGCAGAGAGCCTGCTTCTCCCTCTCCCACTCGTGCCCTGCCTGTGTTCCCTCTCTCACTGTCTCTCTGTCAAATAAATAAATAAAATCTAAAAAAAAAAAAATCGGAAGATGGTTTTTTGTGAGAAATTAATGAGAAAATTCGTGTAAAAGTCTTCACACAGTGTCCGGCACCCAATAAGCGCAGCATAAATGTTAGATTTTATTAATATAATGTAATACCTGCTTTTAAAAAAAGAAATAACTCTTTTTTAAAAAATATTCTAAATGTGTCGTATATGATTTAAGAGCTTCCTTGCACTGAACCAGGTGCTTACTTCCAAATGTGAATGTTAAAGAAAAGGAAAGAAACTTTATCATGATATTGGCATAATAGTATAATTTTGGGGTTGAATTTATTTTTATTTTATGGAGAAAAATCTGATGTGTAGTATATAGAGAAAAGAAGTACATTATCAAAAAATATGAATATGTATAATCTACTTCTGAATGGTATATTGGAACTTCATATATCTTAGTTCAACTGGAAAACCCCCATAGATGATACTACACACTCATATGAAACCAGCACATGGATTATTTTATGAAAGTATAATCTCTCTATCATGGCAAAAGTAAATAATTCAAGAAATGTTTATTGAACATGGACAATATATTTCTAAAAAACAAGATGCTGATTCTGGGGAGAATCCAAAGGTAAATTCTTGATCTATACCTGCAGGAAGCTTATTAGGGGAGATAGATATTTAATAATTAACTAGAAATCAAAGTAAAATTAAGTAATGACTTCAACAGAAGGATAAGCAAAGTGCTACACAGGAGTTGGGCAAAAGGAATATTTAATGCCCACTAACGGAACTGATAAAGGATTCACTGAGGAGGGGGCATTTGGGCCAGGGCTCCCTTTGGTAGAAGGAAATGCAAAAGCAAAGCCCTTGAAACAGGGAAATGCATTGCCCATTCCAAGTCCTGTCTGGCTTTCAATGTACTATCTATCTTACCTCTTATTGTAGCCAGGACAGAGTCATCATTTAAGTGTTAAATGTGCTTAAGTGAGCTCATTGGTTGATTTTGTTTCTCAGGTAGACAGTAATCTTGTTAGGGACAGATATCCTGTCATAATTTTTTTGTATCTTCCCTCCCTCCCCCAAACTAATCTCAGAGTGTTGGTAAATGGCAAATTCTCTGTAAATCCTGGACGGATACAGGAACTTTTTGCTGCTTGGACAATACATTTTAATGTAGGAAAACTTGGAGGAAAGCAGTACATAAGGAAACTATTAGGATTCTAGAATTCCAACCATTTCAAAAATATTTTCAAGTGAGCTATAAATATATGCTTATCTTTTCAATGAGTCTAAAAACTAATCATAAAACAAACTCTAGAGTCTTCAAAAATGAGTTTTCTATATAGACAGACATTGCAAAAAAAAAACCCAAACCAGTTAAAAAGTACTTTATTCTTGCTGAAAGTGCTCACTAAAATATTTAGAAGTTCTAAGAAAGCACCCCAGTAAAGCTAGGTCATTGGAAACCATGACTTGGTTCTAGGATTCCACAAACAGAAGGACGTATTGTTGCTGTTCCTTGAGCAGTGTTTATGTCAGTGGTCTTCATTGCATGGTCCACTGGACTATTGGAAACATCCAAGCCATCTACTTGACTGCCTCAGGAGATTCCTGCCCTCAGAATTGGGCTTGTTTTAATAGAACAAATTTTCTGTTTATTAGTTAGCTACTTTACAATTAAAAGCTTGGATTCAACAACTAAACCATTTCACAACGTATCCAGCCATTCGTCATGACTTCCATTAATCACCATTCTGGGCAGTGCAGATGCTGTCTTCATGCCATGTACTTCTTCTAAATTCGTCACCCAGAACCCTCATTTCTGCAAGATTTCAGCAAGCATGAGAAGAGCCTAAATGATGCGCTTCCATACTTGAAGAAATGTTGAAGAAAATTGTATATATGTGAAAGCCCCTTGGGCAGAACAGATTCTGGAGCAATAATGTGAGACCTTATAAAGTATAAATCCTGGCAGACCAATTTAATCATTTTCAGGGACGTATGGTAAGCCAGATTGAGCGAGAGGAAGCCAAGGATGTAATGTGCCTTGATTTTACAAAGATCTTTGTTCTGTGCTAACGAGAATACTCACTTAGAAATGGAAAATAATGTAGTTCGGGGGCACACAAGTTTGGGCAGGTCTAAGATGAAGATGTGGCTCCTTCCCTGAGCCCTGGTTTTATTTTTGCCTAGGACACTGGCCTCACTTCCATGACAGGGTGGGGAGGTGAAGGGAAAGGGCTAGGCAGCCCATGTTTCTGGGGTACTTTATTCCCACAAGAAGTAGCAGGGAAGTAACAGCAATATCTCATGTTTACACACGGCCCTTGAAGTTTGCAAAGCATGTTGCATAAAAAAAAAAAAAATGGCTGTAGGAGTGTGTGTGTGTGTGTGTGTGTGTGTGTGTGCTGGCAGGGAAAGGTGGGGCGACCAGAAGCAGCAAAAGACCAGAGTGTCCTTTGAATGAATTACCTTTCAATCCTTACCTGTCTAATGGGCGAGTTTTTGGTGCCTAGAAATGCCCTGTGCTAAGAATACTGGATTCAGCAAGGAAGTGCAAACATTATTCTTGCCCTGAAGGATGTTGTAGTAACTGAACTCGCTTGGCGGGAGGCCTTTTGCCTCATGGGTGGTTAAGCTTGCACCAGATTCAACTGGGATGAGCTGAAGTGACATACCTGTTGCCGTCCATATGGTGCCATCCTAGGGAACTCAGTCGTGCAGGTGTCTAATCTGTTAGCTGTGGTGGGACTTAGAACTTTATGTGTTGGTTGCCTATTTAGGATGATAAGCCCCTAAGGATAGGAGCAGTCTTTTTTTCTGTCTTCATGTTCCCAATGCTTACCAGCATGGTGCCTAACAAGTATTCTGGGGAGGGAAGACAGAAGGCAGGGAGGGAGGGAATGTGGTGCGTTCAAGAACCTAACATGGACCAGCCAGTTGTAGAACGTAAATGTGGTGGGAGGAGGGGAAATTGGGAAGGTGAGAATCAGGTGTGGGCAGTGAGGCAGGAAAATCGCACAGGGGCGAGAGTAGAATAAGAACCTAATACCCCGGGGCGCCTGGGTGGCTCAGTTGGTTGAGCGACTGCCTTCGGCTCAGGTCATGATCCTGGAGTCCCTGGATCGAGTCCCGCATCGGGCTCCCTGCTCGGCAGGGAGTCTGCTTCTCCCTCTGACCCTCCTCCCTCTCATGCTCTCTGTATCTCGTTCTCTCTGTCTCAAATAAATAAATAAAATCTTTAAAAAAAAAAAAAAAAGAACCTAATACTCCAAAACATTCTGCGTCAGGACTGGGAGGGACCAACAAAGAGGCTGTGCTGGAGGGCAGGATAGACAGGTCCTAGTTTCTGCCAAGTACCTTGGACAATGTTCTGGGGGCCCTTGTGGAAGTGTCTTTGTCCCCCCTCATGGTCAACAAGAGGGCCACTGTGAATCTGGTATTTGATAATGCCAAGTGGCCCAGTGCCATCTCTAAAATTATCTTCTGTCTCCCTCCCTGACTGCCTTATCTCTTGTAATACTTCCATAAAGGCAAAATGGGTGAAATGAATAGCCTGGGCTGCCTTCATTTGTGTTAGTCTTATTTCCTCTAAAGCCATTATGATTCTTCTTTTATGCCCTTTACAGTTCTGACAGTGTTTTACACAGAGTAGGTGCTTCAGAAACTAGCTTGAAAACTTCTCTCTACCTCCAATGGAAACGCTAGGAAGACCATACTACTTCCTGGTTCCTTGCAGGTCAAGAGGCATCTGTAGGGCAGCTACACTTTGGAAGATACCCCCTAAGGTGCGTTTTCATTTTCTCCTCTGCCAGGGAAGTTGCCCTTTTGTTCAGAGCTAGGGGTTGATATAAAAAATGAATTCTAAGGATATCTGTAAGCTTCATCCTGGGAACTGGGTCTAAACTAGAGGTTGGCCAAAGGATGCTGAGGTAAACATCAGGTCAGAGAATGAAGCCAAACTGAAAGTGGAAAGGGGGAGGAGAGGGTCTGCGCAAAGGAATGCAAGAGGTTGTGTAACCCAGTGGGTCAGGGGAAAGTATTCTGGAAGGTTCCAGAGATGCTGTCTTGATGCTTATTGCTAGATTTACTTCTGGCTCACATTTGAGTGAATTTCTGCGTCTAAAAGGCCAGTGCAGGAGTAAAGCATCCATTTCTCAGGAGCGGACAAAGAGAGAGGGATTTCCTCTTGGCCTAAGCTCCCTGACAATTAGACAGAGAATAGTGTCACATAGGAGGGTCACAGCTAACCCTCTCCTGTCCTTGGGGGAGATCAGACTTGTATGACTTTGCAAAATCTCCACTTCTTTTTCAATTACTGACAAAAGATAGCCTCTCGCCTGTTTGTACAGAGAAAAATGAGTATTTCAGAACAGGAAACGTCATCCTGTGCACAGAGGGTAGTAATTCGGAACCCTGAAGTGCTTGATACAATACAGGATGTTGTTTTCAAGAAAAGTTCAATTTGGTGTCTGATGTCACAACCAAATATATGCCTGTCGCTAAGTACTTTTTGACTTTTGTCCACGAAGATGGAGAGAATGCTCTTGAAGAGAAGGCAAGAGCTTTGTACTGATGTTGCCTAGCAACCAAAACCTATTTTTTTTTCCAGTTTGTTGTTTTTAAAAATTCTACATCATGTTAGATTAATCTGAGTCTGAGGCATACGCTTCCTGTTTGTGTTTAATGGCTGCTGTATACACACAAGAAGGTGGAAACACTTCCTTTTGAGTATTTAATTTTCTAACTGGGCTATAGGGTCTAGGAGGCAACTGTCGTCCTCTTGAGGTGTATGTATAATTTGGGCAGAAAGGGACCATCGGGACAATCCCGAGCATCTGTTCTCCCAGCTGGGGATCAGCTTCTCTGGTCCTATACTGAAGGCTGAACCTCCCTATCTGACCATACTCTGTCTGGTTCTGGACCTCAATCCATGGGCCCCTTTGCTTAATGACTTGGTGTGGTGGTACCTCACCAATGCTTCTGTGCTTTTAAAGTGTTGTCCTGGACTGGTGATTCGGGAGACTTGGGTCTCCATTCTAGCTTTGCCATTGACTTGCTGGCTGAACTTGAGCAAGTTGCTTGGCACATCAGTTAGACTAAGTAAACTGTGCTGCAGGAATAAATGAATCCTGACATCTCTGTGGCTTCACACCACAAAGATTAGCTTCTTGCTGATGCAAAGTCTGATGAGCATTGGGCAACTCTCCAGGACAGCTTTCTCCCATGGGATGATTCAGAGATCCAGGCAGCTTTTACAGCTTCTACCATCTCAACCTGGGGGCCACCAAGGGGAAAGAGAGATAGAGGGCACATCAACTCTTCATGATTTTTAGCTGGGAAGTGGCATGTCGCTTCTGCCCATAGTGCCTGGGCCAGAAATAGTGATATGGCCGCAACCTAACTTCAGGAGAGACTGGGAAATGTAGGAGAACATTTGGAATATTTGGTGGGTTGAACCACTCTTGGCATCTTTGAGTCTTAGTCTAGTCATGTGCAAAATGACAGGGTTGGTCTAGATCATTCCTAAGGGCCCTTTTATAGCTGTAAAGACCTAGGAGGCTATGAGGAAGCATACCGCCATGATTCCAGATTAAGTATTCAAGCTTCTCCTCTAAACAGAGCTCTGTTTTTGTTTTTTTTTTTTCCAAAAATTTTATTTATTTGAGAGAGAGACAGAGAGAGTGAGAGAGAACATGAGCGGGGTGAGGGGCAAGCAGACTCCCAGCAGGGAGTCCTATGTGGGACTCGATCCCAGGACTCCAGGATCACCACCCGCGTGGAAGGCAGATGCCCAACCAGCTGAGCCACCCAGGCACCCCCAGAGCTCTGTTTTTAAAAGGATGAGATTAGCATTATTTTTACCCACTTGCTTTATTGTACTGGACTGAATATTCTCACTTTTCTTCATACCATTAAAAACTATTTCTTATTTTTAGAAAAAATCAGACAAATTAGAAAAAAGGTATTTCTATGGGTTAAACTTTTTTCAAAACAAATTCTTCAGTTGGAAGGATTTAAGACAATTCTAATCATTTATTGTCCTAACTACTTCTTTAGCAGACGATGAAAAAATGTACAGTATGTACAAACAACTCATTTTTCACTGAGAAAAACATCTGTTTGACTTTTCTGTGTCAAAGGATTATAACGTTATCTCTAAATTAGTGCTGAATTCTCAGAAAAGTAAGTAATTTTAAATGGAGAACAGACATAAGGGAAGGGAAATTCAAGTTTATTTCTTTTTTTAAAAAGATATGCCCATGAAAATTTACAAATAAATACTTTTAATTCCATCCTTATTCTCTGGCTGTTTGGTAAAGGGCTGTGGACGTCTACCTTTTGATGATACCCAGCCCCCCGGCACTGCTAATGGATGGGCCCATATTCTCTCCTACGTCATCCAATTCTATGCAACATCTATAGTCCTTTTTGATCGATGGACAGATAGAAACATTTCCTAAATTCCTCTTTGGAGGATCATTATTTAACGCATACATCGAAATCAAAGGAATTCTAGACTGAATCTTCCATTTTGGATTTTTAGCAGAGTAGGTTTTAGTTTAGTATGTTATCTGCAGTTTTTAAAATTCCGTAAATCTCCCTTACTCTGGGATAAGGCATTTCTCACAGTTGGTTACTCTGGTTGGTGGTTTTAAAACATGGATGAGGAGCACCTGGGTGGCTCAGTTGGTTAAGTGTCTGCCTTTGGCTCGGGTCATGATCCTGGGGTCCTGGGATCAAGAGATGCATTGGTCCCCCTGCTCAGCGGGGAGCCTGATTCTCCCCTCTCCTGCTCCCCCTGCTTGTGCTCTCCCTCTGTCAAATAAATAAAAAAAGTCTTAAAAAAAAAAAAACATGAATGAAAGTTACTTGACTCACTTGCCATCAAGAGGTAAGGTGTAGGCCTCCATCTCTTGAATCTGGGCAGACTTGTGTTGCCTTGATCAGTAGAGTATGGCAAAAATGATACAGTATGGCTTCTAAAGTTTGATCCTAAAAGGCCATGCTACTTTTGTTTTGGTCGTTGGAACACATGGTCTTGGAGCCCTGAGCTGCCACATGGAAAGTCAGACTGCTCAGAGGCCACCATGCTATGAGGTGCTCAGACTATGTCAAGAGGCCATGTGCAGGGCTTCTAACCAATGATACCAGTTTAGTCAAGTTTTGAAATCATGTCAGCCCAGGCACTGGACATGTGAATGAAGAAGCTTCCTAAAGATCCTATCCCCTACCTACTCAAGTCTTCTCTGTAAGGGCTCTTCGATCTCTGTGGAGCAGGGGCAAATATTCCCAATTTGCCCTGTCTGAATTCCTGACCCACAGAATCTGGGAGGATAATCAAACAGTGGTTGCTAGGACAGTTACCATCCCTGTCGGCTTAAAATTTAGAGTATGCATTATCATGCTCTTTGTCCATTTATAAATGGGAAATCTTAACATATTTAGCAGCAAAAATCCATATATTTAAGTGGGCATTTTCTTCGACAAGGCCACATTCAAAAACAATATAATTTTATTTGATTTCTTGTTTCCCTACTGCACAAAATTCTAATACTTGAGGGCATGGATTGGATCTTTTCATCTGTGTGTGCCCAGAGCCTGGTGCTTAGGAGGCATTTTGCACATGTTAATTGAATAGAAAAAGACAGATATTGACACCAACATTGACAGATGCTATAAGTTGCTAAGAGATTTTACTAATCACAGTTGCTAAGAATTTAAATTATGAGGTTAAAGAATCTATTCTAATCATCAGTTACCGGGGTAGGCAAACTATGGTCCATGGGCCACATCCACCCTACTGCTTATATATTTATACTGTTTATATATTTATAAACACAATTTTATTAGGAGACAGCCATGCCCATTCACTTAAGTACTGCCCATAACTGTTTTTATGCTAGAGTGGCAGAGTTAAGTAGCTGTGACAGAGCCTGATGGTCTGCAAAGCCTAAAATATTTAGTATCAGTTGTTTTCCAGGGAAAACTCTGCCAACCCCTGAGTTAGACAACCCAAACGTTAGCCTATTAGCTTATAAAAACACTGAGAATTAGTAGAGACTCCCATAGTTGTTCTCATACTTCGGTGGGCATTGGCATCTCCTGGAAGGCTTGTTGAAGTGCAGGATGCCTGGCCTCTTCCTTCCAGTGTCTGGTTGGGTGGGTCCCGGGTGGGGTCTGAGCATCTACATCTGAACAAGCTCCTGGGAGGCCTTGGTACCTCTGGTCTAGGGACCACACTTGGAGAAGCACTGGAGGAGTAGAAATAGGAATAAAGAGAGACCCTTAAATTTCTTTTCCTGGCTCTGTTGTGACTCTCCAGCTGGATGGTCTTGAGTAAGGATCTAATTTCCTCACGTGTAAAGTTAGGAGACAGGCCTAATGTAGACCTTCCCAACTAAGGTCCCAAGATACAGATTCCCTTGCTCTCTAGCCTTGGGGACGTGGGGTGGGACCTTGAGCCAAGAGCCTTCTGCCCTAAGCAACCTCCTTCATTTACCCAGAACACTACACAAATATTGTCATTTTCTACATGTGCTATGACACATAAAACACGGAGAAGTGTTGGAACAGAGGAAAAGCTCTGAAATATTATGGGTTTAGATGTTTTGGTTGATAAGTACCCCCATCTCAAATATATGTTGATCAGTGTCCACTGAACGCAGCTGTTAGTGCACACCATGCATGTGTGGTGCTTGTGTTTCTTCCTTATAAATCAGATTCTAGAGATGCTTTCCTACTTAGTTGCTTATTTTTTCTCAGACTGAGATCAGGTGTCTGACAGCCTATTCTAAAGCCCACGGAATTGATGTTCATTCAGTCATTCGATACTTTTTGGCACTTGTTCCATTCTGGGGGGCTGCCTGGGGTTTATTCCTTCTGCTCTTCAATAATACCATGCATATTCTCCAATGGCCACGCGGCTAGAGAGCGAGGCTGTGTTATCTTTCCACCGCTTCTTCCTCTTGTCTTCTCCAACGGAGAGAAAAACCAGAGACAGCTGTAAAGAGGCAAGAAATCTTTTCTTCCCATCTAAAGAGTTCTCCCTGGCAGGTTGTAACTTTATAAATGTCGACTGAATGAATGAATAAACAGATGGCCTAGTGTGGTATCTACAGGGCAATAAATGATCCAGCCCCACTGTTTAACTGCTGTCTAAAATGCGGGCCTTCTCTCTTTCTATATATGTGTTTGTGTGTGAATGTGTGTCCGTATATTTGGATATGTACATATATACATATGCATGCACAAATAAATATTTTGTTAAAGTACTGCTGTGCTGAATCTGCTTCATAATTATTTCCATGCCCTTCCTTATGTATTGAGTACCTACTAAGCTCAAGTTTTTGTAAGATGTTATACAAAGAAAAGCTAGACATGGCTGTTATTTTCAGTAAGCTTATTATTTGCTCCGTAATTATTCTTTGGAAAACTAGCTGAGAGAGAAGGTGGGCGAAAATGCTTTGCTGAGAAATCATCTTTTGTTGTAGGGATTGGTTTATAGTCTTCTGTCTAGTGCTTCCAAATGATCTCAAAATGGAATTAATTTGTTCCATGGTGAGCATGAGTCATCATCTAGTGAAGTGGGCACTGTGAATTCCAGAGGCAGCACAGCGAGAACAAAATTTATGAAAGTAGAAAGCCAAGCTTGGAAGGAAGCCTGCTTTAGAATAAGCTGAACGATCTAAGATATGCGGTGTACCTTCCTACACGAAAAGCTCTCTGGTTTTGTTGTGTAGATGGATTTAAAAGGCCATTTCTAACTTTTGGCACTACAGCCTCTCTTTTGTAGGGATTTTGCACATTTGCCTGTCTGGGACTAAATGTCTGATTTGCCGCCCAGTCTTAACCAGACATAATTGGTATTGAATGATTGATTTGACAAATGTTTATGGAATGTCTACTATTGATGGATGCTGGTGTAGCTACAGAGATGAATAAGATATGATTCCCATCCTCAGACTGGTGGGAGAGAGAAAAACACCATAAACACCATGATGACATAGTCCTGCGGAAATGTAGAAGGGAGAACTAACTACCTGGGTAGCCAGGGAAAAAACACATTTGAGGCTTGACGTCTGAAAAGTTGTAATATATTGTTATGTTGCATCGGATTGGCCTGCGATACAATTAGTGAATTTTTGGATTGAAATCAAAGCCTGGAAAATAGATGGCAAACAGAAACTGCTCTTCACTAATATGACTGCATTTTTAGGGCGTTGATATTCTTACCATGAAAGAAATGTATTGTTAAGTACCTTCCTGAGTGTGGATAGGCTAAGATGGGTGAAGTGGTATCTGGGTATCGAGGTGGAGAGGTTTTATTGTTCTGCATAGTAGAGGGAGAAGATTGGGGGAAGGAAGAATTAATGGGGAAGAGTGATGAGAGGGCCAAGAGGAAGTGAGAAGCCAGTTAGATCATGGAGAGTGCGTCTCTAAGTGGCCTAAAGTGGAAAAGAGTCCCTAGAGGTGGAGTGGTCTAATGACGTTAAGGACGTCGTTGTCCAGTGTTTTACTTGAAGTTGCCTGCATTGCTGAGATGCACAGCTGAGTCTTCCTAAAGCTTCATTCAACCCAACACAGGCACTCAAATGCTTCGTATGGGTGGTGATTTTGTTGAAAATGAGCTAAGAGCTACGTTCCGTGGCTGGTTATTTGTGGGGAGAGAGATAGAGAGAGAAAGAGCACATGAGCAAGAGGTCAAGAAATTCCGAAGTGGAACTAACTCACAGATGAAGAGCTCTCAGACCAGAGGTGGATCTGAGAATATGAGCTCTGAAATCTGCTAAAACCTTGGCTAAAGCATTGAACTTTAACCAGGAAAGAGGGTTCATGGCAATTTTCTCTGAAGATTGGAGGGGAAGCGGTGGTGATCACAGCCAATATCCAGGTTTCAATTAGATATACAGAATTTGCTGGAAAGTACCACCTTCTCTATGCTGCTGTCTTGTGTAGTAATAATTACTTAGTGATATTGTATAGGATAGAGTAAAAGCCTTGATACAAAACTTGGATTCTCTGAAGCTGAGATACCAAATTAATCTGGAACACGTGAACTTTTCCTATCATTTTTCACTTTATTCTGCTCATACACATTTTGGAATGAGAGAGGTATAAATAAATGAATGAACAAATAAGAACAATTACAAATTAGCTTCTTTTGAGACATTGACTTGGGCAGCGTTGGTTAATTTTGTGGGTTATGATGTGACTTCCTCTGATTCTTGGCCAAACTGATTTTGTCACACATGATTTATTGCAGCTTTTGGATTAGTAAATATCTTTCACATTGGAAATTGCTGTGTTTGGCCATGTGCTGCTTACGTATAAATTAGGAATTTGTTTCTATCAACTCGATCAAGTGTTGGAAGAAGTCCCATAATTTGTCTTCTGAAAAGCAACACAAAATGTTTTTCTCTAGAGATGTAATCTTTCTTCCGATTGCCTGTCTTATTCTCAGTGGGTGCTTATTGCCCCCAAATTCTGTCTTGCTTTCAACCTAGTAAATATTGAAATGGTGATCTGCTCCTCTTCTTCTTTCATTTTCATGGTCCTTTGTGTATCCTTGAACACATATTCCTACTTGCCTCTGCCTTTGGCTGCCTTTCCATCTATTTGGTGGTGTAAAGTTTTCTCTGGCTGGTTTCACTACAAATGGAGTCTGCATTTTTTCTTTCTTATTCTTTCTGTGGCTTTCCAGTGATTCCCCACAAGAGAAGAAGACATTCTGACTTCAAACCACCATCTTTTAAACTGGAAGTTCAACTTTGGAATTGCAAAGACAGGTGGGCTTTATGACAACCTTTTGCAATGTGTTGATGCTAGTTTTGATTAACTAAGACCATTTCAAGGGCAGCATAATGACCAATATTGTGATCTTACTAAGAAAAAGAAGGGCATCAAAATAACCATTTCTGGATGTGTTTTCCAAAAAACTACCAGATAATCTCAAAATTGCATATGGAATAGCCCCAACAAAGTTTTTCTGACATCCTTAGCAGTGCTTCAAATGTTCATTCCTCCTGTGATTTTTAAAATGCATTATATAAGGGCGCCTGGGTGGCTCAGTTGGTTAAGTGACTGCCTTCGGCTCTGGTCATGATCCTGGAGTCCTGGGATCAAGTCCTGCATCGGGCTCCCTGCTCTGCAGGGAGTCTGCTCCTCCCTCTGACCCTCCCCCCTCTCATGTGCTTTCTCTCTCATTCTCTCTCAAATAAATAAATAAAATCTTTAAAAAATAAATAAATAAAATGCATTATATAAAAGGAAAATAATATAAATAATACGTGAAAGAATTCCATGCTATTGAAGTAAACTGAAACCAATTTAATGTGAATGGGTCCTGGTTTGCCTTGTTTAATCAACCTTAGATAGAACTTCAAAGTTTTATACCATGAATGTTAATTTACACTATGAATGCTAGTTGATTAAGTGAGAAGTTTGTGGTAATTTTTTATAGAAATTTGGGTATTATCATCAAGAATTACTTCCTTGATTAAACTATTGTTATTAAGGAGGAAATAAGATTGGACCTGAGTCATTTTGAATCTAGGAATGTAACTGTATAAACATAAGCACTTCCTTTAATTGATGCTGTTTTATTAAAATACCACTTTTTGTACTGGACAAAGAGAACAATATTGAAAAAATATTTATTTTATTTATTTATATTTTTAGAAACATTTATTTATTTATTTGAGAGAGAGAGAGAGAGACAGAGTGAGCAGGAGGAGGGGCCGAGGGAGAGAGAAACAACCAGACTCTCCACTGAGCAGGGAGCCCAATGTGGCACTGAGATCACGACCTGAGCCGAAATCAAGAGTTGGACGCTCAACTGAGCCACCCAGGCGCCCCAAGAATTTTTATTTTAAAATGTTTTGATACTGGGCGCCTGGGTGGCTCAGTCGTTAAGCGTCTGCCTTCAGCTCAGGTCATAATCCCCGGGTCCTGGGATCGAGTCCCAAATCGGGCTCCTTGCTCGGCGGGGAGCCTGCTTCTCCCTCTGCCGCTCCCTACCACTCTGCCTACTTGTGATTCCTCTCTCTCTGTGTCAAATAAATAAATAAAATCTTTAAAAAAAAAAATGTTTTGATACTTACCTAGAGTTTTGGTGTGCAGGTTTTCTGGACTTTCTCTGTTTTTTACCAATCAAAGGAGAAAAATCTTTTTCTTTTTGTGGCTGATAATAGTGTCACATATTTTATTAAAAGTATTCTCTGTAATTGACATCCGTATTTGTTTCACTTGAGGATGCTTCTGCTTACTGTGAGCATAAGTGCAACAAACAAACAGCATTCAAAACAATAACTGCATCACCAAATCTTAATGTGGTGGTTTTAAAACATGTACATAAATTCCTCGATACTCCTCCCTTTGAGGGATGGAGCTTAATTTCCTTCCTTTTGAGTGTGGGCTGCACTTAGGTTTACTTCTTTTTTTTTTTAAGATTTTATTTATTTATTTGAGAGAGAGAGAATGAGAGACAGAGAGCATGAGAGGGAGGAGGGTCAGAGGGAGAAGCAGACTCCCTGCCGAGCAGGGAGCCCGATGCGGGACTCAATCCCGGGACTCCAGGATCATGACCTGAGCCGAAGGCAGTCGCTTAACCAACTGAGCCACCCAGGTGCCCTTAGGTTTACTTCTAATGAATATAATATGGTGGAAACGATGGTGTTTGGATTCCAAGTCTAGGTAAGAAAAATCATTGTGGCTTTTTCCTTGATCTCCCTTGGATCACTCACTCTGAGGGAAGCCAGCTGCCATATTGTGAAGACACTTGTCTTGTCCCAGACAATGTTCATGTGGCATGTTCTTCTGACAGTAGTAAGGAATTAATGCCTTCTTCCAACAGCCATGAGTGCACCATCTTGGAAGTAGAGTATTCAACCCTGTTGCATCTTGAGATGACTGCAGCCCTAGCCAATATCTTGACTGCAATTTCATGAGAGCCTTTGAGCCAGAACCATGTAGCTAAGCCACACTTGAATTCCTGATGCACAGAAACCATGCAATAATAAATGCCTGTTGTTTTAAGCTGGTAAATTTTTGGATAATTTGTTACACAGCAATAGATAGCTAAAATACTCAATGTGACCAATTTCATTCTCTCTATAAGGACAGACCGACAAAGGCTTTGCACCTATATTCCATAGAGTGCAAAGTAACCAGCTTAATACCCATTAATTGTTTGCTTACATTTCAATTTCCTGGTTTTGTTTTCAAAGGTCTTGGTATCCCCTACAACTCCTTAACAGTTGAATCAGTACTAAAGAAAAATAGGAAAACTTTAGTATTTTCTGGACGTAGTGGAAGAAAAAGACTGTTTTTGCCATTTGAAGTGAACCTCTTATCCAAATAAGGAATATTAGAAGCCTAAGTGGCTTTTGGCAAGAATTTCCAGAAATGGGGTGATTGAAATGGAAACTTTTTAGTTCCCCAGTTCCTAAAAATGCTAATAAATAGAAACCAGCAAGGGAAACAACAACAATGACAATGAATCCTGCTGACTCAATTCTACAAAGTACTCCATGTAGACCGTAAGAGGCGTGACTAGGGTAGTAGCTGTAATCTGATATAGCAGACCAAGGGCAGTCTCAGGATTTGACACAGTGGA
This sequence comes from Leptonychotes weddellii, assembly GCF_054177405.1. Taxonomy (NCBI): domain Eukaryota; kingdom Metazoa; phylum Chordata; class Mammalia; order Carnivora; family Phocidae; genus Leptonychotes; species Leptonychotes weddellii. Next base: position 164,221,263 of record NC_138371.1, on the reverse strand, counting down.
CATGGAAAACAAAAAATAAATGACAAAATAAGGGCACAATAGATTAGTGGTTACTCTACCTGGTGTCAGGACCTAAAGCAGGCTGTTAGACCTGGAGCTTCATTGATTTATAGGCCATCTGACATCTAAATCCATTTTCCTCCAGAAGGAGGTAGGTTTCAGGTGATGAATGTTCAATGATCAATTTTTTTCATCTCATTTCCACCTTGAGACTGATTGATTACTTTTAGGTACCTTATTAGGAGCTCCCCCAAAATATCTCCGCCACTTGAAGCACGCCATTTTGAATTTTACTTCAAGAGTCACTAGAAGGGAGGCCCGGTCCCCAAAAGATCTATACAGATAAATAACAAGTAAAATTGGTTTACTTTGATGGAAGGTCAGAATATATCATTTAAGAACAGTTTATTTCTCCAGAAAATTTATTGTTCTGCTTTGCCTCACAAAATTGTTGTGAGGGAAAAATTAGTATGGGTAATTAGTTCATGGAACAAGCTGTACTTAACGTGGGAGTAAATCATGAAGCTTTTTTCCCTCTCTTACTACTGCCTTTCAACAGCTCTATGTTGAGTCTCCTTATATTTTAGTCACATTTTGAGCTGATCTCATTGCTTCCCTAGTCGCTTAAAAGCTTTATTTTCATATATTAATCTTTCAGGGTTTTTTTGTTAATCACAATTTTATTACTTTAGCAGGGCTACATTTTGGTTCTTAAAAATTTTTAATGTGGTAAAATATACATAATATATAATTCACCATCTTGACCATTTTTAAGGGTACAATTCAGTGGTATTAAGTACATTCATATTGCTGTGTGACCATCACTGCCATCCATCTCCAGAACTCTTTTAATCTTATAAAACTGATACTCTGTACCCATTAAACAATAACTCCCTGTTCCCCCTCCCTCTGTCCCCTGGCAACCACCATTCTATTATCTGTCTCTACTAGCTTGACTGTTCTGGGTATCTCATATAAGTGGAATCATACAGTATTTGTCTTTTTTTTTTTTTTAATTATTTATTTATTCATGAGAGACAGAGAGAGAGAGAGGCAGAGGGAGAAGCAGGCTCCCAAGGAGCAGGGAGCCCGATGCGGGACTCGATCCCAGGACCCTGGGATCATGACCTGAGCCGAAGGCAGACGCTTAACCATCTGAGCCACCCAGGCGCTCAGTATTTGTCTTTTTGTGATTGACTTATTTCACCTTGCATGTCCTTATTTCATCCACGTTGTAGCATGGACCCAAATTTCCTTCTTTCTGAAAGCTGAATGCTATCTCATGGTATGTATACACTACATTTTGTTTATCTATTCATCCGTTGATGGACATTTGTGTTGCTTCCAGCTTTTGGCGATTGTGAATAATGTTGCTATGAACATGGGTGTACAAATATCTCTTCAAGACCCCGCTTCCAGGTCTTTTGGGTACATCCCCAGAAGTGTAATTGCTGAATCATATCATAATTCTATTTTGGTTTTTTGAGGAACTCCCATTCTGTTCTTTATAGTGGCAACACCATTTTGCATTCCCAACAACAGTGCACAGGGGTTCCAATTTCTCCATGTCTTTGCCAACACTTGTTATTTTCTGTTTTTTGTTTTTTTCAACTAGTAATCATCCAAACAAGTGTGAGGTAGTATCTCTTTCTGGTTCAGTTTTCTTTTCACATGGTAAAATATTGAGCCCAATCTGTCTGGTGTCAAAACTTCAAGAACTCATTCAGCACAAATGCTACTCTATTCCCCATCTCAGCGTGGTCTGGACACAGACTTCCAAATCTGTGAGACGGAAGTGAGGACATATTTGGCTCCTTTGCTTCCTTCTCTCGTCTTTCTACTTTCTCCTACACTTTGTAGCTGCACTTTTCACCTCCAGGATTGAACACAGGGGAGGGAGGGTTGGGTGGAGAAGAGCTCAGATCTGCTCCTGATGGCTAAGAAGGAAGCAGGGGCTGCAGTGGAGGAAGGTGGCTTCCACCAAAGGTGAGATGGTGTTTCCCAGTGGACCCCACGGAAAGTAAGCAGGGTTTTTTTAAGTCATCTTGAATTTTGGCCCCATTCTAGAGATCTGCCTGGTAGGGCTAGGTGATTGTAATTGAGAGAGTCCTGTGGAATAGTCTTATTGTAAGTAGGTGCTAAATTATTATATTCTTCTGTAAGCAGGAGGGATTTCTAGAGGCTAGTCAGGTACTGGTCAATAGTAAGTCCCCAGTGGAGGGACCCCAAAGGGCTCTATAAGAGCAAGCATTTGGGCATAGGCCACCCCCGAGAGGACACCACAACCAGGTTATATCAGCACTAGGCAGGTAAAGCCTTATCTGCTCCTTCCTAGTCCCCGGGACTGCTGGACAACCACAGTTAGAGGCAGACGGTGAATGAAGAAGAAGGTGGAATGGAAGAGGGTCATGCTTCACTCTCTTCTTGCCCTTAATGGTTTCTTTAGTCTGAGTCAAGCCTGAGCTTCGGTAGGAAGAGAAGATTGAAGCTTTGATATAAAACTGGACTGGACTTTCTAATATATCAAAGTGGGATGTTTGTTCATACCTGAGAGTGACTTGAACATTGTTATCTGACTGATAATTAATTGGCTAGGAGTGTGGTGGGGTAGCATTCCTGAGAGTCATGGGTGGGAGCAAAATAAAGTAGTTTTACCTGCCTGCAGTCTTCTGAATCCAGCTTATTCTTAGCAAAAACAAAACAAAACCAGGGACACCTGGCTGGCTCAGTTGGTAGAGCATGTGACTCTTGATCTTGGGGTCACGAGTTCAAGCACCACATTGGACACAGAGATTACTTAAAACAAAAACAAAAAACCAAATAGTACCTGACACATAGTAACTGCTCAATAAATGTTATGTGCTATCATTGTCATCTTCAGTATTGTTCTTATCATACTTAATTCTTTCATCTCAGATCCTGTAGTGAAGAATCAGTCATGGAAAAGGCAGGATGGGGGGCAGGGGGAGGGGCAGTCCTGAGATTCACAGAGGCTGTTTTCACAGCAGTTAAAGTTACTCTGTTAAGGTACAGGTAATACCTGGTAATTCCCATTTTCTGTTTAATGAAAGATCCCCAATTAATAATTAATGTGGCTTCAGTACTAATTTCCTCTTGGTTACACTGAAGTAATGAGGTGGTTCAGATATATTACTAAATCAAACTCAGGAGGTATGGGGGAGCAGAGCGGAGAAATGGCCAGTTGAAGTATCTCTTACATTTTCAAGTGTCATGATACGATTGTAATATAAATTGTAATAACAGCGAAGGGCAGGGGTCAGAACGAACTTTCTCAGCCTCCAGAAATCCTCGAGAAGCTGTAACATTCAGAGCAGACAAGGTTATTGCTGCATTTATGAAGCGCACCTGTTCCAAACCGAATATGACTCCTATAAAGACTTTCAACCAAATGTGAAACGGGAGAGCAGATTAAGTGCCCATTAACTATCCTTCCTGGACATTACTTAGCACTGATAATGAACTTTTGTTGTTGCTGTTAATAAGCTTTCTATTTTTTTTTTTAAGATTTTATTGATTTATTTGAGAGAGGGAGAGAATGCAAGCTTGGGGAGGGGCAGACGGAGAGGGACAAGCAGACTCCATGCTGAGCATGGAGCCCGATGTGGAACTCCATCTCCTGACCCTGAGATCATGACCTGAGCTGAAATCAAGAGTCAGATGCTTAACTGACTGAGCCATTCAGGCACCCCAATAATCTCTTTATTTTAGAACAGTTTTAGATTTGCAGAATTACGGAATAGGTAGTATAGAGAGCTTCCACATGCCCAGCAGCCACTTTCTTCTATTATTAACGTCTTACCTTAGTATGTACATTTGTTACAAAGGAACCAGTATTAATACATTATTAACTAAAATCCATACTTTATTGCTGTTTCCTCCATTATACCGTAATGTCATTAAACTGACCCAGGAGCACATGCAGGATGCTATATTACATTTAGTGGTTGTGTTTCCTTAGGCTGCTGTTGGTTTTGACAGTTTCTCAGACTTTCCTTGTATTTGACAACATTGACAGTTTTGAGGAACAAAAATACTTGTCAAGTATATTGTAGCATGCCTCTCAGTTGGGATTCATCTCATGTTTTTCTCATGTTTAGACTGTGGTTCTGGGTTCTGGGTTGGATAACCACAGAAATAAAGTGTCATCCTCGTCACATTGTATCAAGGGGGTCCATACTGTCAACATGCCCTAACTTTTGATGTTGACGTTCATCACCTGGCTGAGTAGTGTTTATCACGTTTCTCTGCTGTGAAGTTACTCCTTTTTCCTCCCCTTCTGCGTACTGTACTCTCTGGAAAGAAGTCAGTTTGTGTAATCCACATTTAATGGCTTCACCTCTTTGAGAACTGAGTATCTACATAAATTATTTGGAATACTTCTGCATGGGAGATTTGTTTCTTGTCCCACATTTGTTTTTATTTATATCAGTATGGATTCAATATTTAGTAGTTGACATAATACTGATGATATTGTATCAATATTATATGTTGGTTTATAATCCAATACTATATTGTTTATATTGTTGCCCTAATTGTGCTTGCTTTGAGCATTGCGAGCTCTTTTAGTTGGCTCCTGTGTCCCTTTGACAGTCCCCCATCATTGTGAAAGTTGTTGTTTGTTTACTTGTTTTAGCCTTGCCTTACTACAAGATGCTCCAGGCTCTTCTTGTATATTTCCAGCCCCAGTTCTAGAATCAGCCATTTCTCCAGTGAGCCCTGGTTCCTTTTACTGGAGAGGGTACTACAAACAATGAACTGGATGCTAGGTGTGCTTGTTGCTACTGGCATGTCTTAGCTTCTAGATCCTCTTATGTAACAGATAAATATTTCCCTATGTAACCATCTGTATCTATATTAAGCTAGACAGGAGTTTATACTGATGTCTCCAGCTCAATCCATTACCACATGGATCAATCTAAACGTCTCCCTTTGCTTATTTGTAATCTCTCACTCCAATAATGAGAAACCTCACTCCCATCATCATCTGACATTTACTTAATTATTAAATTACTGGGCACATGTGTAGTGGTTTCAGAATTGGTAATCAATCCATACTCTTTTGGGAAGGACCTTTATCAACTAGACCACAGTGCTTAGGTACAGTTTCTTTTGCCCTTTGTCTTACGGACTCTTCCATTTCCAATGTTATTTAGGCCAACACCTTGTTCCCATACTCCCTTCAGTGAAGTTGTTCCACACATCTATAATACTGCTAGATTCTTTTTTTTTCTTAAAAATTTTATTTATTTATTTGGACAGAGAGAGAGAGCGCATGTGTGCACAAGCAGGGGGAGCAGCAGAGAGAGAGGGAGAAGCAGGGCCCCCGCTGAGCAGGGAGCCCAATGTGGGGCTCTATCCAGGACCCTGGGATCATGACCTGAGCTGAAGGCAGACGCTTAACCAACTGAGCCACTCAGGCGCCCCAATACAGCTAGATTCTTTTGTCACATTCTCCAAACCAATTTATCACAGAGTAAGGGCACAATCAAAGGTAGTTATTGTTAACCCATTTTCAATGGTTGCTTGATATTCATGGTTCCAGAGACCATGATTTACTTAGACAACTGGATATTGCTAAATATTTAGCCAGTTGTCTTTTATTAGATAATTGCCTGTTATTGGACTGTTTAAATATATCAATAACATGCTTATATATTAATCTTTGTGTACACTCACTGTTTCATTATGGGAAATTTCCAGAGATGATTAAATCTCCAAATTAAAGAATATGAACATGTTTAAGGCCTGTAATATTTCCAGTTACTCTCTGAAAAATGAAAACTACTGCCAGAATGAAAAAGGAAAGCTGGAAAGACAGAGAATTATAACTTATTTATTAATTTTTAGAAGATTTATTTATTTATTAGAGAGAGCACATGCGCATGCATGCAGTGGGGGGTGGGCAGAGGGAGATGGAGACAGAAACTCAAGCCAACTCCGCTGAGCATAGAGCCCATCACGGGGCTCGATTCCATGACCCTGAGATCATCATGACCTGAGCTGAATCAAGACTCGGACACCTAACCAACTGAGCCACCCAGGTGCCCTGAGAATTATACTTTAAAAGTTGTTTTGGGGGGTGCCTGGGTGGCTCAGTCAGTTAAGCGTCTGCTTTAGGCTCAGGTCATGATCTTGGGGCCCTGGGATGGAGCCCCGAGTTGGGCTCCCTGCTCGGCAGGGAGTCTGCTTCTCCCTCTCTCTCTGCCTCCCCCCCCCGACTCATGCTGTCTCTCTCTTTCTCTCAAATAAATAAATAAAATCTTTTTAAAAAAGTCTTTCAATTTGACATAAAAATATATCTTTTACTGTATTATGTAAGGCTGAGAATTTTTTCACCATTAATATTTATTCATTCTTTTATTGTCTGTCATGCCCCTTACCTATTTTTCTTTTGGGTGTAAACTTTTTCAGATGCTCTCCGTTGTGTAGATGTTCAGCTGAGCTTGAGACCTGGTGCTTCGTTTGTAGTAAATCACTGACTTCCTCCCTGGCATTAGTAACACTGAATGTTTCTGCTTAATAGGACTTCCTGAGAGAGCCTGTTTTCTGAATGCAGACAGTGCAGAAGGGAGTCCCTCCCCCACTACTGTTCTCTGAGAGTCCAGCCCAAGAGACTCTTCGCTCACAGACACAGGACTTAATTCCTCAATAACTAATTATCAGGGAATTACAGCAGCGGCCTTTCTGTTTCTCTTCAAAGTGCTGTTAAAATTTGAAGATGTTCCTCATGTAATCATCCTCCTGGAATATGGTTTCATACCTCTTCAGAAGGAGTGAGGCTTTATATGGTATGTAACCAGTAATGTGTCTGCGTGCACAGAGGAAGTTTCTTCTTGTCAACCTCTGCAAAGAAGAGTGCATCTTCAAGAAGACTGATCTCCTGAGAAGGAATGCTTCTAAACCCGGGACTTGATAATGAATCTATCAAAAATTCTGTCTTGGGCTGAGTCAAGAGACTTCTTTTTCTCAGTCACATCATGGAGTCTGCCATTCTTAGGGTTCTTGAGGTTTTATTTTCGCAGCTTTGGTTTTTCCACGTGGGAGCCTTGAACATTGTAGCAGACACTGTGAGAGAACGGACCGACCACCAGGGGCTGGCTCATGGGGGCAGATGGTCTACTGCCACCCAGCGGGACAATCTTGGACAAGTTACCTAACTTTTCTGAGCTTCGGTAAAGATGGTTGGAGGGGTAGATGAGTGAATGGGGCAGGGTGATTTCTTATTTATTTATTTTTTTTTCAAAGATTTTATTTATTTATTTGACAGAGAGAGACAGCGAGAGAGGGAACACAAGCAGGGGGAGTGGGAGAGGGAGAAGCAGGCTTCCCGCCGAGCAGGGAGCCCGATGCGGGGCTCGATCCCAGGACCCTGGGATCATGACCTGAGCCGAAGGCAGACGCTTAACGACTGAGCCACCCAGGCGCCCCGGGGCAGGGTGATTTCTTAATCTCCAAAAACTCTTTTGGTTTCACATCCACTCTGAGCTGGTCTTATGGTCACCTATCACAGAGTTGGCAGGTACCAGATAGGCCCAGTCTTAAGGCTACAACTATATTGCTAACCTTCTTCAGCTCCTGGGAAAAGTCAACTCCATCCTCCAGATTCCTCCCTTTTCATAAATGGAGTCAGAGGCAAGGTACCAGCAGCCATGTAGCTGCAGCCGACTTTCCTCTTCAACCCTTCACATTCTTTCTTGTTAAATTTAGCAATCCTTTCTGCTTTCCTTAAAAGAAGCTATAAAAACCATTCTTACCCTCAAACTCAAATTACTCCTTGAACGAGAAAGTCATCCAGAATTTGGAATTGCAATGTTTTTCAAGGATTTAAATGCAAAGCAGAGTCACCCAAAGGCTACTTTATCATATTTTAATTCTGTTTCATTTCGTGCTAATTTAAAACAGAAACCTGTGGAGCAGAACAGAGGGGATGGCTCTAAATCCAGGAGGTAAAAGCCTGGGAAAGCAGATAAGGTCCCTCTCTTCCTTCTCTTGATGGCTCACCCCCTTCCTCCCACCCCTTCCACCATCCCTTCACAATGGAGCCGGTGCCGGCTGCCTGCTCCACAGATTCAATCAAAGGCACCAGCAGGATGCAGCATCTGCAGGTGTAGATGAGGGCGATAGCCGAGGGTGTCAGAGAGAGAGATTTATCAGCGTCCTCAACCACATGCTCTTCACTTGGCTCATTGGTCGCCAGTGCTTTTCATTTTCTGTTTGCTCCCTCCTCTTCAGATGTTCCAAGAACACTGAAACTTCTTCGGAATTTCGGGCATAGCAGAGAATTTTTTTGGCATGCATATGAGAACTGGTGAGACAGATGTATGCCTGGCTCTGTGTGGCTGCACTTGCCGGCCCTCCAGGGCTGATGCTGTAAGACTTGATGCAAACAGTGATTTCTCACAAGAAACCAGAGGGTAGGGGATCAAACCAGGCAGAGCTCATGGTCCAACTAGTCAATGTGATGTTCAGAGGTCCTGCCAGGCAGCTTTAAGGACCAGCCAGACATGAGGCGGGTGATGCCTTTAATTTGATCTCATATGATGTTTTCAAAATGAGAACCAGAAAGGCAAGAGGGGACCAAACCTCCTTGGCCAATGATGAGTGAGAAAACATCCCCAGCTTGACACAAACGGAATAGTGTTCCACCCTTGCTTTTCCAGCATTCTCACTGCTCAGATGTCTGATTTGCTGGTAGAGATGCTAAGCTCTTGACTCTGTGTAGTTTTCAAATTTTTAAAACATAGAAATGATTGAAAATGTCAGGGGAACAGGAAGCAGAATTTTGAGAAGCCTTCTTTTGTTCCCTCAGGGTCACCTGCAATCCTTGGAGAGGGGGACTTGGAGGGGGGGATGGAATGTTCCATTCCACTGGCATTTTAGGATTGCTCCCTAATGACCTGGGTTCACTAGACACACGGAGGCCATGGTTACCAAGATAGGACCAAGTGAGATCTTTGGGGTAACAAAGCATGGTGTGCTGGGAATTCAGAACATCTGGAATCTCACCAACCTCTACTGCCAACAAGCCTGTGATCCCCAGAAAAGCCACATCCCCTCCCTGGACATCTGATTCCTCATAGGTAAAATAGGAACTCTGAAGTTCTAATTTTGGGGGGCATTTTATTTTAGGGAGGAACACAAGGCTGCGTTAAACCTGTGTGAGCTGGCACAGGAAGACAAGGAGAAACAAACTGGATTTGTGTTTGTTCTGAAGTCAAGCCTGCAAAGAAACACATTTTATATTGGTTTCTTTGCTCTAGAGCCTTCACCTGCAGATAAAAACAGTAAATATCTTTTAGGATTGTGGTAAATACCGTAACTTGGAAACCACAAATCTGTATTCAAGGGTGAAGGGGAGAAAGCCGGGAAGGAGCAGTGTTGTCATCGTAGTGAATATAGCACCTCGGGGCCATCATGAATTGGCCGACAGTGAGATGTAGGAGGTCGATACAGGCATCTCTCTCTGAGTCTACTGCCCCCAACAATTTCCAGGTTGAGATGCTCAGGAGATAGAAAATCAGATGAGAGGTTTTGAGTACTAGCTACCGGGGAAGAGACTTACTCACAACTAGTGACAATGTGTGAGCAGCTTGAAAGAAAAAGTTAATGCTGCTTGGCCTTAAGTATGGTCATACCACATTACACAGAGCAAAGAATTGTAGGACTTCTGGTAAACCCCAGGGTAAGTTATGTTCTTTCAAGGTAAACACATAGTAAAAGCCCTATTACAGCGGGGGCAGCCCACAAAAGGAAAGACAGTTCTGTTTCCCTACAAGAACAGTATAAATAGACTTAATTACATAATGTTTACTGTATGCATTGTGTGTGATACACTCTGCTAGGCACAAAGGCAAATCAAAGAAAAGTAGTCAATAAAAGACGTCCTTCTGCCGTTGGCTCATTTTATGACCTTTGTTGGGCAGCATAATCAACCTCTTTTTTCAGTTTTCTCATCTGAAAATGAGGATAACACTGCTACCAACCTTATAGGGTTATTATGTAAAGCATTTGTAAGAGTACCTGTCATCAAACACAGAGTGCTCATTATTACTGTTTTTATTATATGGAAAAAGTAGTAGTAAGCTTCTTGGGAACTTATAAAACACTTTACATTTTTCGAGTCATTGGATTCCCATAATAACCTGATGAAGGAGGATTTCCATTTGACAGAAATGGAGGCTTACCAGAGTTACACATTAAATGGCAGGGGGGCAACTTTAAATCAATTCATTGGGGGGTGCCTGGGTGGCTCAGTTGTTAAGTGTCTGCCTTCGGCTCGGGTCACGATCCCAGCGTCCTGGGATCGAGCCCCACATCGGGCTCCCTGCTCCGCGGGAAGCCTGCTTCTCCCTCTCCCACTCCCCCTGCTTGTGTTCCCTCTCTCGCTGTGTCTCTCTGTGTCAAATAAATAAAATCTTAAAAAAAAAAAAATCAATTCATTGTTCTTTGCACTTCGCCAAGCTGCCTTCCATAAAGACGTGGGAAAACAGAGCTCACACCCTCGAACACCTTGCTATTTATTGGGATAGCCAAAAACTAAAGAGAAAGTGACGTGAGATAAATAACTGTCTGTTAGCTAAGCATGGAATATTTGTGACTAACTGTAGGGAGGTGGTGGACTCAGCTATTGCTGTGGAAGAGCAAGGGGCAGAGAGACTGATGGGAGAGATTGGCTATTACCCGGTGGACACCTGGTGCTGATGTGGGCATGCTTACTGGTCTGTCCTGGCACAGAGCCAGCGCTGGACAGAACTGGAGATCTCTTTAGTCCTAGCCTCCCCTCTGTCTACCAACCTCCAGCATCCCAGTGTCCTTGGGGGGGGTCTCTCAGTTCAGATGTCTGCTCATCAGAATCTGATCACAACAAAGAAGGTACTGGTACATTCTTACAGAGGAAGGTGAAAATGACTGGGGTTGAGATGCTCGTCCTTCCCCACATTGTGTTCCCTCCCCTAACCTCAACCCTGCTCTGTGGATGCTGGTACAGGGGACAAAGCCTGAAGACAAAGGGGTGGTGGACAATCGGGCATGAGGAAGTTGAGATGGTGAGAAATTTTGAGGAAATGGGGATGCGTTTATTGGAGCCATTTAAAAGACATTATATAGTTAGCCCATCTGGTGTGCATTTTAAAGATGTAGTAAATCTGTGAAGGTCAGAAATCATTAGGTAAATAAGCACCAAAAGGTCAGGGACTATGTCTTTCTTATTCCCTGTTGTATCTACAGCACTGGCATCATAATGCCTAGCATATAGCAGGTGCTCAATAAATATTTGTCAAGTGAATAAATATTTGCAGAATAAATCAAGGCATGGTGAATCAAATTACAGTGTGCCTCTTAAATTTATCCAGCCTAGATGAATATCTTGATTGGCTGGTCATGGAGGAATCATGAAATATTTGACTTGTTATAATCTCAAGGTTGAAAAAAAGGGGACAAAACTTTATTCTGATCTTTACCAGAAATATCTCTTGAGCAAAGGCAAGGATGGCACATTGCGTGAAATCCATTATTCCTCTGCTGTAGGAAAAATGTACTCTTCAGTGGGTGCTACCATCACATTACCCTGTGGCACGCATGTTTCCTTTTTCTTGAATGCATTGGAACAGTCAGCAATTAGCATGACTTCAAATGGTACTGGCACATGTGTTTCTCCAGGACCCCCAGCCAATGCTCCTAACACAGACTTCGCAGTTCACAGAGAACCTCTTTAGTTAAGAGCTTGCAGACTAAGTCACAGAGCACCATGCCCTTACTATCTCAGCACTCGTCATTCCTTTGTGTAGATCTGTATTTCCATCCTCTACCATCTCCCTTCTGCCTGAAGGACTTCCTTTAGCATTTCACATCGTGTGGGTCTTCTGGACAAATTCATTCAGACTTTGTATGTCTGAAAGAGTCTCTGTTTAACCTGAATGTTTGAAAGATGTTTTCCTTGGGTATAGAATTCTAGGTGGATAGGATTTGGAGGTGGGGTGGGTGGAGTACATTAAGGAGGTCACTCCAGTTCTTTTTGCTTGCATTGTTTTTTTTTTTTTTTTAAAGATTTTTTATTTATTGATTTGACAGAGAGAGACATAGCGAGAGAGGGAACACAAGCAGGGGGAGTGGGAGAGGGAGAAGCAGGCTCTCGGCCGAGCAGGGAGCCCGATGTGGGACTCGATCCCAGGACCCTGGGATCATGACCTGAGCCGAAGGCAGACGCTTAACGACTGAGCCACCCAGGCGCCCCATGCTTGCATTGTTTTTGATGAGAAATTTCTGCCATAGGTATCTTTGTTCATATATCCTTAACATGTCTTCTTTTCTCTGGTTGCTTTTAAGCTTTTCTATTTATTGCCTCTTTGAAGGAATTTGATTAGGATGCACCTTGGTGTAATTTTTTCATGTTTATTAAGCTTGGGATTCATTGAACTTCTAGGACATGTGGGTTTATAGCATTTATCAACTATGGAAACATTTTGGCCGTTGTTTCTTTTAATATATATTTTTTAAGTAGGTCCACGCCCAACGTGGGGCTCAAATTCATAACCCTGAGATCAAGAGTCACATGCTCTACCAACTGAGCCAGCCAGCTACCCCTCTTCTAATATTTTTTTTCTGTTTTTGCCCACTTTGGAGACTGATCAAACACATATTAGGCTACTTAAAATTGTTCCACAGCTTGCTGATACTGTGCTCATTTTTAAAAGTTTGGTGTGTTTTTTTTTTTTCCCTGTGTCTCCATTTTGGATAGTTTCTATTGCTACTTCTTCAAGTTTATTAATCTTTTGTTTGCAAAGTCTCACTGTTAACCCCATCTGGTGTGTTTTTCATCTCAGAAATTGCATTTTTCATCTCCAGCAATTTGAGTCTTTTTTGTTTCTACTTAACTTTAGAATATATGGAGAACAGTTATAATACCTGTTCAATGCTCTTGTCTGCTAAGCATATCTATGTTAGTTCTGGGTCAGTTGTGAGAGATTGATTTTCTCCTCATTGTGGACTATATTTTTCTACTTCTTTTCATGCCTGGTAATTTTTTACTGGATGCCAGGTATTGTGAATTTTACCTTTTTTATTCCTATCAGTATTCATGAGCTTTGTTCTGGGACATAGTTAAATTACTTGGAAATAGTCTGAAACTTTCAGTCTTGCTTTTAGGCAGGGCCTGAATAGCCTTTCAGAAACAAGACATTTCTTATTATTAGTACTATTGCCATTCTGGACTGAGAACCCTTTTTTCTTTTTCTTTTTTGTAGGATATTTAGTTGCATCCTGCCTTTTACCCACCAGATACTAGCACCCCTCCTCCCATTAAGTTGTGACAACAAAAACTGTCTACAGACTTTGCCAAATGTCTCCCAGGGAAAAAAAATCCACCCATGGTTGAGAACCACTGGTTACCACAGGGTTAACTTTGTGCCACCACAGATAACAAGATGCTCCTGAATCTTCTATCCGATGCCCTGGTAGGCTTTCCAATCTGGCTGGTGGAAACACATTTTTGCTAGCCCTGTGTGAGTGTTGAGTACTTGTTCCCTCTAATCCTTCACGGTGAGTCTTTCCCCAGGCTCAGCTGGTTTCCTTAGCCTGTGTGCTGATTAGTATTCTCCTGAATACATCAGGAGACCCTCTGCAGGTCTCCAGAGTTCTCTGTGAGGCTCTCTCTTCTCTGCTGTTCTGTTCTGCAATTTCTAGCTGCTTGGTGTGTCCTTAGACTCCTAACTTGGTGTTTTCAATTTAGGGAGACTGCTGGACTCTCCTTGTAACCCCTCTCCCTGGAAACTCTCCCAAGGCAGTAACTTGGGAAATTATTAGGTTTATCTTGCTTGTGTCCCATCTCTCAGAGATCACTGCTATCCCTTGTTTCCTGATATCCAGTGTATTGGGTTAAACTATCATTTTTATGTAGTTTGTTCAGTTTTCTGGTTGCTTTACACAAGAGGACAATCTAGTCACTGTGTTAAAGATAAGAACTCCTTGCCTATCACATTGGCGTCAGCTTCCCCCCGCCCCGCCCCGCCGCAACATACCTTGTAGTTTTGATTTCTTGACAAATAAGTTAAAATTTTATGTAGTCAAATCTATTGATCTTTTCTTCTGCAATTATATTCCTATAGCTTTTATGTTTAAAAACTCCTTCCCATCCAGACACTACATAAATATTTAGCTGTATTTTCTTCTAGGTTTTTCTTTTAGTGATTAAATTGAAATTCTTGTCTCCCCAGTGCAGCTAGAATTTATATCAGCGAATGAAGTGCTGAAGCAAGTATTTAAATGAATCTTTATTCCCAAAAAAACCTTCCTGATCTCAGCCCTTTTTATGGAATAGCTCATCCTTTACCCACTGGGTTTTTTTTTTTTTAATGTATTTAATATATCTTAGGTTCTTATTCTGGAAGAGGATCTGTGTCTGGGGCATCCGTTTGTTTCCCAAAGCTGAACATCCATTCTCAGGCCCGAGATATTTTTTGACTCACACATTTCAGTGTACTGAACATATTCTGCAGACTCTCTGACGTTTCCCACTTCCTTAGCCAAGGAGCTCCTGGTGGGAACAGGGTGTGGACCCCTGAAAGGGCCAGAATGGAGCTATTGGCTGCCAGCCCTGCTTCTCAGACACCTCACCCGTGGTCATTGTCTTGTAGGCTTAATAAAACCACCTGCCTCATATGACAACTCTTCCACACCAGCACACACATGCACGTGCACACATGCACACACACACACATGGTTCTGTCTTGTCAGCTTATCACCCCCTCTGCCTGTCACTCTTTATCAGTTGAAGAGCCAAAGTAAGGAGAAGGTGAGAAGAGAGATTGCTGGTGCATATGCAACTGTCAAAAATCTAAATATAGGTCATATGAGTGACGAAAAATCATCTCCACAAATTCCATCTTTCCTCAGCACATTTTCTCCTATCTGCATCTCTAATTTGTTCTTTGTTTTTACTTGCTTCTTCTGTTTCCTTTCACTTCTCTACCTTTCTGACTGCCTCCTCCCAGCAGGCACATATAGAACTTTCCAAAGGGTCATAGGACTGTTTACACATGTTCTGATTCTTATTCCTTCATGCACGTGGTGGGATTGAATTCAGTCCTGCTCCAGGGACACACTTTGGTGAATGAAATGTGAGTAGAAGTTTAAAGAATTAGTGTGTTATTTGGCAGAGTGGCCAGGCAACAATCCAGAGGGTTGGCTGCTCCATCAGCTTGGGTCCCAGTGTGTAGATAACTTAGAAGAGACTCCTTAGATAATAATGAAGAGCATGTCATGCAAGGGAGAGGGAAATCTTTGAACCCACTGAGATTTGGAGGATGTTACCATGGCATAACCTAGCCTAATCTGGACCGACACATAGTATAAAGATGATTTGCAAAACAAAAGAGTGAGACCTAGGGTTTGTGAATCATGTCAGTGTGTGTACACCTGCTCCGTGGTACCTTTGTTGTCTCCCAAGAACCTGGATGGATGGAGTGGTCAAGGATGGTTCTGTCAAGGACAATGGAGGATGGCTGCTTTCTTCCTCGTCCAATCTGTGGAGCTGCAGGGAGATCACAGCCCAACGAGAATAGGATAACGGAAACAAACGTATTAAGCCAGAACTGTCCTTGTACCTTGGCTGCACATGGTATAGGTGCTTTTCGTAGCATAGCTGGCCAGGAAGAAAATCATAGCCTTGTTTCCTGCGGCTCAACTGTCAGTTCCGCGTTTATGATAGACATTTGGGGCTAGTATACCAGGATGTAGAGATTAGTTCATGGCCTAGTTTCCAGTGATCTTGCAGTGTTGTGCACTTCCCCAGCAGGTGTTCTGTGAAAGCAGAAAAAGAAATAAGGAAATTCCAAGCAGATGCTTAATCAATAGTAAGCACCAGCATTTCTGCATCTTATCTCAGGTCAAAAGCAAGGATCAGCATATTTAATTTTGGCTTCAATTGGGC
>NC_138371.1:164144531-164205217 GCF_054177405.1 Leptonychotes weddellii | reverse complement strand
CAAAGTTCTGACAGAGGACTTCCAAGTAGAAGTGCTGCTGAGCTGCTGTATTGAGTAGATAAAACTCATTTATAATTAGCATCCCTATTTGCATACAACAGTTGATGGGCTAAAGTCCTTAAAAATTATTTGCTCTCTTACAGAGATTAAATGTGCCCCTGTAGCCTAATCAGCTGCTTACCAGAAAACCTCTTTTCATAGGCCACTCTGAACCCTGGTCTAACCTACACCGAACTATAGCAAAGACTGAATGAGTGTACTACAACGAAATACAGTGCTATTGAATGTAGCTGGGTGTTTTTGAAATATTAACTAAAAAATGTTTTAATCTCCTGATGGCCCCATTCCAACCTAGGAGACAGGAGAGCAGGAATCTCAAATCGATGAAGAAGTTTCTGTCACCTACTGAATGGGTTGTTTGAAGTAGAGATAGAAATTGAACGGTAGAAAATTTAGAAAAGAAGACTTCATATGCACCTGTGGGTGTCGACTGAAATCAAACCCTACAGTTAGGACCCTATTGCACAATTCTAGGGGCCATCCACACAGAATACAGTTTGAATGGTGCCCCAGGGAACAGCAACTATAGTTATAAAGCTATTGGAATAAGATCTCTTCCTTGCCTGTAGCTGTTGGTGTGAGGATACGTGTTGCTCTTCCTTTTTCTATTTGACAAGATTCTGCTCATCCTTCCAGACTCAGATCAAATAGCACTTCTTTTGAGCCTTCCAGATAGATTCTCACTGTTGGTAATAGTCATAGTTTCAGCAGAACACAGGTGCATGCTCAAATTGGATAATTTGAGGAGGGTTTATAAAGGGGCTCTTTACAAAGGAATCGGCAGGGTATATGGGAGTTGCAGGGAAGAGGTTGTCAGATGGGGGAGCTTGTAACATCAGGGCCTGAAAGGGCAAGGGCGGAGCGTGGTCACTAGGAACTGGTGACAGTAGCTGTATGGGGGTTAACCACAAAATAGGACCTGAGACCTTCATAGCCAATGCTCAGTGACTCACTAGGGAGGAAGCCTGGGAAGCAAATTCTTAACCTCACTTCACTTTCTACCTTAACTCTCCCTTCATAGCCCCCACTAGTTGAGCCCAACCAGAAATCAGAGGGCAAGGGAGCCTGCCAATGCCATACACATAAGTGGTGTATTAGTTATCTGTTGCTGTGTAACAAATTACTCCAAAACTTAGTAGCTTAAAATACCAAACATTGTCTTACAGTCTCTGTGGAACAGGAATCCTGGAGAGGCTGAGCTGGATTCTGGCTCAGGGTCTGTCATGAAGTCACATTTAAGAAGTCAGCTGGGGCTGTGGTTATCTGAAGGCTGGAGAACTTGTTTCCAGGATCGTGTACTCCTATGGCTGTTGGCTGGAGACCCTAGTTCCTTATCATATGAGCCTCTCCCTAAAGTTACCTGAGTGTCCTTGTGACATGGCTGCTTGTTTCCCCCAGAACAGGTGATTCGAGAGAGAGAGCGAGCCATGGAGAAGCTGCTATGTTTTTATGACTTAACCTTGAAAGTCACATACCATGACTTCTGACATACATCAACCCTAATGTAATGTGGCAGAAGGTTATGCAGGAACACAAAAGCCAGGGAATGGAGCTCACTGGGGGCCATCTTGGAGGCTGACTACCTCAGCCAACCCACTTAAGGAGTGCACAAGGTTTTAAAGCAGATATAGAAAGGCAGATGGAAGATGACAGCACATCTCTAAGTAGCAATACTTCCTCTCTCCAGTGATCACATCACAAGTCATCCACACCTTAACCACAGCACTTATTTTGTTGTTTTAAAATCTTTTGTTTATATGTCTGTCTACTGGAATGTAAGCTCTTTGAAAAGCAGGACTGTGTTTTATTCTTCTTATGCCTTTGGGGTCTAACAGGTGCCAGATGCATGGTGGGTGCCCCCAAATATTTGGAGTTTTTAATACATAGAATCTACGAGCCCTTGATTGTCTACAGTCAATGATGTATACTTTGACACCCTCCCTCTCATCTGCTTCTCCTTCACCCCCCACTTCCCCATTGTTGCCCAGTGCTGTCCAAATGCCCTATGTCAATTAGGAAACTGACTTAATATACTAATGCATACATAAGATGTTAGTGACACTTAAATCCTAGGGCATTTGCATGTAACTGTTGTTGTTTTTCCAAATCAAAAAAAGGAAAGATGAGCTGGAGTGTTAGCAGTCCATTACTTATTAGCCCCCCAGGCACTGCTGTGAGTTTTCTGTTAACTACTTAGGCTCAAGTCCTGCCCTTCTTGTCTACTTTGGTGTCACTTGAGTACTACCCACTTGTACCTCAAGGAATTCTTTGCATAAAACTCTCAAGTAAAGGAGGGCTGTGGCCATCCATGGGGTAGAAAGAAGTTCCCTGGGCGCATAGTCCAGCCTTTTAAAGCCTTGGACAATAAAGCCTTTTAAAGCCAACACTATCGAATGTCCCCAAGAAGAGATCTCTAATGGTGGGCTTTGAGGCTCTGTCTTGGGAAGGCTACAAGGGGAGATGCTTGGGGACAAGGATCTGGTACATGAGCTAGTGCCTGAGCACTTGCGCATATGGCCAGAACCACCTGAGGTGCCTTTATCCCAAGTCTGTGCTTACTGGGGGTGCTGGTCTATCTCTTGGGCACCACTACTCCCCCTGTCTAAGATGTTCCCTGCAGAGGAGAAGCTGGGAATCATGGTTCTTAGAATCTCCTTCCCCTAAATGGTCCTGGGGTAGAATTTGCCAAAGATAGGCCAGTATGTGTGACTTGGGAAGCAGTTGTAGGCAGAGGTAAGAACTTCCCAGCAAATTTGAGGGCTGTAGTTCTCAAACTTCAGCTGCACCAGAAACATCTGGAGCGCTTGTTAGAGTACAGCTTGCTGGGCTCCGCTCCCGGAGTAACTGACTCAGTGGGTCTGGGATGTGGCCCCCAAATTCTCATTTCTAAGAATTTCCCAGTTGAAGTGGCTGCTGCTAGTCCCCACACCATATTTAGAGAACCATAGCTTTAGACAAACAACTGTGTCTCTCATTCCCTTACCTTGATTTTTATTATGTGTGGGAAACATAGCAGGGCACCTGTTTTCCTGAGTACACTGGACCAGAGCACTGGGCATGAGCAGAAGGGAGAGCCTTCCAGAATGTTACTGTTTAGAGCCGAAAATCAAGAAGGCCCAAGCAGACTTCTGGGACCCATGCGGCTTCAAGGTCAAAGGCAAGGCCCATGCAGCCATGCTGGCCTTCAGCTTTCAGTAGGGAAAGAATACCCAGACCTCTTGCCCTTGGGTTCTCCAGACCCTTTGCCGCTTCCCAGCTCTGCTGGACAAGCCAGGAAGATGGCCCCTCCCACTACCAGCCCAGGAAAGCATCCTGGGAGTTGCTCTGCATCATAGCTGATGGTAGGTCCACTGTGATGGTGAGGACATGTATGACTTGTGGCAGGCAGCTCAACAGCCAGGTGGCTCTGGAGTGTGAGGAGGGTAACTGCGGGCAGCTGTTTATATTGAAGAGGAGCAAAGTTGCTTCTTTTGAGCAAAGGCTGTGGTGACGCTTGTAGTAAGGTTGAGGCCAAGAGGCAGGCCAGGAGCCCGTCTACCATGTTGTGCTGAGACCTGAGGAGCTGCTGGTCTCCCACAGGTTCCTTGGGCCACATCTGACAGAAATAATTATCAGGAAAACCAATGTTTGTATGTCACTTTACAGGTGACCTGGGCCTTCACATCTCAGTAAATTGTCCTGCTCTCATTGAATCTGGAGGTGGCGTTTTCCGAGAAGGAGACATATTTTACAGATAAAGGATTTGATGCAGAAACCAAGTAGCATGACCAGGATCACAGAGTTGGTTAGTGGGAGAGCCAGGGCCACAACCCAGCCCCCTGACTCTGAATTCCAAATTCCACAACAGGCAGCAGCCTCCAAGCCCCTCTGGGAGCCATGGCTCTAGGATTGGGAGGAAGACAGGGAGGGAGGAGTTTGAGGAGCATCTCTTCTACCTCCAACCTTGGAAGACGTGTCCTTCCTGCAGAACGTGGGCTATGGTTTTTTGTTTTTTGGTAATTTTAAATTTTGTACTAATTATAGATTCATGGAAGTTGCAAACATAGTAGACAGACGTCCCGTGTACCCTTCACCAAATTTCCCCCATTTGGTACCATCATACATACCTAATAGTATGAGATCAAAACCAGGACAGATGACCTTTTTAAAGAACAGTTTCTCACATAAACGTCCTCCAAACATTACAATGCAGGCATTTTTATTACCAATTAATTTAGTATGTGCCCTTAATATTCCAGAACACCAGATGGCATGAGATGCCCCTGCTAGGGAAGGAACATTCTAGAGTCCCTTTAGCAGACCGGCCCCAAGTCTTGTTTCAAGGTCTTCCTACCTTAGAATTGTTTTATGTCTCCTTGATGTAAAAGACACCTGGGCCTTTTGGAGACATTTTATTAAAAGACAAGGTATGAGAAGGTCAGTGGATAGGGCGAGTTGGGAGGACTTTCCGGAAATGTCTGTGTACTAAAGAGGACAGGGTTTGGAGCCACTCAGATCTGAATTTGAATCCTTATAATCAGTTATGCACCAACTACTGACATCTCTTCTAGTATTGTCTTAAGTAATGTTAAAAATAATTTCTTGCAACATAACTTTTTATGTACATCAGTTTTATTGGAGTTTATAAACTGCTAAATCAAGATGCTTTGCACTTTTTTGCATTTGCCACTATGATGATTAGATCTGGAAACTTGTTGAAACCAGGTAGACTGGCTTCAAAACACTAAAATTCAACTATGCAAGGCTTAATCTGCCAATTTGTAGTTATTAGAGAAATTAAGTTAGTAGTAGAATGTTAATTTGGAGTCTGGTAGTCAGTGTTATATTGTCCACCTTGAAACCATTTACTTATGCTTTAGGTTTGAATACTAAGAACCCACAGCATGAATACCTTTAAAAATCCCAGATGCTTCACACTCGGTAGGTTGCAGAGCCCTCTAAGAATGGCTTTCTATCCCTAAGATAAGCATAGCTTTCACACTTATTAATGTGATAGATGAAAGGGTCAAAAACCACTATCCCAGCCTGGAAAAAACATGCCTTTTTTTTTAAGGGAGAAAAACCGACCTAGTTCCAATGTTCCAAATAAAGACAGGGATTATTCAATACAAATGCTGTAGGTGTTGTTGGATGGATGGGAGCTGTACAGAGGTGAACCCTGTGTGTATGCAGGGCGCCTTCTTTGTTCATATAACATGATATTGTAAGAATGTCTGTGTTGTAATATTGTATACAGAAACAACAGAGCCAGTTAGAAGGTAGATGTGCAATGAATAAATAGGTTATAGAAAATCGACTGAAGTCAGATGTCTCCCTCCAAACCAAGTGATTAATGTTCGGATTTTGCAGTGACCTTCTGTCTTTCAGACAGGCCTCTGGGGTTCAGGGAGCACACAGAAAACATCTGTGAGTCTGTAGACAGAAACAGTGGGCGCATCTCTTCAATCGCCATTAATGTCAGTATTGCATACAATTTCTTGATAGCATTTATTATAACCAGCTTCTGTGGCTATGGCTGCCATGACCCCTGCCTTTCCCCCCTGTTCAAAAAGGATCTTCCCAACAGGGCTAGCGTTAGTATGGGCATGTGTCAGAAGCCCGGGCTTGCGGGCTACTGTGTTTGTGCTGGCTTCCTCTGTGTTACTGGTAATTACTTGATTGTCTCAATCACAATGTGATTTCCAACATAAAAAAAATAAATATCATTTGTGGAAAGAATGAATCATGGAACGGAGGTCTCAGATTCCTCTCCTTCCAATGCTAATGATCCCTAAGCAATTTCAAAAAGGATCGCTTTGCTGGTTATAAAAATAATGATGGTGAAAATGGCTGACTCCCCCATGCGTGGCTCAGAAGACCTTCAGACAGGTAAGTGCGATGATCCCTGGAACATCTTCTTGAAACAGGCTTACTGCCTAAAACGGTTTGGTGTTTTCCAAGTGGCTTTTAGGATAACCTGAGTGACTTGGGATTTTATTTGTTTGTTTGTTTGCTTCTTTGAGGGTGGAAGGAACTTTCGTAGACCATGTGGTTCTTAACAGTCAGACCTAGATCTTGACAAGCAAGGATTTTGTTCTCTTTGACGTCCAAGAACTGAAATACCTTGACCTCAGTGCTTTAAGTGGGCATGGGCCTTCTGCCAAGCTTGGCCAAGTGATGGCTATTGCTCTCTGATGTACCCTGAAAACGCCATCACACTCAATCACCCCATGAGCAGCCTGGCCTCACGGGATGAGTTGTAGGGTGGCGGCTGGGCTGTGAAGACAATTGCCCCATTATGCTCACCCCTGCTGACTTGTACTGCACAAGAGGCAAACCTTGGTTTCATTTCCCTGCCTCTCTGCAACGTATCATTCTATCTACCTGCATTAGGCACCCAGAGAATAATATAAAATAGACTCTGATTTTCTTTGGGCTTGGATCATTTCACTTCTGTAAAGCCCTTGAACTCTTGAAATAGGAGAATGAAGAACTTGTTATTCTTTTCGTGTGGTCTGATCTCACGTGGTGCCCCAGAAATTATCTCCAAATATTTTTCAAAATGTCAAGCAGCGATGTCTAGTCTAGAGTTACTATGTGTCTTTTATTTGTTAAGGTGGCCGTCCATTGCATCTTGCTGATGACCCTGGGTATTCTTTTATACGATGATCAGAAAGGACTTACAAAGGCAAAATATGCTAGCATCTATATTTAGCATCTTTTAGGGAATGTTCCTTCTTTTTATTGGATCATCTGTAGAGACTTCAGTGAACTAAGACTACCTTTTACTGTTTGTTTGTTGCATATTTGTTTGCCACAACATCTAGCAGAATTGAGTCTGTTATACCTCCTTTGTTGTAATCAAAAGGACCCCAAAACAAAGTCCCACCTTCAGGTTCTGGCACTGTGCCCTCAGTTCCCACCTAGGCATCAATAAGAACTCACCAGTAAAGAGCATATGACTTCAAGTTCGGTAGCTCAATGGGTTTCATGGCGTCGAGGGGAACTTAGGGTTTTGTTTTGTTTGACTATCATTTGTTTTTTAGCTTGTGTGTGCATTGGAAATTCAGTGATAACCCAATTTGTAGAATAGGGACCTAGAAAACTCATCTCCAGATCACACATTTATTTTGGGGACCACAGGGCTCCAGCTGGCCAGATTCCTTATCTCCGGCTTTCCCTCAGAACTACACATAGAGCCTCAGTTAATGTGGAACACTGTGAGTCACCTGTTCTGAAGGTGGGTTCCTGCTAGGACTCTACCTGTTCTGTTGAATGAGTCCCGTCTAGACTGATGCAAATTCGACCATGTCACAGACAGTTTGGGTTGTAATACAAGCTTTGTTGGGAAAATGAGAAACTACCATAGGCCACAGGTCATTGAGGGAAGAGAAGGTACTGGTCTATGGATTCTCTCATCATCCCAGAGAGGTGTGATGGGCTGGGCGCTGGTGAACCCTCAGTGTAGTTCTTCCTTCCAGCGGTTGGACCCCGCCACTTGAGGGGACTCTCTTTTTAATTTTTTTTTTACATGACAATTAAAAAGAGATAGGACCCATGCCAGTGGAGAATACACAGATTGCTTGGCAGCAAGTCATCTGGATTTGGGCTGCCAATTATAGGTAGGAGTTGTCTGGGTACATTAGCTGCCCAGCACCTAAAAAACTTGGGGCCTCTTTCTAGACGTGGGGGGGACTTACTTGTCCCATGGGAGCTAAGCTTGGATGTGGCCCCTTCTGCTGACCCCAGCTATCTTGCAGTACAGGCCATCCAGAGAGAGCTCCTGGGGTTACATTCAGACAAGGGTCCCAGTTGTCCCACCATGCCAAACAGCCATAGTTTAGCAACTAAGAGTGGGCCATGGAGACGTGAATTGCGGTGGGCCCAGTTAACTTTTATCTGTTTGGTTTTATGCCATTTTGTCCATAAATTCAGCAGAAAAGGGATAGTGAAGGAAAGGAAAATCGTCATGTACCCTAAGAAAGCTTTTGATCACTTGGAATACCATGTAATAATTTTGCAAATATTGGCTGAACAACTACTATGTGTGTGAGACTGTGCAACATAGCCCTGACCTTATAGTCTAGTGGACTTTTTAAGAATAGAAAAAGTGTTCATGACTGATGATGGATAATGCTGAATTCCGTGGGTTGAATCTTGGGGTTGGGGTGGTAGAAGAAAAAAAGAAATATTGCAGTGGGTGCAACTATTTCCTTTTCAGGGCACAGCTTGGAAACTGCTTGTATTCACATAATGGGAAAATCCAAATGTTGGTAATAGCCATGTGCAGTGCTGGGCTAGAGCTGGCTTGCAGCAGCCCACGAGAGCCAATGGTATATTTTCAGGACTTTTGAGAGCCACAGTTGTTAAACACAGCCATTATAAAAAAAATTAAATTCTCTGAACGTACACTAAAGTAAATTATACTAAATCAAAGACAATAATACTTAAAATTTACTTCCTCAGTATGTTAGTACATTTTACTTTATCTGTGCTCTTGAGGTTATTTACGTCTACTGCTTCTGTACGGTGGAAATGCTACATAACGGTGTGCTAGTGGGCATCTCTCCCCAACTCCACCTTCAGTGATGATAGGTTGGTAGCTTGAAACTGGCCATTGTGCTGTCTTTACACCATGGAATTCAGCAGATGCTATCAATTAGACTTGATTTACAGCCGAAGCTGGGAAGATTTCAGTTTAACGAATATTAAGACAAGAGTGAGAAATAGTTTAACACTAAGAAGCATCACATATCAGATTTAATGACAGTCCACCTATCGGGAAGAGAGTTCGGGATTGGGAAGCAACTCCATTTGTCAGTCATGTTGAATTGCAATTATAGGTTGGCTACGGAGGCAAGGATTTGGCAAAAGTCAACGAAAGCGTTCTGTGAGAATAAATTGGCTAGAAAGATACGTAAACAGTATTATTATTTATAAATTGAATGAGACATATCCATTATTAAAACTCACAATAAACAAAGATGTGCATGTTTTTCTTTTTTGAAGAGATGTTTTACTGTCCATGTATTTACTATGCATTTGCTATTGTGACTATATGCCAAAACTATCATGGAATATGCTGGCAGGGGCAATGCTGTTCATGTAGTTTCCTCTGATTGGGTGGAGGAAGGAGATGGACCCCATATACTGTAAAGTACTCAAAACCGTCTCTAATTGTTGATTTAGCTGCGTGTTCTCCACTGGCCTGTGCATGTTTCTCGAAAGCCAGGGCTCTGCCTTTTACTTCCACATTCCCAGCACCGGCAACTTTGCTTTAAAAAGGTTCATTCAGTTCGAATGTTCCTTCTTTTACTGCTTTCCCTTCCTTTTACCACACCCTGTCACTCTCCTCAAACAGTTTCAAAGGGGCCTCTGTGTTTCACCGATTACACCTGCTTAACGTTTTCCTTACCTGTGCCCCTGCTCCTTGCGGTCATTCACCAGAGTGTGGACTCTCTTTGTTTGGCCCAAACTATCAGAATAGGCTCTTAACCAATAACTCTGTTCCAGGTCTCTCTCCAAGCCAGCCACGCTGCTGGGATTCATCTTTTAAAAATACTGATTATTTTTTCCCTTGCTTAAAATTTTTCAAAACCTATGCATTTCCCACAAGATCAGATCCAGACTGCCCCCCCCCCCCAGAAGATGAATCCTATGCTCTCTGTGACATGGCCTCAGCGTCCCTAAAACCCATCTCCTGCAACCTGCTTCTGTGCACTTGATGCTTGGGCATGCCGACTTGGCAACTTGCCTGAAGGTGCTGTACTATGTTAGGACTGCTTCAGAGTATACTGTCTGTCTGTCTGGAATGTCCTTCCCTTCCTCCTTCTGGCAAATTCCTTGTCATCTTTCGAGATCCAGTACGAGTTTCCACTTCTATGACATCTCAGGTTCAACCAAGCAGAGTTGATCACTCTCTTCTTTGGAGACCAGATGAATGCGGAAACTTTCTTCCAGGACAGCATTCATTGCATGGGATTGCAATGATTTGTTGGCATGTTTCTCTCATCAGCTAGGTTGAGAGGTCCAGCTTTATTCGCTTTGGCAAAACACTTGTTTCATATGGTGTCCAGGGCTTGCAGCTCTGGAATAAATGCTGAATGAATGAATATGAAGCTGCTAATTCATTTAAAAATAAAACCTTTAAACTTTGCGGTTTAGTTGCATTATAAACATCAAGGAGTTGCCTCTGTGTGTCAGTCTTCACAGCAAACCCTAAGACCATTATCCCTCCCACTTTACAGGTGAACAAACTGACGCACAGAGTTAAAGCGCCAAATCATACATAAATAGTGCTTATCATGTGGATATTGAACTCCATTCTGCTTGACTCCAAGCCTTCGCTCTTGATCACTCCCCCACATAAGGCAATAACTGAGGATAAAAATGATATTGAGAGTAAAAGATTTTTTAGGGATAAAAGCTACCATAACATAAATATTTATTTAATTTATCCCTTAGGGCTTAATTTGTAATATTAAAAGCATTTGTTGCTTTTAAAAAAAGAAGAACTTGTCTGGAAAAGCCAACTTTTAACAAAATCAAATGGGAAGTAAAACACTCAAATCCCTTTGGAAACTTGTGACTTCCCGCCGTCAGCGGAGATTGATGCCACCCTGCAAGGGCTGGGTTGGCCCCACCTCAGTTGACTAGGGCAGGAGGAGCCTATTAAGGTTTCGGTTTTTCATTTTCTATTAGGACAGGAGTGAAAAAATCTCTAAGAGTCCCGATGAGTCCACTGTCACCATTGTTATCCTTTGGTCTCCACAGTAGCTCTGTAAGGAGGGGAAGGCGGCAGGGATCTTATCCCCATTTCACAGGCTAGAAAATGAGGCTCACGCAAGTTAGGTGAAGCTATGCGCCTATCCTCCACTATTTTGGCATCTACTTTATTTCTTATCTGCACGAAAGCATTTTTCTTTCAGGACATTCCCAGAATTTCAGCAAGAAATCGAGAGCCAAGTAGAAGAGGAGCTAGTCCCTCTGCTTTAGAAGGGAAACATGCCCGATTTATTTTTGGTTTGACGTTCTGTTGCTTGCTGTTTCCTCTCTGGTGCCTTTGTTCGTAGTGGGGCCCCAGCTTTTAGCAAGCTGGTCTATGCCTGTGCCGTAAGGTTGACCCAGAGTAGGAGCATTTTGGTGTTGACATTTCCTGTCTCAATTTCCTTCCCTGCTTCCTTGTGATTAATGGTCAACCCTCCTCCCACCTGCGTTTCTGCCTTCCAGCAAGAGATGCCCTCTCTGACAGGAATTGTTTCCCTGCAGTTTTGTAACTAAAAATGACAATAATAAAAGTCTTCAATTAATCTCCCACCTCCCCAGCCTGCTTCGCTGGCTGGCCAGTGGAAGAACCTTTTTAAACTGCCAACGAAAGCAGGAGACCAACTCCCTGGGTCAGAACAAGCAGAGTGCACAGGACCTTAGGCTTGTTTTGCTCTTTAAAAAACTTCTGTGTATCAAAGAACTACTGTGTGCCAAGCACTGCAATAAGTTTGTCATATCCATCATGACATGTAATCCGCATAGATTGACCCAGTGAGGGAAGTCACATCATCTTCATTTAAAAGATTATAACTGAGGACATGCTCAGTCGGTTAAGCATCTGGCTTCTGCTCAGGTCATGATCCCTGGGTCCTGGGATGGAGTCCTGCATCAGGCTCCTTGCTCAGTGGGGAGCCTGCTTCTCCCTCTGCCCCCCCGCCCCCGCTCGTGCTCATGCTTACTCTCTCTTTCTCTCTCTTGTGTTCTCTCTCCCTCAAAAAAAAAAAAATAAAAAAAGATTATAATTGAACACAGAGAGGTTAAGTAAACTGCCCAAAGGACACAGAAGCAGGATTTAAACCCAGGGTTATCTTGGTTCATTTTTGTGAGCCTCTGAGTTGGGTTTTAATTTTTTTTATTATTTTTATTATTATTATTAGAACTTAATAAACTGTTGTTGGCCTTTAGTACATGCTAGGAGAGATGTCCAACCCAGGAAAAAAGAACCCTAGGTAAGATATAATTTCTGCCTTCAACGAGTTTTCAGTTAAACGATGCAAGCCTACTGTCTCTCCTTTCTTACACTGAAGAAGCAGGAGAGCTGTTTGAAAGGAAGGCATATTTGCCCTACCCAACCTCAACATACCCAACTTCCGCTTCCTATTTTGCCCCACCAGCAGATATTATGTATGTTTAGGCAAAGTATTTTTTCCAACCATTAAAAAATGTATATATAATCCACGTCTCAAATCAATGACTCCTTCATTCCCCCTGTGTTTTTAAAAAAGTGGCAGGTGGGGTTCAGTGGGCCATTTGTAATCAACTGCACCTTTCTTATACTAACAACAGCGCAATGCCAGGCCACCCCTCCTGTGCGTCGGTAGGGGGCAGTCTGGTTTTGCCTGCACCGTGAGCCTGGGCTCAAGTTGGATTCGGAAATCCATGTGCTGTGGAAATTCCCATCAGCAGCCTTTTCAGATCTTTCTGGACTGAAAAGCAGTGCATTCTCCAAACCTAAAAACATAAATGTTGTGACAGAGCCGTTTTGGGAAACTGTGACTTTGTCTTCAGTGCGCTGGGGGAAGAACCTCACTGGGACTCCGTAGCCTTTGCACTGTGCGGCCAACTCCACCTGGTCTGTAGATACTGCACCTGCTGGAGACGCCTTCAGGCCTACCCCGCCCACACCAGCTCCCTGAAACGGTCCTCTAGTTCTCACCGGAATGGCTGCATTTTCCTTGCTCATATCAGAGAATTCAAATAGCAATGCCGTCCTGCTCCAGCAATTCTCAGTCTCCCTAAGATATCATCAGTCATGACCAGATAATCATAGGACTTTATCACCTCACCAACTGAGACACAAGTAATATGGGATCTGTGACAGTGATGGCTGACAAGTTTACCTGTGAATTATCTACAAAAGATTTGTTTCCTAAGGAAACAACCCCTAACCATGAAATAATGGGATTCCTATGGAATTAAGGGAAGCAAAGATTATATAAATATGATATATATATATCACAGACTGCATGAATTGTACCACTGTATAGGTCAAGTGGTATCATGTAGAACATTCTCTTCCTTCCATACATGATGGCCACGCAGGTTCAGCATCTCTTTGGAAACCCAAGGTAGTGGTAATTTCGAGTTGCTCTACTTACTAGAAAGAATAAGGTGGTCTTGCTTTTGACGTTCATACCATATTATAGACTTTTGACTTGTGGTCTCCCAATTTCTTTAAATTAGTAGATTGATGAAATTAGTTTTACTTTATTTGGGGATCTAACTAATTTGATTAGTTTGACTGAATGAGTTTTACCCTATTCTTGAGTTTCATACAAAAAAATAAGGAATTGGTATGATTACCTAGTGACTCTCATTGTCACAAGGTGTTGGGTCAGTTTCCTCTTTTTCCCTTTCAGGAAGCCACTAATTGGTTAGTGCCAAATAAGACTCCTCACAGAGCATCAGAAGCTCTTTAAATAAGCCATTGGAAGCCACTCTTCATTCCTTTGTTGTCAGAGATGAGCACCTACATCCAGGAATTAAACTTGAACAAGAAGGAGTCCGTCCCGACAGCTGCTGTGATGGAAAGAGTTCCCAGGGCAGCACCTGCCCTGAAGTCCCTCCTCCATGCTTCCAGGCATCTGAAATTTGGACTTTGGAGATGGCCCTGACATACTCCCAGTCTTTACAATTCCATTCACATCATACAAATATTTCTGTGGGCCGTAAATGAAAGGCTTCGGGCAGTTACCACTCACTTTCCAATCCAGAAAGCCATGGAGGGGCTCCGTGGAGAAGGTGACCAGGGAGACACTTTCAGATGGGAGGAGAGCTGGAGGGTACTGGGAATGAAGGGAAGGAGCCAAGAGAGACAATAATGATAATCAAAGCTGGTCTGTGACCCCTGAGGCTCCTGCCCTGCCCTGCCTCCTTTCCAACCTCATCCACCATTATTCTTCTCTTGGCTTTTTGGCCTTTCATTTCCTGAGCACATCATCCTGTTTCCAGCCGTAGGGCACCCACCACAGCTATTCCTGGAATACTCTTTCCCAAGACGTTCTTCTCCTGCCTGGTTGGCCTCATCATGGATGTCTCAGATCCAATTTCACCGCCTCTGAGAGGCCTTCCTTGATCACCCAACCTCAAGTCATGCCTCACTCCACATCCACCCCAACACCCTCTCTTGTATCACTCTGCATTATTTTCTTTTTAGCACTTAACGCTCTTTGAAATGGTCCTGTCAGCCCATTTGGTTACTTGTTTGTCTTCTCTCACTAAACTTTGTTTTACTATGAGGCTTTTTTTTTTTAATTTAATTTTATTATGTTATGTTAGTCACCATACATTACATCATTAGTTTTTGATGTAAGAGGCTTTTGTTTTTTATTATGGGACTCGGTTTTGGCAAATGCTGGGTCTCCATATCCTCAGCCTCTTGGAAACGTCCCAGCATTGATTAAGCATTCAATAAGTGCTTATTTATTGAATGACTAAATGAAATAAGAAAAAATGTCAGCTTAATTACTTCAAGACATGGACTTGCCTGTTGGAACCAGTAACACGAGACTGCTAAGAACTGAGAAAAGCTACAGATTTTACCCTCCTGCAAACTCATGAGTTAGCCTGCCACCATTCCTGTATGCTGTCAGGAGACTCTCAGGTCTGAGGTAAAGGACCATTCATTAGTCACAGGAATGCAGTAGCCAGAGCATCAACATTGGCTGTAGCTTCCCGAGCCTTAGTTTCCACAGGGAAACATAAAGAGGGCAAGGCTGAGCATCTGCACACACAGTGGGGTGCATTACAGGAGAGGAACCCTGAGCTTAGGGATCCCAAATCTTGTACAGTGGGCTGGCCACAGACTGGAGGGAGACACCTACATAATACAGGACAGTAAACTAACCTGCTCTTTGCTTTTGAGGGATATACACTTTCTTTTTCCTTTTTTTGTCTTTTTTTTTTTTTTAAAGATTTATTTATTTCAGAGAGGGGTGCAGAGGGAGAGAGAGAAACTTAAGCAGACTGCGCTGAGTGTGGAGCCTGATGTGGGGAGCTCGATGTGGGGCTCGATCTCATGACCCTGAGATCATGACCTGAGCCAAAATCAAGAGTTGGAGGCTCAACCGACTGTGCCACCCAGGGGCCCCCAAGGGGGATACTCTTTCTATGTTCAAGCATGTTCTTTCAAGGATGCTTGATTGCATAAAACTTCCCTGAAAAGATAGTGAAGAAGGCAGTCAGAGCCTCTGCTTGCCAGATATACAGAAATGTGGGAGATCCATGGGGAATTGTCTCCTAAGACACCCCATCTTCCTGGTCGATCTTTCATGAATAACCCCTTTATCCCATATTTCCTTCCCATCCCAAGGAAAACTCAAATATTTGTTATCTCATACACATTCCCTTCTTTAGGGAAATAGCCTATGAATAAGTAAACCCATTCTTGCTGAGGAATGGCTATGTGGTTAGCCCTGCTTCTGGAGCTGCAGAGCTTTTCTTCTCAAACCAGGGTGCCCATCTGTCAGTGGCTTTCTGGTGGAGTGCTGAAGGGCAAACAAAGCATGGGATAAAAATAGAGCACTTTTATGCATTATAATTTTTACGGGAAAAAAAATGGAGAAAAGCCTACTAGCTTTCTACGAAAATAAACATGGCTAGATTATGCAGTGAGCACAATATTCTCAAGGGTTTTAAAGATGAAGCAAAGATTTCTTTAGGCAGTACTGGTACCATTCCGTGTCCGTGAGCACAACTTTATTCTGCCACTTTAGTGGGAAATTTTAAAAGCTCTTTTATAGAACAGCATATTGCAAACTATGGCCCAGGATCCATTAATGGACCATGAAATCAATCACGTAGGTTTGACCAACAATTAATAATAATAATAATAATATACAATAGAATGGGCAACACAGAGGGCTTCATGAATATAAGTATAAATTTTATTAAACATTTATATCAGGTTGTGTGTTTGGGGGCGTGTGTGTGAATGGGCTGGGTTGCAATGTTAAATGTATTTCTCACTATGGGCTTCAATTACAAAAGTTTAAAAGCTACTACTACAGAGGATATTATAAAGCATAGAAATGTTTTTTACCCATAACCATCTTAAAATCCATCAAGAGATGAGATATGTCAACAAAATTAGTGCCAAATAATGAAGGAGCTTGGGAAGCAGGCTCTCAAATTTGCAGATGACAAAACCAAAAAGAAGAGCAAATATGATGGAGGATAGAATTACAATTTCAAATAATCTTGAAGGATTCAATTAGAGAACCAGCAATGGAAATGTAAGTAATTGACATGAAGTTTTGGGTTTATATTTGAAAAAGCATTCCATCAAGTTAGGAGGACTACTGTTTCCAGGTGAAGGTGGTCACGGCCCTTCTGTACCCACATACTCAGCCACACCTGCAGAGCTCTCTTCCATTTGGCGAGGGGACTTCACGTGGAGAAAGGCATTTATAACTCCAGCAGAGGGCATCTGGAAAAGATGACCTGCAATGCAGGACTTGTACTGGACAAGAGGATACTAGGGGATTAAGGGAAATAACATTTATTGGCCATATGTTGTATTTCAGGCAGCTTACCCAACTGTCTTTATATATTTGGAAAGTATCAGCTGAAAAAAGAGGAGTGGGGTCTCTGTGTGGCTTCCGCTGCCATAGCTGATAAGAGCTGCCATTCATGGAGAGTCCACAGCACACCGGACATTGTAACAGATGCTTTACAAATTTTTTCAACGATGTAACAACAACCACCATTTATCAAGCCCTGACTATGCATCAGACACAGTCAAGTCTTTTACTTGGACTAATTTATTTAATCATCCCAACTATCTTCTGAGGGAGGTACTAATTTTATTCCCATTTGCAAATGAGAAAAGTGGGTCTCGGAGAAGTAGTGGCACAGTTATTAAGTGATAGATTTTGGCTTAGTGTGAGGAGAAAGTCTTTAATCATTAAAATTACCTTGAAATGGGGGTGAGGTTTTGCTTGAAGAAATGAAGTCATTGCTCTTGGAACGAATCAAGTGGGAAACGCCTTCCATTAATCAGGGATCTTTCATTGGAAGTCGGCATTCAGCTATAGGAAGGTGACGCCAGGCAAGTGTGATAGGGCAGACTTCCTGGAAGAGATGGGATTTATCCTGGTCCTTGCAGGGAGAGTGAGAAGCTGATAGAGAAGAGTAGGGATGGACCTTCAAAGGAGACTTGACAGTAGCGAAACCAGATCTGGGCAATGTGCCTTGTACTGTATCTAAGGGACACTGAGGGACACTGAGGAGCCATGTCTGGCTAGTTTGCTCCTCCACTAACCCTTCTTTGTCTGCACCCTTGACCCCAGTAGCCCACCTGAGCCCCCACTGTTTAACTCAGTGCCAGGCTGGAGTCCTTGGTGTGTTCATGCCAATTCTACATCTTGTCTCTGGGGCATTTTTCTTTTGCTGCCAACTAAATCCCACCCTAGGTGGGGTTGCATAGGGGAGAGTTAGGTACCTACTAAAAATTCTGTTATCTTTTCCTCTTATAGCTTTCGGTGCAGCGCGCCCCCCTCCTCCACCCTCAGTGACCTTCACTTCTTCTACTGAAGGATCTGCTCAGCATCAGTGATTGCCCTCCGGTTTGTCCAGGCCCCCCCTTGTAGGAGGCTGTTAGGTAGATCCCTCTGGGCATCACTGCTATGTTGGGATCCAATGGGAGCCTTGAGAGCTTTGTGGTGATCATTTGTCTTATCTTGCACTTGTATCCATGACTTGGTGTATTAGTTTTCTCTTTTGTGTAACAAAAACTGCCAACTTAGAGACTCAAAACACCACGCGTTTATTAACTCATGGTTACGTACATCAGAAGACGGGGTGCGCTTAGCCAGCTTCTCTGCTTAGAGTCTCACAAGACCAAAATCAAGGTGTTGGCTGGACTGAGTTCTCATATGGAGACTCCGCTTCCAGGATCATTTGGGCTGATGGCAGAATGCCACTCCTGAGGATTATAGGATGGAAATCTTTGTTTCCTTGCTGGCTGCCAGCTGGGAATCACCTTTAGTTCTTAGAGGCCACCCACATTCCTTGCCATTTGACCCCCCCATCTTCGTGCCTGCAATCTTTCTGACTTCTACCATCAGCCTGAGAAAACGCGCTGCCTTTAAAGCCTTCTGTGATTACCTGAGGTCCACTCGAGTAATTCCTGTTCTCATTAACTCAAAGTTAACTGAAAAATCCCCTACGTATCCCCTATCACAGTGGAGATATCTCATCCTATCAAAGTACCCACCCACACTCACAGGGGAAGGGATTACACGAAGGTGAAAGGCATGTGGGGTTATCCTAGGATGCTACCTAGCACATTGAGCAAATCCTTCACTTTGCCTTATCTCACCGCCTGAATGTTACTGAGCATGGAGGAATACTGCTTCCTAACCTACCTTCCCCTTTAGGTTCTCTGTAACATTGATTATCTTATTTGATTTTTATGCTAGCACACCTCCTATTACTTGGATGGTGCAGTGCGAGGCTCACAGAAGGTTCCTGATAGGTTTTCATAAGTATTACCCTGTCATATGCTGGCTCCCCTAATACCAACAACACAGCATGTTGATAAGACAAAGCTGAGTTCACGGCACACTGCTGTGGGAGAGGACACCAACCACCTTGGGAAAGCTTCCGCAGTGTATCAGAGTGGGAGAGCAAGGTCAGAATTTGTTGAAAATTGGGAAGTTGGTGGAAGGCAGGTCTTTCCACGGGTACATGTGTGGAGGTGTGGGGTTGATGAAGGCTGGTTAAGGATTGCGATACAATAGTCCTGGGCTGTGAAAACAGTGAAGCAGAAGACTTTTGATGCAGGGATTTAAATAGGCTGAAGGTGCAATCAATGTTTTTTTGCCTTTTTTTTTTTTTTGCAATCAGTGCTTTTTAATGGAAGAGTTGATGGGTCTTTAGGGAAATTCCTATAATAAACAGTCAAGGTGTTTGCCTGGGCAAGAGTGTTCTAGAATAATAATATCATGTTAATATACAGTAAGTTGAGCATGTAGGTATCAGTCTCCAAGGTGTATGGGGGAGTAGATGACTTTGGTTCTTTTTTGAAAATTTCTATAATTATATTTATTTTAAAATACTTTTTTATGAGTATAAAAATGTATTTACAAACATGGAGATTTTTAAGAAATGAAAAAGAAAAAATCACCCAGAATTATATCTTCTGGAATTTATATTTTGAGTATCTTTGTCCACTTTTATATTCTCCAACATTATATTATAGTCCCTATTATTAGACATCTAAGCAATTATTTTTTTAAAGATTTTATTTATTTATTTATTTGAGAGAGAGAGTGAGCATGAGCAGTGGGGGGCGTGGGGAGGCAGAGGGAGAGGGAGAAAAGGGAGAAGCAAACTCCCCGCCGAGCTAGGAGCCTGATGCGGGGCTTGATCCCAGGACCCGGAGATCATGACCGGAGCTGAAGGCAGGAGCTTAACCGACTGAGCCAACTGGCGCCCCAGCAATTATTTTAAATAATGTTGGAAAAGTACATCTTTGTACTTTCTATGATAGATCCCTAGATGTTGGGGTTTTGTGTCAGAGAGTATGAAAAACTTTAAAGTTTTTTATACATACTACCAAATTTATCTCTAAGAACATTATATCAATTTTTATTACCTTCACAAGAATATGAGCAACTATATCTCATTGCAGTCTTTCCCAACATTAACCATTTAACATCTTTTGGTCAATTTGATGGTAGGTGGAACTGTCTGAAATTTGTCAATATCTGTTTTTGACCCATACAAATGGCAATTTCATATTGTTCAACCTAAAATATTAACAATAAAGATTAAGAGACTAGCAAACATTTACTGAGCCTTTATGGTCCTGCTAGGTGTGTGTGAGGACCATGGGCATTCAGCCAGTGATAGAGAGGGGCTGCACTTCCTGGCTTATTTCCCTAGGAAACTGCTTCAGTTCTAAGCTGTCTCCAGTTGTGGTTGATGCCTTTGCACATTTGGTTAGGAATTAGAGTTATGCCTCCAAAGTAACATTTTTAGGAAGCTAGAAAGCAATTCATTTTAGAATTCCCCCCAGCTAAGAGAGTTAACTCTTTGGTATTACTGTCCTTTCCTCTGTAGGAAGCACATGTTGGAGTCTCCTGGGGATTTACCATTATCAATAAGTAGGAGGAAATCAGCTACAAACTGTAGTTTGAAAATTTCAAAGTCATTTCTTAATTCACCAAGATTTGATTACAGGCTAACTTTGAAGACCCAAGTGACATTTATCCCCCCAAGTGGAGCCTGAGGTTCTACTGGTCTCCAAGAATGTGTTTGGAAGGTGTTGAAGGAGGGAGCAGTAGATGTTTCTGCCAGTCTGACTTGGTTTCACTCTGAGATGAATTTTTCTTGCTGCAAAGTTCTCTTTCAGCTCAGCTCTCAGTGCCTTGAGCACTTTTGGCTCCTTTTCCAGGCTTCTACTTTAAACACAAAGCACAGTTTTGCAATTTCATCATCATTTTTTGAAGCCAAGGTGGTGCTTAGTAATGGCTTCTGTCTTAGTCCATTTGGGCGGTTCTCGCGGTTCTCCCGAAATTCCACAGACCGGGTGCCTTAGAGTTTCTCATAGTTCTGGAGGCTGGAAGTCTGGGATTGGGGGTGCCAACATGGTCAGGTGAGAGTCCTCTTCCCACTTACAGATTTCTTGCTGTGTCCTCACATGGTAGAAGGGTCTCGGAAGCTCTCTGGTGTCTCTTTGTATTAGGGCACTAATCGCCTTCATGATCTAATTACCTCCCCAAGACCGCGACCTGCTAATTCCATCACCTTTAAAAGGTTAGGTTTCAACATGTGAATTTGGGGGTGGGGGCACAAACATTCAGACCATAGCAGTTTCCAAAGGTTAGAGATTGGATTTTATATCTGTGTAATGGTCTGTGCCTCAGGTTACCATCAACTGATGGCTACTGGTCTTGAGCTTTTCTCTTTGAACTTGAGCACAGCTGCGGGCTCACAGCTTAACGATTGCAGGTGAAAATGACAATGGATACACAGTCCTGTGGGTGGTTGTAGGTAGAGGGGAAAACCCTGTGCTCTTCTCAAAGAAGCTCGGGCAGACCCAGGAGCAGCTCCTGGGCGTTGACTCACCATCCTGTGAGCCCAGGCTGCTGTGTCAGAGACACGTGCTAAATCATGGTACCTTCCAGTCACCAAAGGCTTTGCTGACCCCATCTGCCTCGGACTATTTTAGGACTCAGTCCTTCTGTCAGGAATCCTTCTGCTTAAACAAATGCTTTTCTCTTCCTTTTTTCCTCCTGGAGTCATCTGGTGCCATGTGGTGAAACCCTGACCCTGCAAACTCGAGATAAGTTTACTCATGTTTCTGTTACCGGATTTAGTAATAATCGCAGATCTCAATCTTTGGGGCTTTTCCTTCTTCCGTTTTCAGGCTAAAAATGGGTTTGGCAGGGGTGGGGAGTGGGTAGGCAGGAATGTGTATATCAGGGCTTCTCGGATTTTCATGCTTACAAACCACCTGGGGATTTTTTGTGAAAGTGCAAATTCTGATCCAGTAGGCCTGGGTCAGGGCCCAAGGTTTTCTAGTTCTAAAAAGCTCCCAGGGGATGCTGATGCTGCTGGTGTAGGGTCCACACTTTGTGGATGTTAACGCTGCCTCAATATTAGAATCACCTGGGGAATTTAAAAAAATACCAATGCCTACACTCTACCCTAGACTGGATAACTCAGAATTTATGGGAGTAGGACCCAGACATAGTTTTTTTTTTTTTTTCTTTCTCCCCATCCCCCCTTTTTTGGCAACATTTTCAGGTGACCTTATGTTGTACTCAGAGTTGACAGCCACTGGATTTATATCAGTGGGGAAGAATATTAAATTAGAGGCAGAAGCCAAAGCTTTATCACATCGATACTGCTTTCTTAGCACATGATTATTCAGAAAGATGTACTTACTCTAGTTATGACATGTCATAATCATCATACTTGTCCCTACTCATCAAGTGATGTTCAAGCCATTTTACAAAACCATCTGTGATGACTCTCCATTCCATGTGATAGAGACTCTCAAGTGGCATTAGAAACCCTCCAAATTTTGAGCATCCACGGCCATTTTCTACCGCACATGAATTTTGACCACATTTTGTGCCTGGACCCAGTGTGGGCTTTCTAAACCGTCTGACTTTGCTTAAGCTGTTCCCTCTGCTTCGAAATTTCTTACTCTCCTGTCTTCTCTCAGACTCCTGTATTCTTTGGGTACAGCCAGAGTCATCCTTCCAGGCCTAGTTCAAATTTCAGTTCTTTTAAGAGACTTCAGTCCAGTCCAGTCATTCTAAATCTTTGTTCTGTTGCACACTGATGCTCTCTCGGGTAACTTATCAGTCTACTTTGTGTCAGTTATGTTTCTATATATCCCTGTCTTCCTCCAGATTCTGAACTGCTAGAAGGCAAAGACTATGTCTTATTTATCTTTCTATCACTCCTGGCATGTGTGGTCACCTAGGGAAACTCAATACATGCTCACTGAAGTTGGAGACTTGGCCTCTGAGGGCTATGTTGAGAATAGTATCTGTGGGAGGTAGATTATGGCCAGTTCTTTGGACCCAGGTGTTTACTCAGTAATCACCCAATTAGGTGGATCCAGTGTGGAGTGACTCGTTCAGTTGAAGTGACTTCAAATAATTCTAGACAATCCAAGTGAACTCTGGTTCAAAGGCAGGCTATGTCTATTCTGACACTGAGGACCTGAGGAGCTTGGGTTTGCCTTCACCATGGAAGGTTCACCTGACACCTCAAACTGGGAATTCTTTAACTGGGAATGACTCAGGATGGGGTGGTAGTTCTTGAGGATGCTTTGTGCTGGAGGGAGGGGGAAAGAGCTAATGTGTATTGATCATCAACCAGTTATTAGGCTGTTTTATCTATATGATCTCATTCACTTCTTAATGATCCTATAAGATGGATAGTATTATTTCTGTCTTAAAGAAAGTGAAGTTCAGCTAGGTTAGTTATCTGCCCAAGACCACACAGCTAATGCACCACACAGTCTAGGTTTGCACCAAACTTTGACCCAAAACCGATAGTACTTCTTTTGAAGTAGAGAATCTATACCTGGTTGTTTCTAATCTCTAGCTGAGATTCCCTTCTCATGAGGACAAAAGATGATCCGGTCTTTTTGTTCCTGTGCCTTCTTACCCAACAGGACTGGGTTGGGCTCCTTGCAAACCCTCTCCCTCCTCCTATTCATTCTAGACTGCAAACTCAAGGAGGTCAGGGATGGAGTATTTCACCATTGTAGTTTGCCCTCCAGGAGGAGTCAGAATAGAGAAAAGGTTAACAGCGTGGAGTTTGCTGTCTGGCAATGGCTGGAGTTCTTGATCTGCTACACACTAACTTTATGATCTTGGCAAGTTACCTAAACCCCCTAAGCCTGGTTTCTTTATGTTATAGGTGGTGATGAACATGAAGTAGAGGAAGGTGCTTAGATTAATACCCGACACATAATAGGCATTTGGTACATTTTAGATGGGACCAAACGGTCCCCATTACCTGATAGCAGATGTGATTCTAGACCAAGTTCACAAGCACATTTTGTAGTTTTCTTTAATTCACCTTAATTTAATGTAGGTCCTGTTCTCCTGGGATGATTGGAAATGCTTGATTTGAGTCATTCATTCCCTTTCCAAATGGGTATATATGTAGGGTTAGGTAATGCCAAGGCATGATGGGGATGGAGAACATCTGGTCCTTAATGACATATATCCAAAGAGACAACCATTATTCACTGGGTCCTTGGTTGTTGATCCAGTGCAGACACATTCCCTCTCAAGGGTCTTGCTTCCTGCTAGGTGCCTTATGGAGCCAAGAGTGCAAGTTCCTTCTCCCTTTGGGTCTTACCAACCCTCTGACAGGTTTTGTGGCCTCCCTGGGACCCTAACCAGAAGAAAAGACAGAAGACCCTTTCATCTGGGACCCACCAATATTCCCTTCCTCTTGTTGACTGAGTGACTCACTCAACACAAAGATGCTGACACATGCACTCACCATCTGTCTCTCTCTTTTATCTTCCACAAGTCTGGGATATCTTTCTAGTCTGAGAAGGAGAAAATGTCCTCTCTTACCCCCAACAGGCATTTTGTCCAAGCTTTTCTATTTCTCTAAGGGCACCTGCCTTTGGAACACAAAAGATAAAGGATTCTTTGTTATCCTCTCCTTTCCACAAAGTCACAACTTTCCTCTGAGGCAATGAACACAGAGGACTTAATTGGGATGTGGGTGGAAGGAATAAGGGAAGCCACAGCGGGGTTAGACGTGCAGGGGAAACGTAGGCTAATATTTGAGAGGTATCATCCTTTCATACCTCCGCTTGGCTTTGCTCTCCCCCCGATTCAAGTAGGACCCTAGCCTTGTACCTTGTTCTTCTTATGTTCTTAATCTTTCATCTTTGTTCTTTCTATGAGCATTCTGATACTCTGTGTGATTAATGCCTCATATGCACTTGTTCCTGTCAGTTTTTGATTCGAAAATAAACTCATTAGTAATTTCCTACAGTGCCTATCCATGACCTCAGGCAGTAAATATTGCACAAAATGTTTACTAACTTAGTCACAGAGGGCCAGACATGTATACCGCTGTCTGTCTTGATTTTCTTTTTATGTGCTCTCATTAATAAAAAAAAGCCTCTTATACATGTTCTTGCTATCACATGATGTCCTTGTTATACGAAATAAGTTCTGTATAAATAATTATCTCAAATTACTCGAATGGCATCTGACAAAAAAATCCATATAATTTCAGCCTATTAAAATATGAAGTTTGAGTTACTGCATATATATGTATATATTTATATATAATTGTATATATGAGATATACATATATATAAATATATATGAATCAAATAGCCCATTTTGAAATGTATCAACTGCAAGATCTTTTTTCCTGAGTTGTTTGGAGTTCAACCTCCCTGGAGCCCATGTGGGACAGCATGTGAAGCATTGTGGGGCCTCAATAAAGGTGCAGGAAGGGGAAGTCAGGAAGGACTGCGCAAAAAGCTATTTGCCCATGTTGGGCAAAACTGGACTTTTGGTTTCCAGTCCAGCATGTAAGGAACTTAGAACAAGGAAAACGCTGAGCAAACTGAAAATCAATAACTCTGTTTATATCCAACAAAGAAGTGAGGTTACCGGGCAAACCTCTGTCCCCCAAATTGAAGAGATAGAGGTGGACTGAGAGAATCACAGCCCACCGGATCACAAGCCCAGAGCAGAACATTCTGCAGGAAATAGTACCTAGGGAGGAAAACCTCAATTCTAATAGATGAATTTCTGAAAGCTCAGCACAGACAAGTCTGACAGTTAAAAACTCCAGGGGATCCAGTCTGGGTAGGAGGCCCCACACATTCACGATTCCTACAAGGATCCCTACAAGATTCTCGCTGTGAAGATAAGAAAGAAAAAACCCATCTCCTGTGCTTCTGGCCAGGAGGGGTGTGGGGGGGTCTGGGGGTGGGGTGGGGAAGGAGCCATTTTGAAATATACCAAAAAAATTGTGTTCTTATTAACAAGGCCTGCTCTCAAGAGAAACTATTTTGCCAGAGCCTAACCTACTGGGGTTTCACAGAAGTCCAACGGACAGGGGAAGGGAAATCCCAGCTCTGGTCCCCTCTAGCCTTCCTGTGTCTCCTAACCGGAGCAGGGGTGGGAGTGGGGGCAGGAAAGAAAGCAAAACAAAGCTGAGAAGCCCTTGTGAACGCAGGCAGCCCAGGGGACAGGCTCACTTAAGACACAGAGACTCATCCCAGGACACCAGAGAACACATCCATCCCCCACACCTCACCACCACAGCAATAGGGCTCCAGGATAATAACAGGGGATTCCAAAGGAAAAAACTGTCTAGATGTTATTTAAGGAGGGCTGGTCAAAACGGATCCAGGTAGAGAGGCTCACACCAGAAAAGGCAGCCAGGTGGTTTGAGACCTCAAAGATGAGGTGAATAAGAAGATAAGCCCAATGTGGGCCTGGCAGTCACGTGCCAAGTTCCAGGCTGAGCAAAAACTAGCATAATCTCTGCTATCAGGCAGATACCCATCAACTAATCACACACATTCATGTAAAATTGTATCTATGATGAGGGATCTGAGGGAGAGTTATGCTGTGTCATGAGAACCTATAATTGGGGGTGTAGGTCTAATCAGGGACATAGAGAAGACTTTCCTCAGGAGGAGATGCCTGAGAAAGAACTAAAGGTTGCATGAATCTTAACAAAGCAAGGATGCCTTCCAGGCAGAGGGAACAGTAGGTGTGAAGACTCTTAGATGGGAACTACGTGGTGAGTATTAGTGATTGCTGAAGCCAAGAGCCCAGGAGTTTTGGGTCTATGGGAGAGACTGTCAAGAGCCAGGATGGAGCTCATTGGAAGGTTGGAAGGAACTGCTGGTTAATACTCACAAACTAGGCAGTGTGTGTGTGTGGTAGATGCTTTCTTTAAACTTCTATGCAGTTTTATAAAAATATAGATCGCACATACAAATGACATTCAGTCTAAAAATAGTACGAGAAGAACGTAGAAGGGTGGTGTGTATGTAGATGGGTGTGCCAGTTGCATAAATCATTATACAGTTTAGCAGGAAATGGAATCTTTGATGCAAAGATGTTAAAAAGATAAGGTAGGAGCTCAGCCTGGATGCAAGAGCATGGCCTGAAAGTTGGCAGAACCTGGC
Organism: Leptonychotes weddellii; assembly: GCF_054177405.1. Lineage (NCBI taxonomy): Eukaryota > Metazoa > Chordata > Mammalia > Carnivora > Phocidae > Leptonychotes > Leptonychotes weddellii. Next base: position 164,178,474 of record NC_138371.1, on the reverse strand, counting down.
CCAGGCCTAGCCTCTTATCCTGGGCTTCTCTAGCTCGTTTGCATGTCTACAGGTCAGTTTTCTCATATCCAACATTTCCTGATCTTTCCAGCTCTCGGGTGTGGTTACAAAATCCTGAGTTAACATGTGGGAAGCAGGTCTGTCAGCCTGGAAAAGGCTGTCAATGTCTTCATTCATGGTACTCATTTCACTGGATGCATGTCTGCTGAATATCATTATGTGGTGAATGGTATGACATCACTGTCCCTGCCCTTGGAGATTTTGCCTCTCCCATCTGCCAAGGAGCAAGAATTCCTGTCCCCTCCTAGGTCCTTGTAGCTGGACTAAGAATCAAATTGACACGAAACAGATTAAACAGGAGAAAATAAAATTTAATGTCATATAGACCCAGAATCCACACAGAGATCGAGATTCAAAAGACAGTCAGGCAAAATGAGGTATGTAAGTCACCCTGAATGAAGGAGAAGGGAGAGGGAGGTCTGGGACGTCAAAGGGAAGGAATGCAATTCACAGGAAGATGAAAAAGCTTCCATGTTTGGTAAACCAGTGTTGGCTGGGCCACTCAGAAACAACAGGACAGAGAGGACTCTGATCAAACAGACCTTGGTAGGTTCCTCCCTGTCTACCAGACCTAGTTCACGGTGTAATGTAGTTACCTATGGTGACAGCTCTCTTCCTGGAGCAGGTCCTCGATCTAAGTTCTTTTTAGGCAGTTGTGGGGGAGGTAAAGAGCTTTTCCTGAATCTGCTGGGTTTTGATTGATTTTTGACTTAAAATAATCTTCATGCCAAAGTGCCCCATCTTGGAGCAGCCTGCCCTTGGCCCCCATACGTCTGGTAATTTCACATAACGTGGCATCAATAGCTGTACAGTCAGGTGTGGGGACTAACATAATAAATCCATGTTTTCTTCTTTCCTGGATCACAGAGTTCTGTGAATAACATATTTAATAAATTGGGGTGGGGGTTCCATGATATAGCAAAGGAGAGGGGAGAGGTAGTAATTAAGCTAGTTGGGATGCAGTTGGAGGGGGGTGATATGGAAGCCTGTGCAGAAGAGCTGAGTTGTTTTTTTTAATTTAATTTTTATTTTTTTATAAGATTTTATTTATTTGAGAGAGAGAGAGAGCAAGTGGATGGAGGGGCAGAGGGAGAGGGAGAGAGAGAACCTGGAGCAGATTCCGTACTGAGGGCAGAGTTTGACGTGGGGGTCCGATTCCACGACCCTGAGGTCATGACCTGAGCCGAAATCGAGAGTTGGATGCTTAATCGACTGTGCCACCCAGGTGCCCCAGTAGAACTGAGTTTTGTGTAGAAGGGAAGAGGAGTGATTATAAAATATTATAATTAATAAGTTTTTTATTCATATAAAATATTTTATGTACAGGCATTTTTGCAACAATGGCATAGAATGTGTTCCTCCAAATCTTGTCTTCTGCAAAATTGAGGGTTAAAAATAACAGGGTATCTGGGGAAAATGGGATCGGATAGGTCCTTGGAAAGCAACAACATTTTGTAAGCAGAGACAGATAAAAGCAATAATAATCCAATAACACACTGGCCTGGTGCAACCTGTGTGTGGGTCTATGGACCCAGGATCAGTCTTTTGCAAGTTTAGAATCCTGGGATTCACACATGGCTCGTTTCTAATAGTGACCAGGTTTCATCAACATTAACCATATAATCCAGTGTACAGTTCTCTTCATCAGTTTTTCTTAACAGGGGGAAAATGTCTACCGCATCTTTATCTGTAATTGTAGCTTCCCCAGATAGGCTTAAAGTAAATGTTGTGGTTTACGAAGTCATTAAACTAGCCACTGATTGCACTAAAGTCACTTCCATGGGATTTTAAGCTTTTGTCTTACGATCTTCATGTATTTCTAAGACTTTTTTTCTTAATGCTGAGAAAAGTTGTTCTTGACTGAGTGAAAAACACTGTACTCAGAGAGAAGAAGCAACTCAACTTCTGGATTATATAAACATCATTCTTACTTCTCAATCAGATATGAGCTAATGGGCATTAAAGGGATAGGGGCTCTAACAGAGTAGATGGCGAATCATTTTATAAAACCAAGGCATTGGAAACTTGTTCATCCAAACAAGTGGTGTCTTCACAGTTAGGAAAGTGGGCAGATAATATGCTTTATGGCACGCAATGCTCAAAACGTTTGAAAACTTTCATTTCAAAAGGCTTTCAGAGCTTGCTATGGACTGAAATGTCTCCCCCCTTCCCCCCAACTTGATGCCCTAAACCCCTGATGTGACTGTATTTGGAGATAGGGCTTTTAGGAGGTAATTAAGGTTAAGGGAGGTCATAGGAGTGGGGTGGAGTCCTGATGCAAAAGGATTAGCGTCCTTATAAAAAGAGAGACCAGAGCTCTTTCTCTGCCCTGTGAGGACACAGAGAAGGGGGCCACCTGCAAGGCAGCAACCTCACCGGAAACTGGCCAGGCTGCCAGCCTCCAGAACTTGGGAGGAAATCATGTCTATTGTTTAAGCCACCGAGTCTATGATAGTTTGTAATGGCACCCGAGCTGACTCACGCAGAGTCCTTCGTATGGTCTTTGCAATATTGTCAGGATAGCAAGTCCGTCTGAAGAAGGCACATTTGACTTTTAGAATCAGCCAAACGTTGTTTGACACCAAGGCTATACCAAATAAAAATGGGTGCGTGAACAGAATAAGAACACTTTTTCCAAAATAAGACAAAAAAATAAAATGTGGTCATAAGGTAAAAACATGATTTTTGATTTGTGGCCATAGATGGGATTTGGGCATAATTACGGAAGTGAGTAAAGGCAGCATCACTGCAAGAATTGTGTGGGCTCCCTGAGAGTTCCTTTGAAGGACGATGTTCACAAAATGGCTTTTTTCTAGAACAAAGACATATTCATATTTAATGTAGCAAATTCCAAAATGTTAGGGAATCATAAGTAAGTAGAAATTTGCTCTCGTACTATCCCCAAGGATTACGACTGTGAAACTCTTTTAGATTTCGTTCCAGAACCTACAGCCCCCAAATACCTACACACGCACATATACAAGCTCATGTGTTTGGGATCGCATTGAATATGGTGTTATATATCCTGTCTTTTGTCCATTTAACATGGTGTTATGAGCATTTCACAAGTAATTCAATAGACTCAAAAAAACATAATTAAAAGTGTTTGTATAATATTCCATCATATGAATATCTCAGTAATTTTCTAAAACTACCCATTGGAGGACATTAAAAACTTTTTACTTTATAGTTAAATATTACAAATATGAACTTGTCCAAGTGGATCTGAAACTTACGTGAGGACTTAAACTTCACTTTAGTTTTGGAAAGCTAAGTGTGCCAGTTCCTTTTGGTGGGCAAAAAATTTTTCTTAAAAGGTTTTATTTATTTGAGAGAGAGAGAGAGCATGAATGGGGGGAAGGGGCAGGAGGAGAGGGAGAAGCAGACTCTCCACTGAGCAGGGAGCCCGATGCGGGACTTGATCTTGGGACCCTGGGATCATGACCTGAGCTGAAGGCAGACTCTTAACCAGCTGAGCCACCCAGGTGCCCCTCAGTGGGCAAAATTTTCAAAGAAATGAGAATATAGTAGGGACAGGGTCAAGAGTTTTAAAGTAATCACCAGATAGACTTTTTTTTTTTTTAAGATTTTATTTTTAAGTCATCTCTACACCCAACATGGGGCTCAAACTCACAAACCTGAGATCAAAAGTCACATGCTCCTCTGATTGAGCCAGCCAGGCGCCCCCAGATAGACCATATTATAATTCCATTTAGGTGGAATTATATCACCACAGTGGACTCTTAATCCTATAATTGGCCCAAGTATTCCCAATGTACCATAAATTTAATCAGAGTGGTCTAATGTCTCAGATCAATGTTTCCAACTTTTTGTAATAAACCACTTAATGCAAAATCTATAGCTCTGTGAAACCTAATTATGAAGCTTTCTCCTCTTTTTAATCAGTTAATCATAAAGCTCTCTTGTATTTACACTTTAGCAAAAGAAAGACAAATGATACACACCCTCGCATTTTCTAACACAGCTGAAGTTTTAGTTTTTACTGAAGGAACACCACAGAATATAGGTCAGAGTTCACATGCAGTGCCTGTAATCAACTGAAAAGAAAACAAAGCAGCCAGAATACTGTTTTCCTCATACATTCATTGTTCTATATTGATGAAAATCTTCACAAGAGTTTTATTTATGTGTTTTTTCTCATCCTAAGCAATTTTATGCTTCTATCTTTTGGCAGATCTGGAACAGAAGGATAAAAACATTGAGGAGGGTGTTTCCATAATCACATCCCACTCTTGGACCAGTTTCTATGTTGCTAGGTTGCGTGACCGTGGGCATGGGGACCCCAGGCCCAAGAGCTGGATCTTCTGCCTGGTTTGTCCTTAGAAAATGGGACCACCATCCTCAGCCGTGGAAAGCCCTTCTTGGAGACCGATGCTCTGGTTAGGAAGTGAGGTTACCACAGGCCCCACACTTCCTTCTTCCCTATTTCCTTTTCCAATCCTTTGGGAAGTAGGTCAGATATGGATGTTATTGGCTGAGTATGGACCCTACCATGGAACTGATATCATATAATCTGAAGAAACAGGAACCACCGACTGCCCTAATGTCTCTTAGGTTTGCTCTCTTTCTCACCCTTGGCTCCAGGGCTCATCCATCCTTCCCAGGACTATCTTAATAGTTCTCTAATTGGATTCCTGACTCTTTTTTTTTTTTTTTGGTCCTTAGCTATCAGTTCTGTCTTTCCAAACTTTGTATATTTAGTTCTTTATAGCCTGTAGAATTAAAATCCAATCTCTTAGTATGACATTAAGGTCCTTTGAGATCGGGCTCCTCCTGTTTCAGCCTCTTCTCTGGCCCCATTGCTACCAGACCCCATATTCCAGCAGTATTGAAATAATGGGTAGTTACCTGCATGTGTCTTGTTGAAGGTTCGACAAGGAAGACTTTGGGCAAGTTCCTTAGCTTCTCTGTGTGTTGGCTCATTTAGACATGGGGACTAGGCTAGAATCTGCCTTAAGCCTTTGCTGTGAGGATTAAATGAGATAATATGCAGAACAGGCTTAGAGTAGAGCCTGGCACATGGCGAGATGCTCAACATATTCTATTATTGGAATTTCCTCTTCCTGGACTCCTTTACCCTCCCTTTTTGATCTCTCTGATTCTTGCTCACCTTTCAAGATGCAGATCAAATGTGACTTCCTCTGTTCACTGTTTACTTGCTTCTGGGAAGCAGAGATCACTGCTTCTGTTGTTCTGTCCTACACTCAGGACCTACCCCTCACATCATCATTACGCCCCTTGTGGTTATGCGTTTATATATGTATCTCTGTCATGAGATGGTAAACTTGTTGAGGGCAAGGATCATGTCTTAGTCATCTTGGTAGCTTTCACTCAGCACAGACCTTGGCACACAGTAAACCCTTACTTGACTTTTATGGAATGAATTAGGATTGGTTTTCCACAGCTGCTTAGCCCCTTCCCAGCCTGGCACCTGTGTGTGAGGGTGCGGGCTGGGCTCAGCTGGATTTCAGGCACAGCTGTGCGGGACAGTCTCTGAGTGGCCATGGAAAGACATTGCAAATGCACGCAGCTGACTTCTACATCCCCAGAAAGCCCCTCTCAGCAAATTTCTCTGTACCGAATTCCACATAAGAGCCACACTGTAGTGTCCAAGGGAAAGCAGATTCTGAGCCTGTACCTTTCACTTGACAGATGCCTGATTTACTGTCTCCAATACCCGCGAGTTGATCCTGCACCAGTAAGGATATTTTCACTGAACTTTGACGTGAAGCTATAAGACAGACCTGGATGTTGAGGTGGGAAGGAACGTTTGTTTTGTTTTCAAATATTGCTGTTCCTTCTTCTTATTGCCAAACAAAGTTGTCCATGCAGCACTACTGGCCCTCCATAAATCTCCTAAATAGCTCTTATTTAAAATCTGATATAATTCCAAAATGTCCATAAAGATGATTAGAATATAGCACAGGAATACCTTGCCACAGAGAAATCTATTTAAAATCAGTTCAAAGCTGATTTTGAAAAATTGCAAGAAGGGAAAATATGTAAAGTAGGAAAAATGTGCTATAAGGAGAAAAAAAATGTGTGAGAGACTATCACTCCCTGAGAGAGCTGTAATCAGATTCCTGAGCTCTGTTGAAAGGATGATATTGGCACTTCAAAGTTTTTGAAATGTCATTGAATTCGGAGGCTTAAGAACGAGGTGCCAAGTAGATGATAAAGATTATTTGAGGGTCAAAATAAATGGAAATACTTGATATTAGGAACCTTTAAGAAGTACCTCCACTATACTATAAAGTTATTAAAATGGTATGAATACACCATTTTTTAACAACCTGGAAAATACTAAGGAAATATTTTTAACCCAAAAATAAAGGCAATTACAAATTGTGTATACAGAATGATCTCAAATATGGAAAACGCATAGTAAGAAATAGAGAATTGGTCACACCATCATGGCTCTTGCCTCTTAGTAGGTTGTGGAATAATAATGCCCTTGCCCTCCTCCTGGCTTTTATCAGCTTACCAAATTAAATTAAATTAAAACATTTAGTATTAATTCTGGCAAAATCATCTTTGACTCACATTTAGAACTGAAGACTTGCCAGGGAGCTATGTGCTCTTCTGGAATATTCCTTCTTTGAGGGGCAGCAGAGGTCTTGAGAGTATAGGCTCAGAAATGAGTGTCAGGTAGTCCAGCCCTGCTGGAGGAATGTATTTGCAGCATTTCAGGTAAATGGTTGTTGGGTCTTGGGACCAGATGCAGGAAAACTTGAGTTTCCTATTTCATGTGGGCACCTATTTCATATCCCAACTTCCCACACCCCCTATGAGAGCCTTAAGGTTTGGGTCAGCTAGTGACAACTTGGGGGAGAAGGTGGGCAAGCTGTCAATGAAGGGAAGTTCAAGAGGGGCAAGAGTGCAGGACAAGATGGGAGCCAACGGAACAACAGAGAGTCAACTGAGAGATGGATGGATTTGGGAGCTGATGAAAATGTGTAATGGCTCCATTTGGCCTGGCCTAGAGGTAGAGTGAAGGCTAGTGCTCCCTGAAAGTTACTCTGAGATTTCTTGCTTGGACGTAGGTTGTTTTTCTGCCTTCCTCTTCCTTCTTCTTGTAGAAAATGAGGACTTCCTTGCTAGTATGAATTGGAGGAAGGTGTCTAATTTGAGAAGGTTAAAGGTGACATTGATCTGTGAGACCATACTGAAAAGAAAAAATTAGATAGATCTGTATACTATCTATGCCCATCTCCCCTGGCTTCCAAAACCCCAGGCTAGGGTCCTCATGCTGCTAGGAAGGGATATCCAAGGGGAAGATAATTTCACCCCACTTGCCCAAATACTTTCTACATTTTAGCCAACCCTTGTCTTTGACTCAGGAGAACTGCGCAAAAAATTCTTCCCATCCTACAAAGTTGGATGGCCAGTGAGAATGGTGCTGAGGTTCTGGTCAGATCAGATGATTCAGACAGGTGTTTATAGGTGCCTCTGGTCCTTGTGCATGGTGGGTACTATAGGCAAGTCACTCAACAGATAATGTTGGAGCCCCTGTTACATCTTTGGCCCTATTCTAGACAATGAGAATAGAGTAGTGAGTAGCAGTCATATAGCCTTTGATATAAGGAACTGGTTTGATGAAATATCACTTTGTAAAAGAAAAAAGGTCATGATGTTCTTTAAGTGGGATTGCTTACAGTTGAACATTGGAGACAGGTATATCAAGGGAAAGAACATGAACCCTGGCACCAAATAGGTCAAGGTATGTTTCTGGGTCCTGAGTTCAAAAGCAATGTAATCTTGAGCAAGTTATTTGCTCTCTTTGGGTCTCGTTTCCCATTTTAAAATGGATTATTGCAAAAAGTCAAAATTAAACTTTTCTAGATAATGCTAAAGTATTTTTGCAAATGTATGGCTTTCTATTGCTTCATATCTTCACTAACGTTGGTAATGTCAGACTTCTTGGTTACCTGCCAGAAGCAAAGGTAAATCTTTGGAGGAAGATAATATCAAACAGAGCCTCCGACTCCTCTACAATGTTTTATACATAGTCTCAGTATGAAACAAATAGATAATCTGATATTCAAGAAGACAAGAACTGACCAAAAACCCCAGAGAAACAAGAGACAAAATAGAATAGATCTATGGTGGTTCCAGCTAGTGAAGATATTATGGACTTTAGAATAACTTTGGTTAATATACTTCAAGGAAGATTGAGGAAGAGAATTTAAAATTATTTCAAACATAACCAAGTGGAAATTGTAGAATTGAAAAATACAACTAAAAGAGTAATGGATTGCACACTTAAAAATGGTTAAAACAGTGCATTTTATGTTATGTATATTTTTACCATGAAAAGGAGAGAGCAGTGGATGGGTTTAGCAGAAAATTAGACATTGCTTAAGAGGTTCTTGGTGAACTGCAAGAAAGATTGGAAGAAAATATTCAGACTGAAGCACTGAAAGGAACCAAAAGGTAGAAAAGAGCATAAGAAATCTGTGTGGCGTGATGACCAGGTCTAATCTAAGTGAAACCGGAATCCCAGAAAGAGAGGAGAAGGAATATGGTAGAAGCCAATAGGAAGAAATACTGGCCAAGAATTTTCCAAAATTGATGAAAGATAATACTAAATCAGGAAGGGCTGTGAACCTCAGAGAATGAATAAAAAGCTCACAGCATTGTGTATCAGACTCAAAGCGCTGAAACCAAAGACAAAGAGATAATCTTAAAAACAGCCAGAGGAAAAAAAGGACACATTGCATGTACCTTCTCAACAGAAACAACTAAGCCATCAGACAGTGGAATGGCAACTCACAATGATGAAAGGAAATGACTGCCAACCTAGAATTCTATATTCAACAAAATATCTTTTTTTTTTTTTTAAAGTAGGCTCCATGCCCATTGTGGAGCCCAATGTGGGGCTTGAACTCAGGACCTTGAGATCAAGACTCGAGCTAAAATCAAGAGTCAGACACTTAACCGACTGAACCACCCAATGCCCCTCAATGAAATAGCTTTTAAATATGAAGACAAGGTAAATATTTTTTAACAGACGAAAACTAAGATAATTTGTCACCAGTTGGGAGACAGTAGAAGATTTTAAAAGTGGTTCTCCAGATAGGAGTCTAAAAGTGGGTTTTTAGACAGGAGTAAAATGATTCCAGATGAAAGCATACAAATGCACACAAAAAAAAAATAAAGAGAAAAGGAAATATATGTGAGCAAATGAAATGAATATTGATTGTATAAATCCAAACACAATAATCATGTGTGGCTATCAGAGGGCTGTGCCCTCCGCTGGGGAGCCATAGTGGCATGAGCAAGAACCCCTGCTTCTCCTCTTCTCCTCCTGACTCCAGCCCCCCTAGAGGCACGATTCCTCTGGCTGGAGTTACCTCCTGTACACGCAGAATCTTCATGCCCATCCGGAAACCGAGAGGAAGCCAGGGGGCAAACAGTATCTGTCCCAGCCAGGCTGCCTGCCTTTCATGATTGAGTCTACTGCTGTTGTTGCTCCCTGTCTGTATGACCTGCATACACCCTGGTGACTTCCCATCTTCCAGACCTTTCTCTTCTCTCAGATCTCTGGTTATGCTGAAAACTGGACTGCGGTTGTTTGATCTCTGTCCCTGACACCACTTGCGTTCTTCTTCCTCTGGGAGTGACCGGCAGAACCCCGAGGTTGCGCAACTCCAGGGGGGGAGTTCTGACAGTATTCTCGAGAACGGCATCGTCGGCAGGCCCTTCCCTGTAATGAAGTGTGAACGGCACCCTCCAGACGTGGGCAACCCGGCACTGTAACAGACATTGTACTTGAAAGTGGGAAATTCTGCGAAGCCGGAAGTGCAAGTCAGTTGAGAATTTTTTTCTTTTCCCACATTTCTTGGCTTGCTCTGTAGTTTTGATGTGGCTACCATCTCCTCCCTTCTTCTTGTAATAGCCTGCCTTCTGGTCTTTTTGGGTCTGCTAATCATAGTACCCATTTTTCTAGCCGGAGTGGTAGGCAACTGACTAGCTTGGTCCCTCATAGTTCCCACTGGAGGAGGACATGTGACCCAGGACAGGCCAATCAGAGTGCTTTGCTGGGATTTTCTATGCACCCACTGGCAGAGAGATGCTCTCTTTTGGCTATGGCTTTGCCAGTCTGGGGCTCTAAGCCTACAACTGCCTGTGGCCAAGCCCTGCCCTTGTATATACCATAAGGAATAGGAGGGACTCAGGCCAAGTGCTAGGGAGAGAGAGACACAGACCGAGATGGAGAGAGAGAGAGACAGGGACAGAGAGACAGAAGACACAGAGAGATTAGAGAGCCAATAGAACTATATTATTATATAGAATAGAACCATATTATTATATATAAGCCTTTACATGCCCAGTTTGGCTTCAGATAGTTTTCCTTGAGTTTCCATCTCTCGCAGAACACCCTTGAAAGCAATAACGTCTTGGCACCTTAGGCATTTCTTACAAAGGGCTACAACAGTAACCACGAAACGCACATTACTTCATAAGCCCGTGAAATGTGGGGCTGCAGAGCTGGGGCAAAGTCTTTGGCAGGCGATTTTAAATCAAGTTAAAGTAACATATGTGGAACAACAGCACAAGCGCCCCGCCAGCCCCTGTGGAGAGCGCCGGCAGACGGCAGCCTCTGCAGATGGACTGCAAGCCTTTGGGCCAATTCGGGCTGTCGTCTGCACCCTCACTTTCCCCAAGCACAAAGACCGGCATCCTTGCTGCCCTGGCACCTGCCAAACATTTTCTGAGAGCACGAGGCAGGACGAAACGTCTCTCGTTTTTGTTGTCAGCGAAAATGGATGGAGAGCTGACTGTTCCCACGCTGCGGAGAGTCCGTGCGGGCTGACGCACCGGTTGCCATGGTGCCCGAGTGCACTCGGCCGGTGTGGAAATCTTTGCGCCTGTACCTGTAAAATGCCACTGACGGGAAGCGTATTTTCGTGATTAAGGTCGTTAGTCAGGCATTAACAGCACAGGAGAGCATCTGCTGACCTGGGGTGTGATGTCTCTGCAGGTCAAGTAAGAGCACTTCACTGATGCGCCGGCGCAGAGAGTTCAATGTCATTTAAAAGCATTTACTGAGAAGCAGTGGGTGTTAGATCTCTGCAGGAGCACAGAGAATGTGGAGATCTTGCCCTTTGGACAGGGAGGCCAGACAGTTGGCATGGAAATAGAGTGAATCATAAAGAGCACACAGCTTTGCTGGTGTTTGAAAGCCACCGGTGGAGAGAGAAAATGCCTTGCAGAAATTTCGGTGTTTGCTGTTGCCGTGTGGAATGCCAGGATGGTCACGGTGGCGATCAGACAGTACCCATCTGGGTCACTTTCTTCCCATTCCCTATGTGGTCACCTTGGTCCAGGGACTAATTACCAACTTTTCCTGGATATTGCAGTTGACCCTAACTGTTCTCCCTGGAGTCAGGTGTCTTCTTCTCTGAACTACCCTCCATCTACAGGGCTGGTGTCATTCTATAGATCGGCCAGGATGCTCCCCTGCTAAGGAAACTTCAGTGGGTCCCTTCTACCTTCAGCATGGTATCCAAGGTTCTCCATGACTCTATGTGACTTGACTTTTCAGCTTCGTCTCCTACTCCTCTACTTTATACATTTAGGATTTTTTGGGGTTTTTTTTTTAAGATTTTATTTATTTATTTGAGAGAGAGAGAGACAGAGAGAGCACAAGCAGGGGGAGAGGCAGAGGGAGAGGGAGAATCAGACTCCCTGCTGAGCTGGGAACCCAACATGGAGCTCGATCCCAGGACCTGGAGATCATGACCTGAGCTGAAGGCAGATGCTTAACCATCTGAGCCACCCAGGTGCCCTATACATTTAGGTTTGGCCAGGTGGAAGCAGGCACTTGCCTGCAATATCCTCCCCATATCCTTGAAACCTGGACTCCTCCAAGGCACAGATCACTAGAAATGCTTTCCTGGGTCCTTCCATCTTTCTCTGACAGACATAATATCTCCCTTTCCCCATTCTTTTTTTGCAAGGTGCTTGTCAGTTATCTTGAATTATAATTATTTCATAATTCTTTGTGAGTGTCTGGAGGGCAAGACCAAGCTTATTCGTCTTTGTATCATGCATGCATTCCAACATAGTTCCTTATTTTTGGTGCTCAATCACTTTGATGAGTAAATGAACGAATGGATGAATGCATATTGGGCATAAATTATTATAGGATAATGTTTAAAATAGGGTCTAGCCATGACTGTCAAACAAATGTGAAATGAAGATCTTATTTAATTCATTAATTAATGAGGAAACCTGTAAGATGTCACCACTGGTTCAAAGACGAGTTCTAAGAACCACATGTATATGGACAAAATAATGCAAAATGAATTTACAAAGAGATGCAAAACTGGCTTGTGGAGGGGGAGGCAAGGACAGGTAATCAGCTGCACTTTCATGGGAATCAAAACTCATTTGCATGTGTCTATGGATGAGAAATATTTGTGAAATCTTTTACAATCTATAGCATTGTAAAATAGTTCAAAAACAATGAAAAGATCCCATAGAATCAGAAAACCCAGAGCGAGGACTTAGACAGTACCGAGTTTTCTACTGAAGATACCCAGCCATCTTTTTGGTCTGCTTGAAAGTTTTCACATTTTTTTCCTACAATGCATTTTACCTGAAGTGGGCCTCCAAATGTGTCTTCCAAATGTGAGGTAGTGATGGTGTCCTGGTAACTGACAGGGCACCTCATCCCCTCTCTGGCTTTCTTATTCTTGAATACTTTTAGCTTCTTTACCTTTGATTGCCATTTGTTAAGATAGTGGATAATCATCATCATCATCATCATCATCTAAGTGCTTTAATTGCATATTTGACCTTCCAGCAACCCCTCTGTGAAGAAGGTGCTAATAGTCTGTCCACTTTAAGAGGAGAACACTGAGACTCAGAGTGACAAAATAACTTCTCCAAAGTCTACACAACCAGTGAGTGACAGAGCTGGGATTTAAACCCAGAGTATTTGACTCCAGAGTCCTTATCTGTATGCAGTTTGCTGGTAAGAGCATCCAAGAACTGAGGAAGAAGATGGTAACTCACTCCGGTGTTAAGGCAGGCCTGGACTATTCTTTTTTTTGAGAGAGAGAGAGTATGCATGCGAGTTGGGGAGGGGCAGAGACAGAGGGAGAGAGAGAATCTCAAGCAGACTCCACGCCCACGCCCAGTACAGAGCCTGATGCCAGTCTCGATCTCATGACCCTGAGATTGTGACCTGAGCTGAAATCAAGATTAAGACCCTTAACTGACTGAGCCACTCAGGCGCCCCTCTTCTTAGGTAAATCTTGTATGTGCTCCAATTTGGATGTGTCCTGTTTAATTATTTCAGAAATACCAGACAAATCATTTTCATTTTAAGATACCTCTGCAGGAAGGCTGTCCCCACTTAAAATATGTTTAACATAAGAACCTCGAATTGCAGAGTCACTACACACGACCCAATGGTTCCTACAGGATTGTTCCAGGTTATTTTCCACCCCTGCAGGTCAGAAATGCATGGTGGAGTTAGTACAAAATGAGGGTGCAAGTAAGTTATTCTCATAAAATTAAATGAGCTCATTTATTAATTTATTCAATCATCAAACATATTTGGAACACTTGCTATGTGACCTCTCGAATTACAGTTGTGAATGATGTATTTGCACTAACACTGTAGGGTTTTAACCATAGTCTTAATCATTATATCCCTTTTGGTTTCTTTTTTTTTTTTTTTAAAGATTTTATTTATTTATTTGACAGAGAGACAGCGAGAGAGGGAACAGAAGCAGGGGGAGTGGGAGAGGTAGCAGCCGGCTTCCCGCTGAGCAGGGAGCCCGATGTGGGACTCGATCCCAGGACCCTGGGATCATGACCTGAGCCAAAGGCAGACGCTTAACGACTGAGCCACCCAGGTGCCCCCTCCCTTTTGGTTTCTGACAGCAAGTGCTTTGAGATTGTAATTTGATGAGGACGTGGGGAAGAAAGGACCTTGACATGGCTCTAGGTGACATTTCAATAGTGTCCGAGGCTGTCCTAACTCAGCAACAGAAGGCTCTGGGTAAGTGAGGAAACCTGATGGGATCTACCTGAGCAGCGAGCAGCCAGCCGCATGGGCAGAGGTGGAGCCCGGAGCTTTCTGTCTTGCTCTGGCTTCCACAGCTTTGTCAGTGACGTGAAAAAGCTTGGAGGAGACTCAGGGAACGCAGCCACAGACTTAATCAAAACCTTGCTTAATCTTAATCAAAATGTTAAGGCTTAAAATCAAAACTAAGAGAATTCAGATTATTCATGAGTGAAGCGAGGTTTTGCGGCTGCCTTCAAATCTATGAAAAGCAATTATTAAAAAAAAGATGGTGACCAAATTTTCTCAGTGCACACTGAATATGTGAAAAAAAAACAGATGAAGACATAAAAATTGCTCATTGTGAGTGCTGATAAACACTGGAATTGATCAACGAAAGAAGTTGGGTGATGTCATCTGATGGGCTTTAGAAAAGCAGATTGCCCATCTACAGTGTGTGGCTTGCCTGAAGGTCAGAGAGCTAATGGAATTATTCCTACATTTCTGGGCAGAGACAAATTCTATGAATCTTGCCCGGAATATTACCTTGAGATGATACTTTGCTCCAGGCAGGAGCGGGCCCTAACACTAACTCGAGAACATGTTAGCTAGGTTTATCTTCGATTTTCTTGAGCTGCCTTCTCCAAAATCCATCTGAAGATACACTTCTAATACCCGATGGGTATTTATTTTGTATGAAGGCATCGGCGAAAGGCCTGGTTCATAGAAGCAGATGGGTTTTCATCTGTGTCTTCTCTTTGCTACTCTTGCCTTCTCTTTACAGCCAGTTACTCATCTCTCCTGGGTCTCAGTTTCTTATCTGTAAAATGGAACATTATCTCTTCCCTCAAGGGATTTTTTTTTTTTTTTGTGAAAAGGAAATCCATTAGTGTGCATACAGCACTTATAGTCCCCAGCACACTGTATTAAATAAGTAATGCAATGTTGCCAAATATTACTGTTGGCTTTACAGATAATAATAATTAGAACATATTATTTTGAAAGTAACAATGCTCCTTAAGGGATCATGCTATCATTTATATAATATTAAATATTATCCTGTTGAAATGCAGACTCATATACACAGCTTCTGCCTTGAGGGGCTCTTTTCTCCATAAAGGCTCAGCAGTGCAAAACGTGCATGTGCATGCACACACATACACACCCACACGGCATATTCACATCACACTTATGCATGAAGGCCTTTTGGTGGCAGGCGATTACTAAATTTATTTTAGTGGTTAAGGATGGGCTCACTACCTTCTCCTCTGGCCATCACAACACTCGCTGCCACTACAGGAAGGCTAGAAAAAATCACAAAGGAAATGGGCGAGGGGACCAATGTTTAGAAAGCTGGTAAGAAGGGAGGGTGAAACGAGGAAAGAAAATGCAAAGCCACGCCATCCTTTTCTCCAGCCCTGATAAACTTCTCTGTGTCTGTATCCGAGGGTGGGGTCGTTGGCAGAACGAAATGGCAAAACACAAAGGACCACAACTCCATGCTTCACATTTCCAAGGGAGCACTGGAAAGAAAGAAAGGTCCAGATGGTGAACATCCTCTCATTGCCGGGTGTGAAGATGTGAGGAGCAGGGGCAGGAGACGGAGAGGGAGAGATGGAAGGAATGGGCAGGAGCCAAAATTTGCTCTGCCTCTTGGGCTACCAGCTGTTGGGTGTCTAAGAAGGGCAGGGGATAGCTGGAGGCACCGGCTTTGGAGAAAATATGAAATTTCTGGCTTGAGTAACACTAATGTAAATCTGCATTTATAATCCTGCTCGCCTAATGGGAACCAAACTCTCAGGCTATTGGATTTCTAGAAGAACATTTGTAGGATGGATGGCACGGCCTGAAGCTCTGGCCAGTACATGAAGTGATGTCTTTGGAACCTATTTGCAGAGAGGCCTCAGCTCATTAGGGTGTGTACATGAAACCTCCCTTTTTAGTTTAATTTTTATCAATAACTTCCACCCAAAGGTAATATTCTATAGGGTAATGAGTCCTGTGATAGCATCTTAGGTGGATTCCATAACTTTCCATCCGCTAGAGGTTACTGGGACACATTGGGTAATGAGTCCTGTGATGACATGTTAGCTGGATTCCATAACTCTCTGTCCACTACAGTTACTAGAACAGCCTCATTCTGGGATTTCAGACACTCTTTTTCACTCTAAGACATCCAACCTTAAAACTGCCTTGTTCGCTTTATCTTATTAGGGGTTAATTTGTCTGTGGCACTAACAAGAAAGATAGTTCTCAGCCCTGGCTGCAACTGAGAGCTTTCGAATTTCTCCCATTCTGAGAGATTCAGGGCTGGGGCTTGAGTGGTAGTCATTTTTCCTAACCTCCAGGTGATTCTCCTGGGCAGCCAGGATGAAAACCTCTGCTGGACAGCTGCTTGCCTCGGGCGGGGCGGTATGTTGTGCTGGTCCACCCAACTTGCCCTTAGCACCTCCAGGGTATATGGCAGGAAGGTGGACGTGGAAGGGCCAATGGTCCTTATTTAACTCCAAGTGGTGGTGGTCTTCTTCTTAGTTGGTTGCTGCTATTTCCCCAGCTCGTGATGCCTGGCCCTCTGTCTGGCAGGCATCCCTATGCTGGCTGCCTCCCAAGGCACAACTGTGTGCAGGTTCTGTGGGGCTGGGCAAGATGGTGGAAGCCCAGGTATCTTCTAGAGTACCTGTTTGACTGAAGGGAAACTCAAAATGTACACCTAATGTGCAGAAGGTGTGAGTATAGAAGGTACCCCAATAACTGTTCCCTCCAAATCTGCCCCTCCAGCTCCCTCTATTTCTCTTTTCTCTTGTTCAGGTGTCAGACCAGTGCCTGTGCTGGTTGACCAGATATCTGTATTAGAGTTCATCCGGAGAAATGGAGCCAATAGGATGTGTGTGTATACATCCTATATATAGGATATATTATATATAATTATATTCACATATGAATAAAATTATATAATTATATATAATTATATATTATATATAATTATATATAATTATATATATATTATATATACAAATATATTATATATTATTATATACAAATATAATTCATATGAATATATCTGAATATAATTATGAATATAATTATATATTTGTTATATATATAGGGAGAGAGAGAGAGATTTATTTTAAGGAATTGGCTTATGTAGAGGCTGGCAAGTCTGAAATCTGTAGGGCAGGCCAGCAGGTTGGAGAGCCAGGAAAGAGGTGATGTTGTAGTCTTGAGTCTAAAGGCGGTCTGGAGGCAGAATTCCTTCCTGTTCAGGGATCGTCAGTCTGGGCTCATAACGCCTTCAACTGATTAGATGAGGCCCACCCACACTATGAAGTGTGATCTGCTTTACTCAGAGTCAACTGATTTAAATGTTAATCACATCTAAACCTTCATAGCAGCAACCAGACTGGTGTTTGTCCAAACAACTGGGCACCACAATCTAGCCATGTTGACACAAAATTAACCATCAGAAAATCCAACTGGGAAATGAAATATATAACCCTCAGTTCTAGAGAAGGAAAACAGCCCCTTCTCCTTATGGGAGGAAATAACATAGAGTTGCACTTGCTCCCTTCCTCTCTGTCTTCTCTCTTTGCTGCCTGGGGGAGGTGGTGGGGGGAGAAGCTGTATATGAATTGGTGCTTGTCCTTTGGCCTGGGGGCAAGTCCGTGCTGAGATTTGCTGCCATCTTGCTTCGCATGTGGGGTAACAGGTTTGGTCCTTAGTAACAGCTTTAAGATAACAGGAAAAGCCCTGCTCAGTATCTTGGTATATTCTGAATATTGCATATGATAATATAATCCCAGTACATGGTTTATTTATTTCTTATATATATCTGGAACATCCTTAAATACTTTGTGATCTGAGCTTTAGAGTGGTTCTGGGATTTGTGGGGCCTGATGCTTATGGAAAAACATCTAGAACTACAAACACAAATATAGGTCAGAGACTTAAAAAGGAAGTATGTAAGAAAGAGCTTTGGAGTTTAAGCTTCATTATTGCACAGACTGAACTGTGTCCCCTCAGAATTCATACGTTGAAGCCCTAACCCCCAATGTGACTGTATTTAGAGAGGAGCCTTTAGGAGGTAATTAAGGTTAAGTGAGATCAGAAGGCAAGTTTCTAATCCAATAGGACTGTTGACCTTATATGAAGAGGAAAATCTCTTTCTCTCTGCCTCCCTCCCTGTACCTCCCAGAACAGAATGAGAAGGTAGCTATTCACGAGCCATGGATGAGAGCACTCACCAGTAACCAAATTGGCCAGCAGCTTGATCTTGGACTTCCCAGTCTCCAAAACTGGGAAAAGTAAATTTCTGTTGTTTAAGGCACCCAATTTGTGGTATTTTATTGCAGCCCAAGCTAAGACAATTACCTTGATGGTAAACCTAGGGTCTCCCTGTGTTTGTTGAGATAAGATGGGGAATATTGCACATGCACATGTATATGTACACATGCACACACATAAAAATATATACACACACATACACATATATACATATACATACATACAGTATATATATATATACATCTATCTATATATATATTCATGACTTTCTTTTCCAGGATAAATGAGGCATATTCTGCCTTCTTGGAAAAACATTTTTCCATTACATCTTAATGCCTCCGTTGCCATCTCATTTAACTCCCGTATCCCTGTTGGCAAATGTTAACACATCCTTATTAGAGACAAGTGTTTTGGAACAATTCATACATCCTTCCATATGGTAATGGAAAGTTTTAATTGCTTGGAGGAAGCTATTTGATCAGTCTGTTTGCCCATTTACTTTCAGAGGATAAAAGAATATTTGGTAGGCTCCTAATGCACGGGAAAATGCAAAGCCCACATTTAATATCCCATTTATGTTTTAAATACCATAATTGTAGCCTTTCCAAATCATTATTTTTTAATGTAGTTAAATATAATTCATTAGCACGCTGCTGAAAATAGCAATGTCATTTGCATCACTGTGGTCGCTGTGGAATCAGCAGGTTGGGAGCACGGGGAGATTTCTGTGGCTTGCTTCAGTAGGACCACTGGACCACTGGACCATCGGGCTTTATGGCGTCTGCAGGGGAGAGCAGGTGGGCTTGTGCTGGCGAATACCAGCGGGCTCTGCGTGAACCGGGGCTAGCCTGCTCCACCTGCACGCCCATTCGATATTGGGTGTGGCAATCAGCAATCCCCAGCATTAAACCTCTAAGAATGCTCAGGGGCCGCTTGGGGGCTCCCGACATCCTCTTGGTTTTTACTTACTTTTGTTCAGAGGATTCTGATGGCCTACAGAGAAAAAAACAGCAATTCTTAAGAAAAAGAAATTGCTAGAGGTATCATTCTGCCACATTTCAATGTTGCACGTTCGCCTTTGTGCATCAAGATGCGGAGTAAGGGTTTTGCAAGCAGGATACAAGGGACAGGGCAAAGGGACAGACCGCCTATCTGTCCAGCATCCTCTCCACTTCCCCTCTTTCCTGAACCCCAGACTTAGTCTCCCTTCCTTTTTCCTCTTTTAATTTGCTCCCCCTGTGCAATCCTGTTCTTAGGCTTCTTCTCCCTGTCTTACAGCATAGTTTTCTTAACCTTCCATTTCTACCCGCATCCTTCCTTTCTCTCTGGGGATCCCTCAGGATTCTTTTTCCTTCACACTAATGTCCCATTATAGATCCTTTTGTGTGCAAATATTCGGGGCCATCAAGTCCCAAATCCTAGCGGTTATGCCCAGTGTGGGGCCGCTGCTCGCTGCAGGGCCCAAGACGCTTGAGGGGCGCTGAATGCTGGGGTCCATAGGTGCTGCGATGCTTG
Organism: Leptonychotes weddellii; assembly: GCF_054177405.1. NCBI lineage: Eukaryota > Metazoa > Chordata > Mammalia > Carnivora > Phocidae > Leptonychotes > Leptonychotes weddellii. The sequence goes on along the minus strand of NC_138371.1, from coordinate 164,158,577 downwards.
CCCGCCAGGGACCCGCACGAGCGGAGTGCCTCTCCTTCTCCTGGCCGAGGCCCCTTCACCAGTCCAGCCTGCGCCTTCTCAGCTCGCTGGCGCGCCCGCAACTCCTCCTGAGTGTGCACAGGCGGCTAAGGCTTCTGCAAGGTCCCTGAGCCCACCTCTGCAGCCGGGGGTTCGGTGGCCAGGCACCTGCTGCCTTCAGAAAGCTGGAGGGAGAAAGCCTTCCATTGGCAAAGTTCTCCATTGTCTTTTGTTCTCAGTTACTTTCTTTATCCCCAAAGAAAGTGAAGAACTTCTTCGTACTCTGTGGATATTTCTAGGTCTGCTTTTTGAGGAAACCCGCAGGGGGAAGGAAGACATATCCATGCTCTCCTACCCTTTGGGGCTCCCTGGGGGGGGACTTATTTTCTAAATTACCAATTATATCGGTTACTTCTTCTTTTTAAAAGATTTTATTTTTTTGAGAGAGAGAGAGAGAGAGAGAAACCGCGAGCAGGGGGAGGGGCAGAGGGAGAAGCAGGCTCCTGGCTGAACGGGGAGCCTGACTTAGGGCTCCATCCATCCTAGGACCCTGGGATCATGACCTAAGCTGAAGGCAGAGGCTTAACCAACTGAACCACCCAGGCACCCCTATATGGGTTACTTCTGAAAGGAGAGACATAGGGTATTAGGGACGTAGGACTAAGACCTATGTCCTACCCCTTATGCTTCTCCTCCTAGGTTCATTTCTGAAGTCTTCATCACCATCATCACCATCCCCACCACCATCATATCACCACCATCCCCACCATCACCATCATCATCTTCATCACCATCATCCAGGGTCAAGGTGTGGGGGAAGGTACTAGAAATTTTCATCTGCTCTTTCTGCCCCTTTTTGCCTTAATTGTTATTGTATTTGTCATTGCTATGTGTTTGCATTTACTGACATTTTATAACAATCAAGAAATAGTATAATAATAACACTTAAAACTATAAAAAGTTTGAGGTGCCTGAATCTCAATAATAATACATGATACATGCTATGTAATAAATGCCAACTATCAAATTTGCTGCTTTAAAAAAACGCTCCGTTTATTTTATTCACTTTTTTCCCATACCAATAAATGACTGGTTTTTCTCCCCATTGGTCTTTACTTATAAAAATGGAGTAAAAAAGAGAAAATGTTTCTTATGCCCAATTCTCTTCTTACCTTTGTTGTCCTCTGAGCAATTTCTCACAAATTACCCATGCTAATAACCATAGTCATAATAATTAATAATGAAAAAACTTGGCTTTCTTTACTCTGATTTCTTCTCTTCTTGGCTCAGTTTTAAAAATTATGTTGTTTCAACATAGTTTTTTATAGCATAATTCTTCTGTTTTTAGGGACAGTAATGTTTTTGAGGATGTAAAAATAATAGGAATTTTGATTTGAATTAGAATTTATACAAGATTGTGAAGCTACCCACATTTACTTGATTCAAGAAATGGACACAACATCCTAATAGTCAGAAATTAAAGCAGGGCCAGGTGAACAGAAGAACATTTTCCCTTCTAAAAAGCTTTCTGTATTTAACAGCTAATAATTGAATCAATGAGTAAAAAATGAATCAAATATCTCTGCTGTGCTCAGCTAAGAAATGAATCACTCAGTCAATCACCACATCCTTCTTGAGTGTCTGTTGCATGCAGAGAATTGTGTGTTCTGTCTATGCTGATGAGAGGAACCCAAGAGTCAATAGAACTCAGCACAACGTTCATAGATTGTGTACCAATTACTGTGTTAGATGTTCTGTTTCTCCACTTATCTTCTGGACTCCAGAGGAATCTTGACAAATGCCTGTGAAAATCTTCCCTTAGATGTTGTCCACAGACTCAATTTAGCATGGCCAAGAATAAATGAACCTTCTCTCTGTTAAATGGCACTTTTCACAGCTATGCTCAACTCTTGACCCTCCACCATTCATCTCTCCCAATACAATCACGCATCATTTGGTTGGGCTGATTCCTTGTACCTAGCAGCAGAAGCTGCCCCTCACCCCCAGTCTGCTGCTGTTACCGTTGATCAAGCCTGTGTATTCTCAGCTTTGCTCTTGCAATGACTTTGTAGCTTGTGTACCTCTGAAAGTTCTTATTATCTTCTCTGTGTGGTACCTGCTAGAGTGACTGATCATCCCAGTTTGAGCAGGATGGAGAGGTTTCTTGGGATGTAGGGCTTTCGGTTTTAAAACAGAACAGTCCCAAGCAAACTGGGACAGTTGGTTGCCTCCATCTTACTATCTTTCAAGTCAAAGTCTGAGGCAGGTGGAACGGATTGAGCACAGATCAGGAGCACAGATCAGGAGGATGACAAAGGATCCAGCATTTTTCAACTTCTCTAATGGGAGTGGGGCTTGGATTCATAAGGAGTTCCCAGCTGTAGAAAGAGGATTCAGGGTCTGGGTGATAAAAGCGAATGACACATACATCCATTCACTGTTCGTCCGTGTCCAGTCTCCCTAATTACAATGTCCTATGCATTCGGCCTCAAAGAAAAGCTCACATTCTACCAACTCCCTTCCACTTGAATATCCGCTCTCGCTCCCCACAAAAGAGGAAGTCCAAATTTTGCAGTGTGGTCTATATTGCCTCACAGTCTGACTTCAAGCCTCCATTTCCAGCCTCACCTCCTGCTCTACATCTCCTTACCCTTCTGCCCCTTCCCTCCAGGTTCAGAGGCACCCCTTGCATTTCAGGAATCATGCCCCATGTTTCCATGCCTCCAGGGGTTTGGATCAGTTGTTCCCTTCACCAGGACTGCTGTCTGCTCCCGGTACAAATGTCCCTCCTCTGTGATGCCTTTCCGATCACTCCATCCCACAGCCACCCAGGCCACATGAGCTGCTTCTTCCTTCATATGTTGATAACACTTCCCGTGTGGTATTGTCACTTCTAATTTACATGTCTGTCTTTCCCTTAAATTAAGAGTGCTTCAAGTGCTAAACAAAGAGAGACCTTTCCTCTGAGAGATGGAGAAGGAAAGCATGGCCACAGGCACACTTGAAAAAAATCGTAGTCACCTAAATCTGAGTGAATTCCAAAAATATATGTGGTGAGGCATTTGTTGTTTTCCCAAATATCAATCTCCCTACCCTTACAGTACTAATAGAACCCCACGAATTCAATGGGCACATGGCTACATGCTGTCTACTTTTCTTTTTCTTTTTCTTTTTTTTTGCTTTGGTGCTGGTGTCGGACTATGAACATGATGGCAGGAATTAGAGCAGCCCATCTTTGACTTTGAGGTAGAAGCTGATGTTGAGGATGGCAGATTCACAAGGGAGAAGGAGCATGGATCCCCAACTTATGGTCAATAGTTCATTCCTGGATTGTTCATGTTTAGACTGCTTTGTGTGAGAGAAATAAGCTTCTGTTTCATTTAAATCACTGTTAATTTGAATTTTATTGCCACAGCCAAAAGTTAACTCAATTAAAATGAGAAAGAAAAGATGTTAGAGGTGAACTAGCCCTTTTATAGTGTGGCTTGGATAGAAGTCTGGTGGGTGGATGGGTGTGGGAGAGCTGAGCAGACACAGGAACATAGCCCCTCTGGCTACATCAGTGTGGACATGTGGGCCACTTTTTGCTACAGACACTTCTCTGGATCAGCATTTTCCAGTATAATTTCTTCAGATCTTTCTCTAAGGTATTACTCATGTGATAGAATAAGAAGTAGGAATGGGAAAAAAAAAAAAAAAAGACCAGAAAGCCATTTTGTTCTCCTTTTTCTGCTCTTTAGATCTGGCTTTTGGATGATGATGCCAGATCACCAAGATGCCAGAAAGATCTATTACTAAGATCCCATGTCAGGCGGAAATGCCACAAAGCAAGACATGCTCTATGACTTCACTGAGATAAACAGACAAAAAATATACAAACGGAAGACAAAAGTAGGTAGGTAGCTAGCTAGCATATTGCTTACTCAGATCCACTTTTTAAAAAAAGATTTATTTATTTATTTGAGGGGGGAGGGGCAGAGGAAGAGAAATAATCTCTAGCAGACTTGCCGCTGAGCGCAGAGCCCCACTCAGGGCTCCATCCCATGACCCTGAGATCATGAACTGAGCCGAAATCAAGAGTTCGGTGCTTAACTGACTGAGCCACCCAGGCACCCCCACTTCTTAAAATCAAATAATTGAAAGAATATTTAGAAGAGGGAGAGGCAAGGTGGCAAAATTAAAGCTTTGGGAAGACAATTGGAAATTGTCAGCCAGTCACTTGCTGGCTGTCTGATTATGGGTAAATTAATTTATTTGAGCTTTACTCCCTTTTTCTAAGATTTTATTTATTTGAGAGAGAGCATAAGTGAGAGGCAGAAGCAGACTCCCTGCTGAGCAGGGAGCCCGAGGTGGCGCTCGATCCCAGGACCCTGAGATCATGACCTGAGCTGAAGGCAGACGCTTAAGCGATTGAACCACCCAGGCACCCCTGAGCTTTACTCTTCACCAAGAGTAGGGCTACTGATACCCACTTCTTGTGGTTGTTTTGAGAATTAGAAGACAACATGTGGGTTTTTACTGCAATGTTTATGTTTCATGTTTATGCCTTAACTGATGTAGAATTTTGCATACAGGATGAGACAGACACCTAATTTTATTTTTCCAATGTGGGTACCCTATTATCTCTCCATCATTTATGAAAACAAAAAGTCCTTTGGTCGGCTGTGCCACTTCAATCATACATCAAGTTTCCATATAAGCATGAGTCTGTTTCTAGACTTTTTTTTCTCTTCCATTGGTTTGTTCTTCTATCCCTCAACCGATCGTTCACTGTTTATATGTCCTTTATATGATGTCTTTATATCTGGTATGGCAGTTCTACCATTTTATTCTTCCTTATAATGGTCTTGGCTATTTATATTCCTCATCTAAATTTCAGAATCAAGACCCATAAAGAACACTGTCAAGATTTTTATCAGAATTGCATTAATCGTCTAGATGATTTTGGGGAGTATTAAAAGGTTTACGGTACTAAAAGGTGGGTAAGTTTGATAGGCTGAGGGGTAAGGAGGGAGTCAGGGCAGAAAGAAAATCATGAGGCAGGAAAACCCCAGGTGTGTTTGGTACATGGAATGGTCTAGTTTGACTGGCAAGTGATGGATACTAGGAGGGAGATGTGGACAGAGTCCTGGGAGGCACCTTGGCCGTTAAATGTAAAGTGAATGCATAGAGAAAGAAGCCCTGTGCCAACTCTGGAGTCCTGAATGAAAAACAGCTTCCCATCCAGCTTTGTAAAAGTAATGGTGCAGTGGATTCACGTAAGAAAAGTTAGAGACACACTGGAAGTTTAACCAGATGTTACTCAGGCACTAAGCTGTGAAAATGGTGCTCTTGCTGTTCTTTTACCTGTGGCTACTAAATCCATCTGTAAACCCTCTGCAAGAATATGAGCTAAGAAATGCACATTCTCTGATGAATTTCCCAGATGTGCAATTAGCTTGACCAAAAACACGCTCAGCCAGAGACACTTGTTAACTTCCAAAAGTGGAGCCTTCTCATCCTGCCTGAACCGGCTGGTGGACCCCCAGTTGTGTCTGCATGCATTGCACATTCAGTTTTGCTGTTGCTTTGCCACCATGATTTCCAGAGTCCAGACAGCTGCACAGGTCTGCTGTTGTTACGAAGGACCCATTCTGGCTGAGCTCCCTGCAAGGCTATTTTAAAGGCCAGGTGAGTATCAGAATGTACAAACCAGTGTTTGTAGAATCACAGCATTTGTGAGCTAGACCAATGGTAGGGATCACTCATCCATCTGGCCCAGCCTTCTCCTGAGGTTGGTAAGGAAGCATGCCCTGAGGGGGTGGATCGACGGCCTCTCTGTGAAATAGAACAGAACTCCTGATGGACCCATCCAACCAGCCTTCCAAAGACACCAGAATCCAAAGGTGGACACAGCTTAGACTCAGGTTGGGAGTCCTGCCGCATTTAACTCTGAAGAGAGTCTGTTAATTATAGAGTGTTTATAGAATCCAGCTTGACAATAGTAGAACAGTGAGGAGCATAAGCTAGCGTCAGACTATGTTCAAATCATGGCGCCTCCTACTTGTAGCTGTGTATGATTTTGGTAATTTGTTAAATTTCTCAAATCTCAGTGTACCATTGAGGACAGTTGTGATTATCAAATGAGATAATTCATGTAAGGCACTTAGCACAAGGCTTGGGATCTAGTTCAAGTTCAATAACCGTTGGGTGAATGAGTCAGACACCGGGGATCGGAAGCATTGGAAGAACACATTTTCTGGATGTATTTCAACCGCAGAGACTAATGGAACCAGAAACATGGAAGGCAGAGATTAGGTTAGTAGGTTCATTCTCATTTAATAAGTTACCTATTTATTCAATAAATATATGTCTTTTTGTTTTGTTTTGCTTATTGTTGTTTGTTTTTATTTGAGTAGAGTTGACACACAACGTTACATTAGTTTCAGGTGTATAACACAGTACTTCAACAAGTTTATACATTATGCTACGTTTACCACAAGTATAGCTGCCATCTGTCCCCATACATCACTATTACAGTATCGTTGACTATATTCCTTATGCTGTGTCTTTTACTTCCGTGATGTTTGGATCTTTTATATGCTAAAGTACTGAGTTAGTCAGTGGGCATACAACCGTGAATAGGGCATATGTGGGGCTTATGTCTAATGAGGGATAAAGACAATTCAGTGTGCTAAGTTTTACGATAGGGGAGAAAAGATATTGCCAAATTTCATTGAGCCTAAGATGCCATCATTTCTAAGATCTATCCTTTTTATGCATCTCTAAGGGGAAGAAAGTTGGCAATTTTAATTTTAATTTTAATTGATTGTGAGACATCCATTTTAATGGATTGATCCATAATTTTCATTGGTTGTAATATATAACATTTTCATGTAAAAATGCATCGTAAAAAATGCAAAAAAAACCCCAGTGTCTTAGAAAAACAAATGAAATAAATACATGGGCAAGAAAGAAGAGTTTGAATCCTTCTCAGAGTTTATGTGAACCATAAAAAGAGATAGCAGATTAAGATTAGACTTGACGACTGGAAAGTAATACATAGTCAATCATTGTAGTGGACATTTGTCTTTGTTTAGCTGCCTTGCAAATAAAGCTCCATCCTGTTGGGGGAAAGGCCCCTTCGTGAGAGTTGGCTTCACCTCCCACTATAATAGCCAAAGGTAATCAGTCCAACTGGTAGAAACAGGCACTTGATTCTTTCCAGTGGCTTTCCCCCCATCTTGGGTAGGTTTTCCCTTTACATGTGTGCACTGCTCTATACGCCGATGAATTCCTGTGGTGCTCTTCACAGATCCTCAGAGTTTTCTCTGTGTAGCTCTCTCCTCTCTAAATTCTGACCTGCAAACTCTTGTCATCTCGATCTCCCTGAATTTTCAGCTCTATTTCCTCAATCCGGGGAGCCCTGTGGTTCTGCCTGGCATCCCTTTCTTATACCGTGGTCTGGAATCTCTCGCAACGCAATCAGCTGGTACAACGCCAGAGGGCACCTATCTTGTTTCCCACCTCTTCGAGATGATTCCTTTGGTTTCCTTCATGTCCAGTGTCTGGAAATCCTTTGTTCCATATACTTTGTTCAGTGTTCCGATGGGAAGTTCTTAAAGTTCCCATTCATCCATTTTAGGCAGAAGTAAAATTTCCATTAATTTTATTTTCACTTGAAATAAATAAGTGTGGATTCTTTTCCCAATCTCTTCATGTAGGACCATGAAATTTTCTTTAAGTTTGACTCTATATACTGGAGTTTCTTGTTGTAAATTAAATTCATCTTGCATGGCCTGTATTTTCTGGTTCAGTTTCTTTAAAGTAGAAGCAAGAGTGAAAAATACTTAGAAATCAATCTGAGTATATTAATCTTCCAGACTGAAGGATTATTCTTAGTCCACTACTCTCTTTCCCCCACACCGAATTTAATAGCAAGCTTCTTTTCAACTCAGATTTTTTCTACAGCATTCAACTCAGAATTTATAGAAACAATTCACTGTTTTGCACACTTTTTCTACATCTTTTATTGATTTTTGTAATATTTTATTACATCATATAATTGCAGTAACAGGTACATAAACAGCCTGGGAAATAAAAGCTACATATCTCAATTAACGTATAATTAGCTGGGTGACAGCAGAAGTGTTTATGCATACCTGGGAGAACCACAGTAGATTGGAACATTTAAGGTGTCGGGTATGAGTCAGTGTGTTTCACTCAGAGTTGAACTTGGAGAGTGGGGGTTATCTCGCCAGTTGGTTAGGTAAAGGTTAAGGGAGCATCTGTACAGATCTTTGCACTCTGCCTGGATGATGTTAAGTAGATAAACAAGATGAGTGAGTAGTTGGTATTTTAATGAGGCAAAAGGGGATTTCAGCTGAGTGACAAAAGTGTGTGTGTGTGTGTGTGTAAATTGTCCCTTTGACCTTAGTCCCTTTGATTCCAACCTGAATTTCTATTTTTTCTCTTCTGATTTGTAAGTAGGTGCACCTTTAGCTTTTCTCTGAGATATCTTAAACCACAGGTTGTAATACTTTCTATTCCTTCAAAGTCTGAAGTGTCCTTGTAAGAACACCCTGGAGGAAACTCCAAATACTGGAAGGCGATGTCTTGCTGAGATAACCCAGCATTAAGGGAGCTTCCATTCTTGATTTTAGTTTAGGGAAGTGCACAGGAGTGGTGAAAGCCTTAGTACTTTGACCTTTTCTTGCCTGCATCATCCTCCCTCACCTGTTATCAGTTGTTATAGGTTGCTGGATAAGGGTTTGTTAGCATTTAGAGCTTATTAGTATTTTGGTTGGTTAAATTATTAATTTCTTTATGTTTTTCTTGTAATTTCCTTACTTCCCACTTGACTTTCTATTTCAAAGCTATAGCCAAGCTTTATTTTTCCTTACTTCCAGTATTTTTACCAGGCATTAACTAGAAGCTTTGGCCCTTCCTGTCTTCTGAAACAGCAAAATTGGGGTGCCTGGGTCCCTCAGTTGGTTAAGCGTCTGCCTTCAGCTCAGGTCGTAATCCCAGGGTCCTGGGATTGAGCCCCACATTGGGCTCCCTGCTCAGTGGGGAGTCTGCTTCTCTCTCTCCCTCTGCCTCTCCCCCCAGCTCGTGCTCTTTCTCTCTCGCTCACTGTCTCTCTCAAATAAAAATAATAAAATCTTAAAAAAAAAAAAGAAAAGAAATAGCAAAATTGCTTATTCTGGGTGTTCAGTAGGGTATCCGAAGAGGAGACTTCCTGTGAAGACAAAGAACAAGATGAGGCAGGCATGAGGCCCATGTGGTTCCAGAGCAGTGGGGAAGTGACAAGACCTCAGCCCTGGGCCCCAAGAACCAGGTCTTTATACTTAGCAGAGATTTCCATCAGAGTGTAGCATGAAAACAGGGATACTGGACCCCAAATAAAAACCGTGGTACAGACAATGAGGGGTAGAGCAAAAAGCAGGGTGGTCTAAAGATTAGTTGTCTGTCTCTCATTTTCTAGGCACCATGGAATCTTCTTTAATTCTATTGTGATCCTGGGAGGGAAGGGACCATAATACTGAATACCTATCAGCCTAGTGGACTATGGTCTGGAGTCATATTTACTTCGATTTAAAGACTAGAAAGAAATGGATTCACATTTGAATTTTTGGGCTAGAATTCAACACTTCTACAATTTATCTTATAAATATATTTTGAAACTGGGTGTAAAGCATAGTATTAAGAAACTGGGATTGGAAAAAAATAGTTACTTGCTCTATTCTCATGATGGTTTATAGCAAGGGTTGTGAGTGGTAGGCCAAATCTGGCCCACTGCCTGTTGACAATAAAGTTTTATTGGTACACAGCTATATCCACTTGTTTATATCATGCCTATGACTGCTTTTGTGCTACCACAGTAGAATGAGGTAGTTATGACAGAGACCATATTGGTCCACAAAGCTTAAAATATTTACTGTCTGGTGGCTCACAGAAAAAGTTTGCCAAAATCTGGTCTAGAGGCATTAATCAAAGAATCACACAAATAAAAGTATAATGTGCTCTAAGAGAAAGGTACATGGTGCTTTAATAAGAGCTAATTCTTATATTGCGGTTGATTCATGCCAAGCATTGGTCTAAGTATGTCACTAACCCATCAAGTCCTCAGAACAGTGCTGTGAGGTAGGTCACACCATGATCCCTGTTTTGCCGGTGAGGAAATTGAAGCGCAGAGAAGCTACATGTCTTTCCACGGATGCATAACTAGCTAGTGGGGCACCTAGGATTCTAAACCACGCAGTCTGGCCTTGGAGTCTGGTCTCCTAACATTATACTATACTATCACATATATTGTGGGAATATGTAATAGAGACGAAATACAAATGAAATAATCTAGGAAGTCAGTAGGGGTTTTTCTCCAGAAGCGATTGTTTCCCATGGCCAAGCCATGGGTACAGGGAGGGGTGGAAAATTGGGACCATTTTTGCAATCAACTGCAGGTGGGTTGGGGCCATAGCAGGCAGGACCTTATGGACATTTTAAGGCATTTTACTGTTATTTTTGGGTATTGGGCAACCGCTCAAAGATTTAAATTAAGGTGGACTTTACCTTGGCAGAGATCATTCTGGCTTTGGAAAATGGACCAGAAAGAAGAAGAGTGGACATGGAGGAGCGGTTAGGATGACATGGTCACAGTTCAGGTGAGAGAAGATGGTGGAGGCTTGGACCACCCTGGTGGGGGTAGAGTCAGAGAGACGTGGGTGATGGTAAGACATAGTTAGAAGGTAAAGTCAGAAGGATTTGAGAATGGACTGACTGTGGGTTGGGTGTTGAATTTCTAGATCATTAGTTACTTGAAGGCTGGGGCAGGAACGTTCACATCCCTGAAATCCCAGTGCTGGGCACATCATGGGGATTCAGTAACTATCTGGAAAATGATTTGTATTACAATATTTCATGGTGAATGTTTTTTTTCTCCTCAGTTACAGGAATCCTTGGGATTTGGTGTGCTGTGTAGTTTTTGGGTACTTTAGAGAATCAAAAAGCACGACATCCAGGACTGTATAAATGTGGTTCATTTGCTAACTTTCTCACTCCCACAGCGGACATGACTGGCTCTGGCTCTGACCTCATGTGAAATAAATGACATCGAGACTTAACAGGGCATTCATGCCTCCCAACGTGCCTTCTCCAAGGTGTGACTTCTGGAAGCTGCCCAGGCTAATCAGCGCCCCAGGCTCTTGCCTGACAGAAAAGCACAATATAAGGCAGGAGATGGAAGCTTAAGGAAATGGTGCCCCTGGCTCTGGTTATTTTCTTCCTCTCTGGAAAGGAGAGGTTCAGATATTTGAAAACAAATAAGGAAATTGAAGACCTAGCTCATTGTGATGGGGTATTTGAGCGCAAGGCACTCAGCCTAAAGCATTTCCTTCATCATGTAGCCAAGGGCTGTGCTAATGCAATTTTGGACACGGAGGCTGTGGAGCTGAAGTGGGCGTTTCTCTCTGCTTCAGGTCTGCTGATCTGGGCAGCCCAGGGGTTCTGTCTTCTTCAAACTTAATCTTGCCTTCGCTCTCATAGTGGCTGCTCTTCTCACGGGAGCCAAGGATGTAGTTAATCGATTGGCCCTCTCTGGAAGGAGAGGAAGTGGTCTGTTGCTCCTGCTGGAAGGAGAGTCTTCCTGCCTCCTGTGCCCTGGCCGGTTTGGGGAGACACGCATACTGCAGGGTCTGGGGCTAACCTAGTGTGTTCAGCCCACCTCCTCCGTTTCCTAGAGCCCATGGAAGCTGCAATGGCCAAAAAAGCAAGACTGTATTTTTAAAATGCCTTTGAGCTTCAGTTGTGTGTGTGTGTGTGTGAAATACAGAATCATGCAAACTTATTTTCCTCCATAACTAGAGGAGTAAGTAATTTGGCAGTTTTATAGAATACAGCCTGAAAATGGGTCCCAGGGCAATGCATTCGATGTTTACAATTTGCCCACTGGGTTTTTAATGAGAAAGATCGTTTTGCCTTAAATAATTGGTTCAAATAAAAAAAAAATGAGAGCACTCCTCTGCAAGCAACAATCTGGAGTCACTTCTGGGACTCTTACCTGGTTATTGTTATGAAGTCAAGCTCAGAATAATGACCCTTTAGACTCTATTGCAGTAACAGACCTTTTTTTTTTTTTTTTTTTTTTAACTAATGGGATGAGATCAGGGCAGGTTGAGGAGGCTCAGCATGAACTGAATCCTCTTCATGCTTTTGTATTTTCAAAAGACTTAAGGGGAAATTTCTAGCCTGGTGTGTGGGCACTTAACCACATGCGTCCTATTACCACTGATGAGATTCATGCAGCTTGGCCCCTGCACTTCTATTTACCCTTTAATTTAGCAAGTTTTCCCATCATGGAGCTATTAACAGTTGTTTTCTAAGAAAAACAACCAATACCAATGCACACACCCTCTTGCATTTTCCTCTACCTGCAGATATATACCCATCCAGAAAACTTCTACGTCTGATACCAAATGGCGTGTGAGAGGCTGAATATATGAACAGACGATGCCTGGGCCATATATACGAATAGACTCTAACCCACAATCCGTAGCACCCTGTCCAGGAAACCCACCCCCTATCTATAATAAACAGCCCAGGAAGCCAGCTGGCTACAAGTCAGCCTTTTGGCAAGCCAGAGGGCTATCTCTAGGGCCAATCCAGGAAGCTTAATAATAACTATGTAACAATCTATCCCAAATGGCCAGCCTTTCTAATTTGTGCTCTGCTTCCAGCTTAGGACCAACCAGAGAAAGCCAGATATGCACCCTAACCAATCACAGCTGGGTTCCAGTTAGCCCTCCTCCAGCCTCCCCAGGCCAGCAGCCTCTGATCAGGGCACCCCCGAACCTGCCCCTTTTCTCTGTGAAGCTCTCCCATCCTCTGCTTACCTTTGAATCTCTGCCAAACGCAAGTAATGGTGGCTGCTTGTACTCACCCTCCTTGTTATGATGATGTGAGGCGATGGAATGCCTGCAGGATGAGAGGAAGTGAGGGGAAAGATGTAGGGCTTGCGACGCAGCGTTGGGCTACTATTGACCTTTCAACGACATGTCATCATGAGGCTCACCCCTTTGACTACAGGTGACTGAAACCACGGAAAGTGAAGCCACAGATAAGAGGGGACAACTGTGTTACAAAGTATTATTATATGAAGAGGCGATCAAAGTATATGGAGACAAAAATGTAGGGGAAAGTATTATGGAGGTTTGGCAGGGAGTTAATAGAAATATTTTTGTGGCTGTGCTGATGCATGTGGCATTTGTCAGGTTTTTATTACTTTAATTTGTTGTGATGTCTTTTCTCACTCTAAATAAATATTCACTTACATATCTAACTTTTAATTACACTTTTAATTTTGAAATCATTGTAGATTCATATGCGGTTGTGAGAAATGCAACAGAGAGATTCTGTTTGCTTGACCTGTTACCCCCATGGTAACATCTTGCAAAACTTTTGTAGTATAGTATCAAAACCAGGATGTGGACCCTGATACTGTCCATGTGTAATTCTTATATATGTGGTTTTGTGTCTTTTTCCTAAGGCGTTCCTCGTCCCCCAAGTATGATAAGCTTCAGTTCCCACAGAAGCTGGATCTGCCCCCCTCATCTACCATGTGCTGGATGCCATTCTTGGTGCTGGGGAGGGAGCAGTGAAAAAGAGACAAAGTCCCTGGCCTCAGGGAGCTTATATTCTAGTGAGGGACACAGAAGATGAAATAGAGTATGTCGGATGGTAATGAGCATCGTGGAGAAAAATAAAGCAGGGTAAGGGAATTGGGAATATGGCAGACTGGAGCTGCTATTTTCAGAAGAGAGGCTGGGGAAGGAAGGACTCCTAGAGAAGGTGACTGACATCCGGGCATGAAGGAGGCAAAAGAGCAAGCCAAGAGGATTTTTTTTTTTGGACCATATTTTTTTATTGTTATGTTAATCCCCATACATTACATCATTAGTTTTAGATGTAGTGTTCCATGATTCATTGTTTGTGCATAACACCCAGTGCTCCATGCAGAACGTGCCCTCCTCAATACCCATCACCAGGCTAACC
>NC_138371.1:164083509-164144031 GCF_054177405.1 Leptonychotes weddellii | reverse complement strand
TTGCAAAAGCTTTTTATCTTGATGAAGTCCCAATAGTTCATTTTTGCCCTTGCTTCCCTTGCCTTTGGCGATGTTTCTAGGAAGAAGTTGCTGCGGCTGAGGTCGAAGAGGTTGCTGCCTGTGTTCTCCTTTAGGATTTTGATGGACTCCTGTCTCACATTGAAGTTTTTCAACCATTTGGAGTCTATTTTTGTGTGTTGTGTAAGGAAATGGTCCAGTTTCATTCTTCTGCATGTGGCTGTCCAATTTTCCCAACACCATTTGTTGAAGAGACTGTCTTTTTTCCATTGGACATTCTTTCCTGCTTTGTCAAAGATTAGTTGACCATAGAGTTGAGGGTTCATTTCTGGGCTCTCTATTCTGTTCCATTGATCTATGTGTCTGTTTTTGTGCCAGTACCATACTGTCTTGATGATGACAGCTTTGTAATAGAGCTGGAAATCCGGAATTGTGATGCCGCCAGCTTTGCTTTTCTTTTTCAACATTCCTCTAAGCCAAGAGGATTTTGCAGGGAGAAGGAAGGGCAGAGTCCCCAAGAGGGAGGGAGAGAAAGCAAGGTGGGGAGCAGTTGGGTTTGAGATTGGAGATAATAGGGGGGCAGATGGAATGATGGAGCAGGCCCCCATGGGCCCCAAAAGGAAACTGACTTTTGCTCTGAATGAGTTGGGAAGGTACTGAAGGGTTTTGAGCAGATGAATGATGAGATATGACTTACATATTTTTTAAATTTTATTTTATTTAAATTCAATTGATTAACATATAGTGTATCATTAGTTTCAGAGGTAGAGTTCAGTGATTCATCCGTTGCATATAACACCCAGTGCTCATTACATCCCGTGCCCTCCTTAAGAACCACTCTGGCTGAGAATACCTGGGGTTTGAGGCAAAGAAAAGAGCAGGACCAGCTAGATAGTGTGGGAGGCCTGGGGTAAAATGAAAATGCAGAGATCTTATTCAAAAAATAGGGAGAGGCGCCTGGGTGGCTCTGTCAGTTAAGCTCTGCCTTTGACTTGGGTCCTGGGATGGAGCCCTGCATTGGGCTCCCTGCTCAGCAGCGAGTCTGCTTCTCCCTCTCCCTCTGTGATCTCTCTGGCTCTCACTCTCTCTCAAATAAATAAATAAAATCTTTAAAAAAAAATAGGGAAGAAGGTATTTCCTTTCTTCTGTGGTGTCCCTCTTGACCTGTTCCTGTGTGGGCGGTGGTTGGGAGGGGGATAGCCAAGAAAATCCCATGAGACAGCAAGAGAAAGGACCACCCATGAGGCTCCAGACTCCAGGTGCATGCTGCTTTGTCCCATTGGACTTCCCTTAGGAAACACAAAGTCGAGGTAAACGTATTAAGAATTTCAAGGTCACTTCCACAGAGCAGTAAAATATGAAGCATGGGGTCCTTAAGCACAGAGCCCCATGCCACTGCACTGGTCACACACCCACCCGTGCAGCTGGCCATCACCGGGTGAGCAGACAGGATGCAAAAACAGTCATCTGGAAGAGAGAGGGTGGTGACTTGGGCCAGGTGACAGCAGAGGACCTGGGGAGAAGGGGAGAATCTGGGATATACTTTGAGGGGAGAATCAATACACTTTCCTGTTGGATAAATATGGGGAGTGAGAAAAAGACTGAAGTTGAGCCTGCCTCCAGAGCTTCTGGCTTGAGATCTGGAATGAAGGAAGTGCCATCTGCAGAGAGGATGACTGAGTCAAGAGCTGACTTGGGGAGAAAAATCAGTACTTTGGTTTGGGACTTTTTTTTTTTTTTTAGAGAGGGCAGGGAGAGGGGCAGAGGAAGAGAGAGAGAGAATCCCAAGCAGCCTCCATCCCCAGAGGGGAGCCCCACTCAGGGCTCAATCTCAGGACCCATGATATCATGACCTGAGCCAAAATCAAGAGTTGGATGCTTAACTGACTGAGCCACCCAGATACCCCTGGTTTGGGACTTTTTGAGTTTGACATCGAGTTAATAAATATGAGGATGGCCTTCCAGGGAGCGATGGGAGTTGGCAATATAAATTATGAGTCACTGGTATAGAGACAGTATTAAAAGTCGTGAGACTGATTAAGATTGCCCGTGCATGTGGGTAAAAAAGGGGAGTCTGAGCCCTAGGGCCCTTTCAAGCTTAGAGATACTTCAGCAGACGATCCAAACAGGGTGGAATTAAATACTCTTTAATTAATTGATATTACAAATTAAATCATGCCACAGTCACGCTTTCCTGTGACATAGACGACTTCCTGGAAGTTCGATGAAGTACAGCTTCTTTTAGAGTCACTATACGTGTGCGGGGCGGCATCTGTCCTGCTCATGGCTGTGCTTCATCACTGAATAGGGGAGGAACTCCCAGGCTTAGAAACCAGAACTCAAGTGCTCCGCCTGCTTTGCTGCTGGGGCACAAGCAAGCGACCGGAGGCGGCCAGTCAGACGCACCTGCACCTGCTGGATACAGCGGACAGTGAGCGGTGTCGGGAAACAGACCCTGCATCCGGGCTTTTGTGCCTGCGCCTTCCCCCTCCCCCAAGAGGCAGCAACACTGTAGCGGAGCTGGTTTCCTAGTGGCTGTGGGACTGAGCTCCGGGCCCAGAGGAGGCACTGGGGCGCCAGCGTGTGGCTGTGCAGAAACGAGAGGGTCAGCATCAAGGGCCGTGCTCCGTCTTCAGTTCTTGGTGTGGCTTTGGGCAGTCTGCAGGATGCTTAACCATCCGCCTGGTCCTCTAGCCATCCCCACACAGCCGTGAGCACTCACTAGTTCTTCAGTAAACTCTTATTACAGGATTACTTTTGTGGCTTGCAACTGAAGACACTGACTAAGATAACGGTCCCTAAACCGGAATCCTCATGATATAAGTGACTTAACTATTTGTAAAGCACGCAGTGCCTGAAAAACAAGCACTATATGAGTGATTTCCCTTGTAATTAATAAATCTCACTTTGGATCTCAAGCTCCATCTGAAGGCTCTTGGATCATGCTTACATTAGACAAGCGCTAGATCTCTCAGGAGCAGTTTTGGTTTAACATGAGGTACGATATTAGCATCACCAGAAAAATACTTCCGTCCCACAGAAGAGGTAACTGCAATAAGGATCTGTGCCCAAGGCTACAGTATTAAAGAGTTCTAATGGGAAGACCTATTATTAATAAGTCATTTCATTGTAAGAACTGCTCACTTTATCCAAACTGCATTGTCTTAAAAGCTGGTTGTTCTGTCATTTGATAATAATGAAGTGCCAATCTCAAGACCAATTATGTTAAGGCAGTGACACAAGTCAGGGAAGTCTGTGGGCAGCTATCAAAAAAGCAGGCGGTAATGAGCTCCCGAAGAATAAATCATTTTCAGTCCACCGTAGCCCTTTGTAGAAGAGAGGCTTCCGTGGGTGTCGAGCTGAAGAAGCAATCCACAGCAGACAGAACGCTAAACACCAGGTCTGTGTCCTGTTTCTGGCAACTACTATGTGTGTGTGATTTGGCAAAGACACTTAACGTTTTTGAAATGATCAGAGCCAATGACATATTTAAGTTCCTTAGGTGACGATGCTTTGCACAGAGTCGTTGCTCAGTAGCTGTTTTTCTTTTTCTTCCTTGCATCCCACTGGCTGTAAAACCAGGATGATTCTTCGTGTTACAGACATTGCAAGACGACAGCATGGATGTTAGGGTTGAATGCAATCATGCATGCTTAAGCGATCGTATAATCTAGAAGGTCTTTGTTATTAAATATGACAAACATCATTCTTTTCTCTGATTTGTTTTGCCATGTTTTGAATTAAGAGAATGTGGCAAGTACTTACATTTGCCAGAATGTTTGGTAGGTCAGGAAAAAGGAAAGGTCTCCCCACTTGTTTTGGCCATGGAGTAGTTGTGCGAAATAATGTGGAGTGGAAGTCTGCAGGGTGTGGGCTTTGTGTTGGTTAAATGTCATTGAATTAATTAAAAGTGATATCCAGCCTATCCGAAGGCATGATGTACTGCATGTGAGGAGCACTGGCACATTAGATTCTAGAAGTATATTTGATTGCACCTTAAATATCGAGAAATGCGAATTCTCCAAGGATATATTAAGAGTAGCTCTCCTTCAACTTTTGCTGGACCCTGGGATAGAATCAAGATCTCCGTAAAGGCAGCTTAACTGTAACATCAAGGTTTTGGGTGTAACATTTCTCTGAAAATCTCCAAGATATGGCTAATAAAGTAACATAGCATTTCCTCATGGATCGAGGCCCCAACTTACAAAAAAAAAAAAAAAAAAAGGCTGGGTGTGAGGGTGTTTGCTGGAAAGGAAGGAATCAAGAGAAAAAAAGGAGACATTGCGAAGTCTGGGGATAAATCCGACTTCAAGAAAGATTTGATTCAGGGTCTCCTGATATCGGGGAGATGTCCTCATTTCTCCACTCTCCCTTCCTCCCTGCTGGTTCATCCCAAGTGGGATCCCCCACTTGGGGGCTGCATGGAAGCTAAAGGCGGTCAGTGTGGCTACAGCTTTGTGAATGATGGGAAGACATGCAGGAGAAGGAGTAGGTAGAGAATGGGCAAGAGGAAGAACATACACAGCTTTGCACACCAGGCACAGAGTTTGAATTTTGTATTAGGAGCAGAGGAAGGTCACTAAAGATTTTTTTTTTTTTAAAGATTTTATTTATTTATTTGAGACAGAGAGAGTGAGAGAGAGAGAGCACATGAGAGGGGGGAGGGTCAGAGGGAGAAGCAAGCTCCTTGCCGAGCAGGGAGCCCGATGCGGGACTCGATCCAGGGACTCCAGGATCATGACCTGAGCCGAAGGCAGTCGCTTAACCAACTGAGCCACCCAGGCGCCCGGTCACTAAAGATTTGAATCAAGGGATGGGATGCTTGGGTGGCTCAGTCGGTTGGGCGTCTGCCTTTGGCTTGGGTCAGGATCCCAGGTTCCTTGGATCAAGTCCCACATCGGGCTCCCTGCTCAGTAGGGAGTCTGCTTCTCCCTCTCTCTCTGCCTCTCCTCTGGTTTGTCCTCTCTCTCTCTCTCACTCTCTCTCTCTCTCAAATAAATAAAAAAAAAGATTTTGAATCAAGGAAGTAATGTGATCTGACACACAGTTTTAAAAGATCACTCTGATTGTGAGTATAGCATGGTTTGGAGGAGGGTCAGCCCAGAAGCAGGGAGACAAGTAAAGAGGTTCATATAGTGGTCCCTCAGGTCTCGGCAGGGGTTGGGTATGGGAGGTGAGAAAGAAGAAAGGAATCAAGGGCAAGGTGCTTTATCTGTGTCATTTCTTCACACTCCACATTCAGAGTGTCTTTCCTGGTGTTTATTTTGCCAGGGGCCCCAGAGGTATTACCCAACTATGACCACTTTTTTCATGTTAGTTTTTTCAGCGGTGGTCATTTGAGAACTCTCAGTCCAGTATTACAAAACATAGGAGGGGAAAAATGAATGATTAATACAGGAAATAAACATTGCTGAATTAGACCTCTAAAGAATTCAGATCATGGAATTAGCAGAAAAACATTTTATGTACATTTAAGATAAGCAAAACTATTAAAAAGGGATTAAGACATGAGAAAAGCATGAGAAAACGCAAAAAAAAAAGTCTAGGCATATTTGAAAAAGAGCCAAACAGAACTCTTAGGAAAGGAAAATAATAGTCATTGATATAAAACATTTCAATGAGAGATGAAATACAGATTAAACACAGCTAAACTGGTAAACTGGAAGGGAAAAAAAACCCCAAGGAAATGAACCTGAAAACATGGTAAGTGGTATAGAGAGGTGGAAGGTTTAAGTGAGGACAAGAGATGAGAAAGATGAACATACGTGTCGCAGCAGTTCTGGAGAAGAGAACAGAAACAATGAAGTAGAGGTGATAATACAAGGAATATGGTTGAGAATTTCCTAGAATTGGTGACAGATATGATTTCTTAGATGTAGGCAGCACAGATCCTAATAAGCATGATAAAGTAAATATGTGGGGAATTTTGATACACTGCAGAAACCAAAGGGAAAGAAAAATTAATCAGAGAGAAGCCAGGATATCTTCAAAGGAATAATATATAGCACACTTCCCAATGGCAATAATGGAAGCCAGAAACACAGTGGAATAAATCAAAGTAAACCTTCACACCCAGCTAAGTTCTACCTGAACCATGGCAAAACAGAAACAGTCTAGACCATCAAAAACTGGAAGAGTGTACCATTAACAGATCTTCCTCGGTGGTGTTTTACATAATGTACTTCTGGAAGAACTGTGAAGCAAGAATGCATAGTGACACAATAAGATACCACTTCATATCCACAAAGATGACTGCAAACAAGATAAATAATAACGAACGTTGGTGAGGATGTGGAGAAATTGAAACTCTCGTATGATGCTAGTGGGGATATAAGATGGTGCGGCCATGTTGGACAGCAGTCTGGTGGTTCCTCAGGAGATATATAAAGTTACTATATGACCCAGCAGTTCTACTCCTCTACCTAAGAAAACAAAAAATATGTCCACACAGAAGCTCATACATGTAAGTTCATAGCAACATTATTTAGAATAGCCAAAATGTGGAAACAACCCAATGCCCATTGACTGATGGGTGGGTAAATAAAATGTGGTCTATCGGTACAATGGAATATTATGAGAGTGTTGCTGACACATGCTACAGAATAGATGGACCTTGAAAACATTATGTGGAGTTAAGGAAATCAGTCACAAAGACCACATGTTGCATAATTCCATTTATATGAAATGTCTAGAACAGGCAAATCTAGAGACAGAAATTAGTGGTTGCTTAGGGCTGACAGGTTTGGGGGGACTGAGTGCTAATGTGTATATGATTTCTTTTGGGGGTGATGAAATATCCTAAAGTTGATCATAGTGAGGATTGCACAACTCTGGGAATAATGCTAAGAACCAGTGGATTGTACACTTTAAATAGTTGAATTGTATGACATGTGAATTATATCTCAATAAGAAGAAAGGAAAGAAAAAAGAATGAATAGTAATCAAAGAAACTGGTAAATACGTGGATAAGCAAATCTACTTGCTAAAAACTGAAACTAAAAATGAAACCATCACTTTTAAAGTGGAAGGGTGGACAAGGTAGAAATCATTATTCATCTCAGACTCTATTTAAGTATCCATATACCAGTTTAAACTAATACAAGGATCAGAAAGGAATAAGTCATGTGATCAATACAAAAGAAAATCAGATTTATTAATTAGTGAACAAAGGATGCAACTCAAGAGTCACAGAAGAACAAACCCAAACAAAGTAGAAAGAAGGAAATAATAAAAAGCAGGAAACAGGGGCGCCTGGGTGGCTCAGTCGTTAAGCGTCTGCCTTCGGCTCAGGTCATGATCCCGGGGTCCTGGGATCGAGCCCCGCGTGGGACTCCCTGCTCAGTGGGAAGCCTGCTTCTCCTTCTTCCACTCCCCCTGCTTGTTTTCCCTCTCTTGCGGTCTCTCTCTGTCTAATAAATAAATAAATAAAAATCTTTAAAAAATAAAAATAAAAAAATAAAAAGCAGGAAACAAATACACAGAAAGACAGTCCTCAAAGTCAATGGTTGGTTCTCAAAAAGACTAAGAGAATACAAAAACCTCTGTCACTAATGACAGAGGGAACTTATAACTAATATGAAAAAAAAAGGACAGCTACAGATAGAACAGAAATAAAAATAATAAGGGAATATTATCAATGATTTTATGCCAAGGAGTTACGATGACTCTCTATCAGAAATATACAGTAGCCATCATACATAGAAAAAGTAGAAGTATTGACATTAGAGTCAGGGCAAAGGCATGGATGCGGGCTCTCACCACTGCCATCAGCACTGTAGTGGGCCTCAGCTAGTGTCATTAGACAATAAAAGAAATCAACCTATGCAAATGTTGGAGAGATAAAGATGGATCATCACTATCAGAAGGGTATATGATTTTCTACCTAGAAAAACCCAGAGAACCGAAACTAAAGAGAGTAAAGGTGTCTGGATAAAAGGTTTCCGTGATTGTCTTTGTTATTTGATCGACAACGGGGGTCTAGAGTCTGTGCTGAAGATGTGATGTTATTATCTCATTTAATCCTCACAACAGACCCATTGTCCCCATTTCACAAGTGAGGAAACAAGCTCAGATGGTAGCTCACTTCCCTAAGCTGGTGAGTGCAAGATCTGAGCTTTGAATCCAGGTAACCAAGTCTAAAGTCCCTGACCTTCATCACTGACCTCCACTACCTCCAGTCTCCTCCACCGGAAACTGGAGTGGAAAAAAGATGGTATTTACAATTGTGAGACAAACCATAAACGCCTAGGAATAAACCACGCAAGGTATGTCAGGCCTAAATGAAGACAAGTACTAGACATTACTGAAAGACAGGAAAGAATCTAAGTGTAGATAAAAATCATACCACTCCTGACTGGGTGGGGGCTGCTCATGATCGTGAAGAGGTCATTTTTCTTTAATTAATCTTTAAATTCAATGCAATCCCAATCAGTACCACCAAAGTTTATTTAAAGAGAATTTGTTAAATTGACTCTAAAGTTCATTTGAAAGAAAAATTCAAAAGCCATAAAAAAAGACTTATAGGTATAACTACATAGAAATAAAGATTTCTGCGTGACCTTAAACACCATGCACAGAGTAAAAAAAAAAAAAGATGACAGTGTGGGGAAAGCTATTTGCCATACACAAGACAGGCAAAGAGTTATATCCTTAATAAACTGAGCGCCTACATACTAATATGGAAAAGACAAACAACCTGATAGATTAGTTAGATAAAGCTATGAACAGCCAATTCACAGAAAAGGAGATATAAATGGTCAATAAAATATGAAAAGATGCTCAACGCCCTAGTAGTGAGGTAAATGGAAATCAAATGATGGAGATTTCAATTTCTGCCTATCAGATCAGCAAACATTTAGAAGATTTATAGCATCCAGTACCAGCAAAAGCGGGGGATGTGGGCAAGCTCCTCATTGCTGACAGAGGTTTAAATTGTTACAACCTTTTTGGAAAGTAATCTAGTAGTGTCTGTTAACATTTAATAGGTACATACCCTTTGACCTAGAAATTCCATTTTTGGGAGAATGTAGTCTATAGAATACAAACCACCAGGGGGAAGGATATGTATGTTATTCCAGCATGGTTTGTAATGGAAAAATAATAATCTGGAAATAATCTAAATGGTTGAATGAATGATGGTTCATTCATACTATTGACAATTACACAGCTGTTAAAAAAGGTTGCATTATATCTGTAGGGAAATCCAAAATATTATTTTTAGATGAAATAATCTGTTGAGGAATGATTACAGTAGTTTTGTTAAAGCAAAATCCTGTAACCTAGATACAGTACTTTTATATTATCTTAAATATACTTACTTATCTGTATGCATAAACATAAAGAAAGTTGTGGGAGGATACTTACAAAACTGTTAATATTGCTTATCTCGGGATGATGGGATTAAAGCACATAGAGGAAGATTGTTAATTATCTTTATATAGCTGCATTGTTCTTGACTTGTTACAAGCATGCATTATTTTTGTACATAAAGAATTTTGTAAAATAAATGAAAGAAAAAACCTTGCTACTTTCTCAAATTTTTCTGTGCTTTGAAAATATATTTGATACCATTTTTATTTTTTTCTCCCTCTTTATCCCCAATTTTCTTTGTAATTGTGATATTCACCATGGCCAACTTGCCAATCATGGTGGTCTTTAAGATGAGAGCCCCTGGAGTTGGTGAGGGACCAACACACATACCAGACCATAATACACACCAGACTTCAAATGTATAAAAGCATCCCAGATTCCTCTAATAAATAGGTTAGTCGTTTTTGGACATTAAGACTCAAATAAGCCCTGGAATTAATGTCACTCCCTCCAAGTAGTGATTAACCAAATTCCAGATGAATCCCAAACGTGGTCCTTTGTTCATGATGTCAGAGTTACTAATCCTTTTTAGTCATGGAAACACTTATTATGTGTTGCAAATATGGATATTATCAGCCCATCAATGGACCATTTGGCTAAGACTTAAGAGGAGGAAATCCTTTGTCTCTCAAGATGATCAGGTAGAGAGCCACTTGTGCATGGTGGGTGGGCAAGTTGAAAAAGAAATCAGGGAGATACTCAGTAAGCATTGCTCTGGAGCATGCTGGCTGGCATCTTCCTAACACTTTCTTCTCCTTCAGAAAGCCTTTGCTTGGCTCAGAACACTTGGAGTTAAGAACAAGAGCTGCTGAGGTCAAGTTTAGTTCTTGCTGAGATTTTTTTTTTTCCCCACTGCGTATGAGCAAGTGCAATGCCTGGGCCGTGTGAATATCGGTTGTTTCAGCAATGTTTGTGGCACTGCTGAGTCTCTGAAGGAGCATGCACTTCCTCAGTAAACTCTTTAACCTGTTAAAGAGTTTAAAAAATTGAGGTAAAATTATCAGAACATAAAATTTGCCATCTTAGCCCCTTCCAAGTGTATAGGTCAGTAGATTGTTGTGCAGCCAACCTCCAGACCTTTTCCATCTTGCCAAATTGAAACTCTAGAGCCATTAAACTGTAACTCCCCATTCCCCCTCCCCGAGCCCTGCCGACCACAACCCTACTCTCTGTTTCCATGAGTTTCACTGCTGGAGATACTTCCTACAAATGGACTCCTACAGCAGGCATCTTGATCTGGCTTATTTCACCATGAGTAATGTCCTCAAGTTTCACCCGTGTTGTAGCAGGTGTCACAATTTTCCTTCCTTTCGAAGACTGAATAATATTTCATTGTATGTCCAGGAAGGAATTCTAACATTCAAAAGGCTTAGTTAGATAGGAAATTTAAAAATCCATCATTTTAACCCTAAAAGAGCTTACACTATTTCCTTCCTTTGTTTTCTTCCTCCCTCCCCTCCTCCTCCTTCTCTTTCATTTATTGAGGTTGCCTACTGTATAACCGACTGCTAAAACACATGACTGATTGAGATAGCCCCACTGCCCTAGAAGTTCTCAGAGTGGGGGAGATGCTATAATCCAAGGCAGATGGGTCATTTGAGTAATAAGTTGAAGTAACAAAGTAAGACACATCACCTTAACTTGACCCTCCTTCAGAGCCTATTTCTAAAAATTCCTTAGGGCTCTCTCCTACAAAATTCTTCCTCCAGGTCATAGAAGACCAAAGTGGGCTAAGAACCTGGCACTTGGTAGTCTAGGACTGATATCTGGCCTCTTGTTTTAGGTTGTAAATTCTACCTCTTACAGAAAGCAGACCCTCTTCCATGGGTTTTAGATAATATTTGTGGTTTGCATATTTTTCTTATTTTAAAAGCATAAAGGGGAGAGGCTACCGAGGCTCTGGCTAATGTTCTAATATTGGCAGACATTTTCATATTCAGCAAAGATAGCAAATCCACAGAGTCACAAGACTTGCCTCTCGAGGTCAGAGTGTTTAGCGAAAACTTGGGTCAAATCCATCTCCTTTGTATTTGTGCGGGGTTGGAACTCATTTTACCTTTACTGAGCTCTTTGCTTAGTTCTTGTAGGTCCTATTAGGCTGTGCCCCTCAGGCCCTCCTTCCGAGTTGATGAATGAGCAAATTTGACCTGAAAATGGATAACAGGGCAGCAAGGTGGGAACCAGCTTCTGTCACACTGTGCATTTTATTTTCTATCAATAGCTGTGTTATGGTGCACAGGCTCTTCGGTTTCCTGAGGAATGGAGCCATTTTGTAAACAAAATGCTGTCATTTTAAACCATTAGAATGCATTATATGAGGCATAATGGCCAAAGGAGAGTGATCAGAGGGTTGGATGAGACACAGAGTGAAATCGTGGGCTCTCTGGGTGCCTTGGGACTTGACTGCCATAATGAACTCAGCCTTTCTTTTTTTTTTTTTTTTTTAAAGATTTTATTTATTTTTTTGACAGAGAGATAGAGAGAGAGCACAAGTAGGCAGAGAGGCAGGCAGAAGGAGAGGGAGAAGCAGACTCTCCACTGAGCAGGGAGCCCGACGCGGGGCTCGATCCCATGGGATCATGACCTGAGCTGAAGGCAGCCGCTTAACCGACTGAGCCACCCAGGCGCCCCGAACTCAGCCTTTCTATTACCCATTGTATTTTTTTTTTTAAAGATTTTATTTATTTATTTGAGACAGAGAGAATGAGAGAGAGAGAGCACATGGTGGGGGGAGGGTCAGAGGGAGAAGCAGGCTCCCCGCCCAGCAGGGAGCCTGATGCGGGACTCGATCCAGGGACTCCAGGATCATGACCTGAGCCGAAGGCAGTCGCTTAACCAACTGAGCCACCCAGGCGCCCATTACCCATTGTATTAAAAAAAAAAACAAAAAAAAACCCTGGAGCAAGAGCATATATGCACTTTCCTTCTCTAAGTAGAGATGAATTTAGCAATTCTGGCTCCTGTTTGCTATTTCAGTGGAATCTAGTTGTTTTTGGAGTTAAATATTCTGCTCTCAGATGGTATTTTTAAATGCACCCCCCCCCCAACCTTTGTAAGAAGATTTTAGCTCCTTTGCTTCTAAGGTAACGGTGAAGAGATTTAATGGCTGAAGAAGGTTGTCTCTCGTGTTTTGAACTTGGGTCTGAGTCCAGTGTAATTCTTTCTTTGTCAGTAGGGTAGATGGTTCTGGGGGATATCGACTCTCATACTGAATTCTGTGTGTTGGTCTCATTTCTAGAGGAAGCAGACATCCAGATAGGATCAGACATGCAAGGATTTCAGTAGGGGACATGCGGTGTGAGAGAAAATGGAAAGAATGTTGGGAAAGGCTGGAGAGCATTGGCTCACCATGTAAATTGGACTCCAGTGAAAAGAAAAGGGAAGGAAGATTGTGTGAAAGCATCAGACACGCCCCTGCAGTTTAAGGAGGGTTTGTCAGGACCTTAGAGAGTCTTCAGGCTAAAGTTGGAGGTCAGAGGAGTCCCACATCTCCCAGGATCCTGGCTGCCTAAGCATCCTCACTGGCTCATTCCTTGGCGGGTAGCCTGATGTTCAAATTCTTAAGTCAAGGAAGGACACTAGCCTTTCCTTCAAAACTTACTTTTATCTCAGGCTGTCTCCCTACCAATGCCTGCTACAATTTTTGAGAAATGGTGAACCTTGCAGCAGAGGATGGGGAAGGTCAGAATCTACAATACCATGTTTTATATTGCAGCCAGAGAGGCTGGGAAAGCAGTGCGGGGGCCCGGGTGACTTCCATTTCTGTGCCTCTCATTTCTCTCACTGTTTCCCAGTGTTGCAGCAAGTGGAAGGAAAATAGCATGTGCAGGCTTGGAGAATGTTGGTAATTACACCCATCACACAAGGAAGCGGAGAGCAGCCTTTGTTCAGTAAATAAACAATCAACAATATTCAGTGAATCATGTTTTTGCAAAATCACAGCATGTGTGTATGGAGGGGGTGGGGGAGCAGGTTGTGTTTGAGGTTTTTGAAGCTTTTGTGTTCCCATTAGTCACTAGAAATAGGTCACCAGAAAAACCTGTTGTCTGAAAAATGTGATGTCTTCTTGGAATAGCGAATCCATGTGATATGAATGGCATGCAGAGAACCAATCTGTAGGTTCTCTGTCTTAGACTTCACTAGGGAAAAACCAGGGCTGTGCTTTTTAGACCCTGAGTTTGATCCCCGAGATCCAGCTAGTCATAGCTAGAGAGGGATGCTCCAGTAACTTCCTGCTTTAGACCTCATTTCCAAAGGGGAGAGGCAGAAGTCAAACTTTCTTTAGTGGAGGTATCAGATTCCTACGTCTTTCATGAACCTCAAAGACATTTGCTGTCCTTGGTGGCCTAGGCAGTTTTTAGTTTGGGAAAGTGCTTCTTTCCCTTTTGTGTTCTGCCTTTCCCTGCTTCTGTGATATGACTGGCCTTTCAGGGCAGATGGGGGTTAGAGCTGGTACCAAGTCTGCAGAGTGGGCCAGTGGGCTGAGCACTGAGCTTAAACCCATTTTCAACCTGGACAAGGACACAGTCCTTCCTAAAAGGCATTACTGTAGTATTTTGGCCATTCGGTCTCATCCCAGTGAAGAGCTTGAATGAGTAACATTTCCCAGCAGAACTGACTTCTCAGAGATCTTTGCTGAGATCAGGTCACAAAGTGACCATCATGTCATGGTCTCAGAATATTTCTGGGTTGTCAAGAGTTCATTCATGAGCCTGAGGTTCATGCCCAGTGGGAATTCAATCTCATAGGGAATGCCTTCTTTTTGGCAAGAAAACCATCTTACTATATAAATAAGGGTAACATAATGTTTGGCATATATGAGCTCTCTATAAATGTTAAGTAAGTGAAGAACATAGACCAAAGGAAAACCAGATAGTAGAATGGAAAAAACTGGACAGAAATATTCTGTTTCTCAAGTTCATACCCTCTTGGTGTGGTTTTTATGGGGATATGTGTTTGTTGGAAAATGCTGAGTATATTTCACATAGAATGACAATGTCCATTTTTTTTTTGTTTTATAATGAGAGCAGAGAGGGAAGTATATAAGAATATTCACAAATATCCACTGTGATATATCTTTATATACATTTTTCTGTTCCATTTTCTTTAAGATTTTATTTATTTATTAGAGAGAGAGTGAGTGAGTGAGAGAGAGCATGAGAGGGGGGAGGAGCAAAGGAAGAGGGAGAAGCAGACTCTCCACTGAGCAGAAGCCGGACATGGAGCTCAATCCCAGGACTCCGGGATCATGACCTGAGCTGAAGGCAGATGCTTAACCGACTGAGCCACTCAGGTGTCCCTCCGTTCAGTTTTCTGAAAAAAAAAAAGAAAGAAAGAAAAGAAAAGGCCCTATGAGCAATTATTATTAATCTTGATTCATACATTAACCAAGGAGGATTGAGTACACAAAATAGAATCCATTCTAGGAAGTTTCAGGAGAAATCATTTAAGGATATTAGATGCTTATAGAATTGGAAGGGCTAGGGGAATGGGTTCTAGGCCCCGCCTTTAAGAACAACTCCCCAAATAATGCAGAAGCAACCATCAAAGAAGCTACAACCTTGGAGGCTGCCCCCCGGGAGCTTTGGAGCTCACAGACATACCACCAAAGCAGCAGTCCAAGGATCAAAAAGTAAGGGCAGGAAGTTGCCTTCTGTTCCTGCTCTCTACACTCACAGAGCTGGTGACCGGCCGCCAGAAGGCAGAGGGCATCCACCATCTTCGCTAAGGCTTCCCTTTAATCCTCAGGCACCTGGGGAATGGGCACTGGAAAACTATTGCCCTAAGCCTCACTCCCCACAACCTTGCTCGCCAGCAGAAAAGCAGCCCATGTGGCAGGGAGATGGCTTCTGCTTCACTTTGGCCTTCTAGATCGACAGGAGGACATCTCAATGATGGGGCCGGACATTCAGCACTCTACCTGCAAGAGCATGTATAGAAGGTAGTTTTAGGCTTTCCAGCCTCTGTGTTATAGGAAGGCACATCAGGAGCCAAACCATCACAGATTGCTTGGGAGGAAATTAAATCTCAGAGGAGCTAAGTACAACTTTTGCTTCAAGTGAAAAGAGCATTATGGTTAAATGCACAGGTACTGCAGTCTGATGGACGAGGGCTCAAATCTCTGCTCCCGAACTTACTAGCTGTTTGGTCTTAGACAAGATAATTAACTTCTCTAAATAGTTTCTGAGTCCTAGTTTATAAAGTGGGAATAATACTGTCTTCCTCATGGGGTTCAAGTGAGAATTAAATATCATGTTTGTAAAATGCTTAGCATAATGTGTGAAGTTCTACAAGGGTCTAATAAATTGTAGACATTAATTAATGAGGTCTGTAGTAAGCAGTAGACCCAAGACACTCACCCAGGTGCATGGTCTTTGCTGTATCTCCCAGGGTAATGGAGATGAGCTAGATCAGTAAATGCTTTGAGGGCCAAAATAAATATTTATAAGATGAATGCTTTAAAAATATTTTTAATGTTACTACATGCCTAATATATCTTGCTATTATGATTGACTGTAACTATGAGGTATCAAGTCAGATTCCACTAGCCCACATCAAAATTGGCCTGGATCTAAGCACATTTTAATTTATACATTTTAGTGGGTTGAATTGTGTCCTCCTAAAAGATATGCTCAAGGGCGCCTGGGTGGCTCAGTTGGTTAAGCGACTGCCTTCGGCTCAGGTCATGATCCTGGAGTCCCGGGATCGAGTCCCGCATCGGGCTCCCTGCTCAGCAGGGAGTCTGCTTCTCCCTCTGACCCTCCCCCCTCATGTGCTCTCTCTCTCTCATTCTCGCTCTCTCAAATGATGAATAAATAAAATCTTTAAAAAAAAAAAGATATGCTCAAGTCCCAACCCCCAGAATATGTGAATGTGACCTTATTTGGAAGTAGGGCCTTTATACAAGTGATCAAGTTATAATGAGGTTATATTGGAATAAAGTGAGCCCTAAATCCGATGACTGAGGAGTTTATAAAAGAAAGGAGAGGGAGATTCTGGTACACAGACAAAACCAGGGGGAAGACAGAAGAAATCAAGTGATGTGGCTCCAAGTCAAGGAAAGCCAAGGATTGCTGGCAAGCACCAGAAGCTAGGAAGAGGCAAGGAAGGATTCTCCATGAGACCCTCTGAAGGGAGTGTGCCCTCGATTTCAGAGTAGGTTCCCGAGCTGTGAGTCCACAAAGTTCTGTTGTTTTAAGCCACCCAGCTTGTGGTCATCTGTGATGGCAACCCTCCGAGACTAATGCATACATGTACCTCATTACATACTAAATGAATTCCCGATAAATCATATGAGATTATATTTCTCTATGTCTTTGTGACACTTTCAGGGCTGTTTCACTTCCAGATTAATAGTGAGTTGGTGGTGGCTCAAACAACTTGACATTCTCCTTTCCTCATGTTCCCTCACATCTCTGTCAAGAGCTCAGTAGACTATAAACAGACCATTAAACACAATGGAGGAACACAACTCTTGAAGTAATTCTGTGGCGAACTCTTTTTACAAATTGAGCACTCATTTAATTAAGTCATAGGGTGGAAAGAGCAGTGGACAGAGGGCCAGGAGGCATGGATGATCATAATCACAGACACCTTTCGTTGAATACCCACTGCATTCAAATATCATTCTAGGCATTTTCTATCACATAGTTCATTTTATCCTTTGAAGTAGGAATTGCAGCGCCATTTTACAAACTTAAGATATAGAAGTTGTATGAGGCTAAGAGACTTCCCCAGTCAAGATCACACGGCTGGTAGGTGGCAGAGGCAGCTCCAATTTCCAGGCTCTTGGATTCCATAGTTGATATTCTCCAGCATTTCAATTCATGTTGGTTTGTCTCTCTGGTTCCACCCTTACTTATCTGTAAGGTAAATGGATTTCAGAAGCTTTTGTCAAACTACCCTTCTGTGGACAGAGTTCTGAATGAAGACTCATTTCTCTCCTGGGGCCATAATGACTACCACATTCAGTGTCTGAAGGATAAAGACCAGGTGAAGAACTGAAAACAGCTGATTGACCAATGAGCATTTCCAAGGACAGTGACAAAACACCAGAGAACTTGTAACCCCCAGGCCAAGAATGAAAAGTTTAATTTGTTCAGTTCTTCTTGCCTGTGCTTCCTTCTCTCTTCCTTTCTACTATTTTCCTATCATTCCTTTTCCCCCACATATTAGCCTTACAAAGGCTATTCCATGGTTTGCCTTTATTTCTCCCACCTTCTTCTTCTTGATGTCTCTTTTCTCTCTTTCCTTTTCACTCCATCCTTACTTAGCCACTCAGAGTCTGACTTTAAATTATAGAGGCAAGCTTAGAAAGTTTGAAAAGTTTGGGCATGAAATTAACCTGTGGGTTGTGGCTTGAGAGTGTACTTGCATGGAATGGCTTATTAAAAAGAAAATAATAAAGAACATCTGTGAAAAAATGAGAAAAAATAATTTTTATCCTTATTCCATTACTCACCACATATATACATTAAGAAATACTCAAACAGTAGTCTTGAAAACTATGTCAAAATGTGTGAGCAGATGGGTTAATTTATATATAATGTGATAATTTATAACTCAGTGACATTTTAGTGGCTGAGAAAATGACATCTTTCCTAGAAGGAACCTCAAGTTATATATGATGCTCCTATAATCTATCCTTCTTCAGACTAATGGTGGACGGATGTTAGGCTTTCACATTTACTAAGTGGGCAACACAGGATCTTCTGTGTTGAAAGTTCATAATTACAGTCAATATTCCCTTATGTAAGGAGACCCAGAAA
Organism: Leptonychotes weddellii; assembly: GCF_054177405.1. Taxonomy (NCBI): domain Eukaryota; kingdom Metazoa; phylum Chordata; class Mammalia; order Carnivora; family Phocidae; genus Leptonychotes; species Leptonychotes weddellii. Next base: position 164,125,876 of record NC_138371.1, on the reverse strand, counting down.
GTGTCTTTATAGTACATTCCTCATGTTGATACAACATACTCAGGCCATTGTTTTGACTCTATTACTATAGGAAGGAGGAAAATATGCTTTCAGACAAATTGGAGAGTTAATCTAGTACAAGGGCTATTTATGTTAATACCAATCAACAGGAGCAGAGCAATCAGGCTATTGATTTCCAGTGCTGTCAACATTTGCTAATATACAATTATAAAACTGCAGACTCTGTTCTCTCTCTAAAAGAATGCAAACGTCTTTAGAAGCTCCAGAGTGTTGAATGCTGGAGAATTATAATTAGAATTTTGTTCCCCCAGGAGTGAAAATACCATGCTCAGAAAGTACCATGCTTCAACTAATGCAGTGATTCTCTGCCTATTGATCATTACTAATCTATCATATCATTAGTTATTCCCCTTAAATACTCTGTCTGTTCCAATTAAATTCCTTGCAAAGGTTGAACAGACAGTAGGTAATTGAAAATACCCTACTTGAAATCTCCCCTCGGAGAGAGGTCTGGATCATTTGCCATACACTCAACTTCTACCGGCTGCATAAGTGTGCTCTTTATTCAAGTCCTTGAAGCCACCTTGCAGCTGCTTTCTCTACCTTCACAGAGTAGAAGGTAGAGTTTATAGAGTACTGTTTGTTAAAGCAGAGAGCTACATTGCCTGTGCCATTGTTAGAAAGTTCTGCCTTATGGTGAAGAGCATACCTTTGTCTCACAGGTAATTTAACTTAAATAATCACACCCTTTGCCAATATGATATGATTTAGGAACGGAGTTGGTTTTTTTTTAAGTTGTTTAAGGTCAAGAGACTTACATATGTTGCCCATTTAAAAAGATATTTTTCTTTTTATTCATCTAAGTGTCTTAATAAGTGCTTACTTAGCCATTTACAATACACAGTGCAGATTATAATACAACACACGCCAACACTAATTTCCTCATTTTGAAGGCACACGGGATTATTGTTGGCAGAGGTTATGGTGTGTATGAATTATTATAAGACTATCTTGAACTCTTTATATAAACTCCAGGAAGCTAAAATTGTTCTGCTCAATGTAAATGAATTTAAGGATAAAAAGAAAAATAATTCCAATTCTAGATTCTTGGAAAAGCCCACACGTCAGTAGTCCATGCTTACTGATGGAATGTCAGCAGACTGTCTCAGATGTACCATAGCAAGAATTGGAGCAAGGATTAGAACCTGCTCTCCTATTCTTGTTTTCTATAGCCCCTGGCACAAGGTGGCATATCATTAAATCTCTCACCAATGGTGAAGTGAGAGGCCATATCAATGGGAAAGGATGCTCTCATGGGTGGGATGTCTCAAGCACTTAAGATCATAGACAAAATGGTAGTTATTTGGAGTGGCCATTTTTTGCTAAGTAGCACTGATGCTTTACAGAGATATGAAGAGCAGCTAAGGATGAGATAGAGCTACAGGAAAACCAGGTGGGAAAACCAGGGGGTTCTCGTTTGGTTCCTTACAAAAAAGCTCTCATCTCCTCTAGCAGGAAGGTAAGGAAAAATGAGGACCAAGCCTAGACCTTAAGAATATGATGGCTAGACTTCAAAGACGGTCAAGTGTCCAACAGGGCCAGGTCTATTACACTAAGTTGAGAAAAACCTGGTACCTGGACACACAACATGGGGACATCTAGGAAGATGCCCTTGAAGATTTTGACTTCTCAAGTCTTCTCCAACCTTCTGAGCCTGCAGATGTTGCCAATCTTCCCCATAAGAGTAAGCATCCCACTCTCCATGTCCAACTCCCCAGTGCTCAGGAATTAGTGTTGAGGACTCTTTCTCCCAAGGTGACATGTCCTCCTTCTCTTCCCAGGACCTGCCTCCATATCTCCTCTTGGATACTAGGCCAATCATTGGCATTAAGGAACAGCTTAAACCATCTGGTGATGTGCTGGGCCTGGTAAGAGAATAACCGGACCATACCCCAAAGGTGCTGCAAGACCTACCCAGCATATACTGGCAGGAGCCAGACAGCATGTGTGGGATTGGATTCTGAGGGTACCAGATCAAGAGGGCCAAAACATAAAATTGGATAGGTAAGTTTATTTACTTGGGAGTTCTCTCCTGAGATAAAGAATCGATGGGATCAACACTGACAAGGACCCCCAAGAAATGGCTTGAAATTGCTAGTAGGATGGCTCCTAGAGGCATGGAAAAAGTTATAGCCCATGCTAAGTGAAGTTGAAAAGCCAGAATTGCCAAAGTAGGCAGTGCCAAGGCAGAATTGTCAAGAAAGAAAGGATTAAAAGGCTCAAGGAAGTAAGCAATCAGGAATAGGTATTCTATGTATGGTTAGATGGATAACCAGATGGTTATGTTCTACAGAAAAACCTAGATGAAATGCCATTTACCAAAGTTACATGGGATGTGCTAATGAGGAGTGTGAGCATCACTAAACATCCCACGGTGGCTCTCTGCCGACCAGGGCTGACAGTGAGAGAGGCTAGAGTACAACTTGGTTTGACGATGGCAATGATGATGATGGTACTTGCCAAAATAGAGGTCCGGTGTTGGCACCCCATTAAGCATGGTGCTTTCCATACTCCATCCCAGTATCTATTTTCAGAGAAACCAACCTGTAACTATAAAAATCTAGACTCTGTGCAAGTGAAATAGCAATTAATAATAAATAAACACTAGACACATCATAATGGAATTTCAGAATATCAAAGAGAAAAAGAAAACCTTAAAAGCCACCTAAGAAAAAAGGAGCTTACAAAAGAACAACAATTAGACTGGCAAAGATCTCATCAGTGGCAATCAATGACAGTGACAATAGAATAGCATCTTCAAAGCACTGACAGAAAGTGAATATCAAATGGGAACTCAGTATCCAGTTAATCTGTCATTCAAGCTGAGGACAAAATAAAGACATTTTGAGACAAGCAAAGACAGAGAGATTTTGCCACTCTTAAGATCTGTTGAATGAACTACTAAAAAATGTGCTTCAGCAAGAAGGAAATTGAACCCGTGAAGTAAGTGGGATTCAAGTTCAGTCATTCATAAATTATTGAACAATAGTAATAAATCTAAATAAGGATAGACTATTCTTTCCTCCCAGCAATTTTAATGCACATTACCTATGTCAATTTTGCAGTGTGCTACTTGGCATAGAGGGTCTATCTATAAAATTATTTCCTCTTTGTTTTATAGTAACCATTTTTACAGCCTCAAATATATGCAAATACTCAATTTTTAAAATGCTGTTATAGTATTGGACAAGCATTAACAAAGATGTCCGGAGAAGCCGAAAACACTAAGAATGCTGAGCATTTGAAGGCTGGGTGATTGGTTTGCACACATTCACTTCCTAACATCAGCATTCAAGTTGGTGTCTTGGCTAAAAGACCGACTTCCACAGCAGGTCATGGGAATTCTGGGATGCTTACAAAAAGTTGAAGGCATGGCTGTTAAATCCAGGAACTCTAAGGCGATATTGTATATATCGTATTTTAAGAGGGTGAAGGGTCCAATATTATCGAACCCTCAGTATGAGTTATATACATTGACATACGGTGTTAGCTTTAATCTTCAACAGAACTCTATACAGTAGGCATTATTATTACCTTTATCTTATAGATGAGGCAATTGATATTCAGAGGTTACTTTTTCAGAGTCTCAGCTAGAAAGGGACAGTAATAAGATTTGAATCTAGTTCTCTGGGGCCTCAAAGCCCATGCTTTGTCACTAGAGACGTCTTCCAAGGCAGATAAAAAGCACAAAATAGGAATCAGTCAACTCTATAGGCACAATGTATATTCACAGAGGGACTTAAAGATAGAGAATTTTTTTTCTCATTTTTCAACCTGTTAATTTTCAGGCTCCTCTGCTCTCTTCTCTGCTCCACCTTATATTCTGGTATTTCCCTGGGGTTTTATTCATGGCATGCTTCTCACCTACTTGCTCACTTTACCAAATCTATGTGTTTAGCCTGAATGGCCAGTGGCTTGCCAGATGGTGTCCCTCAGGTGTGGTTTCATTCATTTGTTTATCCATCACCTATTAATTAAATGTTTATTGAAAACTACTATAGTTTTTGTCCTAGGTGATGAGCGTCAAATGACACACAAGTCATGGCACTCTGCCCTATTGTCTGGATAGTTCAATATATCCGAACCCACACCCCCCTTATATCTCCATCAGAGCAAACGAGGGGCCGTTAAATCCTCCCAATTCCAATGCCCCACCCGCCATATCTCTATTTCCAGTGCCTTCTTTCCTGCCCTCTTCACCTGCCAACTGAATTACTGTTGTAGCCTCCTTAATGCCTTCACTACTTGTTTTCCACTTAGATTCAATTCCACCTGTATCTGTACAGGTATGAGCATTCAACTCCTTGGCTTAACCCCCCTGAACTGAGGTTCTTTTTGTATCGGAGAAGATCCACATTCCTGCACATGTCACACAAAGCCCTACACAATGAGGTGCTTGCCTACCCCTGCAACCTGGCCCCTATCTCTTAGCCCCTGAAAACCCACTCCTGGACCCCTCACTTCAGCCATGGTGTCATGCTTCATGTCATGTCTCCATGACCTGCCTACTAGCATGCCTTGGGTCTGGAACGATACTCTCGCCCTAAACCAATAAAATATAGCACTCTTGAAAGGTCAGCAAAATTATCACTCCTGTATGAAGCCTTCCTAGGTTCTTTCAGGAGAATCAATCATTCTCCTTTTTGGATTCCTAAGATTATCTTACATATTTATAGCATAATAAATGTGTCAAAATAATGTGTTTGCTTACATGTCCAAATTTCTTCCCCAAAATTCCAAACTCCTTATAGACAGGAGTTGTGCATTACTCATTCTCACATCTCTAGGTCTTAGCACAGGGCTTTTGCACATCTCCTATCGGTCCAACTCAATTAATACTTGTTGAATGAATGGAATGAATGAAGATGTGGTTTGTAAAGTGTTACCCAACATATCCTTGTCACGATAGAACATTGCTTTGCCTTTCCCGCTCATAAAAATATAAAAATACCCAAGTATCTTTTGGAGTAGCTCAGCTCATTTCTCAGTGTTGTGGGTCTACTCTGGAAACACAAAGAGCCCTTGATCAACTCCAGACTTGAAGTAAGTTACCTCCTAAATCTAGTCTAACAAATGCTGGCAATTCTTCTTCTGAAACACTCCTATTTTAGACCCTTAATTTCCTTGTTGGAGTTGGATAGGGTTTCACTCCTCTAATGTTAGAATTTATAATTGAAAATTCTGTTTTCTCTTAAGGCTGGCAAAGCAACAGTGTCCATCTGCTTTCAAAATCCTGAAAATAGAAATAAATAATAATAGTGGGAAAAATAAATTAGTTTACTGGAAAGCATGTGGGTATTTTAAAAGTTATTGCTTTGAAGACTTAGTATGCAAAAGTATAAACTCTCAACTTTGGCCTATGTATGTATTTGTTTTCCTTTAGAATGCTGAAGTTTTACTCCTTAGTTCCACAAATACCTTTTTCTGTTGTCCAAAGTCTAGGGCTTTTAACTTCTTCTTCTTCTTCCTTTTTTTTTTTTTTTACCAGATGGCAATGTTAAAATGATTTTCAAAGTGAATATTTTAGCTTTCAAAAAATAAAACATGAAAGGGCATGTATGAAAAATTAGGCCCATTTTATTTTGTTCACTATTTTGTTAAACTTATTTTTAGAACATTTCATCAATCTGGGCATTTTCAGATATTTTTATCAGTTCAGCCTGTTCTGTATCGCTTACCAGTCTGGTTGCTATGGTGTGACAATGATTTTTTTTTTTATTCTTTTCCAAACAAAAAATAACCTTTCAATGACAATGCACTTAGATTTTTAAAAAATGCATCCATACTCTCTCAGGCTATTTTCAATTATACAAACCAACTGTACTTTAGCTTCAAACTCTCTTTAATCTTCAATGTTATTAGAACAGGATTTGTGTCCTTGGGGACAGAGAATTTTTAATTGAAATCCAAACCCCACAGCACTAACAAAACATTTGTGTGATATGGCAATTTATAGGTTATTTAAAGGAAAATCAGAGCAAGACCTTGGTTCATTCAAAGGAGGTTAATAAATCCTGGACCCAATTGGAGATAGGGAACTAGAAGGAGGCATAATAATAAAATAATACATTTATACATGCATAGTGCCAGGCACTGTTCTAAGGAATTTTCTTGTACTAACTCCTGTAATCCTTACGGTCTCAGGGGTAGGTGCTGTTATAAGGCCCACAGTGCACATAAGAAAGGAAGCATAGAAAGGTTAAATAACTTAATGCCTATGGTTACATCAATCATAAGTAGTGGAGCCAGATTTGGAAGCCCAGTGGTCTGGTAGCAGAGTCGGGGCTGAAAGAAAGCCATTTACTATAAGGTATTTGAGAACGTGCAGCAGAGTTGGTGTTAGATTTCTGATTCCCATTCTTGTCTTCTATTTTTTTGGCTAAAACTTGTCTTCTGTTTTTTTGGCTAAAACTTACTGTTTTTTTTTTTTTTAAAGATTTTATTTATTTATTTGAGAGAGAGAGAATGAGAGACAGAGAGCATGAGAGGGAGGAGGGTCAGAGGGAGAAGCAGACTCCCTGCTGAGCAGGGAGTCCGATGCGGGACTCGATCCCGGGACTCAATCCCGGGACTCCATCCCGGGACTCAATCCCGGGACTCCAGGATCATGACCTGAGCCGAAGGCAGTCGCTTAACCAACTGAGCCACCCAGGCGCCCTAAAACTTACTGTTTTAGTGAGTCACAGCACGCCTACTGATCAGTTTCTTTCCAAACCATCCATCCGGTTACCTCACTGGTTTAGCACTTGACTGCACCCCTATTCCACCCCTATTCCACCCCTATTCCAAACAAGCAGGCCATTCCTGCCAGCTGGACTGTAAATGCTCCGAAGACAAGGACCCTAAGGGGTGGTATAAATCTTCTGGATGCCCACAGAACTGAGTCCCAGGCTGGGCATTAGCGGGGGCTCAGTGAAAGCCCTACCTCTGAGTGGTAGGTCAGGTCTGTAACAAATGCACAGAGGGTCTCCCTTAGTCCTCTTCCTCTCATCCCCCTACATCCCCATGGAGTCCACACAACGTGTAGGGAATAGTCTAGAAGCAAAGCCTGGAACAAAGCTGATTTAGATTTCCCTCTCTGTCCTCCTGCCTCCCTTTGTCATGGCTTGCTGGGCTTAGGGAGCAAGGTGGCAGAGACCCAGGGTCTCTGGGCCAAGTCTTTCTAGTGTTCCTGAAGCTTCCTCTCCAGGCTGACTTAGAGCAAAACTCCTTCCATGGGTTGACTTTCAGGCCTTCCCTCTCCTTCTGTTTAAATCATATTCAGAAGGTGGGCACCTGGGTGGCTCAGTTGGTTAAGTGTCAGACTCTTGATCTCAGCTCAGGTCTTGATCTCAGGGTCGTCTACTTAAAAAAAAAAATTTTTTTTTTTTTAAATCACATTCAGACAGAGAGAGCGTGAGCAAATGCGTACCCATTCTGTTTCTTGACTTTCTATCTTCCTTATACCTGACACAGATGTGTGCTATCAGTTAGCCTTTAAGAGCTTCATCTTAGGTGGAGTATCTGCTGGCCCAGCTGTTGCTCAGAGCAACGAGGTGGCTCAGCAGATAAGCCACAATGTGTGCCCTGTTTTAACAGGGCTGCCGCTTCCCTTCTGCCCCCAAATCTCCCACATGAATGTCTCCCTCGGCCCACCCAAACTAGAGAGGAAGGGCATTTCTGAGACACGGAGCTCAGTCTGGCCAAGCAGACCTGTTTCTAGTCCACCGTGGCACTACTCGTCACCTCAGTGTTGGACGTCGCTTGACTCAGCCTGGGCATCTTGGTTTTGAGGAGTCGGTGTCCCAGAGGAAAAAATATGGGCTCCAGATGTGCTCTACAGATCATGGGGTTTGGAGCCAGAAGACCTGCTTTCCGTTTCAATTTTTGGCCTTGGGTTTTCAGGGGAAATCATCGAAGTGTTTATCTGGTGTCCTAACCTCCCTGAGACGCAGATTTGGCATCCATAAAATGAGAATCATAGCACCTGTCAGGGAAAGGGTTAGCAGACCTAAATGACATCATCCCTGTGATGTTTTTGTTATTTTATGATGGCGTGTGCTGATGCACCAACCTTCACAAATCAGCTTTCCTGTTCAACTGGCTCATGGGCAGAAATAGGATGTTCACATGCTCTTTTGAGCAGAAGGTGGGAAAGAAGGTACAGGAAGGGGTGGACTTGCTCACATGGCTCTTGGCAGGTTTCAGGCCCCGTCCAGGAGAGACTGAAGATGTCAATGCATGGCCATGGAGGTCTCTCCATAAGGCAGCTCACCACTTGGCAGGTGACCTCCCTCAGAACGGACAAGTATGAAAGAGGGTGCCCGAGAGAGAGGGCACTGTCTTTCCGGACTTCCTCAGAAGTGTTGTCCCATGGCTGTCCACGAGAAGTGCGTCACTAGGTCCAGCCCCTCTTCAAGGGGAGGGCATTACCGAGCTGCACGCACAAGGTGGTGGGAGCATGAGGGCTGTCTTAGGAGGCTGGCTGCCCATGGTCAGACAGAATTTAGCCCTGGTCTTGTTCTATGAGTTCCAGTTCAATATTCTTAAAATTTTCTTCTGCTGTTATTTATTTGAGGAGAAGCAGTTTTGGCAAATGGTCATGACATTTTCTCCTCTTGCCTTGCTCTTATCCTACGTTGACAGCTTAATGACTTAGACAAATGAATAAACATAAAGGAGGCAGCATATCATAATGATAGAGGGTATGAGCTCTGAGGTTCGGATAGTAGGTCCCCATTTATCAGATGAGATTCTGCAAATTTCTGAGCCTCAGTTTTCTCAGCTGTAATGTGAGAATAAGAATAAGATTTACCTCATTGGAGAAGACAATGTGAAGGGACCCATAAACTTGGCACATGGTAAGCACTCAATAAATTTTGGAGATACTGTTGTTGATATGGAGATACCGTATTTACTAAGTACCTGCTCTCCAGTAACTTTTAGTTTAGAACAAGAGCCTACAAATTCAACTTTATTTTCTCTGTTATTTTTTCCCCCCTGATTTCGGTATAAAATCATTTCAATTTTCTTATGGAAGGAAAACCAATAGGCCTCCTCGTTAAACTGAAGACCACTCTGGTGTTCTCCTAAGCAGCATCCAGACAGAACATTGAGATGCTCCTTGAACATATTTTTCACTCCCTCTTGCTCTTCTGTTGCCCTTGACATTCTGCTGCTCTGGCTATTAGAAGGTTAGAAGGATGTTTATAACTAAGAAGACGAAAGTCCTTGGCACATGGCCTTGAGCTCTCTAGAGGAAGTGTGTCTCTGAAATATAACAAATAAATAATAAATAGGCAATGTTTGGAGCAAGTGACATAAAACTCCTGGCTTCCCTCAGAGGGAACATCCAGGGCTTTGCAGGGGTGGGCTATAGGTTTCTAAATGTTGAGGGAAGTGTCGTCTTCTATTATGAAAACATCCTGATATTTTCTCTTATTGTCAGTGGAATATAATGAATTAAAAATTTCATAGGGCTGTATAATTATGTTTTATCATAATGGAAAAATTGAAGTCTTAATAAAATATTTTAAAACACACACAAATTCTCTGTCCTGAAAGTGCTCTAAAAATAAAATCTCTTTAAAAAAGACACAAAATCTCTTAACAAAGTAAATGTTTATGATTACAAACCTTGAGTGCAAATGACATACTAGGCATGGTGAGTTTAAGCCTCTCTCCAGATTGGTCAAACATTTGTCCCTTTGCATTTAGGGGACAGGACACATAAGCCCTTACTATGTATATACCAACAATACACCTTTAACTAGGTCAGGGAAGCACCATATATACGTGCTTTAAGCAAGTGTTTCTTTATGATTAAGCTTGAGACACGACATGAATGGTGGGAATTTCAGGAACGATGGCAGGCTAGTAGGGAAAAGTGCTTTTGATTTGGGAAATTTTCTGTGCCTCTCAGTTAATTAAACCATAGACAGAACTGCCAAGGGGACACTCCTGTGGCTTAACACCCCGAGTCTCCTTAAGAGACTCACGAGCTTTGCAAATCTTCCTAGGTTTGATTGCTTGTGGTGTAACCTTAAGTTATTCCTTAATATGAGTTCTTGGGACCAGACATTGAGCCTTTAAACCAGGAACTGCTGATGTTATTGCTAATCCTCACAGCATTAAGTATCTGCATCATCTAGGGCTCCTTGTGGCAAGCAACAGAAACCAACACTGGTAAATTTGATTGAAAAAGGAATTTGTTCGGCTCATGGAACCATGGGAACAGCTAAACATCAGGCTTCAGGACGAACAAGAACACAGACAATCTGGGGGATTTGGGAGCAGGGAATAATGGTAGTTTGTCCTGGCAGCCTCTGATGTCTCTGGCCCCTGGGTCAAGGCCTACGAATGATGGTGGTGGTGGTGGTGTGTCTGGTTGCCCTGGCTTGAGTCTCTTGCTTTCCCTTAGGGTAATCTGATTGACAGGGAATGGAGTAGGCTTCTCTCCACAATGGGACGGGAGGGAGGTTGTTACCAAATGAACAAGAAGGGATGCCGTGAAGGTCAAGATCCAAAGTATCTTCTATAATATTCTCTTAATTTTAAAGTTGAGGCAAGAGGTCAAATATGTTTACTTAGATACCACAGCATGTGTTTCAGTGACAATTGAGATTTGAACTCACAGCGGTCTAATACCCAGGCATCCGCTCTGCTCCTCCTCCTTCCCTCTGCCAAGTCCTCTCTATGCTACTGAGCATGATAGAATAAGGGTTGACATCCGTACCCTGGAAGATCCACAGGCCTATGTTTGTAAGACCTTCTGATGGTTTCGATAGAGATGAGTCAAACGTCACTGTGTCTGACCAGCGCAGCAGGAAGCGAACAGAAAAGAAGGACAATTTGCTGTAGCTGTTTTTCCCTCTCTGGAAATAATAGTTCCAAACAACCGAGCTTTAGGTGGTGTCCTTAACCCAGAACACCCAAGGCTAGCTAGCTAGAGATCCTAGTGTAATTCTGAATGTAAAATTAGAGATCTGGACCGATTTTAGGAGTTGGTAGTTGTGGGTTGGTGGCCAAGGGCTCAAGCTTAAGCTGATTTTTCCCCCCAGTAACAAGCATTAAAGTTGTGAGTAGTGGCTTAGTCGAATTTTAAAATGTGCCTGGACTTAGAACTCAAAAGAAAATGCTATTATATTATGAAAATATGTAGCATCTACAGTTTACACAATGCTAAAAATTTCTGGTTTAGAGTTCATTTAAATATGGTTATTTCTACTTAGAAGTTACTTAAAACCATTGTGCAATTATACTAGTCATTTAGTCAAAGGAGAGACAGTTCGAGCCAGGACTTTCCTTTCTATTATTAGAGGAGAGAATGTCAGGTACTTAGCGCAGCACACTGGTATTAGAAGCTACTCAGTACCTGCTTATTCCATTCCCTTTGTGAAATCAAGTAAATTTTAATTTAATCATTGTTCACATACTTCAATATTCTTATTCATCCAACATTCATGGACTACCTACCAGGGGTCAATCACATGCCATTCTACTTCTCCAAATCCATCAGTGCTTGCTAGCCCCGCCTAATGCCTTGCTACTGAAAGTGTCGTCCATGGACTAGCAGCAGCAGAAACACCTGGGAGCTTGCTAGAACCAGAGGTCTCAGGCCCCAGCCAGACTTCCTGAATTAGAGTCAGATCTCAGTGTAATTTGTATACATGCTAAAGTTTGAGAAGCACTGACCCACTGGACCAGGTTCCCCTTCCTTATCATAAAATAGGATCTTGCTCCTGGCCCTTTTACTTCCACTCCTGCTGCTCTCCTCCTTAGGATTTGAACTGACATTCCCCAGACACACAAAGTTGTTTCCTGTCTCTGGGCTTCTCCCATGCTATTCTCTTTACCTGGGACCCAGTTCTCCTTTTTTTTTAATTGTCTTACAAGACCTACATATGCTTTCTCTAAGACATGCATACATGCCATTTGTTCATTTATCCACGTATGTGTTCATTCTCTATGTATTATTAACTACTATATGCCAAGCACTGTGCTCAGGCACCTTCTCTAAAAAAGCCCCCACTGAGATGGGTGGCCCTCCTCTCTGCTCTCTGATGTACCAGATATAACTCCTTCATTGATGTATAATGCTATGTTGACGTTTGCTGTTGACATTGACCTTAGGGGCCAAGGAGGCTGCCATAGTTCTCTTTGTTTGCCCTGCATCTGGCATAGTTCCTGGTTGTCAGTGGAGGCTCAAGCAGTGTTTGTTTGGCTTGAACTGTTGCACTTCGAGGAACCAGTGATTGGGCCAGGACCACAGCAGGTGATCTCTGAAGCTATTTATGACCCAAAGTGAGAATGCTCTTGGCCCAGACACCCTCGCCAGCCATCTGCCATGGGGGTGTTTCTCTCTAATTCACTCGAAGGCCCTGTCTTGGCCAGTGGCAAAAGTGACGTAATCCCTCATCTACACACTGAACAGATCTGGTTGCTGAGAGTGTCACGGGCAGGAAGGACTCAGCATAGAGACTTGAGAAGATGATCGCTATGGGCAGCACAACCTGAGTCTGTGGCTGTGGTCTCTTCCTCAGGCCTCTCCCAGCTATAATCACATTGCCCATGGTCTGAGAGTGTCTTCTTATGAATTACTGACAGAGTTAAGTTTCCTACTGGTTCCCTACCCCACGGAGAGGCATGCCTGTGGGCAGCTCCAATAGTGGTGACCAGATAAGGGATGCCATCTTTGTTGGACTAGAGAGGTAGTCGCCAGAGGGTAATAACAACAAGGCCCTTACCGTCATGAGCAGGAAGCAGGGGAGGGCCATTACATAAGTGATAAAGATTAACTGAAACAAACAGAACAGATAGTAAATGAGAACTGGAAGAACCTAGTTAAAATATGGACTGTGGAGCCAGGTGGCCTGGGTCCAGAACCCCAGCTCTGTTCCTTGCAGATCTTGGCCCAACTGTCAAATTCTCTACACTGCAGTCTCCCCCACTATAAAGTGGGAAGAGTAATAGTACCTACCTTATGGAGATTAAACAACTTATTACTCATAAAGACTTGCAATAGTGCCTCACACACCATAAGCCTTACATTGTTTAACAAATAGAAAGTTTTGAATCGTTTGAAAATAAAATTCAGTGCCTCATTCTCTTTCCATCAGTGTGAGCCTTGCCACCGGTAAGTGCATTTGCCCACTTCCCAGTATCTCTCTGGGCGTACAGTGGGAGTGTGTACATCTTTAAGCCCGAGCAAGGCTTTAAAGAAACGAACAAAAGGGAAACAGCTGCTTTGTTTTTGAAAAGATTTGCCAAGCTCAGATAGTCAAATTTAATGGCTGGGTGTTTTAAACCCTGGAGAACAATGTAATTTGTGTCATCACCGCTACAAAGGATGACTCTGGCGAGCATTTCATTTTGGTCGCCTGAAAACCGAACTTGAACAAAAGAAGCGAAAACAAACACAAATAGAGTAATGGGGAAACTCTAATTAGGCTTTGGGAAAAGATGGTCCGTCCTGTCATGTCTTCATAGAGCAGGACAAAAATAACACGGGCACCTGCAAAGTTATTTTTCTCACCAAATATTTCCATTTTAAAGTAATATTTTGTGATGGAGTATTTCTGATTCCAGCACGTGGGAGGGGGCTGGAGAAGGGGGTGGGAGACCACTCTCCGAACATCTGTGTGTGCTTTTAATCCTCCCAAATTTCTGTGAAGGAGATATTTCCACCATTTTACAAAAGAACACTGAGACTCAAAGAGGTTAGGTAACTTAATCAAGTTCATACAATCAATGAGTTACAGAATTGGAATACACCTGCCTAACCCTCACACCCGTGCCCATGTCAAAATCTGTCTGTTCGATTTTAATGGGAACAAAGTACTTTATATATATTTTATTTATTTATTTGACAGAGAGAGACACAGAGAGAGAGGGAACACAAGCAGGGGGAGTGGGAGAGGGAGAAGCAGGCTTCCCGCGGAGCAGGGAGCCCTATGTGGGGCTCGATCCCAGGACTGTGGGATCATGACCTGAGCCGAAGGCAGACGGCCAACGACTGAGCCACCCAGGCACCCCAAAGTACTTACATTTTAATCTCTTTTATGTAGTCACCAGGAACCAAATATTAAATGCTTGTGAGGTTCAGATAAAAATAATGTTTGATTTTTCTTCATGCAAGATAGAGATCTTGCTTCACCACTGTCTCTGCATTTTGATACATGGCAGGGGATCTGATGACAATGACGAGGACCACCATGGAAGACAACAGTCAACCGATGACCTCATATTGGTTTGGAAGCCTCAATGTCCACATGATGGTACAAGATATCCCAATGACTTGATAAAAATGAGTATCTTGCGATAAAATTCAAAAAGATACTGATGGTTAAGGGAGCTCCCCCTCCCAAAGGGACTTGGCTGGGGTGTAGTACTTCTAATTGATAGAAAAACTGGGAGATAGAAGATCTTGGAATACAGGGAGGAGTAAGGAATCCTGCTGCTTTCCTCCTCAAGGGCACTATTCCACTACACCACTTATGACCAGGTAGCCCAAGGACATGTGAGGGGACAGGAGAGAGAGAGAGAGAAAGAGAGAGAATAGAGAATATTACTATTTGTAACATGTGGATTGTCCTTACTATTATTCTCTAGGTCAAAAAATAGCTTAGTCCAGAGAAGGCAGGATGCTTGACATTGAGTCAAGCAGTGGTGTGTGCAAGTCCATTGCAGAGCAATGTGTGTGTGTGTGTGTGTGTTTAGAATGGGTCCGAGGGCATCAGTGAGAGAAGACCCTAGACCCTCACTATAGAATAACCCTTGGGTCTGATGAAGATGCCATTTCAGCAGCCCTCTAGTGGGGTCCAAAATGCTCCTGGGATATTGAAATGAGAGTGCTCAGAGTTCAGAAAACCTGGGGCTGGTCTTGACATAGTCCCACCTGCTCTATGATTTTGAGCAAATTATTGGGAGGAAGAGATGAATTAATATTTGTAAAAATACCCTTTTAACTGAGAAAACACTATACAATTGTTGAAGGCTTATCAACAGATTGCCAGTATGTATCATAGCAAATCCGATTGGACTTTTCTCTGTCATCTCCTTTCCCCACCAGGGTTTTTATCATGCTTCTCCAAACATCTAGGAAAATGGAGAATGGTTTCCTGGCTAACTTGGATCTCCCTACGGTAAATCCTCTGAGGGTTTTGCTAGTTAGGATGAAATTAGTTGAATTTTATTCACAAGTCGCTGGAGATAAAAAAAAAATAAGAAAGATGTTTGATGACTCTGCTGGAGGAAAATCACACAATTAGGCTGATTGGTTATCATCTGGGTTACCCTGCCTTCACCTCTGTCCCTAATCAATCCTCCCAATTGTCATAACAGATACTAAGTAACTTAGCTCTTCTTTCTCCTCACACTTCCCCACTTCTTCTTCCCCATCCTCTGCAGGTGCCTACCCCCTTCCCATTATTGAAAATAGAAGCCATCAGACAAATTCCCCTCTCCAACTTCTAAATTCCAGTCCTACAAACTCTCCTATACCCACCTCATCCCTTCCTTCTTGTAATAAATAAATCCAGTAAAAAGGTCTCCTTTCTCCAATCTAAGTTTCTGTATCCCACTCCTGCTTACCTCCCCAACGAACCTCATTATATCCATTATGCATCAATCCTCTCACCTTTATCCTTAACTTCCACTCTCCTTAATAGATCATTCCCACCAGCATCCAATTGTTGAATACGAGCATCTTCCATCTTACAGTACAAACAAAATAAAATCATCCCACCAGCAGAGCAGTTCCTTGTAACTGCCTCCTTATCTCTCCCACTTCTTCTCACCAAATTTTTGAAAGCATTGCTTCTTTTCTTGTCTCTGCTTCCGTGCCACCTGCATGGTGCTCTCCTACGTGGCTCCGCTAACACTGTTCTGGCTCGGGTCACTGATGCTCTTGCTGCTAATTTCCTTAGGCTATTTGAAGCTCTTATCTCACTTGATGCTCAGCAATTTTTGACACTTTCATTCACTTTGTAAAACATACTTTTCCTTGGATTTTGTAACACTACACTCTTCTTGGCCAGCCCATCTCAGTATCCTTTGAGGATGCCATCCCCCCGCCTGTCCCTCTCTTAAGCCCTTTATGCCCACCGCGACCCCCCCATCTTGTCCACCCCCTTGGCCTCAGTTACCATCTGAATGTTGTATGTAACTCCCAAACCCTTGTGTCTAGTCCAGCTCTCTCCTTGGACCCCCAATCCTCCACGTCTAATTCTCTGGTGGTCTCTACCCAACATACCTAAAACCGCACTCAGCATCTATTTCCCATAATTTGTTCACGAACACTTCCAGTGCTTTCCCATCACCCTCGAAATGAAATCAAGGCTCTGTATGCTTTTCCAATAACCTTCAGGTCTCGTGGGCCTACTGCTTCAGGCTCGGGACCCTGATGATCTGCACTCCAGCTGTTTTGACTGCAGTGCCTCCAACCACATGCCCTCTTCCATATCTGTGCCTTTGCCCAGGCCAGTCCTTACACCTGCAACGCTTTCCCCTAAGCTACCCTGTTCAGTTGCTAACTCCTCCTCATCCATTAGGTCTCTTCTTCATCATCCTTCCAGAAGCCAATCTCTCCAGTGTACACCAAACTTCCCCCTAATAAACTATTTACTGTATCAAACAAAATAACCACGTTAGGGTACTACCAACAGTTACAAACCAAGTGTTCCCTGGTTCTCCTTCTTACTTACTTCTCCACCTGCCATTCTTCCCTCTACCCTTTTGTGGCACTTGCTGTCCTCTATTTCAAATATTCTTTTATACATATCTGTCCACTAGATCATGAGCTGTTGGGAGTAATGCTGGAAATTTGAAGCAATCAATACATACTTGTTGAATTGCACTGACCTGAAATAAAATTGGGTATGGCTCCAAAATGGTACATTATTTACATGGCTATTCTTTACTATAATTTACGTAGCCATTCCCCTATTTTTAGACATTTAGGGTTTTGTTGTTGTTTACTATTTATATCACTGAATAAAGCTGTGATGAAGATTGTTATTAAATCTTATTTCTATTATTTCAGACTCTTTACATAGAGTCCTAAAAGTAGAGTTACTCAGGCAATAGGCATGATAATTTTAAATTTTTTAATTTAAATTCAATTAGCCAACATGTAGTACATCATTAGTTTCAGATGTAGTGTTCAATAATTTTTCAGTTGTGTATAACACCCAGTGCTCATCATAAAAGGTAATGATAATTTTAATGATGTCAACATGCATTATCAGGTTGTTTTCCAAAATTATTGCACACTTAAAATTCTCAGTTTTGTGAGTATTTTACAGATTGTATTTTAAACCTTTATATAGCATGAATACACATCTAAAAAGCACTGCAAGGGCTGTCTGAACCTATCATTTCCCTTCTCTAAGAACATTGCCTGAATGTTGAGGTGTTGAGGAGCTGGAATCTTGCAGGCCTTAAAAAGAAAAAAAAAAAAAGAAAGAAAGAAAAGAAATTCAAAAGGCTCCGCACAGATAGTGCAATCTACCAGCTAGGTGGTTTCAAAGGGCCAACTATAGGGCCTCAGGATTTTTAAATTTTAGTCTTTGTTCATTTCCTTCTCAGCGAGCTCTACATGTAATATTGATGGTTAATAATAAATGTTAAAGGTTATGATGCAATGTATAGATAAAGCAGAAAAAGACTTCTTTGGAGTAATTTCATTGTCACTAGAGTGATAGTGTTTCTTGGACCAATTATAAAAAGCCAATATCTCTTTGTTGGGTCATTTGGTATGAGTCACAATAGTTCTCATCACTTGCAGTGTTAGAATGTTGAGAGACATTAAGGCATAATATTGATGTGGAGAGAAATACATGGCTCCCCCAAGTTTTTGACTACTGATTTGGTTCTCTTTGTTCAAATGAGATGTCTCTTGTGAGTAACCATTCAGCTGATCCAACAGCTAGTCATTTGCCCTGGGTGCCCTGACCCAGCTAGGCCCCACAGGCCCTTCTGTTGTGTAATGGGGGCTGCAGACTAAGTGTCTCATTGGCTTATTTGTGAGTTCCAGCCTCATCGTCTGCAGGAAGAGAGGAGGATGGAGATGGTCAAATAGACAGGGGAGGCTGGTGGGGAGGGGACGGTGGGTAGAGCGGTTATTTAGACAGAAATAATGACTAGAGAGTAAACAATGGAAACAGTCAAGATGAGTGTTCTCCTGGAGGAGGATGAGCAGGCTCCAAACTATGTCAGTGACAACAAGGTTAGAAAGAGAAGGGCTAATATGGAACCCATCTGAACACGGTTTATGTCTATACCAGGCCAATTATTTTGAAATAAAGTCAATTCAATTCAATAAATATTTTTTCTAAGTGTCAAGACTGTGCTAAGAATATCATGAGAATACAGCACTGCCCCTCAGAGAGCTCATAGTTTCCTAAGGGAGATAAATTATAAGCCAATCAAAATAGAATGCATTAATACACAGGCAGGGAAGTAACCAGAAGGTGGGAATGTTTGTCTGTCACAGAGGGCCAGGGAAGCCAGGTTTTCTCAATAGTTATTTTCTAGGTCATCAAATAGAGAAGTGGGGAAAAGGAGCTTTACAAAGGCATAGAGGAATAACACACCATGAGTTTTTTGGGAGCTGTAAGCAGTGTGGCATTGCTGAGGAGTAAATGCACTGTGGATTATTAAGATCTGAGTAGGGTAGGAGGCTGGGGAAGTTTCCCCAGATGGACTGATAAAGGGCCTTGTAAGCCTTGTGGAAAGACACTTTCACCTGCAGGAAATCAGGAGCTGGTGAAGGGTCCTAAGCAATGGACCTGTGGTTGGCAGAGGCTGGGAGTGCAGGCCCTGATTAGACACCTGGCACTGATATTCTGGAACTGTCAGGTCTCCCCTCGGAGCAAGTTCCTTGGCCTGTCAAATTTGTTTTCTCAGTTTTATAAAGCAATGTAATAAGTGTACCTGCTTCATCAATTCATTGTGAGGATTAAATGAGAAAATGCCTGAAAATACAGTGTATCACCACCATCATCATCACCATCATGACCATCATCATCATCATCATCACCACCATCATCACCATCATCACCATCATCACCATCACCATCATCATCATCACCATCATCACTATCACCATCATCATCACCATCATGACCATCATCATCATCATTATCATCACCACCACCACCATCATCATATTTCTACTACTGCTTTGGTTTCAAGGCTGAGGATTATTTTAAAGGGAGAAGGGAAAATAGGAAAGATAATCAGTTACAGACCTATTGCAATAGTCCAGATGTGAGATGATAAAGCTGACAGGAAGCATGGTAGGGCAGGCTGATTCAAGAAATGCACAGGAAGTAAAATCAACTGTTGTTAATGAATGTAAAGAGAGGAGTAAAGGGTGGCCTTTGTGTTTTTGGTTTAGAAGACCAGGGGAAGAACAGTATCATCATGGTAAGTAAAGCAGAAAGAAGAGAAATTAAATGTGTTTTTAAATGCCTTGTTTGAATTAATCATAATGATAACAATAGCTAACATTTTACATAGATTTTACCATGGCCATGTATTGGGCTAAGCACTTCACATATAATAACTAATTTCCTGCACCTCACAACCAATCAGAATAGGTAATATTATTATTATTATTATTATTCCAATTTCCCAGGTCAAACCGAAGCCCAGAGAGGTTAAGTAATTTGCCTACTGTGGAAAAACCATTTTACCCCCTTGATGTTACCTGTCCTATTCTTTGCTTTTGCTGTCTACACCTTTGCAGTTTTCCCCTTACATTGTAGCAGGTTCTTGGGAGAGAAAAATGATAAACACCTTCAACCTGCCATTTTTTTTTTCTCTCAACTCCTTATAAACAAAATTTGCTTCTAGTCTTTGGGTGTCATGGAAAGGTTATAAATGATCATAAGTTCTACAGAGTCTTCACATCTTTGGGTAAACATAGCCATAGGGATGCACCTGGACCAGTTGGCTGGTCAGAGTGTATCTTTCCAAAGAGTATTGCACCTCCTGTTTAGAGGCTGAGCTAGTGGTTGCTGGCAGATCTAGAGGGGAGAAGAAAGACTGGCCTGAGGACTGCCCTTCCCCCTGTGCCTGGGGGGGTTCTTCAGACTAGGGGGTTTTACATCTTGGCCGAAAGGTCCCAGCCTATGCACTTAATCACTACTGACCCACTCAAGGAGAAAAAGCAGGTACATCTTCCAAGTCTTCCACTGCCTGTCAGTTCTCCACCACCACCAGCCTCCCCCCCCACCACCACCACCCCTGGATACCCAGAGGCTGGACTTGCATCTTTGCTGCTGAAGAAACTCACACTCACTGACGTGAATAAGAAAAGAAAATAACAAATCCTCTCCATGGACATAACAGCTTGAACGACTAGATTATATGGATCGTATCGAGGCAGAATTAATGGAAAAACAGACTAGAGAAGTCTTAAGGAGATAAGAGAATGTAAAAAAGATGTCTGGGAACTTTTTAAAAAGCCCCCACCCCAAGTCCACATTGAAAGTTAGGAGGTGAACATCAGGACAATCAAACTGATCACCTGAAAGATTGATTGCAGGGAACTGTCTGCAATACAGAGCAAAAACACAAAGAAATGAAAACCATGGATGAAAAGACAAAAGACACAGAGACACAGATAATCTAAGTTACAAAGAAAGAAATGAGGAGCATATAGAAGATAAATACAAAGCAACTAACAATAGGTAAAACCTCCTTGTGCTGAACAAAATCTTGCTTTTTCAGATTGGAAGTGTTTAAGACCAGGAAGTGTTTCTGATGATGACATATTAGATCCATCCAAGTGTATCTCCTGAAATCCAATAAGAAAAAGAAGGTTTAGTGAACTTCCCAATGCAAAAAAATAAAAATAAAAGGCTGTTGCATAAAGAGAATTAGACTAGCCTTGGACTTCTTATCTGTAGCACGGGGAAGTTAGAAAACAGTAGAGATCACTTACAAAAGTTTGAGAGAAATGGAGTCACAGTGTCATATTTGTTGAGATCTTATATGTGAAACTTCCAAATATTTAAATTAGATTCTGCTTATTGTATAAGTTACCAAAAGTTCCTAGACCTGCTCTTATACTGAAAACAGATTCTTCTCAATATTCACACATATATATATATTCATATATATATCTAACATGACAAATGTGACAGTAACAAAAGAAGTCCTATCCCTGTTAGGGATTGAATGTATTCCCCCTGAAATTCCTATGTTGAAGCTCTAAGCCCTATTGGGAGGGTGTTTGGTGATGGGGACTTTGGGCAGCAATTAAGGTTAGATTAGATCATGAGGGTGGGACCCTCATGATGGAATGAGTGGTCTTACAAGAAGAGGAAGAGAGATATTTCTCTCCCCCTTGCAGCCAAGCTGAGGAAAGGCCACGTGATGACAAGGTAAGAAACCAGCTATCTGCAAGTTAAGGAGAGAGCTCTCACTAGGAAGTCCATTGATTGGCACCTTAATCTTGGACTTTCCAGCCTCCAGAACTGTGAGAAAATAAATTTCTGTTGTTTCAGCCACTCAGTCTATGGTTTTTGTTATGGTAGCCTGAGCCAATTAAGACAATACCTGATATACAATGACGGTAGTAAGGGGAATGCCCATTGTATGCTGGACTAATTATGACCCTCATAATATCCTCCTGAGTGAGTGGGGAAACTGGAGATTGGAACAGTAAATACTGGGGGCCATAGAGGTTAAATGATTTGACCAAAATCAATAGGAAAAGATAGTTTAGAATGCTTTTATTTCCAGTGCATTTCTCACAGTGTACCTTATTTTCTTATTTGATTTATGAAGAAATAATATATTTCTTTTTTATTTAAAAACATCTATTAAAATACCTCAAACACCGAGGCAGAAGGTTGAATAGTTTGACCGAATTCTTTCACTGGGTTCAAGGACCAGGGGATTGCCAGCACCCAAATCTAATTATTAATCATTGAATTGAAAAGGTCAGTAGGATTGGTCTCCTAGAAGCCCAATACGATGGGTCTTAATTTGGAGGGAACTTTCAGTTTTAAGGTGAATTGAGATCACTCAATTAATCAGAATGCTTTTAATTAATTAGATTAGAGCTTGTGAGGCGCTTTCCATACATTGTTACATTTAGTTTGCACAGCAGTGGATATGCTAATAATGATCTCCATATCACAAAAAACTGAGGCTCAAAGAAGTTAAACGAAAAACAAACAAACAAACAAAAACAAACAAACAAACAAACAAAAAGGGGCGCCTGGGTGGCTCAGTAGTTAAGCGTCTGCCTTCAGCTCAGGTCAAGATCCCAGCGTCCTGGGATCGAGCCCCGCATCGGGCTCCCTGCTCCGCGGGGAAGCCTGCTTCTACCTCTCTCACTCCCCCTGCTTGTGTTCCCTCTCTCACTGTGTCTCTCTGTCAAATAAATAAAATCTTAAAAAAAAACCAAAGAAGTTAAACGATCTTCCCAAGCTCACTTAGCTGCTCTGTGACAGAATCCAAACACCAGTCATGATCAAACTCATGCTCTTTCTACAGGGCTTAGGAACACCAATAGGAAGAGACGGGCTCCCTCATAGGTACAGTTGTTGGCCATGGTTGATCTCATCCTTTCCTGACCCTTGACTCAATGCCAGCCAACTGATAATAACTGAGAACCGAGACTCTGACTCATAAACACCGTGTTGATATAGTTACTACATGCTTAATAAGCCTGAGTTGGTAATGATGACTGCAGCAAAAAGGCAGTCAGCTATGTGCATAACACATTCTTGGGGAAAGCTTAGAATGGGGCCACCAACCTCATGACATATAGGACATAAAAATCAGAAGGAAGAACCTGTTATCTGACCAAACAATTGAATATACTTGACCTTTGAGGAACCAGAGTAAAACAAAAGGAGTAAGAAGCTCAAACAGATTAGTCCAAGCTACAACAGAAAAACGAGATGAAGTTAACATGAAATACAAGGTCAAACTCAGCTAACTTAATGGAACCAGGGTTTCAGGTGAATAGTATGTAACCCCCCCAAAAATGAAAACTTTAATTGAAGCCATGGTTGTAATTTAAAATACCATGAAACCATTAGGAACTCATCAAAAGTTAATTGATTTCACCTGAAAATGTATTACAACCTAATGAGAGAGTTGGACCATGAGTGAACTCTGTGAATCCAAACAATGGAGACTCAATTTAGGGGGAGATCCGTGGAATCTAAGCCAAAGTTGTAGAAATCAAGGGCAAGGCATGGGTGGTGCTGTTAAAATAAATCAGGCATAGGAATGGAATAAAGAGATGATACTTCGAAGCCACAAGGCCAGGTGATCACAGATTTAAGCAATATATGGAGGAGGTAGGACGACTTGTTTTCAGCATAAAGGACTTTTCTTCAGAGTGAATGCTAAAAAAAATTTCTTTAAAGAAAAGAAAAAGAATTTGAAGTAATTTTTAAGAGAGAGATGTTAGGGTTTTCCAAAGGAAAAATGTTGCCTGAATTTGTCAAAGAATGGAGAAAAAGATATTTAGCACATGGCGTGGATGGGAAGCTTTCTACTGACCTTTCCCTATGAGAAAAAGGGAGCACACATTGTCAACACACTAATCTTTGCCTCAATAGAAAGCCTATTTTGGCTGAAATTAATATAACTATACTAGCTTTCTTTCAGATAATGTTTATCTGGCATATCTTTTCCCATCTGCCTGTGTTCAATCTTAATGATTTAAGTATTTCAGAACACCTCTGTAAAAAGCATATAACTACATTTTATAAACCCAGCCTGATCATCTTTTGCGTTGTAACTAAAGAATTAGGTCTGTTAAGGTTTAGTATAGTTACTGAATTTATAAATTAGTTTTATTTTTACCAGGTTATTTTGTGCTTGTGTTTGTCTTCCTTATGCCGGGCTTCATTTCTTCTGTCACCTTCTTTTAGGTTCATTATTACTTTCTCATTCTGCCTTCTTCCTCTTGTGTTTTATTTTATTTTATCTTTTTAAGATTTCATTTATTTATTTGAGAGAGATCGTGTGAGCAAGGGGAGGAGCAAAGGGAGAGGAAGACTCCCTGCTGAGCAGGGAGCCCATTGAGGGCTTGATCTCATGACCCCAAGATCATGACCTGAGCCTAAATCAAGAGTCAGTCGCTTGACCCACTGAGCCACCCATGCGTCCCTTCCTCTTGTATTTTAGAAGTTATATACACTATATTCTAAAGTCAATCAGTATTTTTATCCTCCTCCCAAAACCCCGGATACTAAGGTGATCATCCCCTCCCACCTTATATGTTATCGTCATGTATCATATTTTCTAGCACCACAGGGTATTTTAATTAATTTAATTAAGCCAATATTAGTGTTGGGTTAACCTCATTTGCCATATCCTTTGTTCTTTAATCCTTCTTTTATCTCAGACTCTCCATCTGGGATCATTGTATTCTGCCTGAAGAATAGCCTCCAGAATTTTCCTTACTATCTAAACGTTGCAAACTCAGTTTTCGTGTTTTTTTGACAATATCTTTGTTGCCCTCCTTCTTGAGATCTGTTGTCATTGGCTTTGACTTCTACATTGGTGTTTATTTTCTCCCAGTCCATTGTCCATATCTGTTCTTGGGTTCCCATGGTTGCCATTAAGAAGTGAGCTGTCCAATTAAGCACTAGCCCTGGGAAGGCTGTGTCTTTTCAAGACGGACGCATTTAGCATCTTCTCACGGTTACTCAGTTTTTATTTTGCTGTCCCAAGTGGATTTCTTTATATTTGTCCTGCTTCATATTTATAGTTACATGGATGTGCTCAGCTACTCTCTCCTCAAGTATCGAGACTACCTGAATGTTTCTCTCTCCTTCCGGCACTCACCTTAGACCTCTGTTACCCTTTCTCGTTCTGTCTTCCAGGACCCTTAAACTCTCTTCCATGTTTCCCATCTCTTTATCTCTCTACGTTTCATTCTGTGTAGTTTATTCAGCTCTGTCTTCCAATTTGCTATTCTCCCTTAGGTCATATTTTACCTTCCTTTTCTGGGAATGAAGGTAGTTCTTTCAGAATAGAACTATATTTGGTTCTGCTGGGGAACTTGCACTACTGCCATTCTGGGATCACTTTAAACTACATTGTTTTGCCTTTTTTTTTTTTTTTTAAGAGAGAGCGCCCTTGCATGCAAGTGTGGGGAGCAGAGGGAGAGAGAATCCTAAGCAGACTCCACGGCCAGAGCAAAGATGATGGGGGTGGGGGGATCTCACGAACCCAAGATCATGACCTGAGCCGAAATCAAGAGTTGGACGCTTAACTGACTGAGCCACCCAGGTGTCCCTACACTACATTTTTGACTTGATGTATTTTGGACAACATAAGGTTGTGTGAATTAGGGCTGTAAACCATGTGAAGGCCAGCATGTGGTCACAAATTTTTAGGGGAGACTTTCCTCTTCTACTCAGTGACAAGGTTCTAGACAATGCACATCCTCACTGTCCCCAGGGGAGAGGGGCAGTGAGTTTATTTCTAGGGCACATCTTTCGAGAATAGCCTTTGGGGTCCAGGGATTATGAAGGAGCTTCCTGCTGAATCACATCTTGGATAGAGTCTGGTCCTTGCCTCCTCTTTTCTAAGCCTTGCAAGACCTTGAATTCCGAGGCTCAAGTTCATGGGAAACATGCTCAACATGAAAACTGACTCTGCTTTTGTTTCTGGCTGCTTGTCTTTACTTAGTTTTTATTCTGAAGATTCCTTACTTTTTTGCCAGCTTGTGGATGCATTTAATATAATTTTTGTTTGTTTTTATCTTATCATTTTTAGTTGTTTTTTTATAAAAATTTATTTTATTTGAGAGAGAGAGAGTGTGTGTGCATGTGCAAGATCAGAGGAGAGGTAGAAGAAGAGGGAGAGAGAGAATCTCAAGCAGACTCCATGCTGAGTGCAGAGCCTGACACAGGGCTCGATCTCACAACCCTGAGATCATGACCTGAGCTGAAATCAAGAGTTGGGTGCTTAACTGACATGCCACCCAGGTGCCCCAATCATTTTTAGTTGTTTTAAACAGAAACTAGTTAAACTGGATATTTAACCCATTGTTATTTCTTCAAATTCCCAGCAACAAGAAGATAATACAGTATGGACATGGGGGCTGCTGCTGTGGAAAATTCTAGAAACCCACTGGAGTGGGCAACAGATGGAGCTAAGGCAGAGCCAACCTGCATCTCTCAGGATGACAGCTGTTGCTAGGGAACCTGCAATTCCCAGAGGAAGGCCCTGGGGTGAATCCATCTACAGGTTATGAAAAAGCGTGCACTTGCTTTATGATTGACAAGTGTTTATAATATCTGCCTCTAAATAAGTGGTGTATTATTTTATTCAGCAATCATTTAATAAGTGCCCATAGCACTCCCAGCTCTGGACACTTAGTGAATATCCAATGAATTTTCTGAATTAGCAAAACTATGGAAAAAAAACAGCCAGTTCACAGCCTTGGTTAATTAATCACCCATGTCATGGATTCCAAGTTTTTAAAAATGCAATAAAATTTGACACAATTTAAATCATTTCTCAATATATAAGAGGGACTAAATTTGTTACAGGATTTCATGCAATTTTTTTATTTCATTTTCCAAAATAGGGGGTATTTTCACCATCCCACACCAGAGAGATAATACTGATCCTATTTCCTCTCTGCTTTAGACTCAAGCAATATTACAAACTTCCCCCAACAAATGGATGTCACTATATTGTTTTTAGCAATGTTAATGGAATATTTTTGCCCAGATCCAATGTGTTCTGGTGTTCAAATGATCACCCATCAAATGGGTGGAATTCCCAGTTTTGATGGTGAGCTCAGGCGATATTGCAAATCACCTGTACGCTGTTGTGAGTTTCTCAGCTGGATATTGGATCCCAAATTCAGTTATAGAGTGTCTCAGACTTTGGTGATTTCCAGGTTAAATTTAGCTGGCCTGTAGGCCTTGGCATCTTTCTGTTCATATATTTGCACCCGTGACCTTTCCTCATGCAATCTATCTTGGGATTTTCTTTTCAAAATCAGTAACAGAGCTTCACTCTTTTTTTTTTTTTTTTGATGTAGTGTTCCATGATTCATTGTTTGCGTATAACACCCAGTGCTCCATTCAATACGTGCCCTCTTTAATACCCATCACCAGGCGAACCCATCCCCCCACCCCCTTCCCCTCGAGAACCCTCAGTTTGTTTCTCAGAGTCCACAGTCTCTCAGGGTTCGTCTTCCCCTCTGATTTCCCCCCCTTCATTTTTTCCCTTCCTACCACAGCTTCACTCTTAAAGGCCCTCCCAAATGCGTCCTCCAAATGCCAGCATCTTTTGAATGTACAGATCAGGATTCGTGTGTGTGTGTTTTCCTTCTTTTGCTTCCCTCTCTTTTCCAACCTCTCCCTTCCTCCTCGTTCTCCTCTCCTTTCTTGTCCTTGTTTTCCTGTCTATTAAAAAGCTAATGACTTTTTGGGGGTTATTCTTGGAGGCTTTCATCTTCTCTTTTTCTTCCACTGAATTTTTATCTTACACCCTCACCTCTTTAAATTCTTTATTTTTTGTATATGAGAAAAATTCTCTCTAATTTCATTTTTTAATCCAGTTAGCCTGCAGCCCTTGAGTTTACAAGATCAACTGTTTTGGCTAATCTGATTAGTGATTATAGACAGTCTTTTTAAAATTATTATTCACTTAGCTTAATTGGCCAGTTGCTTTATATTGGGTAAACATGATCATAGAGAGGGTAGAGAGGTAATTATCTGTTAACTGCATTGTTTAGTCTACCCGAACTGTTGTTTTCTATTAATTTTTACTAGAGTTGATTTGAATGGATTTTTGTTTTGTTTCATTTTGAGTCCTCTATTTGGCTTTCCCCGTTCCTAGTCTCTCTTTCCCATGTTATTTAGACTCTAGATCTAATTTAAATTAAGTTTAAATTAATTACATTTGAAATTCGAGTCGTGGGCCATGCCAGCCACATTTTCATATGCTCAGTTAGCTACATGTGGCTCCTGGCTCTCGTACTGGATGGTGTAGATTATCGACGCAGAAAATTCTATAACTCTGCCCAGTTCTATATTCCTCCCAGTTCTTCCTTGAACCACAGAAGACAAAGTTTTAGTGCTCATGGGGAGTAAACCTTTCCCTGTGTATCTATCCTGTATTTTCTTCTCAGATCCCAGGCATAATGTTCCGTCCTGTTTCAGTCTTTGTCTGAGCTTCATGGCAACCCGTTGAAAGGTGTAACACAGAGAACACACACTATATTTCAGTGTACAAAAGCAAGAAGTCAGAATATGATGTTGACTTGGAAGGTCTAGAGAAGAATTTCCATTTGCAAATCAGATCACTGGTGAGCAGAGAACTGATTAGTCAGTCACAGTACCAAGCCTCTTCCAGGGAGGAGTGTTCTGCAAGGTGCCGTATTCTTTGCTGCCCACACGTATGTTCAGCAGCTTCTGTTCTGTAGGATTTGTGCTTTTACATATAGATCATGGTGGAATATCAAGTACAGGGGGCTGTATTTGTTTCCTAGGGCTGCCATAACATTACCACAACTGGATTGCAACCATAGCAATTTATTCTCTGACAGTTCTAGAGACAGAAATCCAAAATCAAGGTGATGGCAGAGCTACTCTCCCTCGGAAGGCTCCAGGGGGGGAATCTTTCCTCACCTCTTCCAGCTTCTGGTGTTGCCAGCCACCCTCACATTCCTTGGCTCGCAGCTGCCTCTCTCTAGTTTATGCCTCCCTCATCATGTGGGTCGTCTTCCCCCTGGGTGCCTCGAGTTCCAAATTTCTCCTTTACAAGGACACAAGTCATTGGATTTAGGGCCCACCCTAAACCAGTATGATTTCCTCTTAGTGTGATTACGTCTGTAACTAAGATCACTTCACAGGTGCTAGGAGTTAGGACTTTTTGGAGGGCACCATCTACAAGAGCAGAGAGATTATGGGCTTCAGAGGGATTGTTTTTGCCTTTTTAGAAGGAGAAGCAAGGAGATGCTAAATTTTAACTGACATGGATCTGAAGTAAAAAAATATATATTTTTTCTTTCAGATCTCCGTCAGTCACTATGTCACTGTGCATGTGTGTGTATAGCCTCTATTATACGTGGAACATGCTATCAGCCCGAAGAAGTGAAAGTTACATTAATATGGGGCTTTGAAAGGGAGACGGTTAGCTGTTTAATCAACTCTGGGTAATAAAATCCTGAGTGTAAGAAGCAGATAGGTGCTATCCTGCTCAATGTCTATATATGCAACATTTAGGAGGATTTTTTAAACTTAATACTTCATGAAAATGTCAAAGTACTTTTTTGAGAATGGTTGGAACGAGAATTATTTTATAGTAGGTGCACTCGCACACACATATATACAATATACACACATTTATATGATACACACATATATACACATATATGTATATATAAACCTATACATCTTTGAATGTTGTATACAGTCGGATTCTTATATAAACTTTCAGTTCTTACGAAGACTCTGAGGAAAAGCCTTAATCAGTATGTTTTGGGAAAGGTCTTTATTCTGGTGGAGCCTCGGACCTTCTCCTCTTGCACTGTCTACGTTCCACCAATTCTTTCCACGTGTCCCATGATGTCTTATTTCGTGTCATTCTGCACTAGACGGGACCTTAAAAACATTGCTATATCTCCAAGTGATCTTCAGTCAGAGCTGATCCAAAACAAAACCCACCTCGAATACAGTCATCATGCCATCTTTATTCCCCTCCATATGCTCTGCCAAGTGCTGGTGCTTCTTTCTAAACTAGTTAAGAGGATAACCTTTGGCTCCTTGACCTTGCAAGTTTCTCTTTAATATGAGCACAAAGTCCTGCCTGCATCCTCTCCACCTAGTTGCTCTATCTCTGGGGTCAGCATCCTGCCCTGAGCTCACGGGAGGGGGAGGTTACTGTTTTTTTTTTTTTTTTTTTTTGGTTACAAGAGCCACTTCCTACTTAGAATCTGGGCCAAATCATATGTATAGCTCACTCTGACCAGTTCAGACTACCAGCGTGACGTTGCTAAATGCTGTGAAGTTTCGAAGGGCTGTCTTCCATCACAGAGCTTGCCTGGCACGTGTAAGTTCCACAGAGGTGTTTTTCCGGAAGACTTTCGTGTCATCCAATTCATCATTCTGCAGCTTCTCTGTATGAGAGTTAGGAGTTCACTTTCCCATAAAAGAAACCCATTGGAATCATGTTCCCATAGATAAAGAACTCGTGGTTAGTCAAAACAGCATTCAAGTCCTTTAATATTAATAGATTAGAAATTGAAGGGAGAATGGAAAGAAAGAAGAAATCACCCTCCTTTTTCTGTGTCAGGGGGAATGGCCACCTCTCTCCAAAAAAAAAAAAAAAAGTTCTCAACTGTTGCGCTTGTTTTCTTTAAAGAGAGCTGACATTTCCAGGCCAGAATAGACTTATTTACAAAGGTACTCCACATTTCTTCCCACATTCCACTCTGGGTTAAGAGGATTCTGCAGAAGATGATAAGCAGCATGATTTGACTTCTCCTGAACCAAAGTACCACTGCGGTTGTCCCACTCAAAGTCACAGTTAGCCTTCAAAAGCTAAGCTGATCAGAACTTGACCCACATGCAGGAGAATTTGTAATTTTAATATTCCCCATCAGTAAGAGTTTGCTTCGAACTGATCTCTGGCTTGACGGGAGCAACTTCTACTGAAGTGCCAGGCTCGAGCAAACCTTGGTTGAAGTGTTCAGGGCAGGTCACAGCTATGATAAAAGCGTAAGAGTCTTGGTCTCCGTGGAAGCCAGGAGATTAAAGGGAGCCTGCCCTCTAAGGCCTGTGTGATGGCAGTTAGGGAGGTAAAGGAGAGCCTCTACGTGAAGGGTAACCCACAGAAGACACGGAGTAAGGCTGCACATCCAGTCCTCTCTCCCCATTTGGAGATTTTTCTCACCCGAGTCAAAATTGGACAATCTGAGTTTGCCGTTTCCCAAGGGCATGCTTGACATCCTGACTGACAAGACTTTGAAAGGTTTCAGTAGGCAAGTGGGATTGATGGTCACAAATGTTGTGGTATGAGAACTGAAGGAATGAGAAGTCAATTTGCTTGGGAAGGAGGAGAAGCAGTCACTAAAAGCCTGGGTTTCAGATTAGACGGATCAATCTTCATGCTCTCGCTCTATCTAGGACTGCATATTATGTGTTAAATGGTGAATATTACAGTATCTACTTAGTTAAAAAATGTTCAGGCATGGAGCACTGGGTGTTGTGCATGAACAATGAATCATGGAACACTTCATCTAGAACTAATGATGTAATGTATGGGGATTAACATAAGAATAAAAAAAAAAAAGCAAAGGTAGGTCACTGAAGCATCTGAGCAGCAGAGATCAATATTCTATACAGATTTCTTTGGCTACGATGTGAAGAACAGTCTCAATGAAGGAGGAGAGAACTTTACCACCCTGGTCAGGATTATTTTCAGAGCACTGCCTCTTCAATCAATTAATGTTTTTTTAAAGGCACTACCTTACCTAAGATAACAGTGAATGAAAAACTAGAAAATAAAATTCAGGTTTTTTGGCTTTAAAAAAAAAAATGTTCAGGCAATTGGGTTGTGAGCATGTGTCAAAATTTTATGAAAACCTTGCAGTGAGGTTGCGGGGGGTGGAATCCTCTTACAGGCCAAGGAGGATCCGCTTTTGGTAAAGATATTTCACAGGAAAAGACAATAAGCAGATTATCCTTGTTCAGCTGATTATTGAAAGGAAAATAAGTCATTAGAAACAGCCACCAGACTGTTGACTGAGTAGTCAGCTGTGGGGTGGGTGATGATTTCCTCGGGCAAGTCTTAATTCCATTAAAGCTAATCAGGGGACTGCTTAAACATTTGATCAGTAAAATCCCAGTATCTTTTTGGAAGGAGGCTATGAACTGCATCACACAGACCGGGTTTGGGACAATTTTTTTCCATTTATAACCTCAGAGTTGTTGTGAAGACCAAACGAGATGGTACAGGAAAGAAAGATGCCTTAGTCCAGTGGCCGATGGATAGAAAGCGCTTGATTAATGCTCATGGTCAGGTGGTTGTTTCCGGAACAATACTCTCTCCACTCCCAACTTTGAATGGGCTCTAATGCGTCTGGTTAAGGAGTGCCGCCTAAGAATGCCATGCTGATTCACTCGATTCTTTATTGGTTGCTACAGAAAGAAACCCTGGATACAAGGTCCTTTATGAAGCAGGGTCTCCTCAATACCGTTTTTTACTCTTATGGATCTTTAAAGGTAAATCTGAAGCCTCATTTGAGGGTTAGAAAATTTAACATAACAAAGGAATCGGAATTTGATGGTTGCAGGCTGGCAGCTGGGGGAGCAGATATTGGAAAAAGCCAGAGGCAAGCAGAGGGCACTAGGCTCAGCTCAAAGGATTCTGTGGCCAGTGAGGAATATCCCATTTTGGGAAATGGCTGTCTAATTCTTAGTACAATGATGTCAAACACTGCATTTAAAATTTTTGCTGGTCCTATGTTTTTCTTGGGCAACAATCCTTTTCTGTCACTATAAAACTAAAGAGCTTCCTCATTTACCCCAAATGATCACTACACGGGGCTATGGGGTGCAGCCTCTGAACTAATTAGTTTGGTTGTGTGTGGCCTCCGAGAGGTCACCCTGTAGTATGATGAACACTTTCTAATGGAAGCGCTCAGAAACATGCTCGGAGCCATGTCTAATTTGAGAAATGGGTGTTGTGGGCTCCTGGGGGGTACCCCCTTTAGTGCCGAGCTTGAATGAACCACAATTTTCCGAGATCCAGTATGGGAGAACTATGTGGGTTTTTTGTTTTTTGTTTTTTGTTTTTTAAATAAAGGATTCTTTTAAAAATAAAGTCAAGCAGAGAAGAAATGATTAAATGCTATTGTGAAAGTCCCTAATCTTCTCATTATCCGCAATTCTATTTCCTAGGGGAAATTGATGGGTATCCCTTCCAATGTTTTTTCAGCCTCTACAAACATATTTCTATTATACATAATTCATGTATACTTTTATATACAAATGAAAGTACTTGCATACTCTTGCAATGAGTTTTTTGGCATTATTTCATTGACACAAATGCAGCATATTATCAGCAGACAAGCTGGAAATTTATTTTCCTTTGCTTTACTTGTTAACCCAAGAGCATGCATTTTTGCTTACCTTTTTGCTTACCTTTCTTGATTAAGAGTGAAAACCAAACTTAGATTGGTAGACAACCGAGCTCAGTACAATGGAAATAAAAGCATGAACTGAGAATTTACAAGTTCCTAGCAAGTGGGCCCAGGTCAGGACTTGAAGCATGAGTTAGCATTCCTCAAGCAGCAAAGAACTGGGAAGGAGAGAGAGACTTCTAGAAAAAGTAACGGATGGATGTGGATCTGAATTTGGAAGTGAAATAATGGATGTTCTACAACCTGAGTCATTCTGAATGGAATTCACAGAGTTCACTCTTGGGTGATCTCGAACACTTCCTAGGTGATCTCATGACATCCTCATGTAGTGAGTTAAGGTTTTGCTTAACAGAGTGAAGTTTTCTCATTAAGTTTTCTCTATTCCTCCTCTTCATCTTCAGTATGTATTATGGTGAAGGGACCACACTTAGAGAAAATGGACTCAGGGAAAATTTCAAGGAAGTATTCTTCATCTTTGCCAAGAACTCCAGGACAAATCTTCTGTTAAGAAACCCCCAAGGGTCTCAGATGTATAGGAGACTGTAATTTGAAATAAGTTACAATGCCCTCCTTTACTTTCAAAACAAGTATTGGGCTTTCACTGACCTAACCACTTTTCTCTGGAATCTTGCCTTAGGCTGAAAGCCATGAGAGATTCTCCACTAGGCAATCTCCTTTAAGAATTATGTCTGCTCTTTAAAATATGGTTTCACTCATATGAGAAATATAAGAACCAGTGCAGAGGATCATAGGGGAAGGGAGGGAAAATGGAATGGGAAGAAATCAGAGAGGTAAACAAACCATGAGAGACTCTTTTTTTTTTAATTTATTTTATTTTATTTTATTTTTTTAAAGATTTTATTTATTTGACAGAGAGAAACACAGCGAAAGAGGGAACACAAGCAGGGGGAGTGGGAGAGGGAGAAGCAGGCTTCCCGCCGAGCAGAGAGCCCAGTGCGGGGCTCCATCCCAGGACCCTGGGATCATGACCTGAGCCGAAGGCAGACGCCCAACGACTGAGCCACCCAGGCGCCCCACCATGAGAGACTCTTAACTATGGGAAACAAACTGAGGGTTGCTGGGGGGCGGGCATATTTTCTTTTTTCTATTTTTTATTTAAATTCAGTTAATTAGCATATAGTGTATTATTAGTTTCAGTGGTAGAGTTCAGTGATTCATCAGTTGCATATAACACCCAGTGCTCATTACATCACGTGCCCTCCTTAATGTCCATCACCCGGTTATCTCGTCCCCCCACTCCCCCCTCCCCTCCAGCAAACCTCAGTTTGTTTTGTATGATTAAGAGTCTCTTAGGGTTTGTCTCCCTCTCTGATTTCATCTTGCTTTATTTTACCCTCCCTTCCCCTATGCTCCTCTGTTTTGTTTCTTAAATTCCACATATAAGTAAAATCATATGATTATTGTCTTTCTCTGATTGACTTATTTCGCTTAGCCTAATACCCTCTACTTCCATCCTGTATAATCCAAATCTTTAACTACATTGTTTCTTGTTACTAAAATTGGGGTTCATCAGTACTTTGTTTCTTACCGATTTCCTCACTTGTAACTTTATGGTTAATCAAAATGAATTTTTACAAACTTCAGAATAGCTCCATTGTCTTCTTCCATTTGACTGTTACTATACAAATTCAAGCCCCCTTATCCTTTACCTTGACCTTTTGAAGTGTCTTCCTACCTGGCTTCCAGTCTCCTGAAAAATCTGCCAGTTTTTCTTGTTGTCAGTGTTACCTTCCATAAGCATGATGCTTGATGGCCTGACAAGACCAGGCACGGGAGGTTCACAAGACACACTAGCTGCCTCTTCTCCCCTCGGTCCCTCTTCCTTTGACCACTTCTTACATCTCGAGTTAATTCTGAGTTCATTTTTTGGTTACTTACTTCCATTTTGCTACTGAGCTTGCTTTGCCTGGTATTATAGTTGCTTCTGTAGCAATCTATTCCTGCCCCAGGCCACAAGCTCTTTGAAGGCAGAGGGAGCCCTCCTCAGACTTTGAAACCTGGGCAGCGTCTAGTAGGATGGGTCATATATATGGCCGTGCAGGCTTTGGACAGCACAATCCGGGGGTGGCTATTCTGAGATGGTGGTAAATGGCTCCCCAGCAGTCCCGTAAAGAGATGGCCATGTTTAGCACAGTCGCACACACAGAGCAGATTCTCCATGGGTGCTCATAGAATTCAGCTGAATCTAAATTGAGATTCAACCATGAAAAGTGTTTCTGCAGCACTAAAATCTCCCACCTTCTAACCTGGACTTACACCCTGATCTTAAATGGAAGCAGACAATCCGGGGAACGGATGCCGAGGACAATATCTCCGCCCAGTTCAGCAAGCCTTGGAACAACAGCAGGGTCTGTTAACAATCTGTCCAAGGTTTAGGGCACGTCCCCAGCCTTGGGCTCCTCAGAACAAAGGGCTTCCCTGCTGCTGTACTGTGTAGTGGTTATCTGTCCTGTGGATGCACGGTACCATTTTCTGGCTCCCAGGACTGCCTATGATTGACAACGTAAAGCTAAGAATTTCAGCAGAAATATGTTTCACTGGCTTATTCTGAAGGCTGACAGGCAAGATACGAACTAATTGGTTATATTTTCTGATGGGTACTCTCTTCCTTCAAAATAAAGAATAAATGCTGTGAATTGACTCCCTGGAATGTTCTAACTGGAACCTTTTCCTGTGGGCATGAGGCACTTCTAGTTTATCTTCATTGAGTCCCTATTTCCTTTTGCCGTGGTGCGTCATGGGTAACTGGAAGACAAAATCTTGCCTTTGAGAGTTTGGTGGGGTTTGTGTTACGTGGCCAGCCCCACCCTTAGAGCTGCCGTCAAGAGAAAATGATGAGTTTGAACCTAGGAAAGATGAACAAATAATGGGGTCCCATTGGCTTTTGGAGATTCTGCTTCTGTATGAAGAGGAGTCCTGAACAAGGCAATAGCTAAGCTTTACTGAGCAAATACAAGAACTGGCTGCCATTGGTCATACAGCACAAAGGGAAGTGTCTTGCACTGCTATGGGGTGTCCGACTAGGAGAAATGTCCGTAATGAGCCGCGCAAGGATTTGCTCAAGAGGGAAACACAGGGGCAGATGATCAACTTAGGAATGCATACTAACTGTAAAGTTTCCTGTGGGAAAAATAAGCAAATATTTAAAACATCAGAAAGAAAATGCCCTAGGGAATGTCAGCTTCTCTTAAATGCAGTATGTCTTGGCGTAGGTACAAGACGGGGGCCAGAGTTATTACTACCCCCACACAGGGTAAATGTGGCCCAAAAGGTCAACTCAGGCAGCCGGTCACACTCAAACTCACTCACGGGGAGAACAAAAGTGATGATGTTGCTGATTTGTATCTTTAAAAATCTTGAAAACAATTTTAGTTTACTAGTATTTAAATTTGGAGCGAGAATAAGAAGGAAAGAGGAAGGCGAGAAGCTAGGGATAAGAATATTCTTTTTCTGCCTCCAGTGTGGGAAAGGGCAACAATCCGAAGGAAAACAGCAGGGGCCACGATGTGTATCTGGGGGGTTCCAAGGGCTGCTCCATGGGACCAGCTGAGCTAGAGGAACCCGGAGTGCAGAGGCTGCAGGAAATCCTGAACTTTGCTCGTGTTAACTCTGGACTGCATCCCAGGTCTGGGAAACCCTAGTTCCCAGGCACACGCTGCAGAGACTTGTTGGCTCCCTGGCGAATGGGGGAGGTGGAGAAGGGGCGTATCCACTTCAGGCAGTAGGAGCCAAATCTTCATCCAGCCCCCTGTGGAGCTCCGGGACCAAGTCATCCTCAGTGCTGCTGAAACGTGCCCCCCAGACCATCATGGAGGCTTGATAACCCTTCTCTAATCTCACCTCCGCCCCTCAGTTCACACGGTACCTAGGGTTCTTGGCTTGGAGAGTAGATCACACAGCTCCTTCGCACCTCTGAGAGATGGCAGTTGAGGTTTTGTTCCGGCCGGCACTGAAGGCCCTCCCATTGTTCAGGGCAGGAGAGATGGTGGCTAGGTGTCAATGCTAAGTTCTCAGTCTCGGTACCATTCCCCTGGAGTGGTTTTGCGACTGATCCAAGCTGCTTGGCCAAACCAATTAAGTGTGTGGGAAACTTACTTGTCATGGTTCTTTGTGTTCAGTGTATGCCTCGAACTCAAGTCCCATCCCCAGGCCCGGCTTTCTTGCAGAGTTTTGCACCACTGGGTAGGCCTTGGCAAGTGCAAAGGAATATTTTCATGTGGGACCCCTGAGTGCTCTGATCAGAATTTCTGAAGCCCTGGGTCCTTCTGTCTGTTATGAAAACTCCCAGGGGAGTAAGGGAGGGTGAGAGGATCGTTGCCCGGCTCACACACGTTTCTGGGCCTGCTGAGAAAATGTCGATAGCAGTCTGGCCAGCCTGTCTCCAGGTGGCCAGCATCAGTCACCTTCTGTGTTCCGTCGCTTGCGTTTCTGGGTGGACCACGTCACCACCTCCACTTGGCCCTGTGTAATATAGCAAAGGTGTGCACAAGAAGGCAGGGGATGGATTGCCACCAGCACAGTGCTAACCATTTCAAGCCCCAGCAAAGCTGAGTTTTCAATAAATGACTTCTTTTCCTCTCCTCCCTGAGGTGAGGGTCAAATAGCTAACGACTTTTCTAGTGCCTTGGCAATGTTTCTTCTGATAATGTTGAATGTTAAGGAAGGAGCTCATTTTCCCACCACTATGACAATCAACAGGTAGATCAGTTTTCAGGTATCAATAGATATTTCAAACGCCTCAAGAGAGATTCTGCTTGAAGAACCCCTCCCCCCGCCCTGCTCAGCTTAGCGCTCTCTCTTACCTTTCCTTCCTTTATTCTCTCTATAGAACTTATCATTATCTGGCATACTATATGTTAACATAAACAAAAATGTTTGCCTCCCTCCCTCTCTTACACACACACACACACACACAATCAGAATGTTCATGAGGGCAAGAATTTTATTTTATTTTTGTCTGTTTTGTTCACTGCCACATCTCCTGTACCCAGAAGAATGCTTATCACAGAATAGCTGCTTAATAAATAATTGTTGAATGAATGAAAGTCTTGGAAGATAGTGTTTTCTCTGCAGTGAAAATGTTTACCTTCTCTCTCAGCCTGCACACCTGGAAGCCAGGTCACCTGCCTTGCAGTGAGGTCTCACCCTTCATAGAGCAAAGTCTGAGAGAAACCTGGCAAATAGCTCAGGGACACGGTGAAGCCTGAGGGTCAGAAGCACTGAGAGACCTTTGGGCAACTCTGGGGTCAGTCTTCATCTACCAAATCAATATCCCAGACACGATTCGGGAAATAGATGCGGAGAACAGCCTGATACGAAATTTCATGTTCGCCAGGCACAATGGCCAAGTGCCTTTCCTTCTTCTCTCCCTCGGACAGTTCAAATCAGGATTTTCAGCTAAGTGAAGGAGAAAGATAAAGAACAAAATCCCAAACAAAGCCAGTTATGGACAAACACTATACAATTCCACAGTAAGTAAACATTTTGTGTCTCTTTAAGGGGAAATTTCTTTGCAGAACGATGGTGTTGGGTCTAAGTCCTTCCCTAGGTGCATATATGCTTTGCACACAAACATACGGTTTCTGTCACAACTAGTCAACCCTGCTGTTGTAGCATGAAAGCAAATGATATATATGTTAATGAATGACCATGGTAGCACCCCAAAAAACTTTATTTACAAAAATGGACGTAAGCTGGATGGGACTCTTCAGCTGTCGTTTGCTGGGTCCTGCTCACTGCGTTGTTGCCATATAGTCAGATTCTAGAGATGTGATTCAGATAAAACTATTGTTTTGGTTTCAAATTCCCATGCTGTTAGTATACAAAGATTTAGGAAAGTACAGGTTGGTCAAAGAGGACCGACTCCCAGTTTTAAGGTGGATAAGTTCTGGGGATCTGTTGTACAGCATGGTGATTATAGTTAATAACACTGTAGTATGTACTTGAACATTGCTAAGAGAGTAGATCTTAAAAATGTTCTCAACACAAAAAAGACACCGTAGTCAAGTGAGATGATGAAGGTGTTAGCCGAGGCTATGGTGGCAATCGTTTTTGTGACACGTAAGAATATCAAGTCAACATGTTGCACACCTTAACCTTACACAATATGAAATGTCAATTACATGGCACTAAGGCCGAAATAAAATCAAGAAAATTAAATATTTGTTTTCAGAGTTTATAGGTATTGTCTGTGGGAAGGTCAGTCTACTAAAAGTTACTAAAACATCTTTTAAAAAAGAAAAGAAAGTACAGGCTTATAAAGGCACTCACTGTTCATTTACAGCATTTCAGCAGGCATTTCTGTCAGGATGAAGGATTCAGGTTATACTGCAACTTCGTCTCTGTGACCGTAACTGTCACATCTGTGGGGTTGTCCCTGGGTCCCAATGGAGAAGGCTTTGTTCTGTCTCCAGATGTTTCCTACACATCATTTAGTGCAATAACCAGGGAACAAAATGACCCCCTGGCCCCTAGCCACAGGTTGTATTTATACCTGGAGGCTGCAAGGCTATCTTATGACCCTCAGCTTGCCCTGCTTATGGCATAAAGAGAACAAGACATCTTGTGTTGGTTCTTTGTTCGTGGGTCATTGTTCTGACATCCCCATCTCCCATGCTCCGTCTCTTTCCCCCTGGTGTGAGCTCTCCCTCAGCTTCAATCTATTAGTAGTCTAGCTGACCCCTGTGTTGGCTATTTGTCTCCAAATATCCCTCTGCAGATCCACTCTCCCTCTTCTCCCACTGTTCTCCACCCTGGAAGCCTGACCGTTCTGGACTACATCAAAGCCATCTCAATCTTCCTTGCTCACTTTTGGGTCCAGCCAAAAAGGATTCCTAACAAGAGATCTGGGGAGGGAAAGAGAGTGAGGATGGGGTATTTATTCCCCCAGTTCTTTCCCTGTAAGATCACCTTGGGAGGGCCCCATTTCTTGCTTGAAGATGGATGCTCCTCTCAAAACAATCAGGAGCCTTGAACCTTCTGGATGCTGTAGGCACCCCCCGCCCCATCCCTGCCCAGGTCTAGGGGCCGGCACAGGGCTACTGCTACTGGCTCAGGCACCTGCCCTCTCCCTGCGCTTCCCCTACGCCCCATCCACAGCTTTGTACCTTGTCACTTTATAAATAAATCTTCCTGGATAATCTTCATTGGGTGGTACCATCTGTTCCTGTGCAGACACTGATTGATGAAACAGATGTGGACTGTTGGCTGCACTGTTACCGTGCCCTCTGTCAGAGAGCCCAAAGTCTTGGAGAGACTTCTAGAAGCTTCTTACAAAAGCATCTCTAATTGCTAAGTCATCCAAATGTTGAATCCCCCTGAATACAGTGTTCTCCCGACAAGAGTAGACACGCATAAGCCTCAAATAGATGTCATGTTGATCTGCAGGGTGTGACACATGGTGGCCAGTCTACAGGGCTGTTAGTATGACCATAAACCAGACAGTCCCAGGAGCTCCCACTCCTGAGGCAGAACTCACAGAGCCTTAGCAACTCAACACTACTGAATCTCAAGCCAAGCATAGTTCTCAAGCAGCTTTGTAGATCCCAAAGGAGAAGGTAGACCCTAGAACAGTTTCTAGAAACAACTTGCAGAGTTTAGTTTAGCTGGAAGAGCTCACCATCAAGGGCCCCTTAAAGAAGTGGTTTGTGTGGTGGTTAAGGACAGATTCTGGAGCCAGCTGTATGTTCCATCCCAGCTTTGTGTGATTCCAGCTTTGTGACCTTCAGAACATACCAGTGATAAGACCTTAAGCAAAATGGCTTAACTTCATCAGTCTGTTTCCTCATTTCTGAAATAGGAGCTGCTGTGAGAATTAAATTGGTTAATATTTGTAAAATATTTAGAACAGTACCTGATACATAGTAAGTACAATAAGCATTAACTATTATTGTTATTGAAGTAGAAACTTTCCTTACCATCATTTGTGTTGAAATCTGCTTGGTTATGCTTGGAAAACCTCTCACCCCGGGATGTACCCTCTTTTTTTTTTTTTTTTTTTTTTTTAAAAATTAAAGGACCACTAGGTCCTTTAAGGCACAATGACCTGGTATGCTCTGCAGAAATTTTCGTATTGGGTCATAATTTCCTGGTTTAATTCAACTCTCAGTCAGCAAGGGTAGAATGTGCCCATCCTCACTCGGTGTCTTATGCTAGAGAAGGCAGCCGTGAACAAGAAAGGCCCAGTGCTGACCTTCATGAGAGTGAAAAAACACAGCTAGGGCTGGGAGTCAAATGTCTTCACAACTACATTTAATTTAAAACAAGCCACTTGAGAAAATTCAGCCGTAAGCTTGGCCTTCTCTCCTCAACCTGAGCTGCAATCAAGCTGTGACTAACTCAGACTTTTCCCATCAAGACCCTTATGTTCCCTCTGTAGATTCCCTTGATACAAGAGTAAATAGACTATCACAGGACCTTAGCACCTCTACTGCGGAAGAGTCTTCTAGAAGCATGAATGGATTTTCAGTTTAAAGTGCTTAAAATCAGGAGAAAAAGACTTTTCATTACTTTTTCTATAATGAGCATATACTGGTTTTCTTTGGAGAACTAAAAATTTTTCAATTAAAAAAAAGTTTACAGTTGCAATAGAGTATCCTTCTTAAAGTCTCGGAAAGCACATCAGAAATAAGACACATCACAAGTTGACACTAATCACACTCAAATAATGTGTCTAAAAACAAGTGGGAAAAAAAACTTTTTTTTAAAGATTTTATTTATTTATTTGAGAGAGAGAGAGCACATGAAGGGGGGAGGGTCAGAGGGAGAAGCAGACTCCCTGCTGAGCAGGGAGCCCGATGCAGGACTCAATCCAGGGATTGCAGGACTCGATCCAGGGATTCCAGGATCATGACCTGAGCCAAAGGCAGTCGCTTAACCAACTGAGCCACCCAGGTGCCCAAGTGGGAAAATTCTTAAGTGTTCATGCTTTCTTTTTTATTTTTTTACATTAAAAAAATTTTTTATTTTAATTTTATTTTTTCCAATTATTTTATTTATTTATTTATTTTTTATTATGTTATGTTAGTCACCATACAATACCTCATTAGTTTTTGATGTGGTGATCCACGATCCATTGTTTTCATATAACACCCAGTGCTCCATGCAGTACGTGCCCTCCTTATACGCATCACCTGGCTAACCCATCCCCCCACCCCC
>NC_138371.1:164008607-164083009 GCF_054177405.1 Leptonychotes weddellii | reverse complement strand
ATATCGGGGGGTCATATGCTTGGGGATGTTGCCAACATGTATCTTGGGGGGTTTAGAGATAAAGGAAGTTTCCAAAGGAATTTTTATATGTTAAAGTAGACTTACAGGATCCTGGGCGGGGGGTGGGGGGGTTGATCTTGGGGGGGTAGGGGGGTGCGGGCTCAGGCTAGGATTGCCTTTTGCCCTTAGCAAAGTATTAACATTCAGGCAGTTGAGTCCCTAGAGGAAGGTCACTCTGCCTGTTTCAAGGACTTGTCAATGGGCTGTAGGTAGTAAGGACATTTAATAATTTTTCTTCTGCCTTTGTTTCCCACATCAGTGGCAAATGAGACAAAAGGAAGTGGGGGAGGGAAGAAGGGAAGGAGGGAGGGGAGGGAGGGAGGAAGAATAATGAAATTTTGAGTTGGTTTAAGAGGACATTTGATGTCTATCTTAAATCTTTCATTGGGGTTCACAGGGTAAACTCCATAATTCCGTATTTGCTCTTTTACCACTGGGCAGCAGTACCCCGGGCCATATTTTGTTTGTATTGGTCACCCATAAGGGTGGTGAAAGTTGAACAATTTGAGCAGTGAGTGTTATGAGCATCACTTACGTTAAAGGAAAAGCTCCGACCTAATTCAGTGATTCTCAGCAGGAAAGGGGTAGAGTACAATCTGCAATGGAAGAAGATTTCTGAATTTCCAGATCAGGGGAAAGACCAGCTTTTTCTACACATACCCACACATAGATTTTGATGCATTCCCTTGGGGGTGGAGCCCCATATTCCTTTTTTTTTTTTTTTTTGAGGCTTCCTATATGCAATCAATTTTTGCT
This sequence comes from Leptonychotes weddellii, assembly GCF_054177405.1. Classification (NCBI taxonomy): domain Eukaryota; kingdom Metazoa; phylum Chordata; class Mammalia; order Carnivora; family Phocidae; genus Leptonychotes; species Leptonychotes weddellii. Next base: position 164,082,193 of record NC_138371.1, on the reverse strand, counting down.
AATGGGACCACATTGTACCTGTGAAGAACAAGGAGGCAGGGAAGATGTTGAGGCATTGTTTCCATTCTTTTCTTCTTAAAAATATCTCTCTAGTCTCCTTAAATGTAGAACAGCACCTCATCCTCACTCTACTATTTTTGTCTTTTGAGACAAATGTTTTTGAAATATCCAGACCTATTCTTGTGGAATGTCTCACAATGCAGATTTGTCTGATTGCTTTCCCATGATTAGGTTCAGGATGTTTGTGGCAAGAACACCATACAGGTGACATGGGGTACTTCCCGTTGCCTCACAGCAAGGGCCCATGATGGGTTTCATCCCACTCTAGGGGGTGCGAAGTTTGATCTCTTGGTTTAGTTCGTGTCAGCTAGATCTTTCCATTGAAAAGCTAACTCTTTCTCTTAACAATTAAGAAGTGCTTTGTGGAATAATACATTGAGACCATGTGAAAGTCCCATTTCCCTATAACATTTTTACCCAATGGTCTTAACATTGTTGATCCTTGCCTGATTCCACTTTTATGTGAAAAATTGTAAAATGATGACTTCTTGATTCTATGTCTTTCTATATTTACTAACTAGATCCTCCTATTAAAAAAATGGCTACTCCCCCTCATTTTTAGTGACATTTTAGTATATCACTATGGATTCTTGGATTCAGTTTTTTTGACCTCTTTTTTGTTGTATATCATACCACTTGGCTTAGATATACCTACCAATCTAGTGACCTGAGAAACACTAGTCCTGTGGAATGTTCTGAGGAAAAAAAGCATTCTATGGTCAAATAATTTAGAGACAGAATGAATCTAACATCTCTCTTGAAGTTATATAATGTATATTAGGATATTGAAGACTCCAAGGAGTTCTATAGTAGAAAACCTGCTTAACTTTGTTTAACCAGGTGTTTCTCAAACTAATTTGATCATTAAATTCTTTTTCCTATTTAATACAGACTTAGTAACACAAACTTGGTAAAATACATTTGGGGATACACTGGCCAAGAGCCAAACCTGCCAATTAAATGTTTCAATATTTCATCAGTAATATGAAACAAAGACTAATTAATGATGGCAGCTCCATCTTTATTCAACAAAATCTGTCTGATTAAAGTAATTATTCTAGGGACACCTGGATGGTGTCCGACTCTTGATCTCAGCTCAGGTCTTGATCTCAGGGTCATGAGTTCAAGCCCCATGTTGGGTTCCATGCTGGGTGTGGAGCCTATTTAAAAAAAAAAAAGTAATTATTCTACACTGACTCTATGCATAAGGTCAACTTAGCATACCATTGAGGAAACTGAGGTCAAGAACAACCCCAAAGTAAAGAAAGATGTCTTCAAAAGAATAAAAATAACTATAAAAGAAAAGATTGGTATATTGACTTCATTCAAATTAAGGACTTCCATCAAGAGACTCCAACAAGAGTGTGAAAAGGAAAGCTTCAGACGAGGATGGTATATCTGCAAATACATATCCAGGAAATATAAAGAACTACAAATATACAAGGAAAAGACAAACAGCACATTTAAATGATGGGCAAAAGACCTGAACAGGTACTTCACAGAAAAGGATAACCAATGGCCAATAAGCATATGAATATTATCAGCCTTCGAGAAAAGCAAAGTAAAAGCCACAATGACATACCACTACACACCCACCGGAATGACTCAAATGAAAACCACTGACAGCAATAGGTATGTGTGTGGGTGTGTGGAGTTGGTAGATGCTGTGAGGCATCGCCTGGTTCTCCTTTCAATAAGGCGATTGTTGCCCCAGCTGCTGACATGGCTGAAGGCCTCCATCTCCGGTCCTTCAGAGACTGTCTAGGCTGCATCTCACCCAAGGTCACTGTGTCTGGTGGATGGAGGGCATAAATGATTAGCCAACTTGACCCAACCTGGGACAATTCTGAGGGGCCATTCTAATTCCCTGCCCTTCTCCCAGGTTGTTGTTAGCCCTGCATGGCAGCTCAGCCTCTTTGTCCAATCTTACTTTCTCCCACAGAAGTGAGAGATCCCAGTGGCACTTTGTAAAAAAGACCCTGCACCCTAAGCTCTGTCGCAGAACGTGCATCCCAGGGAGCCCATCCTGTGACATGTGCAACTGAAGTTGTCACCCATTGCTTGTTAATGTGTAAATTGGTACAACCACTCGAGAAAACTGTCTACCCAAGCCAAATAACGAGCCTACCTGGGATCCAGGAGTTCCACTCCTAGATATTTACCTGGGAGACATAAGCACTTGTGCCTGTCCACCAAAATTACATATAAGAATGTTCATAGCAGCTTTATTCATAACAGACCCAAACTAGGAAAAAAGCAAATGTCCATTAACTGCAGATTGTATCAATAAAATGTGTTCATAAACAAGAACACTATACAATGGTAAGAAAGGACAGACTACCGCTACATGAGCAGCAAGATTGACTCTCACAGACACAATGCTGAGCAAAAGAATCTAGACACAGAAGAATACATACTGTATAATTTAATTTATACAAAGTTGAAGAAGGCAAAAATAGCCAAAGGTGAAAGAAGTCAGAACAGCATTTACCTCTGGGCTGTAGGTATTGACTGAGAGGGGCACAAAGAAGCCCTCTGGAGTGACAGAAATGTTCTAAGTCTTGATGTGGTTGGTGGTTACATATGTAAAAGTCCATGGAGGTATATGCACAAGTTTGGGGCATTTTACTGTAGGTAGGTTATGGGTCAGTTAAAAAACAAGCACACCTCAAACTATAGTAAATTCTTTATTAGCCAATTGCAGAAACTGTTTTGTAGACTATCTGGTTTGGTTAAGGTCCCACGGTGACCTGTGATATTGTCATCTCCTGGAAATAGTGGGGGTGGGAGTGGGGTTGGTAATGAAGTAGTCCTGATTAGTGCATTGCCTAGCTCCTCTGCAGCAGAAAAAAACAAACTTTGGGGCTTGTGGTCTAGTGGGGGAAGAGAGGGACCCCCCCAGGTCTCATGCTCCTGATTTAATTAATCAGAACAGTTCCTCCCACTCAGATATCTACCACGAGATCTTATCAGCTGCTTCTTAATTACCAAGGCTCTCTGAAAGAGAATCTCTGTAGGGAGGAAAATAATCTCATTTCATGGGCCTGTTAGGATAGTCCATAAACCAAGCCAGTTAATCTGCAACTGGGTAAATGCAATGAATTGACAGTTAAATCAACTGTCACCAGAGACTTAACCTGCGTTGTTACTGACAATTATGAACCAAATTTACAAAGAAAAAAAAAAGAAATCAGATATTTACAATTCTTAAAATTAATTTTATTAATTTGTCTGGTCAGTCTTGAGTAAGAGAGGTTAAAGGTAACAAGTTAAAACTCAACCCTCCCATCCCCTCACTGCAAATAGCAGAATTGCTTCTAAAGTCCACCAATGGAAGACTACTCTGTCGAAATGCTAGTTTATCACTTAATGAAGGCCAATCAATTTCCTTTGAAAACTGTTCTGGTATGGTACACTTGGGAAATGTATTTGGGAATTGATTTGGGAATACAATCTGGGAATTATCCCAAATAGGTATTTGGGAAATTATTTTACTTGAATGGGGAAAGCTAAATTTAACTCATCCCTATGTAATATTCCATACTTAAACATAATTGGCTCCTGCCCTTCTAGTTAGCATTATAGTTGATAAGGACTTCCTATATGTCTGTCGTGCACTGGACATTTTTTCTAGATATAGAGGTATACATGATGGTAAGAGAGGAATTGAAATCAAGATAAATGGAAAAAAAGAGCACACACTGAAATCCTTAGGATTGTGGGACCTAATTCTCTAAGTAGGGCAATAATATGGAATAAAATTCATAATACTATGTGGTAGGTGGCCTTCTAAGGTGGCACCCAATGATCCTTGCCTCCTGATATTCACACCTGTGTTAGTCGTAGTTCTCCAAAGAAACAGACCAATAGGATGTATGTATGTATGTATGTGTGTGTATGTATGTATGTATGTATGACCTATTTATATAGAGATTGATTACATGGAATTGGTTCATGAGATTATGGAGACTGGTAAGTCCCAAGACCTGCAGTTGAGTCAGCAAGCTGGAGACCCAGCAGAGCCAATCAATAATGCAGTGCCAGTCTGAATCTGAAGGCCCGAGAACCAAGAAAGCCAGTGGTATGATCCCAGTCTGAAGGCTGGCAGACTCGAGGCCTAGGAAGAGCCAATGTTTCAGTTGGAGTTTAAATGCAGGAAAAAGTCAATATTCTAGTGCAAAGGCTGTTAGGCAGGAAGAATTCACTTTTATATGGAGCAAGGTCAGCCTTTTTGTACTCTTCAGGTCTTCAGTGGATTGGAAGAAGCCCACCCCCATTAGGGAGGACAATCTTGCTTTACTCAGTGTACCAACTTAAACGTTAATCTCATCCAAAGACGCCCTCACAGAAATACCCAGAATGTTTTGCCAAATATCTGGGCACCCCATGGCCCAGTCACTGTGACACATAAAATTAACCATCCTGAGACTTTTTTTTTTTTTTTTAAGATTTTATTTATTTATTTGACAGAGAGAGACACAGCAAAAGAGAGAACACAAACAGGGGGAGTGGGTGAGGTTGAGAAGCAGGCTTCTCGCGGAGCAGGGAACCCGATGCGGGGCTTCATCCCAGGACCCTGGGATCATGACCTGAGCCGAAGGCAGATGCTTAACGACTGAGCCACCCAGGGGCCTCAACCATCCTGAGACTCTTGTGTGATGTCCTTTTCTTGAGTGTGGGCTGAACACAGTGACTTGCTTTTAACTAAGCGAATAGGGCAAAAGTGGTGAGGTGTACCTTCCGAGATAAACACACAAGACTCTGTGTGATTCTGTTTTGCTCATATGCCTCTCTTGCTCTCACCTGCTGGTTAGGAGAAGGCCAGCCGCCATGTTGTAAGCTGACCAATGGCGAGGTCCATATGGGCAGCCTCCGGCTGACAGCCAATAGGAAGTAAGGGCCTCATGGTAATGGCCCTACAGAAACTGAACCCTGCCAACAACCACTGAAGGATCTTAGTGGTTGATCTACCTTGAGTGACACCTTCAGATGACTGAATGCCCAGCCCACAGCTTGATTGCAGGCTTGTGAGTGACCAAAGCCATGCCTAGACTCCCACCCCACAGAAACTGTGAGATAATAAATGTTTGTTGTTGTAAGCCGCTAAGTTTTGGGGTCATTTGTTACACAGTGATAGGTAACTGATACAGAGTGTAAATGAACTGAAAGGTAGTGAATAATGAAGCAAATGAAATAAATTGAGGGAAAACATATTCAAACTCTACTTACAAGAAAGGTGTTATTGGTCTCTGGTGGAGAAAAAGCTGCCCCCGTTGGTTTTCACCTCCATCTCTGTTCCACCCTCAAAAGGAGGATGGCTGCTGGAGGGCAGTCAGATCAAGCTCCCTTTAGCCGTGTAGCAGGCTGCCCAGATGGCACCTCCAGGATAAAGGCCAGGGCCTCCCTGCTCTTCCCTCTTCTCCCCTGTGAAGTGAAATGGGTCTGGAGGCAGCTCCCCCTGGGGTGTCATCCTCCTGTGAGCTGCCTTCCCTTCTCCCAGTCAGGCCCTGGGGAGGATGGCCCAGGGGAGCTCCGTGCTAGGTGCAGGACCGAACTCGCTTTTGGTTTGGTTTCTTTCTTCTCTTCTCGCTAGCAGAGGTGTTCTCGCCATTGCATTGCAGAGGCAAGATTCAGGATTTGGATTCAGGCTTCAAGACAGATGTAGACAGAGGCCTTTGGTCTGCTTCTCCTTCTAGGCTCCTCTAGCAGACCTGAGTCTGTTGGGGTCCACACAGTGTACCAAAGTTCTGCACTTAGGCTTTAAAAGGAAAGCTCCAGCAAGTAATTGTCATTCCGTCACCCTGGTGTTTTAGGGTGGGTGTGTGTGCACACATACATGTGTGCATTTGTGTGCATGTGTCACTGTGTGAGGGTGGTTTCACACGAACTTATACCTCCCTCAGGGATGACGTGGTGAGGACTACAGATGGGATTCAGGGATTCCTGGATATTTTGGACAGTGTTCTCTCAATGACACCCCTAACTCATCATTTCCTGAGATGGGCCAAGGTCCAGGACACTGGTGAGTCAGCATTTTTCAATGTAGTATCTGAAATACAGCTCCCTCTGCCCCTCTCAGCTTTGCTGGTGTCCCCAAACTAGCACAGTGCCCCCCAATGCCCACCATCGAGGATCCAGCCCCTTGCAGATCCTATTGTTAGCCTGAGTGCTTCCTTAGGAAGTAGACACGCTGTGTAACAGCAGAGCCCTGGAGCCCTGCCTACAGTCATCCGCCCTCATCCATCACACAGACTCCTCAAAGTTCCCAGGAGGGAATAATTTGGGCTGGTCCCACAGGCCTTGGGAAGAAAGGAGCCAGCTATGGACTCTGTGGGCTGTGCCCAGGACTTTGGCATGGCCTGGGTTACTGGAGTTCCGGTATGTAAAAGTACGGAAATAAATTATTTCTTGCCAGGGACCTAATCTGTATCTGCCTTGATGGAAAGGGAAAGGCCAGAAGACAAGACTGGTACAGTAGACTGAATGTTTGTGTCTCTGCAAAATTCCTATGTTGAAACCTAATCCCCAAAGAGTATTAGGAGGTGAGGCCTACCGGAGGGGATGAGGGCATGAGGGTGGAGCCCTCACGAATGGGATTAGTGCCCTTATGAAAGAGACCTGAGAGAGTCACCTTCTCCCTTCTGCCCTGGGAGGCCACAGTGAGGAATCAGCAGTCAGCTGGAAACTGGCCCTCGCCAGACACCAAACCTACCCCTCTCGATCTTGGATTCCCCAGCCGCCGGAACTGGGAGGAATGAACGTTTGTTGTACTAGCTACCCAGTTTGTGACATTTTGTTATAGCAGCCTGAATGGGGTAAGACATTTACGATGTCTTGGATATTGGGGATTAGATGTCTATGCCTGTCTGTGTATTGCTGCACCAGGCCTGATGTGAGAGTAACCCCTGATGAGTAATGGCTGAGTGAGCTGGGCGCCTGGGTGGCTCAGTCGGTTAAGCGTCTGCTTTCGGCTCAGGTCATGATCCCAGGGTCCTGGGATCGAGCCCCACATCAGGCTCCCTGCTTGGTGGGAAGTCTGCTTCTCCCTCTGCCCCTTCTCCTGTTCGTTCTCTCGCAAATAAATAAATAAAATCTTAAAAAAAAAATAGCTGAGTGAACTTGAAATGAGTAGACACCATTCAAGAGAAGGAATGAACAGTGGGGAAAAAAAGGATCTAAAGTTAGAACTTGGGTCTGCACCTCAACTCTGCCACTTTATTAGCATAATCTTGGGTGATTCATTTTTAGTCCTTAGAGCCAGTTTCTCAAAGTAACATGGAATCACTTATCCCTCTACGTGTGTGTGTGTGTGCACGCACATGTACGTATGCATATAAAGACACTTACACCAAATGTCAACGTGGTTGTTTTGGAGATTTGGAAATTGGGTGGCTTTTCCCTTTCTTCTTTGTATTTTTTACTAATATCTGATTTTTTAAAGATAAAAATGTAAACCATACCCTAAATACTGTCCATGTAAACTTGCAATCATATGATAAAACAATGAAACCTTTCATACTTCGGAGTCTTTGAAATGGAAAGATTTTGTAAAAAAAAACAAATTCCCATAAACCAAACCAAATAATCATTCCTTCAGTTTTCTTTCTTCCTAATTTGTGTGTACTAAATAGATCTTTGTATTTAATCTTTCAAGCACGTAGTCTTCTACCTTTTTCTTTACTAGTAAGACTTGGAGGAATCTGTAGACGGTAACATGAAGACGACTATTCTAAGAAAATACCAAAAGAAATAACACATCACCTGACCTGGAAGAGCAGCAAATCTTTCAAAAACCTAATACCGCAAAGGAAAAACAAACAAACACCAAAACCAGGAAAAAAGTTAAGATTAAACAATGTGAAACTAGTTTATCTATTTAACAAATGAAGTGTCCCTATGTTTTATTAGTTTTTTTGTTTTGTTTTTTTAGATAGAGCACATGTGGCACACACGGGGGGAGGGGCGTGGAGGGAAGGGCAGAGAGAGAGAGGGAGAGAGAATCGTAAGCAGATTGCACACTCAGAACGGAGTCTGACGTGGGGCTTGATCTCCCCACCCTGAGATCATGACCTGGGCTGAAATCAAGAGTCGAACCCTTAACTGACTGAGCCACCCAGGAGCCCCTGTTTTATTAGTATTTACATGTAACCTACATTTTGAAAATTAGGAAATAAGTTAGCAGCTTTTTTAGGGAGTTTGTGACCATTTTCTCTGCTTCGCAGGTCCTGCGGGATCAGATGGTTTCCAAACTGGGTGGCCCTTTATTCCTCCAGCTACCTATATTTCCATTCACGGACCTCTAACTATCAATAAAAGGCCACTTTCTCCCAAGTACTTGCTCAAAATACCACTTTTCAGCCATAAAGAAATTCTCCCAATTGAAATTAGAATTCAATAGGTTTAAATACTTCATAAATGCTTCAAATGAGATTATAAAGCTAACCAGCAGATATTTATTACACTAAAGTTTAGGCACATTTTCCTTTAAATATCTGAGATTCTATCTACAGTGCCTCTGTTATATTCATTCAAATTATTCTTATATTCTAAAACAATGAAGCCTCTAAACTGGTGGAATGTTGCCAGAGAATTTCAACAGAGTTTGAAGGCGACATAACCAAAAGGCATAGTTTAAATTGGCTTACGGAATGAATGGGCTCCTTATCAGAGCAGCTGAAGGCTGCACATAATTAACAGCATCTGTCAACATTCACAGGGCCCCGTATAGAACAGGCAGGCCCTGCAGCCCGGCAGATCAGCAACCTCCAGCTTCTGGCACCTTAAAATCCACCAGACCTCAACAAAAAGACAGCCCCAACCCATCACTAGAAGGACACTGATACATTTTAGTGATACGAGCAGGACCACAGAGCAACTGCTAATTAATGTTAATGATCTAGAACAATTCTGTTCACATTAGCACTGAGACTTCAAATTAGCTAACTATCATAAAAACATATAAAATACTATTTACAGAGAGATGGTTATATTTATAATTACTGATTTTAAAGTCTCTCTTGTGTTACTATTTTTAAGGGATATGAACATGGTCGATTAACCTCCCTTTTTATCTGATGCATTCTCGATTTCATTCAGCTTGAATATTTCTGTATCAAGTGTATTAAACTTGTTCTATGGCAATTTTTAGTTGTTTTGCTACATTTTGAACACATTTCCCTCACGAACATGTACAAAACCACACCGAACCAAACAAATCCAGAGGAAGTTTCATTAAATAAATTTATTTGTTAAAATAATTTAACTCCAAATACAACTGTTGAATTTGCATTGAGTTATAACTACAATTCATGTTTTAATTGAAATGTCAAGGTTTAACAACTGACATTGTTACAAAACAATAAACTGTTGTTCAATTTTAAATGGTCAGTTGTATTAGAGCTCAACAATTAACTGTGAACTATATCTCTGGGAAACCCCAAATCAATAATGATAAGTCTGTTTCCAAAACCCACTGCAGTCATTCTTGAAACCCTGATCAAGATTTAATAGATGCACAATGACACGTTATTTAAAAAAAATAAAATAGAAAGACCCCCATAGTCTTTAACATTTGATTGGCAAAGGAGACAAGTAAAGCTTACCAGTGTGAACACAAGACTAGTGAGAAGAACAACAACTAAAAAACAAAACAAACCAACAAAAAAACCAACGGCAACAAACAAAATACGCACTTTTCACATTCAGACATACGCAGACAACATTCCCACTGGAAAACTCCTGAAAACAAACAGCAGACATCCTTAGGCAACATTTCCTTATAAAGAAAAAGCAAGTATCAGTAGTTTTACCACAGAAAAGTGATGGCAACTCTAAGCGCTTAGTCAAAAGTTCAGCTCTAATTCTACAAACCAAAGGAGAAAATCATCGAAGCACCTTTCGATAGTTTAAGGAAGATTTTATGTAATGCTTTTGATCAGATGCTGGCTTGTTTGGTGTAAATTGAACAAAACGAAAGGCATCAGTTACCATCACTATCACAGCTTAAAAAACAACCCTGCCCTCCCCATAAAAAGCTGCAACAAAAAAGAAAAAAAAAAAACCTAAAAAAACGCCGCCTTTGTTGAAAGTAAAATGAGGCAAAATGAAAACAAAAGAAAAGCTTATCACAAACAGCTAAAGAAAAAGTGGGTCTTTGGATCAAACCATAACATTTTTTAAGGCATGTTAGAAAAACTTTCACTTAACTAGTTGCTAGTCTGATCAGGGCATAAAACCATCAGGGACGCAAGGTCGCCGACTTTTCTCTTGTAGCCACTGTGACGTCGTGTCATTTCATCCTGTTCTTCAGCTTGTTAGTAACATCTCCACCAACCCGTTCATTTGAACCCAGTTATATTCCTACCAGATGAAACACCAACAGGAAGGGCACAAGAGGGTTCCCATGTTGCTGGGGATCTTTGATGCTTTGTCACTAATCACGGAGGGAGATGTGGGAACACTGATCAGGCAGCCAGATCGGTTCTTGGCAACGTCTGTACAGTAAAAGCCCGCCTTCTTGTCTGACACAGACACTTCCCGACGGAAATCCGAATGGTTAGATGATAATCTTCTCCACCTTACGTTTTTGCCATACCTTTCGTATTATTTAACTTCTTTTTCTGGTCTGCATAGCAATCCATAGTGTAAAACTTGGAGTCTTTACAGATGTTTTTAATATGTAATCTTAGTTGTCATAAACTGCTGTTAAATACGGAATTCTAAAAACAAAAACAAAAACAATCATTCTGAGAAGTTAGAGGCTTCAAATCTCAGCCAATTCACTAGCAAGTATTTCTATTTCTGTAGACAAATCATACTTCTTGAATCTCTGATTTCTCTAAATGTTTTCAGTTGAATCAACTGTGACATACCGAAACTGGTTTCAAGAAAACGGGTTAGAACTTTCTGTCCTGTAAACAAGGTGCTTCCCAATTGGGGGTTGTAAGAAAAAACTATGCTGAAGAATGCAAATACTCACAATTCAAAGATTTTTCACAATCACGACCTGTACCCACATATCTGTTTTCTCATCTGTGAAAAGTACTAGCCACCTTTTTGCTATCCTCTAAGCTCAATGCCAGCTTACTAAGCATTCGGGGGCCAGCAATGATTTCCATAATGTGTAAAAAAAAGCCCACGCAAACAATTTAAAAGGGAAAAAAAGGGCTTTTGATACACGATGTTCTGCAGTACGGATTCTCAGTAGAGGCAATTATCTCTGACTTGTGCCAAATTCTTAGGAACAATAAACACACATGCACACACAAACACACACTCTTCTCTCAGGGACACACGCAAGACCAGAGGTTACTGGCACAAGTGTGTGAAGCCAGCAAAGTGTGAGGCGAGCACGCAGAGCGCAGGCTCGGTGACAGTGCAGTTCTGAAGGCCAGATTTATCTCCAGAGGATTAGCTCAAGAGACTCTCTTCAGCATCTATGACTCTGAAGTTGGTTGAAAACCCTTCTACGCTTGATTGTAAAAACTTATGAATAGGTTTTTTCCTGTGCCATTAGTCATGCAAATGATAAATACTTCACGGCTATGAAAACCAAAAATGTCAGAGCTTGAGCACCTTTTCAAAACAAAATATTCACTCTAGCTTTGCCACTTCAGTAATCAGGGCAAAATTGTTATAAGAAAATCTTTATATAATTCCCCAGGAAAATTAAAGATAAAAGGTTTTGTGGTTTTGTGGGGTTTTTTTTTTTTGTCCCTTGCCTTCCACTCTATAATTTATGTTCTACTTTTAAGCCCAAATTATTTCACGTGGTTATTCAATTTTTAGATGCCTGCAATAAAGCTCTGCTATAGCAAACTTGATTTCGAAAGCAGGTTAGCCAAGAATCACACCACAACCATAGCCCTTAAAGGCGAGAAGGAATTTGCTGCTTTAACGAGCGTAAAGATGCAAGATATCTGTGCTGTCCTGTGAGGTTTCTGCAAATGGGAACATGTGGATACAGCATGGCTTCATTTTCCTTACACGATGGTACTAGTTAATCTACCAGAACGCGTCTTGTGAGTAAGGCTAGGCAATCTTCCCGTTACAGTTGCTTCCTTCTTGTTCAGTAAAGTAATTAAGACCATCCCTGCTTTGTTAACAGAGGGTGGGCTTGGGGTTTTAATGCGGATCAAACCCTTGTGAGAGCCTCCATCTTCTGTGGCAAAGCAGGTGATTTTAACACATTCTAAAGCCAGACTGTATTCCTACCACAACCTGTTCTGACCTCTGCTCTATCAAGGACCGATGCACGAGTTAGTTCCGCGTCACAGACTGGGATAACAACTACAATTAGGCATCAATTTTGAGAAACAGGAACACGTCAGCTGAGGAAAGATTCGCTCCCTGTAATGCTGTCGGCAGGTCAGTTGTTGTTATCTTACTTGACGGGATACATTGGTTAGAAGCACTATCTCAAGTCCTGAAATTCAGTACTCTCCTAGGAAAATATTTCTCCTTTACTTATTTATTTATTTATTTTTTAAAGAAGACAAAATATTTTAACTGTAAGTGGTCATAGGGATTCTTCTGGTTTCTCTCTCATGGTTATTTTTAATGTATACAGTAGATGCTTCTGTCAACCCAGAGACAAGGCCATCGTAGCTTTCGGAGGAGATCACCCTGTAGACCGACTGGCTAGGCCTTCAAATTGCAGGTGCACACAGGAGACCGAGGACCGTGGCGGAAACTGGAGTTACTGAACCCAAATGTTACTCAGAGATAGCAACTGACAATCACTGCTCAGTGCTGAATAAGGGCTGCTATTTCACTGTAGATTCACACCACACATCCTGCAAGCTCCGCAGCCGGGCGGACGAGGTGTGTGTCGCCTACGGTAGCGGGCGGGTCCCGTCCAGGACAGCCGTACTTGAATGCTATTGTATGTTACATGCAGAACAGCATGGGTCGTCTTTGTCGGGCTGCGCGGCATAGTTCATCTGCCTCACGATTTCTGCAAAGAGTTCGTCCACCATGGTTTTGCTCTTAGCGGAAGTCTCCATAAAGGGGCAGCCCCACTCTTCCGCAAGGGCTCTGCCTTCATTGGAGGACACTTCTCTCTCACTTTCCAGGTCCACTTTGTTCCCGACCAAGATGACTGGCACTTTCTCATATCTACAAGAGAGTACACGACACACATGAATTGTAGAAGTTAGCACAAAGTTCAACAGCTAAAACGCATTTTCTCTTTTGTCCTTCTATTCTACTACAAATATTGTCTTCAGTTGCGTGAGAAATTATTTGCTCCACTTGGCTTGACGCCTACCTGAGGGCATTCAGAAGCTGCTCCCATAGTGGATCGTAAATGGGTTTTTTGAAAATGAGGTTAATTCATCAATTATACATCTTTGAAAATCAATTTACCTTTCCAGATATACTTGGAAAATTATTCTCAGAATCTCAGAATAAATCTTGTTAGGTGGATTAATTTAAATTTTTTTTCATTTTAAGAGATGCTTACTCAAAATATCAGTTGATGAGGTAATAGCTCTACTGAAAAAACAAACCATTTGTAATTGTCAGCATTTTTACTCTTTCCATAAATACACACACTGGTCATGTGCGAATAGTTCCGGAATATGAAAAAAGAGAGGAGAGATCATTAGGAGGGAAACTATCAAATAAAACTACACTCTATCCCTTCATAAAACTGCTCTAGATTGGCCAGTTGAAAGACAATCATGGTTCTTTTCAGCCTGGCATGGATTAAACCTTTCAATCATTAGCTTTATTTGATGTTGTCTCTTCTTTTCCTTCCTAAACAGAACAGGTGTGTCATAGTGTCCTTCCTCCCTGTCAGATGTTGAAACCTAAGGCCCACTGGGATTGTATTTAAGAGGTCGGGCCTCTGGGAGGTGAACAGGTCATGAATGGGACTGGTGCCCTTCTGTATATGAAGGGGATAGGTGAGTACTCCCTCGCCCCTACCGCTGTGTGAGGACACAACATAAAGATGAGTCTATGAACTAGGGAAGCGGGCCCTCATCAGACCTGGAATCTGCCAGAGGCTTGATCTCGGACTTCTAGCCTCCAGAACTGTGAGAAATGAATTCCTGTTGTTTAAGCCACACGGTCTATGGTATTTTTGTTATAGAGCCAGACAGAATAACACAAGGTGACTGTGAGTTATGACATTAGGAAAAGGCTCGACTAGTAAAGATAACAAATGATACGAAGGGAAGAAGAAGAAAGGCCCTACGTCATTTTGGTACCTAAAGATGATTTTCTTTACGATGCTTACTCCCTGTGTAAAAATCCATGGTGTTACTCTGCATGTTTATTTACTATTTTTATGTTTGTTGTAGGAAATGTTGCTCATATATTTTCATAAGGCTATCATTTTTACTCTAAACACCATTTTAAAAGCTTCTTGTGATTTCATAGTATAAATCAATGCGTGTGTGTGTTTGTACTGTCCCCTGAGCAGAATGCCTCTCTAATTTATAAACAAAGCAAACTGCAAAATGGCACACCAGCAATAACAACGTGACTGGACACAGCTCATCTGCCAGAAAACTGTCACGTGGCAGAGACTTCACTGGGGCGGGGCTCGTACAGAGTTTCTATCATTCAGGAAACTGAGTGAGGGCCGATGGCTACGATTAGCGAGAATACTTCCACGATCCCATCATCCTGGTAAGACGGGGTTCTCCCCGCACTCTAACCTGTAAAGCAGACTATATTCTCGGCAGAGGCTCGCTTTTTTCTCTGGCACGAGACCAAATGGAGAGCGGTTTCAACAGAGGGCACGTTCCAGGCAGCGTGCCACGTGGCGGTCTGAAACGTGAAAGCCACTTAAAAATGTGTAGGGGTAACAATATCACCGGTCAGTCTAGAACTTGGGTATCGTTTCGGCAGGAAACGGATTCAGACAACTCCAACTTCTGCCGGTGACTTGGCATGAATTCACTGTACCTCAACCGAGCCTTACGCCTTCTGGCCCCATCCGACCGAGAACTCTGAACACAGGACCCGAGAGCCTTTCGTATCTTCCAGGACCCTCACCCACCAACTCTGTGTAGCCCGAGGCCTCGGGAAGGACAAACGGCCGCAAGATGACGGCGCATTACAGACACTGTGTATCGGGTGCTCTGCATGCAACCCTCCTGACCTGCCGTGCAGAGAAGCCTGGCAGGGGCTACTGGTGCCAGTCACGTCGGGACGATGCCCCTTCCTTACGCGACTCGCAAACATATAATGCGCTTCATTTTTCTTATGCGAGTATATACGCCACAGCGCGTTTGAAAACACTTTGTTTGGCAGTGAGGGTAACATAAACACTAATACAATTCAGTCACTGGATTGGTTGAATTTAATTAGGTTAAAAATTAATTTCGATCTGTTTACAAGACTTAACGACAAGGACAGCGACAAGACGTCACTTTCTAGTAGGAGTTAAGCATGACATATTTTAGAGAATATTTTTGAGTTTAAATACAGTAATATATCGTGTTTTATATGTAAAGAAATATTTCTTACACTCCTAAATAAAAACCACATATATGTGGGTTTTCAAAACTTGTAAAAATATCAAATCAGTAACAGTTGTATGATACACTGTTTGAATCAAGAATCTGAATAAATGTTACCAAGAGAGTCTCAAAAGGGCAACCAGAACACCGCGAACGTAGGTCCGTATGTAACAGCATTTAATGACTGTCAAATGAAGACGACAATTTAGATAGTTATCAGGGAGCCTGTCCATTATATCGCTATTCGAATTGTCAGTGGTCTTTTCTAAGACCAACACGCTAAAAATGCTAGAGAAATCCAGACTGATATCCTCAGAAGACTTTCAAAGACTGACTAAGGTCTTCAGGAAAAAAAAGGTATTATGTACATTTCAGAATAGCAGACGGTGAGAAATTTTTGTCTCTTTCTGTTAACATTAAAATATGACACAGTAGAAAAGATTCTAAACTAGGATTTGGAGGCTCAGCATCCAGCGCCGCCACGGAGACTGCGAGACTGAGCAAACCATTTACTCGATTCACCTGTATTTCACTTCCTCGTCAGTAAAGGAAGGAGTAAGAGTGTCTGCTCCCACTTACCACACAGGGCTGCTGTAAAGCTCACGAGATAACCTAGAAACCCCCGAGGACTCGATCAAAGCAGGGCGGCGCTTCTCTCCCCTCCCGCCCACTGCCTCTCCCGAGTGTCAGATGCAAGAGATGCTGATGGAGGCGAGGAGCTCCTGAGGACAGACGGGCAGGACAGACTGACCCGGAGTCACGGAACGAAGGCAAAGGGAACGAAGCAAAGCCTTGTGTAGACGGAACAGAGAAGGGCCTGGGGGAACCTTCCTCCCTGCTGTAGCAAAACGGTGTCCTTAAAAACCAGCAAACAACACCAGACCAGGACTCCAGTCCCAGAACTGCTTCCAGCTAGTTCTGTGAATTTGGAAAATTAACTATCTCTTGGTTCTTGAACTATAACACGAGCTGGACTAGACCATTTCTAAGGCACTCTTAAGCTAAAAATCAGAACATAGTGGGCCACTCCCATAATCAATCCATATCATTTACCGAGTGATTGCTGAGCGCTGATCTCAGCACAACCCCAACAGGCTGATGTCTACAAGGGATGTGAAAGTATACAGCACAACTAAGGCCAAAATGTAGGGGAAACCCCACATCTCGTGGGGACCAGACACCAAGCAGTGGAGGCTTCCTACTCTACCCGTGGAGCGGCTCCTGCCCAGGAGCTGGACTCGGGACCTCGGCTGAGGGACGGCTGCAGCTGCGGGAGTACGGGAGGCTCTACTGAAAGCAGCCTGCAGCAGCATAAAGAATTAGCAATAACCAACCAATGCGTCATATATCTATGCACCCACGTAACACGTGATTATTTGATAAGAGCCTACTATGTGTCAGATGCTATTCAAGACACTTAAGATACATCGATGAACACAACAAAGATCTTTGCCCTCACAGTGATGACAATCTAGCAGAGGAGACAGACATCTGACAATAAACACGAGTAAATAATTACTGACAGGGGTTAAGTGCACTGGAGAAAAGAAAATGTAGGTCTGGGCGGGGACTGGGGGACAGGTGCAATTTTAAATTAGATGATCAGGTTAGGCCTCGGGAAGGTGGTGTGTGAGCAAAGATATGACAGGAGTAGGGAGTCTGCCGAGTGGGTGCCTGGGAAAGAGCACTCCAGCAGGACCTGGAGCAGACAATGTGGAAGCCGGCGGGGAGGGGCGGTGGGGGAGCGCGTGCGGTGGTTCAGGGAATAGCCCATGGCCTGAGGGGTCCATCTGTATCACCTCCCACAGCTCCTGTGGCCTGAAACCCTCTGGTGCAGGGAACTAGCTCACTGGAGGCTAAAGAGAACTTGGGAATCTGGGTGGCAGAAGTGACCTCAGAAGACAAATGTGACAGTTATGACAGGGTCAACTCTATTATTTAGGAAGCCTAGGCACTTGGATAGTAGGTGATGGCAGTTCCTTTTATGTTCTAGATCTGTTAATAGTTTTACCAGTTGCCTTCAATTCCCCCCTAACTAACATCATTTGGGAGTGAAACTGAAGATGCAAAATTCCAAAAAATATTCAGTTGACATATTACTGTTAACCTGATCACGAGCAGGATACCACCTTGTCCACGTCTTAAACATCAGCTGGTTTCTCTTCAACTTCAGCGTATCTTCCTTGACATTTCCTTTAAGGGCATGCCCAGGGTTATGGTTATGTAGCTCAAATCAGTTTAGAGTCTGCAGACAAACACATGTTTTATCAACATGCATTTTCAGATTGCTTATCGTGTATTCACGAGCATGATTACATAATGTATTGATAAATAAAACTCGTTCTTTTAAGTAGGTCTGCTTAATGCACTGAATGGAACATCAGAAATACGGCTCCAGCATCACCCAGAGGGAGAACGTGGATAGGCTTCGCCGTGAGGCAGCTTTGTAGAGAGTTCAAAACATTTGATGCTTTCCAATGGTCTTTATGTTGTTTTCTCCTTTTTTGGTAACTGTCCTGATACGTGTGTATATGTATGTATGTATATCTTATTTGTGGTTGTGTCTAAACTTGGCCGACCGGCAAAATTACTTGAGAATTAAAACGTACTGATCCCCAGGCACTACTCCAGAGCTACTGAATCTGAATCTGTGGGGTCAGGACCCACAAAGAGCCTATTAAAATATGTATCTATATGTGTAAGCTCTGAAGACTAATTGTGAGGTTCAGCAGGGCTTAGAAATCACTGGCCTCAACTACTACTTCGTGACCCCAAATAATATCATATTTATATAGTTCTTGGTTTTCCACTGTGGCAAGTCCAGAATCAATTCCTCCTTCCCTTCATTTATTCACCAGTGATAAGTTGTAGACAGAAACCCCTACTGTCAGCCCCTTTAACTCCCTTTGGAAGGTGTTACATTGTAGCATATTTTAAAAAGGCCATGTTTCGCGTAAATTTTATCATGCTGCTTTCTTCTTAAGTCACTTTTTCACAAGCAGGTTAAACTACAATTCTCTCGGAATTCAGGAATGAACATCAGAAAGATTTTTATAGGTCCCCTTATTCAACCTTCTACCCGTGTTAAAAATCTCATCTACCGAGAGAGTCTCAAGGCAAAATGTCAAACCACTCGATGCTCCAATCACTTCCATGACAACCTTACCAAATGGTTATATTTGAACCTCATTAGTGATGCGGAACTCCTATCTCAAACAACCCGTTCTGTCCTTTCTGTCAGTTCTGTGAAACATTAGTGTTAAAAAGTCAATGTTAAAAACTTTATCCCGATCTCATGAGCTGTCATTTGTAACATCTTGGCCCTTCCCAGAGGTTCTAGTTCTTTTACCCTTTTGAATATAGAAATCTTTTCTTTTCTCCAAAATGAAAACAGGTTTTCTTTCCCCTCTCCCTGGTCAGATTAAGTAAGTACAGTTGACCCCAAACAATGCGGGAAGTGGGCCGCTGACCTCATATAATTTTTTTTTTCGCATATAACTTCTGACTCCTCCAAAACAGCTGGTAGTAGCCTACTATTACTGGAAGCCTTACCGATAACATAAACAGTTGTTTAACATGTATTTTGTATGTTATATGTATTACATACTGTATTCTTACAATAGAGTAAGCTAGAGAAAAGAAAATGTTAAGAAAATCATAAAAAATACATTTATAGTACTATACTGTACTTATTGAAAAAAATCTGCATGTAAGTGGACCCGCACAGTTCAAACCTGTGTTGTTTAAGGGTCAACCGTAATACATAATGATAAAAATCCCCAGCAATATTTAAATGGGTAAAGAGGAAAATGAAAAATGTTTTTAGTCGCATCTCTGTGAGAACAATCTAACTATTTTGGTATATAGCCTTCCAGACTATTTTCCCATATGAATCTATATAAACATAGATATAAATTCTTGTAAAAGGCGATTATACCAATCATATTCAGTAGCTTCAATGTTCACTTGGTATCATGGAAATTTCTATTTCTATAAATGATATACATTTTAAGGGCTAAGGAGTATTACATTTTATAGGTCCTACACTACTGTACCATAATTTAATTATTCCTTCCCT
Source organism: Leptonychotes weddellii (assembly GCF_054177405.1). NCBI lineage: Eukaryota > Metazoa > Chordata > Mammalia > Carnivora > Phocidae > Leptonychotes > Leptonychotes weddellii. The sequence goes on along the minus strand of NC_138371.1, from coordinate 164,062,582 downwards.
ATTAGTACATATGAAGGGCTCCCATCCCATTTTTTTTTTTACTAACATAAACAGCAATCTGATGAACTACACCTAGAAGTGTGATTTCCGTCTCAATGGTATACATGTGTGTCTGTGTGTGTACAACATAACCCTTGAACCAGAAAAATCGTATTTCTAAGTGAGTGCATCAGATTGTTGTGTACACACACATAGACTTAACTGACATCCCAAAATATATATTTCAACCAACAGTGCTTAAATTAAGAGTGCCTGTTTCCCCACCCTTGGGGTTGATATTTTTAATCTTTCAATAAAGTATTGAAGAAAAAGGATTGTTTTTGGCTAGGAGGTGACGGCTCCTAGCACAGCTTGCTAGCATGAAACATCAATACTTCTTGTAAGGATGGAAAACATGAGCTAAGTAAGGCTGCTCTCTTCCTCTAGACTGACTTGTTTTGAAGTGACTGAATATTCATCTTAAAAGGGCATTTCTGGTAATTTAGTTTGAATAATGAAAGGAAACCACAATCCTCCACTCTGACTTTCTCTTGGTTACAGAATGCATACTGAAGAAGAACAGAGAGAAATTTGTAAATGTAATATAAAAATTAAGCAAGGAGAGTAATGACACTAAAAAGATATTCAAAGTTATCAGGGATACTCCATACCAAGGTTAATAAAGATAATCTGCTTTCCAAGAAATTAAGAGCTGACACTGTATCAGAAGAATGGATTCCTAATAGTTTGTGAGGGACCAACTGATCATGACAAAGCTACTCAGGCATTTTAAATGTATTAAATAGGCACTTGAGGGAGAAAATATTTTTACATCTGACAAAGACACATCTGATAAAGGATTATAATCCAAAATATACAAAGAAGTCTTGAAACTACAACAGGAAAACAACCCAATAAAAAAACAAGCCAAAGACCTTAACAGACACCTCATCAAAGAAGATATACAGATGGCAAATAAGCATATAAAAAGATGTTCCACCCTCATACATCATCAGGGAAATGCAAATTAAAACAATGAAATATTACTACACACCGACTAGAGTGGCCAAAATCCAGAACACCGACACCACCAAATATGCTGGTGAGAATGTGAAGCAACAGGAACTCTCATTTCTGGTGGAAATGTAAAATGTTAAAACCACTTTGGTGGTTTCCTACAAAACTACACATACTCTTACCATACAATCCAGCAATCCTTAGTATTTACCCAAAAAAGCTGAAAACTTATGTCCACACAAAAACCTGCACATGGATGTTTATAGCAACTTTATTCATAACCGCCAAAACTTGGAAGCAACCAAAATGTCCTTCAGTAGATGAATGGATAAATAAATTGTGGTCTATCCAGACAATGGGATTTCATTTGGCATGAAAAAGAAATGAGGTATCAAGCCATGAAAAGAAAGGGAGGAATACTAAATGCACATTACTAAGTGAAAGAAACCAATCTGAAAAGGCTACATACTGTATGATTTCAACTATATGACATTCTGGAAAATGCAAAACTATAGAGACAGTTAAAAGATCAGTGGTTGCCAGGAATTGGGATGGGGAAGGGAAGGGATAGATAGGTGGAACACAGAGTATTTTTAGGGCAGTGAAAATACTCTGTAGGATACCATAATGATGGATACAAGTTATTAAACATCTGTCTAAATCCACAGAATGTAGAACACAGAGTAAACTCTAAGGTAAGAGTAAACACTATGGACTTTGGGTGATTATGATGTATCAGTGTAGGTTCATCAATTCTAACAAATGTACCACTCCGGTGGGGATTGTTGATAATGGGGGAGCCTAGGCATGTGTGGGGTCAGGGGGTTATATGGGAAATCTCGGGTTTTCCTTCTCTTTTCTCTTTGCCCACTTTACCAGGAAGATGACCACAACTGGGAGAACTGTGTGGCAGTGCAAAAGGCTATTAGCCAACTTTATCTAGTAACATTGATAGAATACTCCACTCACTAAAAGCAGAATACATTCCTCCTGAAGTGTGGGGAACAGTCACTAGGATAGACCATATTTGAGCTAATAAAAACTGTAACAAATGTCAAAGAGCTGAAATGATACAAGATATGTTCTCAGACCATAATAGAATTAAATTAAAATCAGTAACAGAAAGATATTAGAAAATCTACAAATATTTGGAAACCATACACTTCTAAATAACCCATGGGTCAAAGAAGACATCACAAGGAAAACTAGAAAAGATTTAAGAGAAAGAAAATGAAAATATAACACACCAAAACTTGTGGGATACAGTTAAAGCACGTCACAGAGAAAAATCATAGCCCCTCCTCAGGGGCTGACATTAGCTTTCCACTATTAACCATATCATACCTAAACCTTTCTGTTTAGTTCTTCAGCTAGCCAAACTCTTGCCCTTCATATCTAATTCAACCTTACTTCCTACAACTTTCCAAAGACAATCTTCTGCTCTAAATTCTGTTTCCTTGTTCATGGCGGTCATTTAACCGTAGTGGCCCTCACCAATCAAATTGTTATTTTTATTATCTTTTGATTTTTTTCAAGTTTTTATTTAAATTCCAGTTAGTTAAAATACAGGGCAATACTAGTTTCAGGTGCAGAATTCAGCAGTTCATCACTTCCCACCAATCAAATTCTAACTACCACTCAAAGCTCAGGTCAAATTTCATCTCTTTTAATAAATACCTTCCCTTACTTTTGTAATGAATTAGCTCATTTGTCTGAACTCTCATTTACATTTTACACCATTAAGAATTTGGGGTGCACAGATTTTCATTAATGTATCTCTTGAGTATCCACTAGGCATTGTGTGAGGGACTAGGGATATAAGACAAATGAGAGGTCCCTGAAGTTTACATTCAAGTTGGAGGAAACACTATAAAACAGACAATATAAAGATCGTGATGGCTGTTATGAAAAAAACCGATCGTGATTATTATATAGTTAACTTGGGCAAGCCACTATTAATTACACTGGGTGATTAAAGAAGGCATTGAGGGGAAGATGAAATTGAAGCACAAGCTTGAAGATAGAAAGTTGAATGAACCATGGGAAAAACCTGGAATTAAACATTTTAGACAGAAGAAAATATAAAAGATAGGCAGTAGGAAGGAAGCAGGCTTATTCAGGAACAAAAAGGAGACTGGCATGGTTACATCATAAAGAGCAAGAGGAGAGAGTATGAGGGATCAAAAGGACCGATGGCCACTATTATAAGAACAGGAGAAAACCACTGAAGGCCATTCAGCAGGGAAGTTACAAAGCACGTGTGTTAAGATCAGTGTGGCTAATAGGCAGAGAATGGATCCGGGGGGCACAACAGGAGCAGGAAGATAGGAGACACCTGCAGTGTTCTGGGCATGAGACAACAAGCACTTGAACTGGCATGATGGCAATGACAATGGAAAGAAATAAGATATAAAATACGTTTGGAGTTTGTACCAACAAGATATACTAATAGACTGGTTGAAAGACACAGAGCAGGCAGTGGTTTTGGCAAAGAGAAATCAGAAATGATTCATAGGTAAGCTATTGTTTTTACAAGTATAGTTTTATCTCACGACTAAGAACATAGGACCCCAAAGGGAACTACCATATGCCTATTACCCTGTTTCTAATACACTTTCACTGTGACCATGTTTAAAATGATCTTGGTTATCAAATCACTACTGCTTACTAAGAAGATTTTGGTTTATCATGGAGTTCTTAATAAGCATTAAAGATCACCTCCTCTTGGCTTCAAGTTTACAAAATGATTATTTTCCCGTAGAATTAGCTACTTCTTTTTCCTATAAAAGTTTTATTTTTAAAATATCCTACTCAGGTTATTCACTTCATGTTTACCTTAATATTTTCTGGATTTCCACCTACCATTTACTGCCTATACCTGTGAGTTTCTTTAAAGATGTATGTTGTCTCCAGAGACAAACTTTTCTTCTACTGTTTAAGATAAAAATCATTTGCCACTCAAATTGGTCTTCGAAGGTCTTCCTATATATTCTCAAATTATTAATAAAAAGAGAATGATATTTTAGCTTTCAAATCTTACCAAACACTTGGACATTTTATTTCTGAAAGTTTGTGAATGATAATTATGCAACACTATAAATGTACATTTTTTAGCTCTTTCTAAATTATTACTTTATTAAAGTCTTTAAGAGTCTTAGAAAAATATATTAAATAGGACACAAAAAAGAACTCACCATAAAAGGAAAGGTTAATGAACTAGACTTCATTAAAATTAAGAATTTATGGTCATTAAAAGAAACTATTAAGCAAGTGAAAAGGTAAGCCAAAAATTGGGAAAAGGTATTTCCAACACACGTAACTAACAAAGGACTTCTATCCAGAACGTATACAGAATTTCTACAAGAGAAAACAACAGTACAGTTTTTAAATGGACAAAACACTTGCAGGTATTTCTTTTAAGATGACACCCATGATCATTAAGTATGTGAAAAGGTGCTCAACATCATCACACACCAGGGAAACAAAAACTAAAACCACAATGAGGTACCACTAGAATCTTACCAGATTAGCTAAAATTAAAAAGACTGATAGGATCCGTGGAAGAGGAAATTGGTACAGCTACTTTGGAAAATCACTTGGCAGTATTTACTACTGCTGAACGTATGCATCTACAACCCAGTAATTCCACTCCTAGGTATACACCAAGAGAAAGTGTCCATGTATGCAGAATCTTCAAAGAGGCATTAATCAAAATAGCCCCCATCTAGAAACTACCCAAATGCCCATGCGCAGGAGAGAGAATGAAACCATGGTGTATACATACAAGGGGACTACTGCAGCTCAGGGAGGAATTACCTGCTGCTATATGTAACATGGATGACTCTCACAAAGAGGATGCTGAAGGACAGAAGTCAGCAGCTCGGGAGTAGACACAACTCATCTGTGTTGGTCTCTCAGTATGGAAGTGACAGGGATGGAACATGAGGGAAACTGCTGTTCCTTGAAATGTCTGTCCTGCCTCTTCATCTGGGATTTGTCCAGCTGGACCCCTAAGATGGATGCACGTTACAGCACAGAAGTGATACCTCAATAAAAAAAATAAATTGAAACTGCAAAAAGAAAATCAATAAATAAGATAATTATCTAAATGATTTCCTCATTAAAATAGGAACAGAAAATAACCTTCAAGACAAACTGAGTGAGCATGCATGTTGGCTACGGGGTTTAAGGCACATAAAGCGCATGATTCAGTTGATAGTTAAGTTTATTACTCAGCTGAACGCTGCTAATCAATTTTAAATTTCATCCAGGTTCTATGCTGTTTAATTTATATTCGAAACTGGCTGAAGACTGAAAGCGTAAGGAATACTAATACTGAAGTACATGTCATTGGAAATACAAATGATAATAATTTGGAACATTTTCTTCACTCTCCGATCTATAAATTGGATTCATCTGACCACAGTTCTTTTCAGGCTTATCAAGATAACCACAGCACTTCAAATACCTCTATTAAAAAGAAAAAATACAGGGATGACTACACATTTAATTTGGCTTTTTATTTATTAGAAATGGAGATTTTCTACCCCAATAATGTGTTATTTGTAAGGAAGTGTTTACAACTAGAGGCCTAAAATCTTGTCACTTAAAAACCAAATGCAAAAAATTATCTGAATAAACCAGTTGATTCTTATTTTTTTTTTAAAGCGCAATATTCACGATACCCAAAATAAGGTAGAAGAAAGCAGTGATTGGTCTATCTTTGATACTTTAATGTGTAGCTAAATTTCAATCTGTATTTTAATATATATTCAGTCACCAAATCAAAATATATCATTTTAAAAATCTGTCAGCAAAGTACGGGTCTTCCTACATAATTTAAATAGCAGGGAAAACTCAAGCTTGGATGCATATATGAAGAACACACAGCTTTCATCTATCAAAGGAATAAATGTGTTCAGACATAAAACATGCGTTTTACCTTTAGTGAGAGTTGCAATCTGAAACCTGTGCATTTAAAAACAGGTCTAACTATTGTACTTGAAGAGACTACACTGAGTCAACTGCTCAGGAATAGCAAGTTTTCTCAACTGTTACATACATTTTTACCAGGTTAAGTTATAGAATACATCTTTTTGGCACCTCTTCATTTCAGAATTTCTGACAAAAATGTTTACGAATGAAAACTCCCATGTCTCTGGTACACAGTTAAAGATCAATTACAAATACTGTTTAAAAGCTACTTTTGAATGAAGAAGATTTAAAGATGCAGCAAAGCGGGCGCCTGGGTGGCTCAGTTGGTTAAGCGACTGCCTTCGGCTCAGGTCATGATCCTGGAGTCCCTGGATCGAGTCCCGCATTGGGCTCCCAGCTCGGCAGGGAGTCTGCTTCTCCCTCTGACCCTCCCCCCTCTCATGTGCTCGCTCTCATTCTCTCTCAAATAAATAAATAAAATCTTTAAAAAAAAAAAAAGATGCAGCAAAGCTATCAAGAGCTAAAACTTTTTAGGAACTTTTAAATGGTGAATAGAGTAGTATTTGTCCTGGGAGATTGTTCTATGATTGTAGTAGGATATCAAAACATTTCTACTTTCCAAGTTACAATACAAACAGCACCAAAGGATATCAAAATATTTCTTACTTTCCAGGTTACAATACAAACAGCACCAAATAAAACTGAAAGAAAAAGCTAACCTCAAAACCCAACACATCGGATGTCTAGAAAGCTTGGTTTCTAGGCAAGAGAATTAGAATTTCTTCTCTCCAGCAATAAAGACCTTGGGGGAAGAACACATCAGTTACACATGATGCTATAATTGGTTGGTTCAACCAGCGTAAGACCAACTGGTGATATCTATTAAAAAGGGTTTTTTTTTGAACCAGGAGAATAACAGGTGACAGATGGAAAATGCAAAACCAAACAAATGCACAATGAAAGAGCTGTAAACTACCACTATTGGCAGAGGTTAGGGTGCTCACCAGCAGCCAAAGGAGAAGGATGAGCTACAGACAATGATTCAAACCAACACCGAAGTAAAAGAAATTAGAAACAGTTGTAAAAAGTCTCTGTGGGAGCCAGCAAGGAAGAATGGCTGGTAAGCAAAAAGTCTTCAGTAGCCTTTAATAGTAATCAGGTTTGGGATGAGGGGCTGTAACAGGTCTAGTACAGTGAGTACAGAGGATGGGGAGAGCAAGGATTACTGGATGTGAGAAAATCTGTCCCTTCATTTTCATTCCTGCTACAGAAACCCTTGAACTATGCAATAGTCTCCTAGCTGATCCCACCTCCAACTCCTCACCTCTGTATTCTATCCTTTATGCCACTGCCACAATATTTATCTTAAAACATTGCACATAGTTTTCTCCCCATCCCCCTGAACCCGCTACCTCAGGAAAAAAAAAATGTGTTGGCTTTGCAATGACTAGATAAAGCTTATCCCTAGGCTAAGAGTCAAGGTCAACCACAATTTGGCCCCTGGCTAAAATCCTGATGGAGTGCATTATTATAAGGGGGAGAGAACTGCATTTGGATTTAGGGGACCTAGAAAAAGCCCAGCTCTGCTCCCTTGGATGTCAGGTGACCTTTCTGAGCCGCAGGTTCCTTATTTGTGACACAGAAATATTAATGATACTCAGGCATTATGTTGAGGAGCACGACGGTGGTGATTTTCCTAATAATAGCTGGCATCTGTAGATGGCTTAGGTGCCAGACACCACTAGGCAGTTTACATGAATTAGCCATGAAAGTATTATGGATACTGTAAAATACTACAGAAATGCTAATTATTCTTTTCGAAATTCGCTCAAACCATCTGTTAGTTAAGTCAGCTCTAGAATCTTAATTGTGGTGATAGATCTGTAAAAAACGTACGAAAAATGTTACATAAAATCTTCTCTCCTCTATCTCTGGCTCCGGTTGGTCTGGCAAGGATGAGTCAATCTAACCGTCTATGGAAGACCATTCGATTTGAGAAAAAAACAGGGTAAATGTGATTCCTTCTACTATCAAAGGCTGACAATTTCCCATCTTCTCCAAACAGAAGTTATCTTTTCTTATTCTAGTCATCTTCTCACTCCAAACACTGCTAAGTCATTAGATATGAGCCATGGCTCAGCCCTAGTGAGATAATGAAAGAAAACAGAGAACAACACAAAACAAAACTCCAAAGAGAGTTAGGAGCTCTGGGATAAAGTCTGGCGTCTGCTTTACACCAGCCGCGCTCCCTTTGCAGTCAGATCTGGGCCCTCAGGAAAACAAGGGCTAGGAATGTTTTCTATCTACGTACCTCTATCGCAATGCTGCAATCAATTCTTTTATAAACATGCAAACAGAGGAGTACATAAAATGAAGATCTTCAAATACAACAGTTTTTGCGCATAGACCACAGTGGAAATGTCACAGAAACAATATCCCTGGTCACCAGTCTGAGAAAAGCATTTTTGGATGAACACTATCCAGAATATTTTATTTTTTATTCTTTATTATACCTTGCATTAGATACTGAAATGCTTCATCTGATTCGTGGTGGGGGGAGGGGGAGGGTGTCTCCAGATATTTGGGAGGAAAATGGCCAAAATGCAGAATGTAATGACCTGAAGGGACCTATATTCATTAATTCAACAACTTTCTATGTGCCAGATGCCTGATAATCAAAATCAAAGCAGTCTACCACCAAATAAATACATGGAAGGAAATTTTTTTGTTAAATTAGATGGCAGTATATGTCAAATATACTTAAGATTTTCTGCTGAAACTAAACTTTAATATGTTATATTCTTTTCTTTTCTTTTTTTTTAGAGGAGGAGAAGGAGAGGTTGGTGGGGGAGGGGCAGAGAGAGAGGGAGAAAGAGAGAGAGAGAATCCCAAGGAGGCTCCACTCCCAGTGCAGAGCCTGATGTGGGGCTGGATCTCACAACCCTGAGATCAGGACCTGAGCCGAAATCAAGAGTCAGAAGCTTAACCGACTGAGCCACCCAGGCGCCCCTAATATGTTACATTCTCAATAAAATCAAATGTGATCTTCAAAGTTAATTATGTGTGGGTGGGGAGAGTAAAATGACACAGGGCAGATAAATTGTGAGGGCAGATAAATGTGAGGGCAGGTGGTAGGTGCTTACATCAATTTGCCACCTCTTAAGAGTTAAGATACATCAACTCATTGATTCACTTATCATTTATCGTTAATATTTTTTAAAGATCTTCACAGAGAAATCCAAAAGATCAATAGTACTCTTTTATCAAAATAACTTCTAAAATAACATGTGTACCTATAAATGTTTTGTTGTTTCAGATAACTACTGCTGCATAAAAAACCACCCCCAAACTTAATGGCTTAACATAATCATTTTACTATTTTTCTTTTTTTTTTTTTAAGATTTTATTTATTTATTAGAGAGAGAGAGAGAGCACAAGCAGGAGGAGTGGGAGAGGGAGAAGCATGCTCCCCGCTGAGCAAGGAGCCCGACGTAGGGCTCGATCCCAGGAGCCTGGGATCATGACCTGAGCCGAAGGCAGACGCTCAATCGACTGAGCCTCCCAGGCACCCTCATTTTACTGTATTTTATGATGGTATGGGTCAGGGATTTAGGCAGAGCTCAGCTGGGCAATTCTGCTGTTCCCTGTGGCACTGACTGGGCACAGTCAGCGGTGTTCAGTTAGGGCTGGGCTGAACAGAGGGTCGAAGATGGCCCTCACCACAGGCCTGGAATGCTGGTGGGCTGGCTACTCTCCATCGTAGTCTCAGCCCTCTTTATGGGATCTCCAGCAAGTTGGCTGGACTTCTTTCATGGCAGCTCAGGGCTCCAAAAGACCACAGTGGAAGCTGCTTAGTCCTCTTAGTGACTAGGCCCAAAACTTGCTTGGCATCACTTCGGCCATCCTCTGTTGGTCAAAGTAGTCACCAGCCAGCCCAGACTCAAGGGGAGGGGAGACAGAGCCTCCTCTCGATGGGAGTTGTGTAAAGACTCTGTAGCCATCTTTAATCCAGCGTGTTTAGGAAAAAATGTCATCTTTAAAAACGGAATAAAAGTCCCAGTTTATCAGGATTTGTTGACCCACATCAACAAATGCAATACAAAAGGATGTTGGTCAAAAAAACAGACTCTATATAGACCAGATATCACAAAAATATATGTAAAAATGGGATTTAAATGGTGATAGATTCTAAAAACAGGGAATTTGAGGTAAGAGTCTAGAATGACCATATAATCTATTGCCCAGAGATACTCTTGAGATGGAAATGGGCACTGTACAAAAATGTGCCACAGCAACAGACACCTGAACTGCCCCAGGTAAACAGAGACACGGGGTCACCGCTGGAAAAAAGGGACGAGATCAAAGCAGTGATACTTAATCAAAGGAAAAGATGCATGGGATTGTTTGGAGCCAATCAGTATGGCCAAAAAGAAAAGCTTCCAGACTTGTTATTTTAATAGGATGTGTTGATGAGAGCCATGGACCAAATCTCCTTCCCCCAAACAACCCTTTCCTTCCATCAATGTCCAAGTGTTTCCCTCAATCAAAAGAGATGATCTGTTCAGAAAGGCCTTAGGAATAAACACTGTCTGTCATCAAGGGCAGCCTTTCAAATGTATGTACCTCTGGGAGGTATGCTCTCATAATCAGGGTACTGACATGTTAGGCACGGATGGGAACAGGCCACACTGGCTGCTTCCCTCAGGGTAACTGCGGCTGGTAGGCACAGCATTCACCCTGCTGAGCCCGCACGCTGCTGGAGGGTCCTTCCCACCCAGCGCTCCGTAGGGCAGCTCCATCACTGAGATGAACACTCTGTTTAGAGCCTTCCTCACTAAGGAACCAGCACGCTGAAACTGGTTAATGGCCATTTGAGAGCAAGAACAGACATTTTTTTTTATGCAAACATTACTGCTCCTCAATGCAAGACCACTGGAAAAAAAAGTTCTGTCTCATTAGTAGTATTATATTAGTCAGTATGCACGAACTGAATTAACCACGGAGAAATTCTTTTCTCATCCCTTGCTCTTCAAAATAAACTAAAAAAAGTTATCTTAATTTCCAGTTAGGTTTCATGTATGTGTGCATAAATGTATTTAACTATTTGTCTTACCACGGGCATCCAGCCCTTCACTGTACCAACATCACCGGTGGCCAAAGTTTGTTTGAAGTGTTGGTTCCAAAGCAGATAAAGAATAGTCTTGAGTGTATGTGGATCATTTGGGTGAGGGGGGGAATGATATTTTGGACAGTATAATTTTATATACACTGTAGTTGGATACTTACTTTGCTAAATGCAAAAACAAAAAATGATATAAAGATAAAGCTTATTTTTTGTTTCTTAATCTATATTAGATTATCCTTGATAATCAACTTTTATCTTTAGCTAGGCTCCCAGCTATCTTCCCTGACGACTAGCTATTGTTTTTTTCTCAATTTTCCACAAATCAGTTTTCTGTTCTAATGCTTTCTAAAATAACAATTCTGCTCAAACCATTCTATAACCAAATACAAACAGAAACTAAGATTTCATTTCCAGGGAGGATCGAAATATACTAAACATAACAAAGTGAATGTATCATTGTGGGCACTACTCTTACAGACAAATTTTTCATTTCTACAAGTTACAATGCATGAAAAAGTCCTTAGAAAAGGTGGCCTAGTAAAAGCAATGTTTTCTGGTGGAAAAATATTTTGAAACTTAGAAATCAAATTGTTTTAGAGAATGCATTTTGTCCCTCTCTCTATATACCATCAACTCAATACTGTCAAATATATATTCACTTACAGAACATTTTGGCATACCAGAAGGACAGATACTACCTTGTACTGATTTTGCATAACGCCCAGAGCAATGTTATGCAAATGAAGTGGGTTAAACTATAGTATTTAATGTTGACAGTGATGACTTTTATACAAAGACAGATAAGACTTCTGCAATCAAATTATTAAAAAGCTGTCAACATATTTCTCTCTCTACACTAGCCATCTGTCTTCTGTCTACCTATCTAAACTGGCCATATAGAGTGTTAAAATTGTCTTCACCCCCTATATAGTTTTTGGTATTCATAAAAAGGTCTATTATCATTATCAACTTAAAGACGTGTTATTTAACAAATACTTATTATATGTCTCATCACTTTTTTTTTTTTTAAGATTTTATTTATTTATTTGAGAGAGAGAGAGAGCACAAGAGGGGGGAGCGGGAGAGGGAGAAGCAGATTCTCTGCTGAGCAGGTAGCCTGATGCGGGACTCGATCCCGGGACTCCAGGATCACGACCTGAGCCGAAGGCAGTCGCTTAACCAACTGAGCTACCCAGGCGCCCTATATGTCTCATCACTTTTTATAAAGTACTCCTTATGCTTAAAATACATGTACTAAAAATCATCACAATTCTTTGTGAGTCACAAAAACATACTGTCACCATTTATAGCCAACAGAGTCTCTACGGGAAGGCAAAGACAAAACACTCAGGGTCTATGCTAAATTTCTGTAACATACCGTACTAGCAACTTCAGACACAGATGAGAAAGCAATGGGAAAAAAAATGGAAAAACACTACCAGATTGGCTATATAGTTTATCTAGATATGGTAAGGCAATCGCAATTGAGTCTAATTCTTAAGAAATCATGTGGCAGTACACTGTTTTATAAAGTCAGATAAATGCTGGAGTTGCATTCCTATGTGTGTGATTTTTGGGGAAACTTTACTATGGATATTTTAGGGTTACTATGTAAAGAAACACTACATTCATTATCTCGTTAGTATTATACCCATATTACAGAAGTTGAGGAAGTTGAGGTGCAGATAATGTTAACTTGCCCCAAATCATGTGACTAATAAGTACCGCGAATCAGCTTTAACTGGATTAACACTGTCTTCATAAATAAGATCAGTATGCGTGGTAAAATAAAATAGTAAGTTAGAGCAATTATCATATATGCAGTATGTTATAATCACTGGAAACCTAATGATGGATGAATTTAGAACTCAGAATAAAACAACAAAATTCTCCATCCCAGAATAGAGAAAAACACTCTCTAAGATTTCATTGACAGAAAGCTGTAAAGATTCCTAATAAAGCAGAAAATACTAATATGTACTGAATTATTAATATGATGTAGTATTTCCACATCTGAATTATTAATTTTTAAGGGTTGCTCCTAGAAAAGAATGAGAAATAACACTCCTAAATGCTTTAAGTAAAGGTTTATGACCTTTCTCTTGGGTAATTCTACTAAGTGATATTAAGATATATATAATTATGGTCATCTTCATCTATTTTTACTGTTAAAGGGAGAGCTGAATCAATGTCATCCTGGACAGATGCACCAAAGCTCTAATAAAGATCACTTTCCCAAACCTCCTCAGCAACCTGTTGTAGTGATGGATAATCCTTGTAATAAGCACACATCCCGGGCTGAATCCTACTACATCTCTTTCTGTTTAAAGTCTTCACAAGGCAGGACCTCTCCTGCCTTACCAGAATGAGTAAAATTCCACGACAAATGAGAAATAGGTCCCATATTTCTAATATGCACAACCAACAGAAATAAATGCTTCTTCAAAGATAGACTTTACATGTCTTTTTGTTTAGTGACTAAATGTTATCTTTCTTTGTAATGGAGAGTGCATTTACTAACTCATGTTAGGAAGCACTTCATTTTTGTAGCATTTATATAGGGTTGTTGGAAACTGGAAAAGCAGGAAAAGATAAATGCTGTTTCCAACAATTACAGAGATAGTTCTATTTATTTTCCTTAGAGTACAAATATTCTAGGATAGCAGTTGTCAAATTGTGAGTGATGAGATCAATTTAGTGGATCAAGAGGAACATTTAAAAACAATGAAATAAAATTATAAGAATAAAATAGAAAATATAATACAAGGAACATAACAAATTTAACTATTATTTCATGAAACTTGTATTTATGCTGTGTGTACCGTCACAATGTAAAATGTATTTCTTACTGAGGGGCATGATTAAGAAAATGTGAAAGCCACTGCTGAGAGAATACATAGAAGTAGACAGGGAGATGTGTTATTTTTTCAATACTTTGTTTTTTGACAGAGATAACAATTTAAAAAAAATGTGAGATACGGATGAAAGAAACTGAAAAAGACACAAATAAATAAAAAGATATTCTGTGCTCGTGAATTGAAAGAATACTGTTAAAATATCCATACCACTCAAAGCAATCTACAGATTCAATGCAATCCCTATCAAAATCCCAAGGGCATTTTTCACAGAAATAGAACAAATCTAAAATTTGTGTGGAACCACAAAAGACCCTGAATAGCCAAAGCAACTCTGAGAAAGAAGAACCAAGCTGGAGGCATCACACTTCTGATTTCAAACTATATTACAAAGCTACAGCAACCAAAACAGTATGGCACTGACATAAAAATAGACACACAGATCAATGGAACAGACTAGAACACCCAGAAATAAACTTATGCATACATGGTCAACAAATTCACAACAACAAAGGCAAGACTATGCAATAGGGAAAGGATAGTCTCTTCAGTAAATAGTACTGGAAAAACTGGACAGCTACATGCAGAAGAATGACCCTGGATCAATATCTCCACCATACACAAAAATCGACTCAAATGGATTAAAGACTTGAACATAAGATCGGAAACCACAAAACTCTGAAGAAAATATAGGGGGTAAACTCCCTGACACTGGTCTTGGCAATGATTTTCTGGATGTGATACCAAAACAAAGGTAACAAAAGCAAAAATAAGTAAGTGGGACTATATCAAACTAAAAAGCTTCTACAAAGCAAAGGAAACCATCAACAAAATGAAAAGGCAATCTATGAAATGGGAGGAAATATTTTCAAACATAGATCTGATTAGTATCCAAAGTATATAAAGAACTCATACAACTCAACAGAAACAAAACAACAAACCCAATTAAAAAATGGGCAGAGGATCTGAAAAGCCATTTTTCCAAAGAGGACATATGGATGGCCAACAAATACATGAAATGGTAATTTAATCATCAAGGAAATGCGTATCAAAACCACAATGAGATAGCACCTCACACCTATCAGAATGGTAATTATCAAAATGGCAAGAAACAACAAGTGTTGACAAGGATGTGGAGAAAAGGAATTCTTGTGCATTGCTGGTGCGAATGCAAACTGGTGCAGCCACCATGCAAAACAGTATGGAGGTTCCTCAAAAAGTTAGAAGTGGAACTACATATGACCTAGCAATTCTATCTCTGGGTATTTATTCAAACAAAATCATTATCTCGAAGAGATATCTGCACCCCATGTTCACCGAAGCATTACTTACAGTGGCCAAGACATGGAAACCACCTAAGTGTCCATTGATGGATGAATGGATAAAGAAAATGTGGTATGTCTGTCTGTCTGTATACACATATATCCACACAGACACACAAAAAGAATATTATTCAGCCATAAAAAAGAAGGAAATCCTGCCATTTGAGACAAAATGGATAGACCCCGAGGACATTATGCTAAGTGAAATAAGTCAGAGAAAGACAAATACTGTATGAGCTCATGTACACGTGGAATCTTAAAACAAAAGAAAACAAAAACCTGAACTCACAGAGAACAGATAAGTGGTTGGCAGGATGGGTGGGTGTGTATGTGAACACGTGCATGCGTGCATGTGTGTTTGTGTGTGTGTGTGAAAGAGAGAGAGAGAGAAATGGGTGAAGGTAGTAAAAAAGTACAGATTTCCAGTTACAAGATAAGTAAGTCCTGGAGGTTTAATGTACAGCATGGTGACTACAGTTACAATATTGTAGTGTATATCTGAAACCTGGTAAGAGAAAATTGTAAAAATTGTCATCACACACACACACACACAAAATTGGAACGATGAATGGTGATGGATGTTAACTAAACGTATTGTAGTGATCATTTTGCAATGTATACACATATCAAATTATCATGTTTTATGGGGAGTGACACTTCTAAATGTTTTAAATAAATTTTACAATGTTTCTCTTGCATAATTCTACTAAGTGGAAAAAAAACTAAATACGTTGTATGTCAATTATATCTCAATAAAAATAAATTTTAAAAACACAAAAATTATAGATTATATTTGCCCTTAAAATATCAATTTTGGTATGTTTTCAAACCTTAAACAAACCTTGAAGATTATTAGAGAAAGTAAAAAACAGAACAAAGCAAAAACAATAATCTATCCAATTCTGACAGTGAATATATTTGAGCATTTTGAGTAAAAAGAATGTATACTTCACAAGTGTACTTAATTTACACACTGTCATCTATTTTAAATAGCTTATTCAGATAAGAGTTTTCAGCAATATGCAGTATCTTCAACATTAAGTAATAAAATGAATCAGATTCAAAGACTCCCAATGTTGCTTTGTTACTGGACTTACCAAACCATGATTTCAATACAATATGCTGCTGATATTTGATTCAGATACCCAATAATTTTATTTTGACTCACAGGCCTAAAAAAATTTTTTTTCACAGTTGTGACCTTTAATATAAACTGAAATGTATTAAAAATCAGGCTAATGTAGGTGTTTTATTAGGGTTTTCCTACAAGAATAAAAGTTGAAATAGTTGGAATATTGGGCCCAATAGTTCCAAAGAGATTTCAATCTTTTGGAAGTATAAAGTTAAATCTATTGAAAGAGTATTCGGTATATACCATGTTAACAACTAGAGATATGCTATTTTTAGATATTTTGATAACCTTAAACTTTACCAACATATCTACATTTTACTTACACACTTTATGGAAATGTAGATGTCTAAGATCATCGCATTACCATTACTGGTATTATTCTACTGAAGGGCACAGTTTGATCTGGTAAAGCATAACGGTATGTTTAAGAAACTTAACTTTTCTCTGCCAGGCTGAGAATAATTTTTAATATAATTAACCACAACTGTGAAAGTAAGAAATAAAAAGTATTTCTGCACACTCTTAAAATTTCATGATGCATTTCCTATGGAAATAATATCTCTACATTTATACTTTTGTAATTATTCTGTCTCCATCAGTTTTATCTCATATTAGAGGCTACTCATATCCAAACTCAGATATTTTTCCAAAAAAACTGTAGAGTATTACAATTCTTTTTATTCCATAAGCCAGAAAAATATAAGTACATAAGAAAATAGTGGGTAAGAACAGAGAGAGAGAGAGAAACAGATAACAAGGAAAAGTGAAAACAGAAGCAAAAAACAAAAACCCTAGAGTAGAATCACACATCCTTCCCCAGGGGCTTAGGTTTGAAGACAATGGCTAAGGAAAAAACTGTGTAACCAAAATTACCCTTGATAAAAAAAAAACAAAAAACAACACCTCACGAATTAAGTATGGTGTACATGCTTTTATGTAAAGTTCATTGCTTAGAAATATACATAAATGTATAATCTATGCATTTTAGTGTGACATATATAATTTAGTGGAAGAGGACCCAGAGAAAACACTCAAATGTATTACTAACTGGAAAACTTTAACAAATAACAGGATTCCAACTTAGTTGGGTCTTCCTGTTGGCTGAGTCATCTAGAGACATTTTATCAGTTCCTCCACCTTCTCCTTAGTGTTTACCTATTCATTACTCCACCTTTTCCTAAAGAGTGCTAGAGAGTCAACATCATCCACTTGCCTGGTGACCTGAATATTTCTCATTGGGTGGTCAGTGAGGTCACCTTCAAATCATCCATTTGTTCCTGCCAGAGGAGTTATGTCAATATGCAGGGACAGGCGATGTATTTTGTCTGTGTGCAGTAGTAGAACGGTTGGCTACTTAAATTACTTTTGCCCCCTTTCCCTTTAAAAAAAAAAATTATAGGAATGATCCCTCTGATTACAGATTTCATTGACACAATTATCACCAAATCTTAACTAGACAAGATTTGCGGGTCACAGGCTGCTCATTCGTTAAGGCTCATATTGAACCCTACCTCTTCCCTCATGGCGCCCACTAGAGAGAAGTACCAACAGCATGTTAGAGCCGAAGGGAGATCATCTGCTCCATCTGCAAAGTGAACTTAAACAATTCCAATCTCGGGATAGCAAAGAGAAAGGCACAATATTGTAATGTTCTAATTTCATAATGTGGCAAATACAAGTTTCCCCTTCAGGAAGACAATACTTGGGGCTATAAAAAGTGACTCATGGCTTCTAGGTGCTCTGTACTTGGAGGCCCAGCTTCCAATGACAATTTTGGTTACTAGAGGTATCAAACTGGGGAAGAAGGTGTTTGTGGAGGAAGGAGTGGTGGGAGACTCTAGATATTCCACTTACTTGGGACAAACATTTGATGTATTCCCTGGTTTTGGCTCCACAGCACCAATCTGTCATGGGTCAAGATCTATGTGTAGCAATTGGCCACCTGCCTCTATTTTAGAGAAGGTTTTTATGACTACTTATTGTGAGGAGAAAAAGTGCAAACGATCAGTTTGGTCACTTAAAAGTGATCGCTTAAATGATATAGAAATATTAGTAATAAAAGTAAAAAAAAAATAGTAACGAATTTCGCTTTGGGTAGTGCAAATCAGCTGTCTCTTCCCGTTCTTTTTCCCAATCTTAAAATTCCCCCCATGCCTTCTAGCCTATATAGTAACGTGTGAAGCCTCCTCTATATATCTTAACTCTCAAGTGCTATCCTTGGCCATATTCATTTACAATTTCTATTTCTGGCCATATCCATTCATTTCTCTCTCTCTCTATTCTACCCAGGAGGTCTCATCTACTCTCCACATCTGAACTACAGGGAGGATCCTGAGTCCTTACATTCATATGTAAAGTGATCTTTCAGGCTTTATTCAAATATTCTAATTACTTATTAGGTGCATCTATACGGATGATTACCATCTCCAACACAGAAATAATGTCCCCCCACTATTCCTCTGTAATCCCGTTCATTCATGTTCAAAGTGTCCAAGGTTACATTTGACCCTCCCCCCCAACTAAGTTTAATTCATTCTTTACAGTATTATTCGCATCCCTTCTTTCCTTTCTGTTCCTGCAGATACCATGCTAATTCAGAATCTTTCTACTTCACACAAAAACTAGGATAGATGATCACAATATTGCAGGATCATTCCCCCTAACTCTGGTCTATTGTCACCAAACCTTCTATCACATCATCTCCATGTTATCATTTCTATACCAATTTTGATCACGGTCCTTTACTACAAGATCAAGTCCAAACTGTTTAACCTTCTGTAACTTAGCTTTACATTTTTTAGCCTTACCTCCCTCCTTTCACACTTGTATATGAATTCCTAGTTTAGCCAATCTGCTCTATTTAACAGCCAACAAACACTGTATGAGTTTCCCATGCCACTTCCTCCATCTGGAAGGCTTTGGAGCTCCTGATGCTTCGAGATTCTTATTAAACTTCACCCCTTCCCTTGTCACCCCAAGTAGGTACAAGTACTGTGAGAGAATGTTAGAGCTGAAGGGAGACCACCTACTCCACGTGCAGAACGGACTTTTAAGAATCGTCTCCCCCACCTATAAAATTAAAATGTTCAGGGATACCAAGGCTAAAGGACAATAAAAATAGTTTTCTTTCCAAACACTGGTTTTCTTTCAACACTTTTTTCTTGAGCGTTTCCTCTCTGCCAGGAGCTGTGCTAGCCACACGGGACTAGAGTTTAATGAGAAAGACCGACTGCACGTCTATCATCACACAAATAGTTCAACTTCGGTGAGTGCTACAGGAAGAGGGAAGTTCAGGGTACCAGAGAGGTCTGAGGTATGCATGGTTCAGGGAAGGCGTGAGGCATGACATTTCATCCAGTGTGGGAACACAGGAAGGAGTTAACTCAGCTTGGGAAGGGGAAGAAGGCTTCCCTGAGGAGGAAATCTTTTAAGTAGGGGTGAAAATGAGTAGGAATTAACTGCAAAAGGTAAATGCTACATGTACAAGGAAAGCCCAGACAGGTACTTTCAAGGAACTAAAAGCAGGTGTGGGTGCTGGAACCTAAGGGACGAGGAGATTGAAAAGGTGAGGCCGGAAAGGCAGACATGGGCAGGAGCATGCTGCGCCTCGGAAGGTCATGTAGAAGATTTCTGGGCTTTATTCTGAGAACAACAGGCCTTGAACAGCATGTTCCAAGACACTTTAAGTCAGGATCATGGCCTACCCGGGGAGGAATGGGAGAAGCAATTATGAAATCAGAAAAAATTCTAGTTTTATTTCAACTGAAACATATTCTATATCCCTATCACACTTCCTTGAGTGTGTGTTCTCATCTGAAGTCAAGCTGAAAAAGGAAAGTATGTGAATTAACAAATACAGCCTTTTTAGTTGGGCCACTTGGCTTGGACGGGAGGTAGTGTAAGTAGATGAATGCCTCTGCACCTGTAAACACTTGAGGGAATATGGGCTTGTTCTACATTTTCTAAGAGCACAACATTCCATACAAGAACAATCCAATAAAAAGCTCCATTTCACTGTCACTGGCCATGAATTGGTGCTATTCTTGAAGTTAAATCTTCGGTCTCCTCCCCTTTCCCATAAGGCCTTTAATAGGGGAAAATATTTTGAGAATATATGAGCAAAATTTTTCCAAGGGTTGTTTTAATCCCAGTTGCTTTTTATTCTCATCTTGTCTACATCAGGCGATGAATTTCAAAAGGCAGTCACAACTTTATTTCCTCTAAAATTACATTTATATCAAGGATAAAATTTAAAGAAGGTAGGGTGACAAGGTTATTAATAAAAGAATAGCTGGAATTTTGGAGCAATTTCTGTGTTTAAGGTATTGTGTTGGACACCTTAAAATAAATTATCTCATTTAATCCTAATAAAGACTTTGAAGGGTGCATCTCATTCACAGATAATGAAACGGAGGCTTACGGCTTCCCTGCAATATATACACCTTAGACCTGTACTGCCCAATATGGTAGCCTGCAGCCACACGTGACTTCTGAGCACCTGAAATATATCTGAATTAAAATGTGCTGTGAGTGTAAATTACACACCAGATTTTGGAAAATTTAGAATAAAAAGGAAAGTAAGATATCTCAATTTTTGAATATTGGTTACACATTAAAATGGCAAATAGTACATTAAAAAATGCCTTATTAACTTTATCTGCTATAATTTAAAAAAATAAGCTACTAGAAATTTTTAAATTACGTATGTGGCTCACATTATACTTGTATGGAACAATGCCACCCTAGACCAAAAGCTGGGTATTGAATTTGCCAGTAAATAACAAGTTCAAAGCCAGCCTGGTATAGAAGAAGAGTACATGGATTGTAACAGATCTTGGTTTAAATCCTTCCATCAGTGACTGGTCTTGGGTAAAATACCAAATCTCTCTGCACTTCACTTTTGTCACTGGCATTATGGTGATATTAAATACCCCCAAACAACTGTTGTAATATGTAAAGCAGCTAGTGGGCAGAGAGGAGGGAATAATTACTGAATACTTCCTATAGCAACTGCTTAA
This sequence comes from Leptonychotes weddellii, assembly GCF_054177405.1. NCBI lineage: Eukaryota > Metazoa > Chordata > Mammalia > Carnivora > Phocidae > Leptonychotes > Leptonychotes weddellii. The sequence continues at coordinate 164,041,199 of NC_138371.1, read as the reverse complement.
TTTAAAAACTGATTCCCAAAAAGAACAGAAAATTTACTTATTTGAAAATCATGTTTTTTTGTTTTGTTTTGTTTTAAAGATTTTATTTATTTATTTGACAGAGAGAGACACAGCGAGAGAGGGAACACAGGCAGGGGGAGTGAGAGAGAGAGAAGCAGGCTTCCCGCTGAGCAGGGAGCCCGATGCGGGGCTCGATCCCAGGACCCTGGGATCTTGACCTGAGCCGAAGGCAGACGCTTAACGACTGAGCCACCCAGGTGCCCCGAAAATCATGTTTTATTCTCAAGTGGGAGGGGTTAAATTACTAGCACATTTAATGCTTACTTTAGCATCATATAGGCATTATCTATTATCTTCTAATATACATAATATACACAGATCCTCTCTTTCTATGTAAGTTATTTATAATATGTTATAGGCTGGGAGGCCAGATGATAAAATTAGGGTGAGGTATATAATGTCAGAACACAGAAGGGCCCAAGGGGTCCTTACGGATATGATGGATGAATTCCAGTGAAAAGAGTTTATGAACTTGACGTCAGCTGACCCATGGTTTTTTTACATCAAGAACTGAGACTAGTGAGTAAAATGACACCTAGGCAAGTAGAATTTTACTTTTTTTTTTTGCACCTTGGTTGTGGTGCAAACAAATAGTTTCACCATACCAGGTTTAGATTAGCCCACTATTAGTAATCTCCACTAAATCATAAGAAACTACAAAATCATGTGGACTAAACTATCTGAGGATATTTTGCCATATTCTGTCCCCTAGGCTTTTGTCAAGAAGTTTGCCCTTTTATCAATGTTTGAATTATATGTATACACTTAAATGTGAAGTTTGGAGCAGCTGGGGCATTCACTTTATTATTTGATGTATGTATATGGCTTAAGATTGACACGTGACAATGTATTAGACTGCCCTGTTCTGTATTTTTTTTTTTTAGTAGTATGGGGGGTGGCGTACTAATTAAGGATTTCAGTCACTGCAATGTAGCCCCTTAAGTATACACTTATTAAATTTAGCACCAAAACTGCTCATTTGTTATCTACAGCAATTAACTTTAAGAAAATGAGACTGGAGAAGTAAAAAACTATCAGATTTACAGATCTTAGAACGGCAACAGAGACCATGAAAATATTCATTTTATTCTAGTTTGAGTTTTAGCAAGAAATAATATACAAAATTTTATTTTAGCTATTAAAGTGTATGCGCAATGAGTTAAAGGGGGATGGGGACAGGGCATCCCCTTTGATCATATGTTGCATTAAAAATCCACCTCTTGTAATGAATTTTTGAGTACCTACTGAGTACACATGACTTGGTCTTTGCTCTTTCAAAATAAGTGACTGACTTACAACGTGATTGTGTCTACAGTTCACTTACAACTATCTTTCAGTAAATGTCTTCAAATTTAGGGGTAAAGCTAGAGTTAGGTAGAAAAAAAAATTACACTATATCAAAATTATTAACAATTATTAGCTAATAAGAATCACACAGAACAATAATGTGCAACTAGTAATTAGAAAAATTTGCTAAAACTTTGAACTGAGATATTATTACATTTTTGATGCTTGAAATTATAGGAAAATATATACTCATATTTAAGAGAAAACAAGTATTTTAAGCCATTTAAGCTACAAGCCATATTTTCAAAATGCACACTGTAAAAAAAAAAGAGTTTATATCAGGAAAGAGCTTGTTTGCATTAACTTTAAATTAGCTAATACTTGAGTTACACCTTTGAAGAAACTTCAGTTTTGTTTCCAGGAATGCTTTTTTCCCTTTCTTTCTTTCTTTTTTTTTTGAGGGGGTAAGGCAGTTGGATTAAAAAAAAAGTTAAGCCGCATTCTTTAACGTAAATGGCATATCTGGGCTCCTATATGCTAATAACTCTCTCAACCTCACTGAACTGTTAGGTCGTCTTCAAATAATTTAATGCCTTTAAAGTTTCGTCTTAATTGCACAGTTCATTTTTGTAAAACGCCTTGGCACCACTCAGTCTTTTAAGAGAGGAGAAAGGTGTCTTTCCTCTGGACTTGACATTTTTACCATATATGTGTGAGCAATTTTGCTGTCAAATATTGCCAAGGTAGATTTTTTTGTTGTTGTTCAATCTGAAAATGTCTCCACTATGCCTGCAGAGCTCCCCTCTTCCCAACACAAACCTACCCAACCCTTTCTCCCACTGCAAGTTTTAAACTTTGTTTCCTTTGGGGTTCTGCACAAGTGCTACTAATAATATCCAAGAGACAAAGAGCTGTGCTGTAGGTTCACGGGATGCCAAATTTGAGTTGTGAAACAAAGCACTCAAATTTGAGATTCAAGATGATGGTGGTGGTGATGCTGGCAAAAAAAAAAAAAAATTATTACAGAGCATGAGACCCCCAGAGCCATCTCCCCAGACAGCTCCCCCTGTCCACGGCCACCCAGAGCACGGGGGAGTTCTGGCCCCGGGACGTCGGCGGCCGGCAGCACCGCGAAGCCCCCTGCCCGCTCCCCCCGGCCCCCTCACCGCTTCACTCGGATGATCTGGTCCCGCATGGGCTTGATGTCCTGGAAGCTCTGCTGGTTGACGAGGCTGTAGACGAGGATGAAGCCCTGGCCGTTCTTGATGTACAGGTCCCGCATGGACGCGAACTGCTCGGTGCCCGCCGTGTCCAGGATCTCCAGCACCGACGGCGACGAGTCCACCTCGATCTCTTTGCGGTAGAAGTCCTCGATGGTGGGGTCGTATTTCTCGATGAAGGTGCCGGTCACGAACTGCACGGTCAGGGCGGATTTGCCGACCCCGCCCGAGCCCAGCACCACCACTTTGTACTCGCGCATCGTCCCTCCGCGGCCGCCGCCGCCGCCGCCGCCCGCGACATAGACCTACGCCCGCCGCGCTGCGCCCCCGGACCCTGCGCCGGCGGCCGGCCCCGCCGCCTCCCGCGGCCGCCCCCACCTCACGGCCGCCGCGACCCCCCGGGCGCCGGCGGAGGGAGCAGCAGCCCTGGGCATGGGCCGAGCCGGGCGGCAACGCGGCCCGCGGGCGCCGGCTGGCACTGAGCACGAGCAGCCAGCGAGAGCCGCCGGAGCCACCGGAGCCGCCCAAGCCGCGGGCCCGCAGTGCCACCCGCCCGCCCCGCCCCTCGCGCCTCCACGCCCAGCTCCCCGCCCGCTGCCGCCGCCGCCACCGCAGCTTCCTCGGCTGCCGGAGCGCGCGCCCGAGCGGGAGCCGCAGCGCTGCCGGGGGCGGGGCTCGGCGACACGAGGCGGGGCTCCGCGGCGCAGCCCCGCCCCTGCTCCCTGTCGCCTAGGCGACCGGCCGCGCGCGCTCCCGGGAGACTGCGCCGTGCGGAAGCCTCCGCTCGCGGTTAGATAAACAACCTCCTCTGCCGCCCAACACCACCCTACCCCGCACGCCCCGTCGAACCCCAGGGCCTGCGTCCTGAGCATGCGCAGTTCGCTTGCCTGAGCCGGGAACCTGGTCAACTGGAGAATCCCACGCTCGGCATTTGGGGGAGACAAGATGTTAGCGGGGCCGGAGCAATCTGCAGGCTTTAACGTGAGGCGGAGAGTGAAAAGAAGAAACGGGCAAGGCTCAAAAGGAGGTCTTGGTGAGGGATTTTGCTTGACACCACCCAGTCTCTCAGTACTGACAGTTTGGGTTTTTATCCTGCATCAACGTAACGAGAAGCTTTTTTGAGGGAACGAACATAAATACAACGAAGCGAAGCTTTCTTTTAAGACTCAGAACGCTGAGGGAGGGGTCGCCTGGCCCCTTCTGCCCACTGCCCGAGGTGGCGAAGGCGAGTCCGCGGAAGCCAGGCGCACGCCCGGTGACGTTGCTGGGGGTCCCGCCCAACGCCCCCAGCCCTGCCCTGCTCCAGCGCCGGCCTGCTGTCGAGCTCTTCCCACGCCCTCTCAGCTACGGGCGCTTGGAAAACCGGGAGAACGGAGCTCCCACCCGCAACAGAAGGCCCAGGGACACCTCATAGCAACAGCTAGCTGGGGCACCTAGTAGGAAGCTGGGATTCAGTCCAACCAACCAGATCACGTTTCTGTACCCCATGGTATCTTTCTCGGCCAATCGAGAGCCACTTCATGCCACGTGACACCCACCCGTCAGCCAATGGGGGAAACTCTAGTCGCAGGATCAACCAACTCACCTCCCTTTGCCTGGCCAGGCTGGGCGTTTGCTCCTGCGCACCTCTGCCAACCAATCGTAGGTGAGCTGGCGAATGACGGAGGTTCGATGTGAGCCAACCAGGGCTCGCGATTCCTTTGCCACCTAGGGCCGGTGGTATGGAGACAGGGAGGCTGGTGGGGTCCGGGAGGGGTCGGGGAATGAGGGGCCGGTCGCTGTGCCCTATGCTGGCAAGGAGCAAGGTGTTTTGCAGGCGAGAGTGATGAATTCTGCGTTTAACGTCGTCTCCTTGGCATGCTGCCTAAATGATGGGCATGGAAATGGTGCTGAGGGAATGTGGGCTGAATCGTGGGATGAATCGAGAAAACAGGGACTTTTGTCTTTAGGGTGAGAAATTTTCCGGTACTTAAGGAGACATACTGCAGCAGTTGGCACGGGTCTTCCATGCGTGCCTCCTGAAACATTTTTTTTTTTTTTTAACTACTTAGTTTTTTAAACTTACCGTTCGGTCTCTGTAGCATATGTTAGTTGCACTTTCATACCCGCAACGTCAAATTTAGAAGTTATATTTCCAAGTATTCCTGGATTATATTTTGTAATAACTGGTTATTGGATTTACCTTACTTAAACTCTGTCCTTCTCAGACTAGTCTACACCAATCTGTTACTAAATCACATTTCTTGGGAATAATAAGTTTCTGCAGTTCTAACGTTTGATCATGGCATACCTCTTCGCCCTTTCTCTTTCCCCACAAGGTCATCATGTAGAGAGGATGTTGGTCTGAGTTCCTGGAAAAACCAGGTGTTCCTTTACCATCTTTTCTGTCAATTATCAAACTACTACAAAGGTGTACTTGGATTCAGCAGTGTTCTATTGCTCTGTTAGTCCATTATATTAGAATGGAGAATTTATATTTGCATTATCTTGCTATAGTATAGCACATACCAAGTTTTTGCTTAAAATAATTGAGGGCAAGTGTCATGTCAAAATGTGTAATAAATATAACTCAGTCTTCATTTCTTGATTAAATGTTGTCAAAGTATGAGAGGTAATATCTGAGCCTCTGGAATCAGCAGTGAAGGCAGATTGCAAAAAAATTCGAATCAGAAGAATCTTTTAAGATCATGGAAACCATAGAGGATCTGATATCTGATTCTAGATTAGTAATGTGAAAAAGTGAATTAAAATTAAAAGAAATCACATCTGAACTTTTTTGGCAGGGATATTTCAAGAAGATGTTGTAGATGAGTGCGGTGTTCACCTAGCTTTTTACAAGTCTCATATTTTGTGTGAAACTTGTATGCTGATTTGAGGTTACTTTAGCTTTGTAACAGTCACACTTCTTTTCAGAAGAAAGACAGACTGTCTCTTTAAGATCCAAATAGTGCATCATGGTGATAAAATTCCTAGGCTTTTTGAGAAGAATCAAACTTTCTCTCTTTGTATAGATCATTACAATCTGTGTAGTACGTTGCATTGCAATGGAGCAGAAAAATCATTTATTTTGGAAGCAAATAAAGGTCCAGTGGCTTTTTGTTTTTGCTTTTTGTTTTGTTTTGTTTTGGGTTTTTTTGGAAATTTGCATTGGGATTGTGAATCCACAATGTAACCTTAAGCAACTTTCATTTCCTAGGTCCCCAGAAGTTGAGAAGCTCTGGATTGCAGTGCATCTGATAGAAGTTGTCACACAAAAAATAGTGAGTGGGCTCCCTAGTCACCCCACTTAGCATAATAAAGAATAGGAGAGCTTTTTGACATTTTCCAGGCTGTTTTCTCTGACCTTTCATTACTGCTGACTTTTCTTGATAAGGAGAAGTATACAGACGGCCGCCCTTAGGGTAGTTGCACCTCATTTATATTTCTCATCTTGCTTTTTGATATTCATTCTCAATGAATTCATATTCATTTGATATTCATTCTCAATGTTCATTCTCAATGTTGCCATAAGGGTAGATTTTTAACCACTAATAAGCAAAAGAAACATGATAAGCAGGTCGTATTTTCTTTCCTCTTCTGTATTATATGATGATACTTACCTAATTTGAGCCTTTATGTGAAATACTGGTTGAAGGATTAGCTTCCATAAGAAAGGATGTCAGAACGTGTAGAGAATTTTGAAGATTTGGTTGGGAGATGGGTGTCTGTCTCCTGATTCCTTAATCATGTTCATTTTTATGCCAGCATGAACTATCTATTCTGAGAGTGATTTTAGAAATAAAAACTATGTCTCCATTTGTTTGTGGGAAAGACAAAATAAAAATGAGGTAAAATGAAATTGAATTTTTTCTAAGAGCTATAAATTTGTATGATAGTGAAAATGTAACACTGTGCACTGACACTTTAGGGTTTCTTTAGCTTCAGAAGGGCATTACTGGAAGAAAAAAAAAAAAGAAAAACACTTCATTTCTCCTCTCCCCACTAAATCTGAGAGTTATCTCACCTATACCCAGATACCCTCAACTGTCACACTTGTGTTACTATGGAAACCCAGCTCCTTTGCTTCTGTGAAAGATGTTGGAAAAGGTGGGATGAAGTGGGAAATACACTGTGTTTGGGGATTTTCTGACTAGAGCAAAAGGCAAGTATGTGAAGAACTTAATATAAACAAGTTAGAAGAGGATGTCTGTAATATTAGCAGTGCTACTTGTCTATGAAACCCTGATTCCTATTGCTTCCTATTAAAGCCTACATGTGGGGGCGCCTGGGTGGCTCAGTCATTAAGCGTCTGCCTTCGGCTCAGGTCGTGAGCCCAGAGTCCTGGGATTGAGCCCCGCATCGGGCTCCCTGCTCTGGGGGAAGCCTGCTTCTCCCCGTCCCACTCCCCCTGCTTGTATTCCCTCTCTCTCTGTCAAATAAATAAATAAAATCTTAAAAAAAAAAAAAAAAGCCTACATGTGTGTGATTAGCCATAAAGGGGAAGGGCAAGTCAAGTACATTTAGAGCAGAAGACATTTTCTTGGCCTCTGAGGCTCCTAATATAGTTGAGAAATGGAAGTATATATAAACAGTGGAAGGGAAGGGGCAGAATAAACTTGTTTCTTTTTTGAAAATGCAATATGTCTCAGCACTTTTGAAAAGAAAAAAATGCAGAAATGAAGTGAGTATGTAAACAAGTCAACGAAAGAAACCTTCTGGTCGAAAAAGTAAATGTTATTGAAGGAAAAGGCTTAATGATTAAGATACAGGAAATAAAAAGAAAAAAGCCTAAAGAAACTTAAAAGCTTGAATGTTCAGAGGAAAATAGAGCTCCAGTATGGTTTGTTTAACACGGCTGAAGAGTAAACACAGTGTTGCTGCATTCCTAGCAGTTTCCCTTTCTTCTAGGTGAAAAATATAGGGATGAATCAGGATTGATCAATAATGGCAGTCCTCTCGTCTTTGCCCAGTTAGTCCAACAGTAGGCACATGACTCAGTTCTCATTATTGGAACTGGAAGAAGCCACTGGGACTGGGGGATTCCCGGGAGTCTGACAAGAAGGAGTAGATATCCCCATTGTTTTGGTGCCACTCCCCTTGCTTCCTGCTTTGCACAATGAAATAAGAGAATGTGGCCACCATCTTTGGGCTGTGATGCCTTATGGCTGAGGATGCAAACCAGCGAGCTTCAGATGGCTAAGAAGTTTGAGAAGAATCCAAGTCCTGGAAAACAGCATTGAATGGTCATGCTGATACTGGAAATGCCCACCTTTGGACTTACTAAGTAAACAGCTAGCCTCCTTTGGTTTAAGTCTGTGTTAGTTTAAGTCCATGAGGTTTTCTGTGTCTTGGAGTCAAATACATCCCAACTACCATAGAAAGTATAAGAGATTCGAGACAAAATAGTATTTTAAAAAATCAGCGAGCATTTATGATATTCTGATGGATATCCTACTGATATCCTGAATGGCATTTCAAAGACATTATGGTATTAATTGAGCAGTTACTATGTATATTATTCTAGGCTCTGGGGATACAAAAATAGACAATTAGCCAGAAGAGCTTGTAGTTATAGACATTATAAACAGAAGAGACTGACGTTAAACAACTGATTGCACATTTACATTATGTAATAACAGCTTATAATTCATGCTAACAAGAAAAATTAGAGATTACAAGGATGTAATAATGTAAATAGTAAAATATTACAAAATATATAACCACATAACAATAAAATTATAATAACAAGCACTTTCAAGGACATGATAATATGTATAGTTTATACATGAATTCTTAGAGGTTAAGAGAAACAGAATAAACTGAAGTGGTTTAATAAAGGAAAGCTGTCTGAAGGAAATTAATATGAAGCCAGGTTTTGAAGGCAGGGGCCAAAGAATGGACTAGATGGGGCAAAAAGGAACACTCTAGGTGCAAGGAATTGAGAGAGCAAAGGGAGACAGCAGGAATGAAGTAGGAGTGAAATATGGAAAATCCAGAATCACTTGATTCTTTAATTCTCTATAGCAGTGCCATTCTAGGGACAACTATCAGGGGAAAAAAAAATCAGAGGCTAGAGGTGTCAAGGCAAGATTACAAAAAGGTATATAAATAATCTGGGAAAAAATAATAAGAAAAAGTAGAAAGAGTACAAGGGTACATTTGAAGAAGTTAAGGTATTATTCAAAATGATGAATAATTTATAATGTGGGCATCATGAAAGAATTGTTATAAGAAGTAATTATGGACTTGAGGGCATCAAGAAGGTGGAATTCAAACTTTCACAAACAGAAGTAGAAAGAAAAATGAGGGGTAGCAAAAAATGAAGACAGGCAGCAAAACAGTTTTTGCTTATGGTTATTTTTTCATGGTAGCTGTTACTGACATGCATTATGTAAAGATGAATGGAATTTGATTGAAAAGAAAAATTTCAATAGACCAGTAATATATAAAGATAGTCTTTTAGGTAAATAATGTAATTTAGAATGTTTTTCCTAGAATGCCTTTTTGTACCTTGCCATAGAAAAGTCTTTTCAATAAAGAAGCTCTAAGGAATAATAAGTTACAGATTAGTGACATATTTTGGAAATTTAAAAAAAACCCTGTAGATGTGCCAAATGTAATAGTATAGCAACAATAATAAATACTTGTAAAAAAATCAGAAGTTTGTCAGATTTTATGTGGTTTCTGGTCAAATATGGTTGTAGTATTTTTCTAATGCTATTTTATGTAAGAATATTTCTTTTTTTTTTTTTTTTAAGATTTTATTTATTTATTTGAAGAGAGAGACACAGCGAGAGAGGGAACACAAGCAGGGGGAGTGGCAGAGGGAGAAGCAGGCTTCCCGCTGAGTAGGGAGCCCGATGCGGGGCTCGATCCCAGGACCCTGGGATCACGACCTGAGCCGAAGGCAGACGCTTAACGACTGAGCCACCCAGGCGCCCCTATGTAAGAATATTTCTTAAAAATTAGGCCACCGTAGGCATATGAACATATCTTGATATTGTTTATAATAATGTAATTAATATTTATTGTGCTTTGCCATTTCCAGAGCCCTTTTGCTACATGTCCGGGAAGCTTGTAGTTTTTTAATAAAAGATGTAAAAATAATTAGGAACCACCATACAAATATGTGATATGAAGATGCTGAACTAGCATTATTACTGCTCCTTCCTCCAAGGTCATGGAAGCAATGTAGAGGTACAACACCATCAAATGAAGAAAATTCTGAGAAAACCCTGGTAATGAGAGGATTTGAGGGAACTGTTCGGTAAGGTGACTGGGAGAGGAAGGTGGTGGTGGTTTAGGCCTTGGGCGAGAAGTAGCCAGCCACACTGCTACAGAATAATAAAATAGGAGAAGAACTATTACACATGTGCTCATGCTTCTCACTCACTATTGCCTTGGGAAAATCAGTACCTGCCCCCACACATGTGGTGATGCAGAGCTCTAGTCCAAGTGGACCCAAGAGGACAATCAGGGCCACACAGGAGCTTGTAAGGAGCTTGTAAGGTGCTTGTAAGGAGCCAAGAAACTCCTTAGGTCCTAACCAACTTAGGGCATTTGCCCACCCACACCTCCTACTCTTACTTCCCTGGGCTCGTGAATTTCAACCTAAGGCTTGTTCCTTCTGATGTTGCTTCTCTCCTCTTGGGGGAAGCAGAAGATGAACTCTAGACCTAAAGAGTGATTGGCTGTGATTTTCCTGGACTTGGGTTCTCTGCTCTAGAGCTCATTTATTCTCATCCCTGAGCAACTTGGTGTGGCTCAAAATGGTGTCTAGAAAGGTGATCAACGTTTGGCTTGCTTGGGACTGTTATGGTTTTAGTACAGCATCCCCCAAACTCCCCTCAGCCCTAGTGGGTCACCCTGCATCTGTTCTCATATGCATTTCCAGAGGAAAAAAATGAATGCACATGACAAGATATTTTGAGAAGTACAACTATTTCAGAAGAAAAATAATTATAGATTTCATCAGAAACATAAACATTAGAATGGACCAAGCATTTAAATTTAGCCCCCAATAAACCTGCCAAAAAAGGTAAGGGATAATGTTAGACATGAAAACCAAGAAACACAAAAGGAACCAAGTGGACATACTACAAATGGAATGTATAGTAGTTGAAACAATGAACAAAGGAGAATAAGATGGCAGAAGGGACACCTTTAAGGACCACATGAGGGAATTGGAAGACCAGATTGAGGTCATGTCACAGAAAGAGGAAGGGAAGTTCAAAGAAATAGAAAAAGGAAAAATCAAGAGATAGGGAGAAGAGAAGAAGTGGCAGCATACAGATAATGGGAATCCCCATAAGAAAATGACTTCTTAGAGAAATGATAATGTGAAATTTCCCATGAATGGACGGATAAACAAGTAAAAGACCTCAGGGGGGAGGGCCTATGGAACCTCAAAGAAAAGTGATCTGGAAAACCTACACTTACAGACATAGTGAAATTTGGGATATCTGAGACCAAAAGTTTTAAAAGTTTACAGTATGAAAAATTAAGATCAGATTAAACATCAGATTTCTTAATAGAGCATTAGAAGCCAGAAAAACAATGGAGTAAGCATTTTAAAATCTTGAAGGAAGAAGAACTAGAAACAGAAATTTAATATTCAGCCAGAGTGACATTCAGGTATGAGAATGAGATACAAATATTCATAGGCATAGAAGGCCTCAGAATCCCAGAATATTGCTACACAGAGACCCACAATGACAATGATGGATAATTCCACTCTCACAGTGCATCTTTTTCTCTCAGTTACTGATAACTCAAGCAGACAAAAACTACAGGGATACTGAAGATTTGAAGAGCCCATTAACAAAACTGGACTGGCAGACATATAGAGAATTCTATAACCTATGATTAGAACATACATATTTTCTTCCGAGCACGTACAGAACATTGGCAAAAATTGATCATATACTGGACCATAAAGAAAATCTCAATACACTTCAAAGAATAGATACCATTCAGATTGTGAATTCATAATTACATTAGAACTTTAAAAACAACAAAAAGACAAATGAAGAACCATACATATGGAAATTAAAAATGCTTATAATGCTAAATAACTCGTGGGTTAAAGAAGAAATTTAAAAACATTCAGAATCTAGTGATAATGAAAATACTACCTATCAAAACTTGTGAGATACAGCAAAGTGGTTCTTTGATGGAAATTTATAGTCTTAATGTGTATACTGAAAAAGAAGATATAGGAAAATCCTGATCTTACCTCCTCCCATGGTCACCCTGAGTCTGTAGCTACATACGGGAAAATTCTCTCTTAAAAAACATTTAAAGGCAGGCTGAGTGATGACTACACATTGGACAAATGAGAAGAAAACCACACTGAAATGGGTAAGAGAGGCTGGAACATAATCCCTCTCTAAGCCCCATACCTGGCACAGTATCCCACAACGAGGACGGAACCCAAAATCCAGCGCTTCTTCCTCAGTAGTGAAGCGTTCGAACCCCACATCAGAAAAGGAAACACTAATTCGAAAAGATCTATGCACCCCCATGTTCATTGCGGCATTGGCTATATTACAATAGCCAATAGCCAAGATATGGAAACAACTTAAATGTGCATCAATGGATGAATGGATAAAAAAATTGTAGTATATATATATATATATATTAGCCATTAAAAAGAATGAAATCTTGCCATTTGTAATGACATGGATGGACTTTGAGGGTATTATGCTAAGTGAAATAAGCCAGACAGAGAAAGAAAAATATCATACCATCCCCCCATTTGTGGAATTAAGACAAAATTTTTTAAAAAACAAGCTCACAGATTCAAAGAACAGATTGGTCGGTGCTAGAGGTGGGGAGTTGAGAGGTAGGAAATATGGGTAAACTGCTTTTGTTTTAGTTTAAATAATGAAATTTTTTTCAAAAAGAGGGGCATCCTACAATTTACCCGGACCAGTGCTTCTCAAAAATAAGAAAAGCCTAAAAAACTCTCATAGCCAAGATGAACCTAAAGAGACATGAAAACTAAATGTAATGTAATATCCTTGATGGGGTTCTGAAACGAAATAAGGACATTAGGTAAAAACTAAGGTAATCTAAATAAACTATGGACTTTAGTTAATAACAACATATAATAAAAAAGAAAACCCTTGGGTTTTAAAAAATCACATTCCAAAATAAAATATATTACATATCGGAAAAAAGTAAAAAGAAACAGGTAAAATTAATGTTTAAAATGTGTTTTACTTAATCCAATATATTAAGATATTATCATTTCAATGTATAATCAGGACAAAAATTACTAAGATATTTTACCTTTTTTCATACAAAGCTTTTAAAATCTGGTGTATATTTTACACTTACAGCATCCAGACTGGACACATTTCAAATGAGCAATAGCCCTATGGGGCTAGTTGCTATCATATTGGTGATTGACAGTGGATTGTTCAGAGGAGCAATGGAGATGAGGTTTGAGATGCTGTTTTATAGATCATGTTGTCAAGACTAGATGATGGTTTGGATGAAGGGGTGATGGGAAAGAAGAGGAATCAAAGAAAACCTCCAGATTTTTGGCCTGAATGTACACTAGTCTGTGTGTAGTCTGTGTGGTTGGGTCAGATTTTCAGAGTGGCTGTGCTGTGGATTCTCCAGACTTTTGCTTCACTGGTTCCTTCCCATTTCCCACATTTCTCTTCAAATGTTATCTCTTTGGAAAGATCTAATCTTTCCAATCTAATCCTTACTTATATTCCTGTTTTAGTTTTTTCTACGATGATGTGCATAAATTATCATTTTGATTATTTGCTTATTGTCTGTCTACCCCATTAGAATGTAAGGTCTTGGTCTGTCTTGTTCCGTGTAATCCTCAGTACCTAGATCTGTGCCTAGTACAAAACAAATGCTTAATACATATCTCTTGAATGACAGAAAGGAATGTAGATAAATTATAATTCTTACCAAAAACTTAAAAGATCAAATATCAAATATTTGAATATCAAACATTTCAAAAGTCAAAAGAGATTTAAGAAGACACCTGTGTTGGAGAAAAAGCAAATTCTTACACAACTCACATCATGCTATTTGGTTTCTAACATTAGCATTCAAGGGGTAATTCTAGACCACCGACAATGTGCAGGGCACTATGCTAGGAATAAAAGGAGACTTCCTCCTCATCAGATAGGTATATAGATAAATATATAGGTAGATGACCAGGCATAATGTTCAAAACTAGATTTTGCTTTGAAAAAGTGGCTTACAGAAGTGTAGGTGCAACATTATTTAGGATACATCTCTATGTATGGTCTATAATCTCTTTTTTTCCTGGTTTATGTTTAAGTTGTAAGTTTCATAATTCTTATCATACTTCTGTGGTTAACCTAATGATTTTGAATGAGAACATAATTTTCCAAAATAACTTTTCCCATTTGAAGTAAGGGCAAGTGCTAATTTCTTGCTGGGTTAACACTGTTCTATCTTTTTACACAGTGGGAGAAATGTCTTTTTTTCAGTTTGTATGGTAGCATGTACTGGAGACAGAATTTACTGCTTCCTTCTTGTGACCCTTGGTGTAACCCTGACCAGACTTCTGTCTTAACACCAATAGCACATTGTTGCACTGTCTCCTTGACTAACTGAAGATAGGAACAGTGTTTGGTTCATTTGAGTTTGAGCAGCACTTGGCACATTGCATAAAACATTGTGGGAACTCATAAAATGTTTGCAAATGAATGAACGATTGAATGGACTATAACTTTGCTTCTAAAAATCCTGTAAAACAGAGAAGATGAAAACAAGGGAAAAGAATGGGGAGTTTCTCAACATCGAGGAGGAGATATAGATATTTCCTCTAAAACTGGCTTTATCCCCAAAGAAACTCTCAGCTCAAACATAGTAGGTCCTCAGTAGGCAAAGTAGGGTCGGTCTATAGGCTTGGACTTTAGAAGTGCCAGGAATGATTTGGAAAATCAACTTTTCTATCTACTGACTGCTGCCTGAAATTTTACACGGGGGGTTTTAGTCTTTTGATATGAAAGCTTTTTTTTTTTTTCCAGTTAAAATATAAATGGGAGAAAGGCAGTTAAACTGTACTATCTATAAACATTGCGGCATTCAGCTATGCTCACTTGGTGGGAAAAGAAAATAAGGAAAATAAAACAGAAGAAAAGAAGTTAAATGGCCCAAGTATGTGCCCAGAGTGAGCATGAACAGGCCATGGGGATCCATCGTATTTTGTGTCATACAGTAATTTTTTTTTTTTTTAATGCTAAGGTTAATCTCTTCACCCGGTATAACATGACTAATAACAGCCTTCACAGTTAACTAGATTCTTAAATTAGATTCAAATAATATCTTATTTTCAAGTGATTACAAGAATTTTCCAGACTTGGGAGCTCCATCCCTCATCTTTTTTCCATCAATTTCTTCTGCTTCTCACACGATTACATTTGACAGTGGTTTGGGGCGCACTGGGGAAGACAGAACAGTCCAGCGGATGGCCCATCCAGTCGTCCTTCTCAGCAGCCAGCTGGTTATTTTGTCAAGGAAAGTGATCCACCCTACTTTTTCAGGGTCATCGCCTCAAAACCCAGCTTCTCGCTCTTACAGAACAGTACATCCTCTTTTATTATCGTCCTAGTTAATGCTTCTCACACAGCTTCACAAAATACGAGCACTCAATGAGTAATTAGCCACGTTGAAATGGCCGCACTAGTTGAGAAAGAGAAATCTTGTTTGCTTAATCAAAGTTCTACCTCAGTGCAAATGGCACTGGTGGCAAAATTGATTCCAGTTTACATCTGAATGAGAGAAGCTGAGGGACACATTTCAGGGATATTTCGCCTTTTTATTTTCCTTGGCATGCCAGGTAGTTGAACAGAGTTAAACTATTCCATCATGCAAGTTGCCTTGACTTGATTCTGTTGGGGATTGGTCTTTGGTATTTATTAGTTGTGTTTTTGTTTTTTCTTAATGAAGATTCTTGGCTATTTCTCATGCAAACTTTCCAACAAAAAGATGCTACAACATATGTAAATTATCTAAAAAATATTAATCTGTCGACATAATTAGGTTATATGAATAAGAATGAGCTCCAAGACTAAAATTGAGTATGTCAGTTCTGCACTATATGCCGACAAAATGAAAGAAGCTAAAATGGTCAGCTTATGGCATTCTAAGGTTATGATTATGGTGCTCAAAAGAAAGCAATCCAAGTAAAATTATTGAGAAAGGAGACCAATCAATAGCATATGTTGCTGAGGTTTTTATACTGAAAATGCAAAGCTCCAGGGGCTCAGTGCTGTCTGTATTAGGGCTGTAGGTCGTCTGAAGCCTGGGGTTTTTCTAACTGGATCTGTGACTAATGGAGTGGGGGTAGGGCTGAGGCTCAGTAAGATGTTTAACCCTAGCTTGGGGAATTACCTTTGCATGGGATTGGGCCTGTTTATAGGACTCCTCAAACCCTGGCTCTCCAAAAGCAGAAATACCAAGTCATTCAGGTCACTAGCTATCCATCCAGATATCTATCATCAACGTATTTTGTGTTTTGTTTTTTGTTTTTCTGGTTTTTTTGTTTTGTTTTGTTTTGTTTTTATTCTACGGGGTTCCAGAAAGAACTGAAGTACATTTCATAAATACATATAATGATAAATTTTCTAATTTTAAGAGTTAGATCTTCTCAAGAAACTTGAACATTATCTATCCAAAAAAAAGTATGTATAGAAACAGTATTTTACGTTGAAGTACATGTTAAAGCTTTCACCATGGTGTTCACACTTTGTCTTGCTTTCTGTGTATATGTATGTGTAAGGGGAGGGGTGTTCCCAAGCCCCACCCAAGTCTCACCAGTTAAGAATCTGGGGGGACACAGGGGTGGGCTTGTGTTTATTGAGAATGTGTATATTTAACAAAATCTTCTAGATGACTCGGACATGTCCCTGTGTTGAATATCAATGTGACCTATTAATTACTGTATTTTCTGAAGAAAGAAATCATACTTAAAGTGATGATCTTGAAAATTACTACTGAGGATATTGAATACCCAGATTACTTACCTCAAATCCAGAACTTAGTTTAAATTCCATTTCTTCATGTGTCCCTCAAACTAGAATTAATCTCTCATTCCATATTCCCCAAACACTCCATACTTTTCATATTTACTGCAGTTTCTCTGGTGTTATGCTTATTTTATCTCCATCTGTCATGTGGACTCATGGATGTGTGGGCAGCAGGCGAGAAGAATGGAGAAGGTACATTTCCCCCCCATCTTTCTAATCCCTGTAGTGCTTTGGCTAATCAATAGTATGTGTTCAAAATATGTTGATTGAATTAAATTAAATATGAAATGGTATTAAAATTATGATGAAGTTCCAATTATTGAATTATTGTATTATCCTCTCTATTAAAAGATGTTATTTCTAAAAAAAAAAAAAAAGATGTTATTTCTACTTTCATAGTACTTAAAATCAGTGGTGTTTTAAAACTGAACAAAGCCAACTAAAATTGTAACAATATAATTCTTCAAAAAGCAGTAACATAGGCTTAATTCACAAGAACCACAACTGGGTCACATCCTTTAGGTAATTATTTGTTCATTTTCAAGCCAAATCTTATATTAAAACACAAACAAACTCTGAATTTGACAAAATAATAGAAAATACAGCAAAGCTCCCATTTGCTATCTCTTTGTGTGTAAATTCATTCTTAAAAGGAATCACATTAAGCTCTGTTTCAATAAAAAATCATCAATAAGACAATTATAATTAGATAAAAACACAATTATTATTATTTAAAGATTTATTTATTTATTAGAGAGGAAAGAGAGTGCATGTGTGCAAGCAAGGGGGAGGGGCAGAAGGAGAGGGAGAGAGGTAGACTCCCCGTTGAGCAGGGAGCTGGACATGGGGCTTGATTCCACCACCCTGAGATCATGACCTGAGCTTAAATCAAGAGTTGGATGCTCAACTGACTGAGCCACCAAGGTGCCCCAAAACACAAACGATTATAAAACAAATCACAAAGACAGATGAGTTTTAAATGATATGAGCCATCAAGTTTTAAAAAATTAGGATAATTTATAAAAACTTAAGCCTTTGGTATAGTTTTGTCTGTGTCCCCTTAAAATTTCAGGAGCTTTTCATGTTGCTTAGAAGTCAAGGATGTCTGAATGACAAGATTGGACAGACTAAGGATATATTTATTATGTCTTTAATCCCTTTATCAAAAAGACCCTCTCTTTCCAGCCTAAAGTCTGGCATAGACAGGCTAGGAAAACTTAGAGATGGTGAGAGGCACAGGGCTTAGGGAAGAATAGCCAGATGACAGCAGACAGGGTAAAGAGTGATGAACACCAGCCTCCTCACTGCGAGTCCACACTGGGTGCCTTGGCTGACACTCCTCACACGACTCTCATGAATTACATGATCTGATCTTCTGTACAGAAGTTTCAGAGGCACAGTTGAGTATGCTAAAATGGCAGTACTTTCTATTCAGAACATGATGCTTCCCCGTGCCCATTTATGCCCAACTTATTTCCAAATGTATTTGGGAAAAACAGAAAATAGGCTTCCTTGGGAAATTACTAGAGAAATATAGTAAAAATGCACCCAACCATTTTATACCCATATGTAGGTTCCTTTGGGAATGTTTGCTCAAGTCAGGCTCTTAAGGACCCATGTTTACATTTATTTGTTTAAGTTCTCTTTGGTCATAGCTCATGACACATCATGCCTACCTCATGGGCCAGTCAGATTTGCTTCCTCCTGGGAATTTAGAATTGGAATCCAGAGGGCTGGGCACTTGAACTAGGAAGTGAACTAGGTACTTGAACGAGGAATCTACAATAGGGATGCCTTTTGGGGGGCTCTGTATACAAATAAATCAGCAGAGAATACTAATATACAGAGGAAAGCCATAGAATCAAGCAGATTTATGTAGAGAGGTAGAGAAAAGCAGTAATGGCCCACTCTGTCCCAGGGGTGGTAGCTTAGTGCCTGAGAGTTTTCCACATTATGAGAAGATCCAATTGCATATGTCGCCATTGATGTGTGCCATGCTTCTCCCACTTCAACCTTATACTAAAGTTTTCTTTACTTTAAGCTAACGCCAGTTGATTTCTATTACTTACAACTAGAATATTCCTGACAAAGACAAGGTTATTCCATTAGGATGTGTTCCTTTAAACCTCTGTTAGGCTTAGGGCGCCTGGGTGGCTCAGTTGGTTAAGCAACTGCCTTCGGCTCAGGTCATGATCCTGGAGTCCTGGGATCGAGTCCCGCATTGGGCTCCCGGCTCGGCGGGGAGCCTGCTTCTCCCTCTGACCCTCCCCCCTCTCATGTACTGTCTCTCATTCTCACTCTCTCAAATAAATAAATAAATCTTTAAAAAAAAAAAAAAAAAAACCTCTGTTAGGCTTACATTGGAAATGAACAGCATTCTGCTGTCAGTTTGTCACATTAATTATATGTTATAGCCCAAGCATTGTTCAGAACCTAACTATGATTATGACAATGACTTTTGGAGTTGTTGCCTGACGGTTAGTTAGAGGGTCCTGCTATATTCCCTGGAGACATAACGTGTCCTTTCTGTAATGATGGAAATATTGTCTCTCATGTATGTTATTATTTGCATTAATAACAAATGCAATACAAAAGCTCCAGGCAATAGTCAAGTCATGCATTGTGAGGCCTGGGATGCAGCTTATCTCACAGACCCAGGCATATGGGCCTCCGAGGGTGGGTTGTCCGGGCGGGTTTGAGTGTTTCCTGCAGCCTTTCATATAGAAGGAGGTGTTTTGCTTCAACTTACCATTTTTGTTGTTATGTAGGTAATGTTCTTGTCCTCTGGAGAAACTAAAAATTAATATGAAATCATCTAGTTCCTCTGGAAGACAGCACCTGGCTTACCCAGAAAAGAGTCAAATTTTCTCCTGTGGACACAAGGAATTCTTTATTGTCCTATCTACAGTGAAGGGCATGCAGGGCTTCTGGATTGTAGCCTGTATCACATTTGTAAATTTGCCATCATTTCTAAAATAGATTTATTTAAAAATTTTTAATCAATTTGGAAATGAAGTGCTTAGACCATACAGTTCATCATCCAAGTTTGGCCACTTTTGAGAGTAAAACGGGATGCTATTGATAGTAAAGTTAAGTCACCAAGCATAAATTGGGTTCGCCAGAGGCCAGCCAGGTACTATTGTCACCCAGCTCTATGCTTTATGTTCACTTTCTGAGTAACTTACGTATTGTGAAGTCCAAAGTTTCTTGGCATAATTTTTTTAAAATTACGAAACATTTTATTTTATTTTATTATTATTTTTTTAAAGATTTTATTTATTCATTTGAGAGACAATGAGATAGAGAGAGAGCACGAGAGGGGGAAGGTCAGAGGGAGAAGCAGACTCCCTGCCGAGCAGGGAGCCCGATGCGGGACTCGATCCCGGGACTCCAGGATCATGACCTGAGCCGAAGGCAGTCGCCCAGCCAACTGAGCCACCCAGGCGCCCAAATTACGAAACATTTTAATTATGTGTTCATTCGAAACCAGACAGAACTTATACAGCAGGTGAATAAATGGTGATTGTGATCAGAGAAATCTACTCAGCAGGTGGAGAAAGTCACGTTCTATGTCATTGTTGTACAATGAACGCGAAGACCATGTGTGTGTGTGGGTATAAGATTGGCTAATTTAGTGGGCCATTAGAGTCAATCCCCCAATTTTAGTGTAGTCATGTTGGTACCAATGGTAATAATAATCTAGCTAACATTATGCTACACAGAGTGCTATTTGTTTTATTTATTTTATCTTCACAATTGGCATGGTTTTTGGACAAATTTAATTTTAGCTGCCATTTTGGAGAATTGTTCATAGTCTGACCACTGGTCAGAGGTGGTATAACTGGGACTTCTCTGGGGGCATCAGTTTCCTCACCATTTTGGAGAATTGTTCATAGTCTCACCACTAGTCAGAGGTGGTATAACTGGGACTTCTCTGGGGGCATCAATTTCCTCACCATTAAGATTAAGTGGGTTGTACTCCATAAACCCTAACGTTTCAGCTATTAACAGTCTATAATCAGTGATAGATCCTTCGAAGATTTTACTTTTTTGGAGAAGTTTTGATTATTTTGATTCCGGTCCTTAATACAAAATAGAGAATATGCATGTTGATGAAAGAATATATTACAAATATGTTTTGTACACAAATACTTAGGAGGAAAGCAGTCTTAGTGATGCATTTATAAAGTCACACTGGCAGCATGGTGTAGCATCCAGCACCTGGACTAGAACTCAGCTACTTACTTTCTCTGTGAATTTGCAAAAGTTACCTAGCATCCTAAGCCTGAATGCCTTCAACTGTAAGATGAGAATAAGAATTGGTATTTTTTAGTGATCATATGAGGATTAAGCGGTATATAGTATGTGAAGTATCCAACTATATACCATATAAGTAGATGTATGCAATCAAGAAATAGTCTTTTTTTCTATCATTTCCAGAATGATAGCATCTTTACTGAATACTTACATCATAAATGTATGCTGCATCTTCTTATAATTAAACTAAATATTGCCAATGGACTTCTCTCTTCCCAATATTAACTTTTACTCTTAGAGGCAGTAATTACACTAGATAAAAGCATATCTCCGATAATATACATTATCAGAGTCAAACATGACTGGGCCCAAATGCTTCTCTCACTTTCCCCAAATGACCTTGAGAAGGTTACTTAGTCTCTGTTTCCTCATTTGCAAACAATGAATGAGTAATGTATATAAATCACATGGCCCAAGTCCTAGTTTACAGTCAATAATATACATGATCACTACTGTTATTACAGTTAAGATTGGAGAATAGAAGTCAAGCTGTCCATTTAAAGTGGGGAACAGAGAGCTGTTTCCATAAGAAGAGCTTTGTATAGTACACACACACCACAAAAGTGTCTATAAGTGAAGAATGGCAGTGGAGAGAACAAACCCATGGGCATGTCATTAGCAGTGTGTTGTTCCCACTGAGCAGACTGTCGTTCATGGTCATTCTTGAACCATTTGTCATGGACGGGCCATGATGCCTTGACTCCAAAAAATCCCAACAGCTTGAGATTTACAGGAGGGTTGCAGCTATGTTTCCCCACACAAGGTCCCTGACAATGAAATCAAAGGCTTTGATCAATGAACTCTGTAAACAGTGCTAAGTTGTTCTTAATCATTTTACTGATGAAGCAGAGCAGTTTGATTAATAATAAACCAATTTTACCTGAGCCCTGCTTGCTTCTCTTCTAAATGTTCTTTTGGGGGAACTCAGTTCTACAGTCTGTTAAGAAATCAGTGTGCCATTTTGATGGTCCCATTTAGAGAATTATAACTGGGATATTAATTAGGACAGGCAATGTGGATGATGATGATGATTCATTAAATATGCATAAGAAACAGAATTAGCAACTTGACTTTATCTGCATTGCCTCAGTTAATACCAGCATTAAAAGAAAACATGACTTAGGCAATGGTCAAATATATCATTGTTTAGTTAAGAGTCTGAATTTTCTGGCCTTTTCCCCAAGCCTTTTCAACTGAGTCTTAAGTTTACTGTACAATTCTTTCTAAGGGGAAAGATCTAGATTTAGTATATTTTTGGTTAACTTCTGGTCCCTACTTCATGAATTCAGCAGTTCCTCAGGTCCTTGGCTGAGGTGGAAACTATGGGAACCATGTGGGTGGTAAAACCCCAACCTGCCTCTGCTCCCCAGGACCTGAACTTGTATCATTTTGTCTGGTGGATAGCCTAAGCCTCTGTTCCGACTTTCCACTCTAGGATTGAATTTCTTCTCTGTTTCTGTATCCAATGATTTCCTATTCCATCTTCCAATTTGGGCATTGATGTAATTATATTTGATGTATTTTATCCAACATATATATGTTTGGAATGGGACCAAGGGCCCATCAGTTTAGTCTTCAGATATCAGTATAAATGAGGATTTGACTTCTCCTGATCTTCAAATCTCCCAGAATGCTGTGTCTGATGTTCACCATGAACAGAATTGGCATGAAGAAACCAAAGCCAATATCTAAAATCACAGAGTCCATCACAATATGATAGGTCATTTGGGAAAACAAAGCAGTTTTCTTTCTATCCTAAAATATTTAATATCTGCAATAAAAGCCATAAACTTTAACCTTTGATGGCAGTGAGACTGTAAATTTTAAACTTTGGGGAGTAACGAGGATTAGTTGCCTAACTAAGGATAAGTGCAAAAGGTCAGGTAGTATTTGTGGAATGTTCACTTTTGAGTAGGAGTGGTGGGTGGGATGGTGGTCACCCTAGGAAGATATGCCAACATCAAACAATCCTCTTGGCCCATGGAGTGTAGTTAGGATAGAGATGTATGCTTACCTTTGCAGTATCAGTGTTCTTACCAGTATGTCACACTGTTCTTGATTCCTCAAGTTCTACAGTCTTTTTTTTTTTTTTTTGTAAAGACTTACTTATTTGAGGGAGTGAGAGAAAGTGAGAGTGTGTGCAAGTGGAGGGAGGGGCAGATGGAGAGAATCTTCAAGCAGACTCCCTGCTGAGTGCGGAGCCTGATGCGGGGCTTGGTCTCACGATCCATGAGATCGTGGCCTGATGCGAAACCAAGAGTCTGACGCTTAACTGACTGAGCCACCCAGGCACCCCTCAAGTTCTACAGTCTTTAAATATTTTTTATTTGTACCCTTCATTATACTACTTAGTACCTTAACTGTCTTCTGACAAAATGTGAACTTCTGTAGAAGCATCTTGTTTCCTTACACACAAACATTCACATTCACACAGGGTTTTCCTGTTTCTGTTTTCCCTGCAGGTTGAGTTGGCTGGCTCTCCAGGGCTTGGTGACAGCACTGGGCAGTCTGAGTAGGGCTGAGCTCTGACAGGGACTGATGAGACCCGGAGTAGCAGGGATGTGCACAGACTAATAATATTGTTTTCTTTTTTCTTTTTTCCTTCCTGGTATTTAAAATGTGTCAGATTACATTGTGAATAAATCCATATTGGAAGGTTATTAAAGTGAGTGAGCACCGCTCTGCCGACCCCATAAATTTACAGGCTTCCCAGAGTAAAAGCAAGCTGAGGATTGTTTCAGGATGCCGGGACCAAGAGTCAGGCCTCCCTGTGTTCTAATAGAATGAGAGAAGGGAGTAAGGTACTTAAACCAAAGTGAAATGTTCACGTACTTCCACTGCCCCCTGCCCCTCCACCCTCAGCACTTCCCTGTGAACAGATGACCGATGTGGTCTAGCCATACAATGGAATATTACTCAGCCATGAAAAGGAATGGACTTCTGACATGTGCTACAGTGTGGATGAACCTTGAAAACACTATGCTCAGTGAAATAAGCCAGTCACAGGACAGAAATATGTTGTCGTTCTACTTAGATGAAATATGTAGAGTTGGCCAATTCATAGACATAGAAAGTAGACCAGAGGTTACCAGGGGCTGGTAGGAGGGGCTGGGGAGTCATTATTTAATAGGTACAGAGATTCTGTTTGGGGTAGGAAAACATTTTGGAGATGGATATTGACAATGATTGTACGACATTGTGAGTACCCTTAATGCCCCTGAATTGTCATGTAGAAGTGATTAACTTGACAAGTGTTAGGCTACATATATTTTAACACACACACACACACACTCACTCGCACACACACACACACACTCACACACATTCTCACACACTCACACACATACACACTATCTCACACACACACACACTCACACACACACAGGCAAGTTAAGGAGACTGTTACCTCTGGAAAGACGGAGTGGAATACTTTCTATTTCTCCCACCAAGTACAGCAAAAACTCTGGATATGACATATCGAACTTAAGAAGACTCTGGAAGGTGGAGAGAAGGCAGACTTACCAGGGGCCTTGAGACCCAGTGGATGATCTGGTGGTGAGTTCCTTGGGTTTTCTTTCTGCCTCATGTGCCCCAGACTGGCTTCTGGAGAAGTCAGCAGCCTGGAAACACCAACAGTTGCAGGCAAAAAAAATTTTAAAGCCTTAAGAAAAGTTGGCTTGGCATTGATGGTGCTGGTGCCAAATTTGATTGGGGAGGGGTGGGGCTGCAGCTGACAACAGGGCAACGCAGTCTCTAGGCCTCGAGAGCAGCCCCTGGGATTGGTGTGGCTGCAGAACCTGCTGAAAGAGTCTCAGAGACATCCGCCCACTCCCCACACCCCCTCTTACTCAGACAGTGCAAAGCCTTTGCTTTCATCTAAATCTTCACTCTTTTCCAATCTTTCCAGAAGATTTCCAAAGACAGGTTTGATACCATATGTAGTGAGGGACTTCTTGGTTATTGTAGCTCAGTACAATGCCTGTAGAGACCCAGAGATCTCAGGTCACTATATCCAAAGTACATATGGTTACTGGGGAGAATTTATACCCAGAACCATCAATATCACAGCACTTTTAAACCAGAACCCAGGAATTCCTAAAATCCAATCCATCATCTCTGGTAAAGATCAGTTAACTTTTAACCCTATGAGAAGAACAAAGTGTCCAGGTTTAGCAACTAAAAGGAAACTTTATACTTCTCCATAAAGAAATAGGATAAGGGGGTACCTGGGTGGCTCAGCTGATTAAGCATCTGCCTTCGGCTCAGGTCATGATCCCAGGGTCCTGGGATTGAGTCCCGCATTGGGCTCCCTGCTCAGTGGGAAGCCTGCTTCTCTCTCTCCCTCTCCCTGCCACTCTCCCTGCTTGTTCTCTCTCTGTCAGATAAATAAATAAAATCTTTGGGAAAAAAAAAAAGAACTAAGAGAGTGGGATGAAGACTGGAGGTTGAGTTTCATTGTCCCTCACTATCTTTGCTGCATTGGACAAATCACTAAACTCTCTTCTCTAGGCTTTTGTTTTCTAATCTGTAAAATGGGAATGATAATTATAATAAAGATTCTTCTAAAGATTAAAAAAGGTCAGGTTAGTTGCTTACAAGTCTGTTATAAACAACTCCTGTGAACTCTTGGAAGGTAGAGACTCTCCTCATTTTTAGAATATTCCAGAAAACCTACTCTGCTGCCTTGTAGACACTCAGAGGGGACTTCACCAACCACAAAAGAGTCCCATGCTGAGCATTCAGCACCCACTCAAGCACTCTCTGAGCTGCTGAGGGCCAGGCCGGACTCATCTTTTCATCCATGGGGCCTAGAGATCCACACTGCCTGGTCACAGAGCCTGTTCTTGATGGTTTAGTGGCCTAACCACTCTCTAATTCTGGGCTGGAATGTCCCTGTGTCAGGGCCAACGGGCACAGTTCTTCACCAGAGGCCCTGAGAAACAATCAAATCATCCCTTATTTATATATATCCCTGGGAGGATCTCAGGATTATCCTGATTTCTTCAAATCTAATTGAACCATGAAACCACCCTATGGAGTGGACTTTGTATGCCTATCTTCCAAGTTATGGAAGTGGAAGGGTTAAGTGATTATGCTTACTAATTTAAGCCTGGGAGGGTATAAACAAAGTTCAACACTTACTCTCATGTTTTATTCACTGGGTTCTGCTCTCCTGGAACTGGAGGAGAAGAATTTAGTGCTTATATCCTTCATGCTTGTTTTTTTCCCCCTTCTCTAGTTATCTGAGGGACTTTAATTCCTGAAATCACAAGGTAGTAGATAGACTTTAGTGTAAAAAAACTGTACTCACAGAGATTACTTTTTGAAGGGTTTAGATATTTAGAAAACCTCTAGATAAGGACAGATAACAGAATTTCCTTGGTCTGTACACCAGTTTCAGTTAGGTAATGGTTTGTTAAAATGTATTTATAGGACATCCTAAGTCAAGAGTTAATGAAATTTGTCATTTATTTCATCTGCCATAAAAGGATAACCACACAACTTCATTCTTGGGTGTCTTCTCTTGGTTATTTGCATGAATTATTTATCTTACGTCTGCAAATTTAATACATGTCATAGAGCTGCAAATTACACAATCCATCTTAGGTTTTGTAGTTTGTTCTCTAAATGGGTAATCAATCTCAGCTATTAGTTTTATTTATTAAACCCAGCTCAAGAAGTAGAGGTTTGACCCCATTTTACATTATGCTAAAAACATAGATATGGTTAGCCCAAGATGTTGGATGCAGTGAAGGTAAGAAGAAAACCAATTTAAGTGAAAGGTGAATTAATACGTGCTATGCCAATCTGCATGTCAGGATTGTGTGGGGAGATTAATGTATTGCCCATGCCAGGGCAGAAATCAGAATATGCTGGCCGGCAGGTAAAAACATTGAATTAAATAATGGTTTCAAAAGTCATTCTGAATCAGTGAAACACACTGGAAACGTTAAGAAATGTGCAAAACCCACCAGCTACCTGTTATCTGATATATATATATATTTTTAATAATGCTGTGTTCCACCACAGGATCCTCAAGCAAAATGTATCAGAATGCCTCATTAGCTGAGTTAGTAAGTCCAGTGACAGCCCGCCCAGAAAAACAAGTAATGAAATCCTTTCTGAGTTGGCTTTTGCATGGCTGCCTTTCATTTGAAGGGAAGAGTGCAGAATAAAGGAAGGGAAGATTTTGACCCTGTGACCAGGCATCTGAGTTCAGGGAGAGGAGGGTGGAGGAGGAGTTACAAAAACAGAAACTGAATTAAAAAATTTTGGGATACACTCAGGTGTTCACATCTTTTTTTTTTCTCCCTTCCTCATATTATGACTTATATTTATCACCCACTTCTTCTCCTCCTTCTTATTTTTTAAGATTTTATTTATTTACTTGAGAGAGAGTGAGAAAGAGCACAGAGGGAGAGGGAGAAGCAAACTCCCTGCTGAGCAGGGAGCCCGATGCGGGGGCTCGATCCCAGGACCCCGGGATCATGACCTGAGCCGAAGGCAGACGCTTAACGACTGAGCCACCCAGGCACCCCTATCACCCCACTTCTTAAAACAGTCTGCAACTGTAAGTTTTCCAAACTGCTAAATAATTAACTTTTATTAAATAGGATAGTATGAAGAAGCCCAGGAACTTGGCCACTAAATATCTTGCAGATAGAGAGAGGAGAGGGTGCTGTGGTCCAAAAGATTGGCTTTTAGAGCTGTTTTTTCTTCAGTGTTGATAAACATCTCTTCTCAGGCAGCAAAGCCTTTGTGTGCACTACTTCCCTCTGCCTGGAACATTCCCTTTCCTCATCCTCCCTGCAGCCTGCCCATTTAACTCTGACTCAACCTTCAAATGTCATGGGGCATATCTTTTCTGGGAGAGCTTTCTAGTTCTCCAGACTAACTCAAATTCCTTTATCATATAGAGTTTCCTATATTTTCCACAAGACCTTCTTTCATAGCAGTTACATTTATGTTTATCCAGGAAATTATTTTTTTGGTATCTGTCTCTCCTAAGGGAAAGTCAACTCCAAGAGGTCAGGGGGCCATGCTTGCTTTTTCTCATCATTTTGCCTCTAGCTCTTAGCACAGTGCTTGGAGCATAACAAGAACTCAACTAATATTTGTTAAATAAATGGCTGAAAAGCAAGAGCAAGTTTGCTCTTGAATTTGGTGAGAAGAGGAATGCAAAACACAACTTTTGTGCCTTTCAAAACCATGATGGAAGCAGTATTCTTGTGGCCAATGCAAGGGGACAGGTTCTCTGTGGTATTTTAGCTCTGGGATGACCATGTAAATGAATAGCAACTTCACAAGAAGAGTGTCTGGCTGGTTTGGAAAGGACTGTGAAAGGTGTTTTCATGGGTGATTCATTATTGTGCAATGAATACATAACTGACTTTAAAATTGACAGCAATTTTCTATCATTTGGTTGAAAGAAGGAGAGAGGAGAGAATTGAGATGGACCCATTGAGCACCTTGGTTATTTATAATTGCATCATTCCTGCTTTTTCCAACATTGTTGTATCTGCTGACCTTCCATGACATATTTCATTGCTCTCAAGCAACCAGAGAGATCAGCAACTGGACCATCTTGTGGAGATTAGGGTATGAGACTTCCTTTTGTTCCATGACCTCCCCTCCCCATCCTCATTGTGGCCTTTAGTTCCTTTTTCCTTTGTCAGGGAAGGTGTCACCTATGGGTTTCCTCTTCAAAACTGCAAAGGAAATTCATAATTTAGTTCCTTTTCAGCTTGCCACTTGGCTTAGTGACAAAACCCAGCTATTGTTTTCAAGATAAATATAACATTGAGTGGTAAAAATTGAGATGAATAAGAAGCTCTCTGTGGTTCCTTTTCATCTCGTCTTCAATTAATTCAACACATGTTTGTTGCATGTCTTTGATACAGAAAGCTCTGTGGTATGTGTTGGCTAGGGAGGGAGCCCAGCACTGGGCTCTGCACTCAGTGGAGAGTCTGCTTGAGGATTCTTTCTCTCTCTTCCTCTGTCCCTCCCCTGCTCTCTCTCTCAAATAAATAAATAAATCTTAAAAAAAAAAAAAAGGAAGAGGGTCTTCTAGGCAGAAGGAGTAAGGGACACCTAGACAAGAAGATAGGAGAACACAGAAAATGCTTTGGAAATATATAATAATATTGTATAGCTGGAGTTCCCAATGTTTGGAGATAAAACAAGAGATAAGTTTATAAATGTACATTGAATCTACAGAATAGACCTTGAATGCTATGCAAGACAGTTAAGACTTGATTCCATAGATAGTATCTGTTCAGGAAAGGTTACCATTATCAGAATCTTAGTAAATTTGAGTATGTAAAAGCAGTATGGTTTAATAAGATTGGTGGAATCCTATTCTGATGAGGTAGTGAGAGATTAGCAGGGGGCTAGCCCAGTTTTTAGTGGCCGTCTTATGTCTGTATAGTTATTCTCTATGGTTTTTGGCATTACTCTACTTGGGGCAGGTACATGGCTCTGTTGGGAAGGGGATAAATGATACTCAGATTGCTTCAATATGTGTTATCTTCAAAAGTGGCTGGCTGCCCAGTGTCCTGGTTGGTAATGACTGGATCCTTGAGCCCTAGGAAGGCAATAGAAGAGGAACAATGCCTCTCTCTGTTGCCTTGCAAGTCTGCCTGTGCTTTTTCAAGACTCATAACATGACTCAACGTTGTCCATAGAGTTTGATGTTCATTTCAGTTTTGTAGATTTTGTTAGTGGAATTTCCTCCCATAGTCTGGCAACAGGACACCTGACAGTCTTTGTTTTCATTCTTTGTTTCTTTCTGAGTGTCATTTATATTTTAGTATAAAGTTGAGGAAGGCTGAATCTTGGGTTGCTCTCCAGAAGTCATATTAGACCAGAAATGAGCACATTATTTTCAAGTTCCTTTTGGCGATTTCGTTGTTCCACAATAATAGAAATAATAAGAAAATATGATATATTTCTTGTCTGTAATTATTTACAAAAATCAGAGAAGACCAAAGGGAGTTGGAAGATCATCTGGGCCACTGTTATAGCAGTCCAGAGGGGAAAGACTCAGGGCCAGAACCCAGGCCACCATCGTGGAAATGAGGCAGAGAGGATGGACAGGAGGGTTGCCAAATGGGTGGAACAGATAGGGGTTTATTGTTGATTGGATGTAGCTGCTGAGAGTAAGGGCAAATTTACAATATTACCAGGTTTCAGGCTTCAATGCCTGAGCAGACAGATGAACATGCCACATCGAGGATGAATAAGCGTGAGAGTAAATAAAGCTTTCCATGAGACCAACCATGAGTTTGTTTTGGATGCGCTGGGACTGAAGTGCCTGTTAAGTTTTCAGGTGCCTATATAAGCAGTGGGTGGAAAATGTATGCAGTAGATCTTGGGAGACACATCTGGTTCAGGTTTGCTGGTCATTATTATGTTACTCTTTTTTTTTGTTCGAAAATTTATTCATTTATTTTGGGGGGCACAGGGAGAGGCAGAGAGAGAATCTCAAGCAGACTCCTGGCTGAGCATGCAGTCTGATTGCGGGGCTGTCTCACAACTCCAAGATCACCACCTGAACCAAAACCAAGAGTCGGACACTTAACCAACTGCATCACCCAGGCGTCCCTAGTATGTTACTCTTTATGCCAAGGAATTGAATGTATTTCCCAGGGGTGAGCATGTAGATTATGCAGATAAGAGGGCCAAGGTCAAAAGCTTTAAGAGCATGATGTGTAATATGAACAGAAAAAGAGGAGAACACCAGGACGTGAGAGGGAAGGCCCATGAGCATGAGACAGAAGGACAACCTGGAGACTGGGAGAGCTGAGGAAGGAAGAAAGGAGAGTTCCCATTCAGGAATGGTTGAATGAGCTGGATTGGGAAATACCCACCCTCCATTTATACACATGGAAATGGTGGCTAAAATACACAGTTTGCCAATTAGTTGGCCAAACTCTAAGGGATATTCTCTATTTACTGGGAGGGAACTCAGCTAAAGTAGTGAACAGAAACTGACACATTAGCTTTGCTATTTATCCCAAGGAAGTGAGTGAATTTCCCAAGGGTGAGCATGTAGACTATGAATATACGAGGTCAAGGATGCTACAATCTATTCAGTTTCCAGGGCAGGAAACATACCTTAGTAAATGGGTTTACAAAGCCCCCTGGGGGTGGGGGTCGTGTCTATAATCTCCCTGTCTACTGGGGAGCCAGGACCCAGAGAAGGGACTGTCTTGCCGTGGTCCTGAACAACTCCACCCACTGGCCTCATAAGGAAGCTGGAATTACTGAGTGCAGAACAGCACAGAGACTTCCCCCAGAAGACAGTGGTCCTGAGGACAGGCTCAGAAGAAAAGGTTTATAGCACTGAGGAGACTCAACAACGTGGGAACACACTTTAACACTACATGATGCAATCTCTCAGACTTTGAAATAAATGTTCAGAATGTTCAAGGGGATAAAACAAAGAACCAGGTCCCTACTTCAGGAACTGGACATTGTTGGGAAAAAGAGCATGGAGATTTGAAAAAAAAAGAAGCATGCACAAATTTTATTTTATTTTTATGTTTATATTTTTTAACAATTTATTTATTTATTTTAGGAGTGGGAGGAGCAAAAGGAGAGGGAGAGAGAGTCTCAAGCAGATTCCACGCTGAGCTTGGAGCCTGACAGGGGGCTCGATTCCACAACCCTGAGATCATGACCTGAGCAGAAACCAAGAGTGAGGAGCTTAACTGACTGCGCCACCCAACTGCCCCAGCATGCAAACATTTTAAACAATGAAAGATGTTGTCATTAAAATAAGGATTGATAGATAAACAGTAGAGTGGATGCAGATGAAGAGAAAATTAGTGAATTGTAAAATATACCTGATGAAACCACACAGAATGCAGACCAGAGAAATAAAAGAGCTAGAAAATATGAAGAAAGATGGAGGATAAGATGAGAAGCATACACAGCTAATAAAAGTTCTAGAAGCAGGAAGTAAAGAGCATGGTGGAGAAACAATAATAAAAAGAATTATCAAGAGTATTTTAGAGCTAAGTTTGAAAGGCACATAGAACCCCAAACAAGATAATACAACATCTAGAAACATTATATGAAAATTATAAAACTTCAAAGATAAAGTAGAAACAGTATAAAGCTACAAGAGGTAAGACAGATTATATATAAAGGAACAAATGAAATGGGCAGTTGACTTCTCACGTGTAATATCTCAGTTCATAGAAACAGAAGACAATGAAATATTTTCAAAATGCTGGGGGACAATTAAGCTGTGTATCCACCTATAGGTCATGCAAGAAAAAGCAAACAGTTTCATACATTTCTAAGGAACATTATTCCTCACTGACTCTTCTAGAGGGAACTGCTAAGGGATTCACATCAAATAAAAAGAAACTGAACCCAGAAGGAAGGATTAGGAAGCCAGTACATCCAGAAAATTGATGTCTGAGCGGGCACTGCAGACCAGTGGGGGAAAAGATAACATGAGTCAGTAAGTGGTGTGCAGCATTCCATTATTCTTTTTTTTTTTTTAAAGATTTTATTTATTTATTTGAGACAGAGAGAATGAGATACAGAGAGCATGAGAGGGAGGAGGGTCAGAGGGAGAAGCAGACTCCCTGCCGAGCAGGGAGCCCGATGTGGGACTCGATCCCGGGACTCCAGGATCATGACCTGAGCCGAAGGCAGTCGCTTAACCAACTGAGCCACCCAGGCGC